>NC_090844.1:1670000-2295000 GCF_028021215.1 Eschrichtius robustus
AGGTAACGCTTGTGACAACAAAGGAACAATTCAGTAATACTAAAGAGTCTGAGAAAGAAGACGTAAGTAGGCAGGGTGAGTGAAATATACACGTGCCTTATCTCTCTTTGAGGCTGAAAAGTGGTTTATTGTATAATAAAAAACATTAATTGAGGACCTACTGGGAACCAGACACTGGTCTAACCTATGTGCTAGCCAAGGTCTAGGGAATAAAAGATGGAGAAGACACAGTCGCAGACGTTCAGGACCTTATAGCTTAGTAGGAGAGACAAATACTTAAACCATTTTGATAAATTATGGAAACTGATATAGTGGTCTGATATAAATTAACATAGAGGCACACAGGAAACCTCCGGCCTGGTCCTGGGGGCTTATGCTTGAGCTGAGCCTTTCAGACCGTGTATGCAGAGAGCAATGGTCTTGCCCACAAAATACCCAGAGCACAGGCTCAGAGACGGTATGAAAGCGTGCTGTGTGCCTTGCTGCTGCTGAAGCACAATCAAATGCTAAATTCGACACAGACTCGGCAACCAGGGGTCAGTGATGAATCACCAGGACTAGAAATGGGTGTGTTTAAAAGTGGGCTTGTGTGTTTGGGTCCCTAAACTAAATAAACCGGAGAATTAAAAGTCTACTTTTGATGCACTTCATTAGGCAGGGATATTAATGACAGGCAGGATGGTTATTTTTTTCGGTTCGTGAACTTAATCACAAAATTTTGAGATGGAAGCATAATTGCGTTAATGACTTTTTTGTACATTCTCCTTGATTTTAGTGTTTTTAGTAAAGGTACATTAATGGCACCAGCCCTCCAGTTTTTGTCTGATAAATCCATGAATCAGAAAAAAAAAAGGCAATGGCAGTTTAATTGTCCTATATTTTAGAGTTGGTGGAGTCATGTATTTTTGTGAAGCAATTTATAATTTTTTAGAACATTTTAGTATGAAATAACTCTAAGACAGCAATATTCAAATACATGTAACTTCAGTTGTTTTCCAAGGGACTGCAAGGGAATGAATTCACAGAAGATTTAAAACAACTGTACATTTCTGGGGCAGCATATATTTAAGGACAAATCATTTCTAGAACATTACTAACTATGTGTGTCTACGTGTGTTCCTGCAACATATCTTTAAAAAAGAAAAATATACTAATTGTCACATGTACTATAATATGAATAAGTAACCATTTAGCTAGTAATATAAAATGTATAAGCAAGCATGGTAAAAAAGGAAACACTGAAAAAACCTACTGCAGCAACATGGATTGGATCTAGAGATTATCATACTGAGTGAAGTCAGACAGAGAAAGACAAATACCATGATATCACTTATATGTGGAATCTAAAACGATGATACAAATGAACTTATTTACAAAACAAAAACAGATTCACAGACATTGAAAACAAAACTTATGCTTACCAAAGGGAAAAAGGTGGGGAGGAGGGATAAATTAGGAATTTGGAAGTAATGTATACACACTTCTATATGTAAAATAAACAACGAGGACCTGCTACATAGCACAGGGAACTATAGTCAACATTTTTTAATAACCTATCTGAGAAAAGAATCTGAAAAATAAAATATATGTATATATACGTATAACTGAATCACTCTGCTGTACACCTGAAACTAACACAACATTGTAGATCAACTATACTTCAATTAAAAATAAATAAATAGGGCTTCCCTGGTGGCGCAGTGGTTGAGAGTCTGCCTGCCGATGCAGGGAACACGGGTTCGAGCCCTGGTCTGGGAAGATCCCACATGCCGCGGAGCAACTAGGCCCGTGAGCCACAACTACTGAACCTGCGCGTCTGGAGCCTGTGCTCCGCAACAAGAGAGGCCGCGACAGTGAGAGGCCCGCGCACCGCGATGAAGAGTGGCCCCTGCTTGCCGCAACTAGAGAAAGCCCTCGCACAGAAACGAAGACCCAACACAGCCATAAAAAAATAAATAAATAAATAAATAAATAAATAAATAATTTTTTTTAAATAAATAAATAAATACCCCAAACTCTTGAAAGTGTCAAACATTTCCGAAACCAATTTGAGAAGTAACTTTTAAAAGGATTTTAAAGTTTAAAAACTTTCTCAGGAATATGTGCCACTGCTGGAGAAAGAATAAATATCCAATTATGCCCCTTTCCTCAAGTTCCACTGAGCTGGCTTCTTTCCTGCCTCTGTAATATTTATCAATCAACACACATTTACCGTGTATCTTAATCCCCCACAGCCAGAATGAACAACTTTGGCTAACAAAGCGGAGAAAGAAAAACAATTTAAATGACTCAGCTGATTATTTAAACAATTAAAAATTCTTTAATTTAAATCTGATGGTTGTTTTTGTTGAATACTCATAAATCCACACTTATGGTAAGATGGAGACCAATACTTCTGTGCCGAGTGGATGAAATGACTTCCTAATTTGTACAGTTCATAACCCCTTGCCCGCCCAGGCATAATGATATTCCAGACAGGAAAAATGATCAGAATATTATGATGTCAAGAGGCTTAGGCTGTCATCGTATCACAAAAATTACAATGTCTTCACTTGAAACCGTGTCTGTCACATGATTCTTGCCAGAGCTGTCCTCACTGGTACCACAGGGGTGAGGCTGGATACTTTTGATTTTGCCACAAATACTGCTTCCAGGAGGTTTTAAACATTGGCTTGGGGCTGGTACATCCTCTCCCAGGTGTCTCTTTGAAAGAAAGCCCTTTAGGAAGGAGCTTTTGTACGTTTAAGCACTGCTTTTGTTTTGCTTATAAAAGCAAATAGCAGCAGCAGAAGTACCGCGGCCGACATGACTACGTGGAATTACGTGGAATCACCTGCAGAGGCCGGTGAGAAGCGTCCATCCACCTTCTGCTTGCTGACTGCAGTGTGGCTGGGCCTGTGTATTTTTGCTGACTTGCAAATGGCCACGTAGGACCCCACAGGATACTGGCTGAATGGTTCTTGCACATGGCCTGAGAAAATGTTTCCTTAGCATTTTTCCCTGTATCGTCCACGATCTTCTTCTATTATTGTGTTGTATAATATGAGGAATAGACTTAAAGATACGGACTAAAGAATTAGGAGAAAAGATAATCATTACACACCTGCCCCACGCACATTTGACCCTTAACTACAATTAACTGTCTTGAATGCTGTTAAGCTGTTACGTACATTATTCACCCTGTGCCTCTGGTTTTCATATCTGAAACAAAGAAAGAGGCCTGTTAAAGTGTTCACGTAAACTTTGAAAGGCAGAAAGAGAAAAAGCCACGAGAGCAGGTCTGTTCAGGGTTCACTGTTGTGCGATTAAATTCTATGTTAGTTGACAGTGGAAAGAAAACCTTTTCAGCTATGTGCCATGTGCCAAACAGAGAGTATAGGATATGATTCTTCCTCTCAATCATATTACAGTTCAGCAATGAATTAAGGTAAGTATACATATCCAGTGAATTTTTAACCAGTACCCTATTACTCTCTCACATGGATCTAGCCAGAATCTTGTTTTTACTGAAATTGTTCCATCAATAAAATCACTAGGTCAAGCATCCCATTTTCTGATCACGATTTCCTCGACTTTACAGTTTAATTATTCAACTACTCCCATCATGACCATTCTTCAATGTATTCAAGGATCCAGCAGGCAAATATCACTACCTTCACCCTGTGTACTGCCTGCCCTCCTGACCTCACAGGTCCCTCTGTCCAGATTACATTCCATGGTCTAGTCAGTAAGTCTTCTGCCACTGACCTAACCTTCCTTGCTCCTCTTATCTTTGTCTGGCCATTCCTCAAACTCGGATGAACCCAAATATCCTTCTTCTCCATACTTGCCTCCAGGCAGCTGCGTTCAACTATAGAAAATAAAAATGAATTATTAAGAACTTACTAATAGGCCAGGATAACCGAACTCACCTGGATTGGTATTAAAATAAAGTCAGGATAACCAAACTTAACTACACTCTCATTGCTTCATGAGGATGTTATTCAACTCCTATGTCCGATCTTTCGGACTCTGTGCAAAGCTCTGATTACATTATCTTATCCTCTCATTACCCTCAGCAGATGTCAGGCCACTGAATTCTTGGAGAAAATAGGAAACATCAGACAGGAATTCACTCAGGTTCTCAGTATCAAAAATATATTTGCATTTGTAACCGTTTTTTCACTCATTTTCTTCCATAACAATAGAACAGATACACATCCTTCAGGTTAAAGTCAACTATACGCTGATTTCATTCCACTTCACCGTCTTAGGAGCTTTTGATTAGCGTCTGCTCTGTCCCCTGCATCTGAACCGTTTTTAATACAGTGAGCTTCCCGTCAACATGTAAAGACGCTTCTCTCTCCCTGGGCCTCACTCTCCTCCAACTCCAGCTATTACCCTCTTTCTTCTCCCCATCCATGGCAGTGCTGGTCTAGAAAGTTGCTTATACATATACTCACTAGTTCTGTTTTGTCACCTTCCACTTATTCAGTCCAGCTTCTGCCTTCATCACATAATTATAGACTGTTAGAAAGTGATCCAGAAATTCTCCTATTACTAAAGTCAACAGTGGTGTCTCAGTCTTCATCTTACTTAGACTCTCAGCTGTTTGACAGTGTTGACCATTGCCTTTCTTGGACCCTTTCTCATCTGGAATCTTGCTTTCTTCTTCTTTGTTGGCCTGCATTTCTCATTCTCACTTATGGGCTTATTTTTCTCCATATGGATTATGCTCCTCAAATTTGTAGTTCTAAGTGCACACAGCCAGCTTTCAAATGTATTCTCTTTGGGCAACTACACACTTGCCCGTGGCTTAAAGTGCCACCTGTACCCAGATGACGCCAAACTTAAATCGCATACACAGCTTTTCCTCTGAGTTCCAAATCCATGTCCATACCCGTCTACTTGTCATGTCCACTTTCATATGAAAAACAAACCTCAAAACCAGCTTGCCCACCGTGGTCCTGATGATTTTCTCACCCACACCCGTCCTTCAGCAATTCCGCTCTCAGTGAATCTACTCCTTCTACTTATATGCTAGAAAAGTAGAAGCCAACACACACACCCAGATCCAATCCATCAAAAATAACTGTTGATTTTATCTCCTAAATGCCTCTCAAATCCATCCCCCCTCTTTCCACGGTCACCAGTAATCCCCAATCCTAACTGTATCCCTAATATGCTTTGTCTACTGCAATCCTTTTACGAGGTCTACATGCATTTACTGTGGCATATTTTAATGAACTTCCCACAATGCAGGTGAACAGATATTTTCAAAATACAAAGATAGCCTTCACTGGCTACCAATTTTTCTTAGTGCAGAGAACTATATTCTTTACATAGCCCATGGGGCACTCAGTGATCTAGCTCCTGACTCCCATTTCAACATCAGAAAGAGCCCTTTCCCTCTTATTTTCCACTTGCTGGAAGACTGGACTTTGGTCCTCCAACTGTTTCTTCTCTTTTCTGTTTCCGGGGCTTTGTACTTGTTGTTTCCTCATCTGGATTACTTCCCTCCTCCCACCTTCCCCTAATTAACTCCTAACTAAGTTTATGTTTAACATTGTCATTTGAAACTTATCTATCCGCTCTTCTGTATCCTGCTCTCCAAACTAGGTCAGATATCCTTGACTAGCCCAGGGCACCTTTCTTTCCATAGGCAGTTATAAAGGTATGTGATATTTTTGATCAGTATCTTTCTAACTCATTAAAATGTAAATTCTATGAATAGGGAGGCTGTAAATATTTTGTTCACTATTGTGACCCCAGTGTCTAGGCCTCGTGCAAAATATGGAGATAGGTATTTGTTGGACTAATGAATGGATGACACGACAGGAGTAGACTGATGTCGATTACTACATGCTGATGGAATCCTGTGCCATTTAATGTATATATTAAATATTATTGAGTGCTGTTTGTTTAATTTGATAAGAAATTCTCATACATATTTGACATGGCCCTTGAGTGAATTTTCTGTATCCCTAACTTCCCAGAGATTAGCACTGAATTTACTTCACAGGGGGTGCTCACTAAATATTTGTTAACAAATGGCAATAGGCAGAAGAGAAGGCAGTGGCACATATTAAAAACCCACAATAACTCAATGCACAGTTGGTTAAATATGCAGAGGTGGGAGTGATGTTAGAAAGACAAAAAAGTCACTGCTCTTTTCTTCAGCACAATGAAAGTGAACAAACAGATGGCTTAACATCTTCACGTTTATTAGTTGTTTCATCCTAATCATCTTGACTCAACGTTGCTATTCTCCAATATGTTAAAAGAAAAATAAATAAGTTTAAATAAGTGGCGTTTTTGTTTTTGTTTTGAGAGAGAGAGAGAGAGGATGAATTCTTGACATAAGGGTCTGGTTACTGTGTGGTGTTGTGTAGGATCTCTTTCTCTGAAGACTGTTAAGAATTGATGACAGTTTAAGTAGAGTTCTGCCGGGAGCAATGGGAACTAATTGGATGACCCCCCCTTCTACTGACCAGTTTCCACTGTGAAGAGTGCGACAGGAAGTCTCCCCGGAGAGGGCCCACAGCAACTAGGACGAAACAGTCACCCGTCCAGAAACTTCAATAATCAAATGTCATGAAATGCATTCCAAAGAAGAGTTTGCTATTTATCACAAATATTTGAAGGACCTGGAACTGTTTACATTTTATGTAATCTCATTATTTTTATAGCCTGCATTAAGTTACCATTAGAATTGTGCCCATCCCAGCCCCTTAGTTGGATATAAATCAGTCAACTATTCATGGAGTGGCCACAGGGTGTCTGACAAGGCATTAGATGCCTGGAATTAGTTGCTCCTTCAGGACTGATCCATTAGTAGGACAGATAAAACCAGTGAAAATAAACTCTTCGTTGACATACAGGCAAAACTAGTACATACAGAGAAGTGCAATTATCGGGGAGGTGACCATGCAATTCTGTGAGCACCATGAACAATAGGAAATATTTGTGGAAAAAGCAATGAAGAAGACGCTTGGAAGCTGTACAGAGAGGAAATGATACGTTTGTCAGATAGAAGGGGGAATTTATGTGAAGCTCCTGGAAAGGCTTGGAAGACATTTCCAAGAGTGGGAAGGAAGATTGTATAAGCAGACAACAAGACGATGGATGAGATTACTGGGAATAGAAGGTGCAGATTTGGTTTATTTGCATTCAGGAAATAAACTGATCCTTTGGGATGTCTGTCTGGGTTCTTTAACATACGCGTATGGTATGCTTGGCAAGGTTACAGCCATCGTTCCCAGGAGCACTGTTCCATTCGGCACTGCCTATATCAGAGCTTCTGTGATGGCATAAGAGCAGATTCAGTACAGTCCAAGACCTAAGATTATCACTTAGTTCAGCTATATTCTGTACTAGCTGTGTGACTTCAGGTAAGTGACTTCAATTCTCCAGGCTTCAGTCTCTTCATCCATAAAAAGAAGGTGTAGGATCAGACAGAGGTTCTCAACAGAAGCAGTAGTGCCCCAAGGGACTTTTGAAAATGTGTGGATAAGCAACTTTTGGTGTTACAATGTTTGAATGCACTACAATCACCCACTGGGTGAAAGCTAGGAGTGATAACACCCGGCAATGCACAGGACATGGCAGATGGAAGGAAGAGAAGTCTCCCATTGTGTAGAGCTGTGGAGTGTAAAGTTTCAGCAGGGAATTCCTGTTTGCAATTATCGAACCCTATCACCTAACTCCCTTTAATTATGAACACAGGATATTTTTGGCTAAGTTTTAATAGTCATAAATTTTTCCAGCAGTGCAAAACCACATAATGAAAGACTGCACTCTCTTTTGTTTAGAATTTTACTAAAACTTATTCCTCATAATAGAAAATCATATCACCAATGATAATTTGTGTTAATACACTTATAAGATTGCATTTATAACTGTGCATTCACTGTGCCCCTATGTGTAGGTGCAAGACGAAATGAGTTTACAATGTCTTCTATTATAGAGACACATGAGTATTTATGTGTAGACATATGTATTCTTTATGTGTAGACATATGTATTCTTCTATTACAAATTACTTTTATCTCTTCTTTATATAACTGCATAATGTTAATTTTTTAAAATGATGATTATACACAAGTTATATTTTCCGTGAATTTCATTTCACAGAGTTTTTATAATAAACTATTTGGTGTAAAAGGGAGCTTTGAGTCTAATAGGGCTGAGAACCAATGGACTAGACAATCTCAAATATCTTTAAGCTCTCAAATCCACGGGTTTATAAGTTTTACTTTGATCTGCAAGGAAGGAGAAACTCTTAAATGATTTTCACTAGTGATATTCAGTTCAGTGTCTAAATTCTAGAGTACGAGAAAGAATGACTGAAACAGACTCTATTTATTTTACTATCTTTCCACTTAGTTCAACTGAGATAGGAGACTGATGGATAATCAGCAGATCAACACGAGTTGAGAACTCACTGCACCAGGTACTGGTAAGAACGCTAAAGAAAGAAATGAGAAAGTACGCGTTGCCCTAATGACAACACTGAGACAGAGACTTCATTCACAGACAACAGATTTCATTTTCTTCAAAGAAGGAAGAACTGTACTGTGTGTTAAGAAGTTAAATTTTTTTTCCTGTTATACTAAAATTCCGTTCAAGATTAGAAGAGGAAATAGGACACCGAAGCATACTGATCTCTCAGAGCACGTGTCATATTTCATCACTTTCACTACTTCGACATCTGGCTAATTCCCCTCTCCTTTGCTTTCTGTACACACATACATCCGCACCAATCACTAAAGTAATTAAGCCAGGCAAGCCCACACCACCTCTATGGGGAGGATGTTGAAAGGTTTTCTAAATAGGATGGCATACAAATATTTTAGTAGTATAATCAATAAGTTCCATCCTATAGGGCTTTCTAATTTGCACGTCACTCCTTAAGAGTAAAGCGCAACAAAATTGGGCTTTTAACAGTCAAACGCCTCAATTTTTGTTTCATATTTCACCTCTGAAATATGACGCTCTACTAAAACGAAACCTACGGGGCAGAAAGGCATTTTTCCCATTTTGCAAATCAAGCAGCAGCATGAATGTCTGCCGGGATCTCTAGGAGCTCTGTACAGAGCTGGGCATTTCTCATCCCTCTATTAATGTGACCTTCAAGTGACAGAACTGGTTCAAGAATAACACATTCTGATGGTACTTTTACTGTAAAAGTAATGGAGCTGCTGTCAGAAACACCCAGGATGACAATGAAACTTGAATACATAGTAGGTACTACGCGGGCGAGAATCGGAGCTGATGTTTTTTCACTGTTAAGTGTTTCCGCCTAATTAGTATTTAACTCACAAATTTCTTTGACATCCAGTTTCAAGTGACTAAAAAAAAAAAAAAAGTATAATTGGTCCAGTGGAGCCACTATAATTGAAAGAAAGGTGTAACAGCCTAATAATGCTGGTGCATGCCATACTGACAGATTCATTTATTCACTCATTCAGATATATTTATCAACTATCTACGCAAAACACCGTGAGTTGCTAAGGTAGATAAAACAGGGGCTAAAGCTTTATTTACACTCAAAAGGAGCTACTGGTTGAGTCTAAGGAGCTAAAAACATTCCGAGGAATGTCTGCTTAGTGTCCTATTTGACACCACACGTTAGTCCACTGAAGAGGGAAAGATAACTTCAGTTTTTGGAGTGATTGTAGAAGGCTTCTTGGAAGGCGTGCCATTTGAACTAGACCACGAGAGATGCATAATGATCCCAGCAAATGGCACTCCAGTCAGGTGGAACTGCATAAAGTCGAGAACTCCAAAATGTTCTCTGGGGAATAAGGAAGAGTTCTATTCAACTCTCGGGTAGAGTTGTGTTAGAAAAGAAGACCAGGGGTCAGGTTGATGACACTGCAGAGATGGATAACGAAAGGATAGCAAATTTGGGTTATATTTAATAGGTAACTAAAAACCAATAAAGCATGTGCCCTAAGAAGATATTTTAAAAGACGAATTAGCAGGGTAAACGTGACATTTCGGTTCTTGAGTCTGTGCTCTGGGACTGATAACTTTTAGTAATCCTGTGTCATCCTGTCACATTCTAATCATTCCCCAATGCTGGGTAAACCCAACTGTGATCTCTCCCTGTTCCGGGTCCCTGCAAAAGGGATACTGTTGCTTTGGAAAGGAGTCTATGATTACCCGAGAGCTTGAGCTGATCAGAGGACATTCTGAGCAAAACTCAACACTTGATTCTGCCTTGGCACTCGCAGCTGATTGGACCCAGCATAGCAAGTTCACAGGCCTGCCCTAGGACCTCTGAGTGGCCGGCAGTTAGAGCTCTGCCTCACAGGGTCCAGACGGACCAGATGGACTGACGAAGTTCTCTCTTCAACCGGTTTCAAACGGAGACGCATAGATAATGGACAGCAGAGAGAAGAGAAGCCAGAAAAGAGAGCCGGTGTCGGCAGAAGTGAGGAAGGGGCAGGACATCTAAGTAAGCAGAGATCACGAGGCGAAGAGAGAGGGAAGAGAGAAACAGGAAGAGTAACAGAGGCAGAGCGTGAAGAAAAGGGTTAACCTAGCAAGGCCTGACTGCTGCCCTTCGCGAGACCGCTCACAAGTTTAGCCCTTGGTCGGCACCGAGGAACTTGGATTTTGAGAGGGCGCCCACCAGCCAAACTCACAGAGCGGCCCGCTGGGCCTGCCTGAGCTGTTTGCGCGCACATTCTAGGATGTGCTGAACACCTGCCTTCCTTCTGGGGCTCTGGATCCTTGGACTGTTCCCGGCAGGGGCTGTCTCTGGCAGCCTGCTCCAAGGAAGGCCACAGCGCTAAGTCTCCCCGAGCTTCCCTGGCAGACAGGGTTTCGCGCATGCTGTTGGGACTCCCTGCTGGGATCATCCAGAGTGCCCTGTGCGACTCCGCCATGAGAGAATGCCTGGAAGCTGGTGCCCGGTTTCCTGCAGACTTCAGCCTGTACTTCGCCTTTACTGCTTTTGCTCCGTATCCTTCTGCTGCAACAAATCATGGCTATGAGGCTATGAGTATGACTTCGGTTGAGTCTTGTTAAGTGCCAGTGAAACACTGAACCTGGGGTTGGCCTGGGGGACCCTGACACACAGAGCTGTGTTATACGTTGACAGGGAAGCCCATTCATTTACTCATGTTTGTAGGCGAGGAAAAAAGCATAATAAAAACAGATCTGGATGCCAACGATTGGTGCTTGGTGCTTGCTGGTGATAAAGTATCGCTTGAGATTTGAGGCATCCTGAATAATTCTGAAAGACTTTCAGTTTTACTGTGGACTCCACAAAGATTCATTATATCCCCACACTCCTTTATCCACAGGAACCCCCTGTTACTTAAGGTTAAGTCAAACAAGGCTCTAACTCTTTCCTAAAAGAGCCAAACAACTGCCAAAGCAAATCATATAGTCAGGTAAAGTGATTAAGTGACCAGTGGATGGTTTCCAGCCTCAATAAAGCCTTGGAGCTGCCCACAATGCTGCTGGTTTGTTTGCTGGCTGGTTTTGTCTTTATTCAGCAGCCTTTCGCTTTATCATGAAATGTCTTCTAACTTCAAGCTTCAACTCATCTTAGTTCTCCTGCGATTCTCTGCTGAGCAACTTGATGTCTCTGAAGAAAATGAAACCCATTAAAGGCGTGACTTCCACCTCCAAACCTACCCGCAGGGACCCTACTCTAACTGTCTCACCTCCAGTTCCAGAGGCACAACTGTCTCTTTTCCTGCACACGTGAAATTGGGGACGTTAATTTCCACACCGTCTCTACCTTTCTCTTTTGTCCAAGTCCCGGTTCTCTCCATCATCCCCTCATCCCTAATATCATTCATCTCCAGTTTTCACAATGTCTTTCCTCCCTGTACACACAACATTCAAGGCTCTTTCACCCTGAAATAACAAATCAATACAAACAAAAAGAAATCGCTCCCTGTGACATAGCTATCACCTTGCAGAAATTTTGCAAGGTGGTGCATGCTTAGTCTTCACTTACTAAAATCATACTCATTTCTTGGTTTCCATCCTACAACCTTATTCAAAGACCTGTTCACTGCAAAACTCCATGTCCTCTTTCAGTCCTGGTCAAGCTTGTACCTGCCTGCATGACCACTTTAATTTTTGAAATTTTCTTCTCCCACCTGTTCTCAAACTCCCTTTTTTCCCTGCATTTTCTCTGCCTTTTCTCATGTCCTCAGTAACTTCCTCTGCCTCTGCAGCTTGCCTTGCTAACACTGAGGGCTCTGCCTACATGAGGCATCTTCCTGTGTGCTCTCCGTTTCCTCCCAGAGGTCCTATACCACCCTCCTCTGATGGCTCCCAGACCTGCATCTCTCCAGCTCACCTGTCCTCCCATGCGCCAGACCCGTCCTCCCAACGACTCCCTGAATGTTTCCACTGTGATGAGAACTTCAAGTCAACATATGCCTGCAATTAGATCCAGCATTTTCTCCCTAAGATGTGTTCCTACTCTTTTACTTATGATCTGATGAATAATATAATGTTTACATTCTTTGAAGCCAGAAGATTAGAATACAGAATATATTAGAATAGTAGAATATAGAATAGTAGAATATTCTCAACCTCTTTCTCTCCTTCACACAACCAATGAATCCCTAAATCCTATCATCGCATTTGTTCCAATCCCAAAAAGCTCTCTCAAACTTGCTACTTCTTTCTTTCCATATTACTACATCCTTAATGTCCCCCTGAACGACGGTGCATCTAGGAAATGGCATGAGCTTTCCTTCTTGCTCCTCGGGCTGCTCCCCACTCTAGCCCCCCCCCCCTCCACGACGTCATCCGAGCCAGCACACTAAAGAACTACCCATGAGCTCGGGCTGCTCCCCACTGTAACCCCCCCCTCCACGACGTCATCCGAGCCAACACACTAAAGAACTACCCATGAGCTCGGGCTGCTCCCCACACTAACCCCCCCTCCACGACGTCATCCGAGCCAGCACACTAAAGAACTACCCATGAGCTCGGGCTGCTCCCCACTCTAGCTCCCCCTCTACGACGTCATCCGAGCTAGCACACTAACGAACTACCCATGAGCTCGGGCTTTGGAACCAGATCGCCTAGGCTTGCATCCTGACTCGGCTACTGTCTTGCTCTGTAGCCTTGGGCAAATCACGTACCTACTCTGTGCCTATCTTGATTGGTAGAGAAGAATACTAATAATAGCTAAGAAGATTAAATGAGTTAACATATGTGAAGCACCTACAAATGTATCTGACGTTTAGTAAGTGATGAATAAATGTTATTTTATAATCATATATATATATCATATTTTTTCTTTATCTGAAAAACTATTAAATCTCTTTTGATACCAAACAAATGTGCAACATCTCAGTGACGCTTACTGCAACCATCCCTAGAAGAGTAACTCCTTCCTTCTCGGGGGTCTTAAAGCTGATGATTTCTTTTGTCGTCGTGGAATATGCCATGCCATATACCACATCACAGGTCTGCTGCAAAAGAATACAGGCTCTTGATCAGATTTAGATCAGTATTCCCAGAATGAATGAATGTGTGTGTGAACACTTTGATGTAAGCCATTTTATCGCGGTCCAAATTAAACATTATTACATTTTTTCTGAAGCACCTGTGATAGATGAAAGTATCAAAAGGCAATACAAGATCAAAGAAACAAATATCAAGTCCACATGCAGAAATACCAGTGAGTATTTAGAATGAAAACACGGGCCTTCTCTAAATCTTCTGGAATTTATTCTATTAAGTAAGGGAAGCTCTAAAACTGTTAGAACAGCAGCTGAACTACTCATATAAATAAACACTTAGGACTTCCCTGGTGGCACAGTGGTTAAGAACTCTGGCTCTGAGATTTAATTTGGTGTTGCGGTACAGAGGCCGGATTCAGATTCGGTATTAGTAGGAGAGCAGGCTTCTCTGAAGAGGCAAGAAAAAGAGTAGAAGAAATGCCAGAGGTGTGGTAACACCAGGGACATCAATCTGGCACCAAGTGAGAAATACTACAAAGTATACCGAGAGCATCACAGCATACGATTCACCTTGGAGCGACCATAATTGGTGACTGAAAGAAAATTCACTGAACATTATCTGTAGTGACACTCCCCAAACTTGGGGGTAGGGGTGTAGATCGGCTAAAAGACAAACATGTTGGAAATATTTTGGGGTTGCATCTTAAAGCACTAGATTGACAAGGGACAATTTCACTGAAGATAGAACAGGCTTTGATATTCAAGCATAGCATTCAAAATAACACCCCACTGACTGAAGGCAGGCAGGCATTCAAAACACAAACTCCCAACATGAAATGCTCACAGGGATGGTCAGCACCAGCCTCCACGGGGCAGCTCCATTCACTTGGTCTTGCAAATTTACAGTCAGTGCTTCCAAGCAGTAAATTCATTAAAACCAGGAAACTGCTTACTTAGTTTAAAGTGACAAACAGTTCTAAAAATAAATGTTTGAACTACATGGATTCCAAACAAATGTATCACAATCAGAACCGTTAACAGCACACCTATAATGACTAGAAAATTAATTCACGATAATAACGTGTCAAACTGTATGTTTCTTAGCTTGTTCCCCCCCTTCTAAGAAAGAACCCACTTGTTTTAAAGCACGTTCCATTTCTGCCCAGCGTCACCCCCAATCGCTGTGTCATTTTAACAGCGTGCTGACTTTTTCCCAGCCTACTTTGTCCTCTTCTCCATTGTCCAAAAATGGCTGTAGATTATCATACAACGTATAATAACGTAACAAGCGTAGATTATGACACAACAGGGATGCTCTCGTGCGTCTGAGGGACCCAGTACAGTCAGGTCTAACTGTGATGTGTTAACATTACCCAAGTGCAACACTTTTTAAAAATGTGTATACAAACATTCACATTGATGCGTCATTACGGGCTGTTTTGCCAGAAAAATATCACACGTTATTCAGATATTAAAGTTGTGTTATTCCCGCGGACATTGATTTTACGAAGTTAAAAAGCGCAGGAAGAGTGAAATAACGAAATGCTATAACCACACAGTCTCCCCACAGCTAAGGCCCCCTGGCCTTGCTCCTCCACCACGCACACCTTTCCGAAGAGCTCACCCTCCCCAGCACTCTCTCCACTGAATCTGAAGGAGCAAGTGTAGCCAATGAGATACAGATTCAAGTAGCTCCTGGCACACAAATAATGACCGACAGCCACCTCAAGGAGAGCAGACAAGAGTGTCCTAAATGCTAAGGCTAACAGAAGCCTGGCATACATACAATTAGTCTACTAAAGTCAGAAATTCCCAGTAAGTTCAGAAAACGCAGTTATCTCTTAGTGGACTCCTAAGTTTTTCTAGAATCTAAGATACCTTCTCTACCTCCTTCCAGGATCACCACTGGGAAGGAGAACATGGCCAAAGGAAAGGGTGGGAAGGCATGAGGCTGGGATGATTCGCTTCTCCTTCCCATCCTCAGAAACGCTTCCTGGGAATGCGGGCTGGTATAGTCTCTGACCTTTTCTGCAAGTGTCCCTTAGTAGACAGCACCAAGCAGCAGTCACATTATCAGTCAGCACAACGTCAAGGCCCAGTTGCTTATATCCACATCACGTTAATACATGGCCTTCAACATTAAACCTTAAAGCAGCTTGTGTAATATTTCAGGTATTGAATTTTAATTGGGGGGGTGCACTGAATACACAGCAACCGCAATGATTCACCTGAACATAGCATAGTTTTTGTGTTTGTTTGAAATACTGTTCTCACTGGGTTCTAAATAGTTAATTAAGTGTGCATATTAATTATTACCAAAGTATAATAATGTTCCTAAAAGGGCATCTATTGTCCACATAAATATCAAAGAAATTTTTTTATGATCAGCATGGTTTCAGTGAAAACCAAGTGAATTAACGTCATTGGTAGGTAGATCAAAGAAGAAAATGTCTCTCTCACTATTTGAAGTTTTCTCACCTGAATTCATTTAGTATGTAACTTACAATAATAGTATTCATAATACATTGTTATTTATTGGAAGGTTTTTAGGAGTATGATTGTCATAAACTTCTGGAGGGTTATTTCTTGACACTGACGCTCAGAGAACACATGTATACACCAAATGCATAAAATCCCCAAGGAAGTCTCAGCAAATATAAAGAACTGCTTAGGAAAAATATATTCCCCTTAGAATTATTTTTATGTTTTATGTAAAGAGGTAAAAAATAAACAGTGGAACTTTTTAGCAGCTCTCAATTTTAGGAAAAGGTCATAAATTTACTTACAAGGAATCTAGAAGTCAAAAGAATGAAGTTCCATCACCAGCCTGCAAATGAACAACAACAAAACCTAAGACAGTATTACTTTACTCAGGCCACTTAATTGAACAAGACGGAAAAAAAAAACCAAAACATGATTATATGATTTATGATTCAACGATATAAATTTATAGCATTGGCCACAGTAAATAATAATGGTAACAATAATAGTAATGTCACAATCCTTTTCTCCAAAGATTAAACTGGAGCATACCATAAATCTTTTTTTTTTTTTTAAGTGCTATTCTTCCACAGGCTAAGTAGGTCAAGCTGTTAGTTTGTTTACATGCATGCTAAGGAAAACAACCAGAAGATTAACACAATAATTGAGAATAAAACAGTGGAATTGTACTCTGAACTAGCACCAACATATATTCACAAACCCAATTAAGATCACAGGAAAAAAAAGATTTTCTATGTCACTGAGGTTTTCCAACAAGTTTTCACAAATCATTGCACCTAGATATGAATACGAGCTAATCTACAGCCTCTCAACCACCACTGATGCAGTGTTTGTAGTCTGGGTTGCAGGAAGCCAATGGGGTGCTGCACTGATGTTAGCTCTGCTGTTCTGACACTCTACCCAGATACTCCCATTTTGCTTCAGTGCACTCAGAGCTGAGTCTGAATCCTCAAAGCACGGGTAAAAAGAGTTATGGTCAAGGCAGGGTTAGAGGCGCAGTGAACCAGCATCACCTGCGCCGATTTGCAATCCTAAAACTGGTGTGAAAACAGCATGGTGGTCTTGACTGGACGCTCATATGGCCAAGGGCAAAATGGGGCAGACAGATATGAATTCAAGTTGTTTCTCTTTCTTGCTCTCCTCATCATTTCTCTTCTATACCATGATGGCTCACTGTACAATAATTTTGTGATAAAAGATATAAATTCGATGGAAGGATCTGTATTATTTATAGCAGATAATCTACTGGGATGTTGTCTGTCAGGTGCTTAAATGTGTCGGTGCTTATATGTATAACGTTCACAGCCTTAGGGTGACCTACATATATTATCAGAAGATTTAACACTGGGTTTTGTTAAATTCCGTGTCTCTTTTATCCAGGGAAGTTACTATGAAGATGACACACAAAGCACAAGCACAGATCTTTAATCCAGGAGGAGTCGCCAACAATAAGATGAGTTTCAGCGTGGACAGCAGCTTTTGTGCGAGCTGCATGTCAGGATACTTGACAGAGTTAAGTGATACAACTGAAAGTTAAATAACAGAAGGGAGAGGCATTAAGGGGCAAAGAAAAGACAGAACATTCGTGTTTTCAGATGGGATCTGTGAGGAGGAGGAGAGTCACCTGAGTGGGGAGACATGAAAACCCTCTACAGTTAACGGGCGCTGAAGAGAAATTGATTTAGAAAGAACAGAGGCATAATCATGGTGTTGAACAGCACATTCAATAATGAGTCTGATTCTTGGAAATGCTGAGCTAAGGGTGGAGCCAATAACTCTGAGAATGACACATGCCATAATTTCTGCAGAAACAGAGCCACTCCCTATCCCCATCGAGAAAAGTCTACACGACACAGTCTCAGAAGCTACGCTGAGTAGTAAAACTGAGGCTAGAGGGGAATTTAGAAGTCTGAGGGATACATCAAAGTGATGGCATTTCGAGAGAACCCTGAAAGCAAGGGAAACACGCCACAAATCAGGCTCAATAGTAACATTCGAATGTGCGGATAATACTGTCGCCTATCTTTAGGGGAAGGCAGCTGGATATAGCGCCGTATTTTGCAAAGACGTCAATTAAAAAGTCCCTGAGAGAGGGAGAAGATCAATAAAAGAACTTCACGGTATAGCTCATTTGAAACTATTACAGAAATAAGGAAATGGTGCTGATTTAGCGACAGCCTATGTTCTAACAAACATCAGGTGGGAAGTGAATGTGTGTCTCTGTGGAATCACTTTTGATACAAAATCTTTGCTTTCACAGTCAAGCATAACAATGTTCTGAAGCAGTAACCCAACGTAAGACGCAGGTGACGGGGTCCATGCTATGCACACCGAGGCTGCTTCCCACAGTCCTGGCGCCTGGCAGGAGGCAGGACGGGCATGAACAGCCACGAGACTCTCAGCTACGGGCCAGAACACAGCATCAGCCCCTCCACGATCTGTCCTTGGGTTTCGCGTTCTCACAAAGTGTACTTCTGAGTTCTCATCACCTCCTCTCAATGCCTCTCTCTTTTCTGGCTTCCCCTGTTCCATGACTTCTGTAGACGTTTCTACCAACCTGTCGACATAACTGGGCTGATGAGCCTCGTTAGAATAAACCTTAGCTCTGCTCACTGAATTCTATACTTTGGTGTGCTACAAAGTTAGGTACTGTGTCCTGATTTTGTTCATTCCTTCTCACTCGCCCGAATCCTCTACCCACCCCCTTCTCCACCACACACCCATATATACATATACCTCTTCTCCTCTGACCAGTTTGCTAAGCCACATAGCTATATATACATGTACACATATATTCCTTGAGTCTAAAATATTCCAGAATTGCACTTTAAATTTTTATTATTCTAGAATGAGGCACTTGGAAATTACTCTATCTAAGTTTATATTTTGTTCCAGAATTATATTGTCTAACCTTTCGGCATGTAAGAATTGATTCAGTGGGAACGCTTGGGAAATACAGAAAAGAGCACAATCTATCTGGGGTCTGTTATTTGTCTCAATTGCTTAGATTGTTTCCATTTTTTAAAATTAACAGAACAGTGTCTGGCATCTGCCGCATACAGCTCTGACAAACAGGAAGACTTGACTAAGAGAAGCTGGCATGTGGGTCGGATATTGAATTCATCAGGGGTGACTCTGCTTCACTTCGATGGCAGGATGCCCTTACCAGCTTGACTCCCCACGTTAGGTGCCTATAACTTCTTTGCCTTAATCTTCAATTTCCAGTTATCTTTCTCAGATTCCAGTCTCCTCTGCTACCCCTCCCTACTCTTGGCCTCCATGGCCCATCATTCACCAACTGCACTGCACCCATCTGGTGAACTTCCTGTTCACTTATTCACTCACCTTACTGTACACTTCTGAATTAGGCATGGGGGCGGGTTGATAAAAAAGCATATTCATACTCTCCTTTTATAATATATAATGAGGTTACAATCAAATTGTTAATCCCAGGATGTTTTCTCATGAAAAGTTTTTAAAAAACCATAGCAGACTATAATTAAACTCCAAATGAATAATACAGAGCTGTAAAAGTTAAGAAAAAGTAGGGATCGTTGTGATTTACAGTAATTCATTCATTCATTCAATGCATACTACATCAGGCACTGTACTAATGCTGGGAATGCTAAAGTTATTAAAAAAAGACTAGACCACATATAGTTTTCAGTTGGAGGGAGACAAGTATAATGTTAGATATCAATGAATGCTGAAGAAAAGAGTAATGCAGTTGAAAGAAATAAAAAGAAAAAATAATGCAGGTGAGGGAGAACTTTCAAATTTAGATTTGAATAAAGACCTACACAAAGTGAGAGACTGAGTCATGAGAGTATCTGGGCTAAGAGCACAAAAACACCTTGAGCTGGGCATGTCTGGAGTGTTAACATAAGAAACCTAGGTGTTGAGCAAAGGGGAGACGAGTAGAAGATGAGGTTGGAGAGTACTAGGGCCAAGATCATGAAGGGACTTGTGGGCCATAGTAAGGATGAGGCCTTTTACTCAAAACCAGATGTCTTTGGAGGGTTTTAAGCAGAAAAGTGACATGATGTGACTCCCATTTTGACAGGATTGCTCTGGGTGGTGTGTTAAGAATAACCTGACAGAGGGGAAGGAAGAACAGAAGCAAGGAGGCCAGTCAGAGGCTGTGCTGTTGGTCCAGGAAAGAGCTGACGGCAGCCGGGAACAGGGTGGTAGCCATGGAATGATTAGATGCTTTCAGATTTGGGGGCTATTTTGAAGGGAAAACCTAAATATTTGACTGACCAATTGGATATAGGATGAGAGAAAAAGAGATACTGAGGAGGAAGCCAGAATTTCTGGCCTAAGCAATTAGAAAACCAGACAGGTGGAAATATCTTTAACGAGGCAGGGGTGAGGATTTTTCAGCTTCTTCTTTGCCACGTAAGGTGTGTTAACTAGATATCCAAGTGAAGGTGCCAACTAGGCAGCTGGACGTACCAGTGTGGATTGTGAGAATAGACTCAGGACTGAAACATCTGGGAATCATCAGCGTGTAGAACCCATGATACTGGACAAAATCAACGAGAGAGGGAATGCAGACTGAAAAGAACGGAGGTCCAGAGACGGCACAGAGTGAGCATTGCAGCATCTGAAGGTGAGAAAATGAGCAGGAAGAAGCGAAACGGTCTAAGCAAGACCTTCTGGAGAAGCAGGAGGAACAGCGTGCCCCGCGGCGTCCTGGCAGCAAAGCGAAGGAAGTGTCTTAGAGCCATGGCACGGCCTCATTGTGCCTCTAAAACCTCTTTTCCCGCATCGCCTGTTCTAGTCTCTTTTCCATTTCTTTGTGCCCCGCAAAATGCCAAAGTGATTCACCAGCCTCTGCTTTTTTTCCTGCGCTTCCTGAAGAGGATTCACGGATGGTGGCGAAACCACACCTGGGTGTCAGGCTACCAGTTCTGACACAGGCTTCAGCTATCCCTAGGGTGTTATTTAACTTCTCTCTGCTTTAATTTCCTCATCTTCAAAACAGGTACGATAATAGTAACTATTTGGGCAGGGAATGACAATTAAATGACAATATATGTGTATATAACTTAAAACGTTGCCTACACATGGCAAACGTTACGTAATTACACACAACTCATAGGGTTTCTTCTCTCCGCCTTGCTTCACTCAAACCCACCCAGACTCACCTCCTGCAGTTGGTCAATTCTGTTCTTTCATTTCTCTAAAATCATTAGAAAGACACGATCCCGGATCTGAGCTGCATGTTATTTAATGTAGGCTAATCTTTCTTTCTACCCACCCATCTCTACTTGTGAAACTCCTGTGCAGAGACACACCTCTCCAATGCTTCAGTGTTTCTGTAACGCCTTTGTGCTGTCTCACTTTATGTATTTGGCATAAAGCACTAACGAGGGAAGATTCTTTCCTAAGAAGGACGCTATCAATCCACAGACGTTCAGACCAGGGATGAGGGTTCTGCTGCCGGCTTAATCTGGGCTCAGGAACCACCACACCTTCCGACGCAGAGGGCACATCGGTCATCTTGAGAGAGCTGGGCCCCGGCCCTGGGGGAGGCTGGCCATCAGGAAGGAGACAGCAGCAAGTGGGCAGGACGTACACAAGCCTGCTCCGAGCAACCCTGGCCTGGAAGTGGGGCGAGTGGTCTAGCCTCGGGAGTGAGCCCAGCAGGGGAGGCCAAGGTTTGGGCAGGTGCAGAAAGCCGTCCCAAGACCCGTGGGTTACACGCCTCAGAAGAAACTGGGTTTGGGTTTGCGTCATCCTAATGGACAGTGCCAGCTGTCCTCACAAGTCAGCATTGCTGGAAGCGGTAGTTACTTATTCTAGACAAATGACATGGGAAAGAAGCTGGCCACAAGGCATTTATAATCTGCGTCTCCTTTACCTACTGTACCGTAATACACACTGTAAGAGGCAGTTACAAACACAGCAAAGCATTTGACCAACCCTGTCCTTTCGATGCTTATATATTTGCCTTACTATCCTAACCTGAGAGATGAGGTTATAAGAACATATTCTAATTGCTTTACCAGCTCATATTGAGAGAAATAATACTTATGAAAAAAATTCATAGAATGTGGTATTACAGGGGTGGGCTTCACTGGTATACCCAACTGGAAGGAACAGTATTAAGAGCTATTTTTGACTTGGGGCAGATCACTTGACCTGAATGCATGTTTTTTTCTTTATTAACTCTCTCCAAATGAGTTTTATACATACAACCTGAGGGGTTTTGTGAAGTTTATCAAGGTAATATTTATAAACTGCCCTAAAATCCCTAGCTGAAAGAGAAAATGTCATGCAGTGTTACTTGTCTACAAATGAGACCTTTTGTAAGCTTTAATTATAATTTTAAATTCCCTTATATCAAGGAATGTGAATCAATCAATTATAATGAGCAACAACTATGGGCACATTGTTAAGTTCTTTAGGGCCAAGGAGTGAGTCACTCATTTCTTTTTTCTTCTTCCACAGCATACACTCTGAAAATGTTGTTGTTGATGATGGTAATACTACTACTGGTTAGTAGTAATAATAATAATACTCTAATTGTCTAGATCATGGCATACACCATTCATCTTCCTGGGAATTATTCAACAAGAGGTTTCCTGATTGGGTTCAAGGCACAGGTCAGCATCAAAAATAAAGTTAGCATTAAACTTGGCTCCATTTAAAGATACCAGGATCCAAAGGTGGAACACAGATAGTAAGATTAGGAGTTGGAAAGTCACAGAGTACTTGGGCAGAGGTCAGAAACCATCACAGACCCAGGGCAGTAATTTAATCTGTCTGTCTGTCTGTCTATTATTTTTTAACAACTTGGGGTGCCAGATGCCTATCTTGATGATCCTTCCCTTTATATAGAATCCGCAGGAGGTGTAAGTTTCCCGCCCTTGTTAATAAAGTCTATTCTTCTTACTGAACAGAATGATCTTACTTGTTTAAGATTTGGTAGTATCCAGTTGAAAAGAGTTCTGGTGGGACTGTGGTATTTTGGAGCAATGTTCTACAATCGTCAGGGACACAAATCATCTTCTATGGATTCATGTCTGGACATCCAGCACCTCGTACATTTCATGACACTTGCAAGAATAAACGCACGTGGACAAGTTCTGACATCCTTTGCCACCTCTGCCTTGTCGGTAGGATCAGGCCATGCAGAGAGGGATGGTTTTCCTCTCAGTCCTTCTTAACGTCTCCATGTTTGCTATCTTCTGGCATGATCAATACTTTAAGCCACTCTGTTTAGTTCTGATATTCATTAATGTATTCATTTATATTTTTCCAGTTTAACTGAGATACAGTTGACGTAAAACATTGTGTAAGTTTAACATGTACAGCGTGTTGATTTGATACACATGTACATACTGCAAAATGATTATCACAGTAAAGTTAGTTAACACATGGATCCATCACCTCACATAACTAACAGTTTCGGTGTGTGCACTCATGTGTGTGGTGAAAGCACAGACCATCTACTGTCTTAGCAACTTTCGAGAATATAAGGCTATATTATTAACTATAATCACCATACTGTACATTAGACCCTCTAGAACTTATTCATCTTATAACTAGAAGTTTCTGCCCTTTGACCAACATCTCCCCATTTCTCCCACACTCTGGCAACCACCATCCTACTCTCTGTTTCTATGAGTTCGATGTTTTCAATTCCACATATAAGTGACATCAAATAGTATTTGTCTTTCTCTGACTTACTTCACTTAGCATAATGCCCTTAAGGTCCATCCATATTGTAACAAATGGCAGGATCTCCTTCTTGCTTATGGCTGAGTAATATTTCATTATATATATATAAAATGTATTATATACACACACTAATATATATATCTATAGGTATATATGTATGTATATACATATATATGCACATGTATTTATACACACACATATATACATACATATATGCACACACACACACACACATATATATATATATATATCACATTTTCTTTTCATTCATTGATGGACACTCAGATTGTTTCCATGTTGTCTTGGCTATTGTGAATAATGCTGCAATGAACATGGGAGTGCAGATTATCTTTTCGAGATAGTGAGTTCATTTCCTTTGGTTATATACCCAGAAGTGGGATTGCTGGATCATGCAGTAGTTCTACTTTTAATTTTTGAGGAAACTCCATACTGTTTTCCACAGCGGCTGGACCATTGTACGCTCCCACCAACAGGGCACGAAGATTCTTTTTTCCTTACATCCTCGCCAGCACTTGCTATTTCTTATCTTTTTTATAATGGCCGTTCTAACAGGTGTGAGGTGGTATCTCAGCTGGGTTTTGATTTGCATTTCCCCGATGATGAGTGATGTGGAGCACCTACTCATGTACCTATTTGTCATTCATATGTCTTCTTTGGAAAAATGTCTATTCAGGTCCTCTGCCCAATTTTTAAGTGGATTGTTTTTGTTTTGTTTTACTTGGTATTGAGTTGTATGAGTTATTTATATATTTTGGATATTAACCCTTATCTGATATATACTTTGCAAAAATTTTCTCCTATTCCACAGGCTGCCTCTTCATTCTGTTGATCATTTCTATTGCTGTGCAGGAATTTCCAACATTGTGTCGTAGAATGGGCATATAATTTACTGTCTATACCTAGACACTCGTAAGAGCGCAAAGGGGTATTAGCGTCACTTGTACCAGGGCAATAGACATCCTGTCCTGGGCCCAACAATTATGTATGGTTACCGTAATTACATGACGTTAGACGGCAGGGGAGAGTGTGCCTTTTGCTACTGTCTCCCATGCTTAATCAAAGTGGACTTTACTTATGGTAAAATCCAAGTAAAGACCAAGGGACCTTTACTTCTCACCTTGTCTACTCCAGTAGTGTATATTCTGCTTCACCTGCAGACCATTCTTCAGAGATTATTTTAATCCCAGGTCACAGCAACATTCCTACTTGAAACCATCACATTTAGAGTACAATAAAAAAAAAAAAGTGATTACTATTGTTTACAAGGTTTTACCTGACCTGACCCCGGCCGCATTTCTCTCAAACTTCCTTCCTTTTCCTCCACGACAGGCAAGCCGGGGTGAAGCCAGCACACCAAGCAAGCATCAGCCTTGGTGCCTTTGCTCTCCGTAATCCCCCTTGCGTTTGCATAGCTCACACCTCTGACTTTGTTTATTTCTTTGGTCAAACATCGCCTCTTCAGAGAGCCCATGTCAAATCATTCTATCTAGAAGTTAAATCTCTCACTTCCTCTCCTGCTTTGTTTTTCTTCATAGCATGTATTCACTTCTGATGTAATTTCATGTGTATTTGTTTATTTTCTGTCTTCTAAACAGGCCACAAACCCCATCAAGGTAGGGACTTCTTTTTCTACTCTATGACTCATTTAAAGAAGTTTTGGCATACAGCAGGCATCCAATTCCTATTTATTGGGTGAATATATAAATAAATGAATATGTATAAGGGTATACATATTAGGTCAAATCTCAGATTGAAAAATTCAGAAACAAAATCTAGCATTAAAATCTCTTCCTCATTCAATCTTTCACCCTCTCAACGGGGACAAGGTGAGAAAAACATCAAACAAGGAGCTGAAGTGTTAAGCCAGTAAATGCTAAAGACTGAAGGCAAGAAAGGAGAGAGTGTACTGTTTACCTTATTTTAATGTAAAGCTTTAAAGAATCTGAGATTGTCCTCACCGAATGCATTGTTTGTTGTAAAGACTAGCAATGCCTGCTTTTCAACCCTGATTAAAAGATGGGCTTTCTGCCATGCCCCAAAGATTAGTTCTATCTTGGCTAATGGAAGGCAAGGCGGTCCATAAGCAAGGGCCTGCTCTGGAAGACTCCCTGCCTCTGGTTCCCTGTAGGTGGGTGCTGGGAAATGCCGGCAGCAGTACCCCAGCTGATCCCAATTGCCCCGAAGTTGCCCAGTGAGGAAGGCTGATCTCTAAGCAGTGAAGGCCCGACCATTTAGTGTTTTATAGACCACAGACAATTGCACTCAGAAGCAGAGAGGCAGGCGGTACTGACTGCAGCGCTCTGACGGAAGACGTTCCCTGCAGCTCAAGGCACACAGTAGCCACTCGACCCCCGGTTCTGCCCTAGCTGTCACTTCTGGATTTCTTCTCCAAGGGAGAGCAAGTCGCTTAACCCAACATCAGTATGGAGTTGCACAAAACCCAGCATCACTTTCTAAGTTAGAAGTGTACTTAGTTCAGGACTAGCCTTTTGATGGGAACCACGGAGTTTTATACCATTCAAAAATTATTTTTAATCGGGATGCCTTCCTGCCAAACAGTAAAGTTATTAATAATGCTGTAAATCTTCCAAATAAGTTTTGACAAGTTTGTTTTTTGAAGAAAAGCCGAAAAACCAGAAACGTGGTTGGTAATGTTTGAACAGAGCTTTCAAAAGACCTTTACAGTTTTTACTATGAACTCAGAAGTTTCCTTTTTCAAATTTCAGAAAGTACATCATAATTTGCTAATTAATATGTGACTCTTATAGCTTGCCTGTATTTTTTATCTGTACTAGTCTATAAGTTAATGAACACCACTTGGTGCTGTGGAGGAATAAATCTGAATACAACAGTTGTTCAGAAAAAGCAAATCACTTTCCCTTTCATCTTGGGAAAGTTTAAAAATGTGCCCTTCAAAAATGGGTAGACAATAAGGGCCTGTTATCATCCAAACTTGATGACCTATTCCTCATATTTGAAAATATCAGGATCTAAATGTAGTCATGACATATTCCATGCGCCTTATGCTTTCCGTTATAAGCTGCCTATGTATATATTATCATACTTGGTCTTCACAACAGTCTTGGGAGTTCTTTTCCTCAGTTTGCAAAGGAGGCTACAGAGACTCAGGGAGTTTAAGTAATTTGGCTAACAGACACAAAATGAGTGGCAGGGTTGAACTGGGGTGCAAATCATCTGTCTTAACCTTCTCACTGCTCTGTGTCACCTCCTTGCCATTGTTCATTGCGGCTCTGTGCCTTTTTTCCCAGCACTTCTGCATGTGCAAGTTTCCTATGGTGGAGCGATGCTGTCATGTAGACCACAGCTTGATCTTATAATTCATTTAAAAATGGCCTCAAATCCCAATATCAGAACACAGAGAAATTAACGTGTCCAAAGATACACAACACTGAGTCTTTTAAAAACTCTGAACTATTGAGAATATTTTCTAAATACGTAAGTGCCTATCTCTAAAATTAATGAAATCAGACATCTTATTAAGGCATGAGGGAAAAGATTACTCTCAGCATAGTTCAACACAAGTGAACTTTAATTGCAGCAAAGACTCAGATGGCTTAAGCAAGTGGATTCTTACTTTGTGTATGATACCTGGATATATCATTACGACATTTGCATCTGAATTTTCTGGATACATTGATTTAGAGCATGATAGTCTAGAGCTGCACTGTCCCATATGGGAGTCAGAAAACACAAGTTCCTATTAAGCACTTGAAATGTGGCCTGTGTGAACCGGGATGTGCTGGGAATGTAAAACGTACACCAGATTTGAAGACTTCATACAAAAGAAGAATGTGAAATATCTCATTAATCACTTTTATATTGATTACACGTTGAAATGATATTTTAGATGTATTGAGTAATATGCATTACGAAAATTAATTTCACTTGTTTCTTCTTGTTTTTCAAAAAGTGGCTACTAGAGATAACTGAAATCTACACATGGGACTTAGAGTATATTTCTACAGGACAATGTTGGTCCAGAGCATAGTGGAGATACGAAGACATGACTGTTGTCCTTGCTAGAGGATGAGACAAGGCTTATGTATACGAAACAGAGGTGGAAGGACATACCTGTTTAAGTAACAAGTGATTGGACAAAGAACATAGCATCTCCGAGAAAGCTCAAAGAAGGGGAAACTCAGTGTGGTCTGCAATACATGGGGAAGGTCTGACGTTAAGGGTTGCAAGCGACTCTTTGGGTGAGCTTGATGAGGAAAACGGACAGGACAATGCCACTGTCAATGTCCAGCGAAGGAGAGGAAGGGAGATTAAGAGACGGCAGAAGGACAGTGAAAACCCTGACTTCTTCATGAGCAGAGAATGGATAATCACTAATAAGAAAGGAGGTATAGGTATTTTTTTTCTGATTTTTTTCTTAAACTCTCTATTAATCCAATGCTGGCAAGTCACAAATACATAACATTTTAGGAAGCCATCTGATACATGATTTTTTTGTTCCTTAAAAGAAATAACGTTTGGTCGCCACAACTGGAGTTTCCTCTGTCTCTTTCTCTTTTCTAAATTCAATTTGCCCCTTTATTTCTACAAAATCACCCATTCTGAAACAGCTTTGCAAATGATTACAGGCTTTCAATGTTACACGGCTCATTGCTCTATGCATTTGTCAAAATTTCTGCAAGCAGAGAGATAACCTAAGGACATAAAAATTAACACATGTAAATTAATCACTGATTCTAGTTTTGGCTATGAAATCAATACTAAAAATAAGTCAAATTTTAAGCTTCAATTAAAAAAGACATACCCAGAAGAGGTATAACTGATAATCTGGCTTGTTTCAATAAGAACACGTGCTGAAACCATACGTCAAAGAGAACACCAGAAACACAATCCGTGAGAAATGTTTTGTTTTTAAATCTGAAATCAAAATGGTAGCGTTAAAGCTATGTTTTATTCTAGTCTGAGAGAGTTGTCTCATTTATATGAAACACCGAAATAATGAAGTTGTTTCTGGGTTATTGGCCCCTTAATCTTGTATATTAATTCAGGTAATGCACCACTACTACTATCTTCCATTTAATTATTTTTATTTATGTACCATTAAGCTCCATTTTCATTACGTTTGGAGTACAAAAAAAGGCCAAACCCAGGGTATTTGGGCAGAGCCATCAATTCATTTACAATCCTCAGAAGACCCTTTTCTTGGTAGAGAATACAAATGACGGTCCTTGACATTCTGTAAAAGCATTTTTTACTTCTTTAATTAGGAGTTTCAGGCAGGACCTTCTGCTTGAAGCCTTAACATTTTCAGATACTTCTGCCTCACTTCTCAGCCGATTCTTCCCAAGTTGGTGCTGAATACATTCTTGCTTTGCAAGAAAGCTGCTTTCAGGCCCTTTCATATTCTGCTATAATCTCTCGGTAATTACAAAGTCTCTCTCTGCGACAATGGGCAAATCCAGGAGGAATTCGGAAGCTAGGCCTCACATGTAAAGTTGTATTTGGACATCTCGGCTCAATCTGCACCCCCGGGGCCTACAACTTAGAAAACAGTCCTGTCAGAAATGCAAAAAACCAGAGGAGCACAAAGGTTACAGTGACAATAACTTTGTGTCAGTGCAAAACACTGGTTAAATAAAGCAGGACACGGCAACTTTCAATGAAATATTTCATTTAATAGTGGGTAAATCCTAACCACGGAAGGTGCAGTTACTAGGATAGCAAATTCCAAACTACTTATCACTCCACATATGACAATTTCTCACCCTTACATGTTTCAAACCATGGGGAATTTGTACACCTCTTCCCCCTCTTTGCTTTACTATAATTATCTGTACACTTTTCCTCTTATTCTTTCTTTTCCCTTTCAGTCACTGATATAAAAGCCACATTAGAAATTCTTTAATGACACAAACTCAAGAACATCAACATAATATTTGTGTAATTATCTTATGTTTGGCTATTTGCAAATTATATTACTAAGCATCGGTAATTGGCCATAATTATTAAGTTAGAGTTTTATAACGTGCTTTTTTTCTTTTTCTTGTTTTTTTTTTTGGTCATACATTACAACAAAATATACAGTTTGCAGAAATTCATTTACATTACGATTTGGGGAATTTTTAAGTTCTCGTTCACCAAAATAATGTAAAATGCCTCTGGTTTTGTTCTAAAGGCAAATCCATAATACATTTCCTGCAGTTACCTGGACATCTCTTTTTGAGACTGTAATAGGCAGGTAGTAAAGGACGTATGGCTCTTGCTCTTTTATACTAAGGTAAGCTTAAATTGGTTCAGTAATGTAATAGAGGAATTGTCCAAATCAAGAAAGTAGAAAGCTAAGAAACGCTACTTCACATTTTTTGCATATGCATCTTTTTAAATTTTCACTTAGACTGTGAGGTTTTGAGGAGCTTATTAAAGTCCTTTCTGCCCCATCGTGCCCAGCGCCCATGCACCGAGCGTCACCTATGACAGCTACCCGCTTCCCAATTTCTAGTAACACCAGGAATTTCATGTCACTTCTAGATCAACTGAAAGTACATACAAAAAAATAACAAAGTCATACTTATTAAAGACAGCACATAGGCAGTCAGAAATAAGTATTCTTGAGGGGCCTCTAGAGTGTTTTGCTTCTGTTTCACTGTAGGATGAAGTAAACACAGGGATTTTCAAACAGAGCAAGCACTGAGACATAACCCAACTTCCTCCTGTGATCCCGAGAATTTCTGACAGGTAAGTGGCATGTCAATAATCCTAACAATACTGAACTACACGGACGCGTATAGGGCTAGGGAACTGGACCTCATTTGGTCCAGAATTCCAGGGGACCAGAGCAGATTTTTTTTAAGCAACCACAAAAGAGACTGCAGGACGGATGCTGTAAGTCTTAGGCTGACGATCCTCTGGCATTTCTCCAGATCGTAGATTCTGAGATTAAAGGAGACCTAAAGTATAGCCTCTATATGAAGGGGGAGACAGGAAAAGCCAAGTGACATCCCTTTAGTCAGTTATGTCCACTTTCACCAGATGTGAAGAAAACGATAAAAACTTGAGGATTAAATCTCAAGCAAGCACAGAGCTGGAGAAAGTGTTAAAAGCCGTGATTAAGCTTGGAGAAACAGAATATAAATTGCAAAGAAAAATGACTCACTGTAAGCATTTATATACTCAACCCAATGGGCTTTTCAATAAACCATTCAAGAGGGGGAAAATGTACAAAAATATATTTCCACTGGCAAAAGCTTGTTAAATCTCCTAAAGCAAGTTTTTGCTTTACCCCCTGCTTCCAAAGTACTCAGCTCAACCTTATAAATTGGTTGAGGTAGGGAAAAAAATCAGTTCCTTAGGTCCTTGTAAACATTTCACTTTTATTTTTAGAAAAAAGAGATTATTTTCCAAAAACTGCAGGTGTGAGGAAACTAATATTGAAAGTCTCCCGTGAACTGTTTTACACCTTACCCCATCAGAGTGCCCTTGGAATAAAACAAATTGGATGAAAAACATAAGTCTTGTAGCTTCAGATACTCAAAAGCTTATTACAGCTGAAAATGAGTAAAATATTACAGCCACCAGGCCTATTACAATAGAGAACAGATCTACGTTAGGCTCAAATGTAAAAGTAACCTCATTATAGCCTCCAGAAGCAAGCCAACCTGTTCTCTGTTCTTCTGCATGGGCTCCCATTGAACCTACACTTTAAAATAGAGTATCAGTTTTCAGTTTAAATTACTAGTTAGAAGAGAACAATCAAAGTGTTTACTTGCGAGACAAAAAAATCTTAAATACAGAAGAGAACTGAATTTTATTCAGTATTTCCATTCATAGGTAAAGAACACAATCTCTCCCAAAATGCTACTGAATTTTAGTTTCGACATTCAACACCACTCTTATACACTTAACACTCCCAGACAGGCACTGAGATATGCTCTTAGTTTACCAGAAGTACAAAACACATCTCTAGTGCAAGATTTTATGGGGAACTCATGTACAAACAACATTTTTTTTTTTTTCAGATTGACTAAAAGGTAAAAAGTGATTGAAATCTGTATACAAATATGGATTGGGGTATTTAGGACAGGCTAGGCTCCCGGCTGAAATACAACTTTAGGATCCTTTTTCTAACTTCTACAGAGAAGTCACCTCTGACTCCACAAGGAGAATTCTCAGGTTTCAAGAAGAAATGTCTTCCTTTGATACATTCGCTACACAAACACACACGCCAACACACACACACACAAACAGACGCTTTGTCAAATAAGTGTATGAATGATAATAAAAACAGATCAAATCATTTGCTCCTGAGGTTTGCCCAGCATTGTGGTGGGTACTATGAGGATCTTCCTTCCTTTCCTCTTTCTTGAGTTCTTATGGGATTGAAGTTTGTTACTAAGCCTACTCTAAACGTATTCCAATAACAAAGTAACATTGATTTTTTTCAGTCTCCTTTATAAAGCTTATTTTCCAATAATTCAGTTTTTTAGAACATTTGCTTTCTGGGCTCTTTCCAGGTTTTCAAATTGTTTCTGCATGGAAACATAAGCTCAGCTCTTGGACCGACATGAACAACAGTGCAAATAATTTTCTAATTGCAGCATGTTATATCCTGCATGTTACTAAAGATAAAGAGAATGTTGAAATTGGGAGTAAATTCTAAATATTTCATGTTGAGATGAGGAAACTGATGCTTAAAGGGACTAAGTGATGGTCCCAAAGCAATTGACAGAACTGAGAACACAATGAAGAGTTCCAGAATTCCAGGTCACGTTTCTTCTGCTACATGACACCCCCATTTATGGTAACATTTCAAATAAAGGCAGCATATAATTTTTTTATCATTGGGTAATTTGCTTATGAAATTGCATTTCCAATAAGCAAATATTCTCTCCATCTGCTGGGGTAGAGGTGATGTGCCCTCTGTTAACGTTTTTCCTGATGCAGTCAAAGCCATTTCTCTGAAATATTTGAAAGCGATCAAAAGAAAGTAGGTCTTTACCCATTAGCATTCCATGAAAACCAAAAGGAATATAGAACTGTAATCACCATGCATCATTTCTTACAGATTTTAGTAAACTAACAACATCTACAAACTTGCTTAGCACCCAAACTCACCCACATCAGTGACTAAGTCATTAAGGGTCCTGGAGCTGCACCTTGTATATTCCAGTCTCATATGGTAATGGAAATCTTTGGATCCCTTTGACTATTTCACCATTCCCTGATAAAAGAAGTCATCTGTAAAACATTATGCATTTGCCTATTTATTTTTAAAAATTTGCTTAATATCTACTCATGTCAAAGTGCCTGATTTACTCCCAGGAATTGAGAAATAGGAGAGTGACTGGGAAAGTGAGGGAAGCTGTCCCCATTGATATGGATCTCAGGGGACCTGCCTGGGCTTGGAAGAGCAAGACAGTGCCCAAGGTCAGAGCCAGAGACTTGTGTCTCCACATCTCAGCAAAGACTTCAGGTGGAATTGGGATATTGAGCCAGGAGTCAAGGGGTTGGAAATCAATGGAAGAGTGGCTTGTAACAGCAAAGAGAAGGGTATGTGAGCAAATCCATAGACAAATAAACCTGTGGTGAGTCTTTCCCGTGTTCCTGGGGCAGGCTGGTGGGGCACTGGATCCATTTAAAGGCTCTGAGTGGGCCACTAGGGAAACAAACATGAATAAGACACTGCCTGCTGTTTAGTGGTCGAGGGAGGATCCTGTGGGGAGACAGCCCATAACAGATCACTGGGATCACTGAAGTAAGTGCTAGTAGACGCAATACAATAATACGGACGCACAGAAGAACAGTGAAAAATTGTGCCCAGGGGTCTGTATGAGTCTCCTACTGATGCTCTAACAAATTACCACATATTTAGAGGCCTAAAACAACACCAAATTTTTTTTTTTATCTTACAGTTCTGAAGTTTAGATCAGAAATGTGTCGTCTTGTGCTAAAATAAGTGTGTTAATAGGGCTGCATTGTTTCTGGAGACTCCCAGAGACAGTCTGTGTCCATGCTTTGGTTTGTTTCCATCATTGTGGCCAGCAACGGCTATTCGAGGCTTTCTAATATCATATCACTCTAAGAAACTCCCACCTCTCTCCTTCACTTATAAGGACCCTTGTGACTGCCGTGGGCCCAAGCAGATAATCCAGAATAATCTCCCCGAGTCAGGATCCGTAATCTCGTCACATCCAATTAAACTGAGTTAAATTACGTGTAGTCACTTGGTCCCTTTGTAAAGTAACGTATTCGCAGGTTCGAGGGATTGGATGTGGACATCTTTGGGGCTGGGGGCATTATACTGTCTACCGCAGTGTCAAAGGAGATTAAGGTGACCTGGGAAGATTTCACATGAGCTGATAATGGTGGAGTCTTGCAGGATGAGTAGATTTCCAAAGAGGCAGTGAATATGGGGTTGGGGAGGGAGGGAGGGAGGGAGGATGGAGTCCAGGCAGAGAGAGCCCTAGAAAAATCAGAGTCAGAAGTCTTTCATCCGTTGCTTCCTTGTTAAATATACAATCTGCTACATAAGCAAACTGCTCTGACATTTCTAGGCATTGTGCTCACTACCAGCATCTGCTACTCTCCTGGACATTTTCACAGATTAATATCATATTTCCATAACTAGCTAAATACTAGGGTTAAGCTAGCTGATCTATTCAAAAGGTTCATTCTTTTCCCTCTCCTCTCTTTAAAAACGAATACAATATTTTCTCTTATTTAGAGTCCAAACATCTTTTCACCATTCAAACAGACGGAATACTATAATTACAAATAGCACTGAAATACAATCTGCCTTCCCCTTAAATCAACAAAGATCTCCATCATCTGGTCCTGTTGATTTGCATACACTATTTACACACTACTTAGACTATATCTATTTATATATATTTTTTATTTACAAAGTAATCACCTCCCTCAATGGTTTACTTTGAGTCTTAAACCTTCCATAGGGCCAAATGGATTGGATGCAATCTATTTTTATTTGCTTTTCACCCAAAGAGGCTGGGTGAAGAGCACATGAAAATGAATCAAAAGCAGAATTAACAGGAAGAGCAGGGAACAAGACTTGGTAACCCCATGGTCACCCTTAAAGATGATCAACAACTAACTGTCAACACAATACTGCCTCTGGTTACCCAGCCGAGGTCTGGGGACATTCTAGCCAACCCCATGCACCAGCAGCATACATGTCTGCCAAAGATCAGCCTAAAACAGAGACATCATGGAGTCTGGGAAGTATAATCAAAGTTGCCACTAGTGCATAACTCAAAACCAGTAATCATGCTCCAGTCCAAAACTGACTGGAGATGTCTAGATGGTTCCAGGCTAGGGCTGCCTTACTTTTTCCAAGAATGTTCAGCAGGATGTCTGAATCTGAGAGTCACACAGAGTTTTCTTATAATTTATGGGTCTCAGATCAATCTAGATAATTGCAATGTTCCCCTAAGAGACTGAATATTTTGTAGTAGACTTAAGACTGTCTATTCTTAAATATCCCTCAGGTATGAGCAAGCCACAAATTTAACTAAACCTCAAAGGTAATGTGACTAACCTCAAAGGAAGTATCATGACACAATGCAATTGGGGGTGATGTCCAAATCTTTCCTTTTAACCATTATTTTTCACAGACTTGTTTGATTTTTTTTGTTATGGAAAACATTTACTTGATATATATATATACACACACATATATAATTTAAGAATATTTTTATGTTGCCTTTCTATAACAACATTTCTGTTTCTTTCGTGTTTTTGTCCCCTTACATACGTCCCTACCCTCTTGTGCTATTTCTTTGGATCTTTCCTTGGTGACCTAGCCTAATTTCCAAGGATAGTTGCATTCCCACTTGCTTTTCAGATTTCATATTGCCCTGATTTTTGCAAAGTTTGTATTTTTCTATTGTTTTAGCCTTTCCTACGCTTCAGGGATTTTGGCTATAGTAAAAGTTTCCCTTAAAAAAGCAACAATGCCATAAGGATTTATTTAACAAGTCATCTGGAAAATATCGTAAAATATATCCTATGATCGTTTACATCTTGCTATTCATGACAGTGTCCATGGATGTTTGAGGAACTCTAGGCATTAAAGCAACAACTAATGTTTAAATAATGCCTGTTCTGTGCCAAGCTCTGTGAGGAGAGCCAGGGATGTAAGGAGGAGATGAGAGGGAGCGATTTAAGTATGCGTAGGATATGGTTCCTGCCACGAAGAAAAAAGTCCAGAAAGGACACAGATATGCAAATAGTTATAATGCAATGTGATAGGTGCTTTTACAAATGTATGAACTAACTCCTCTGGGAGCACAGATAAAGGAGCAATTAATTCAGCCTGAAGGAGTTCAGGGAAGCTTCAGATAAGAGGTCATGTTTCAACGGGGCCTTGAAAGAACAGTAGGACTTCATCAGGGTCTTCAGGATATCTAAGAGATAGAAGGGCAAGAGGAAAGGTACATAACAGGTATTAAGACCAGCATGAACAAGGGTTCATCAAAGTTCATGGCTCAGTCCCTGGCACATGTTCAATTGCAATAAATAGTTTTGAATGAATGACTATGAATGAATAAATATTCAAAGAATTGGCTACAAACTTACTATTCTTTTATGGTTTAAAGTATGGGCATTTAGGAGACGAAGAGGGCATAATCGTGGCTGATGGCGTACTACTCAAAGGGGTGATTAGGCTGGAGCTCCTCTGCCACAGTTACCATGACTGGACATGGAGATGGACGTCTTCCAACGAAATCTCATGCTTTTTCCTTTTTGACAAGTAATGAGTGGGAGGCACAATGCCAAGGAACGGCAACCTTAGTATTCCTCTGCTTAGCACGGGAGCTTCTTCCCGGACTAACAGGCAGCTCCCAGGCAGTGATTTAAGCACTGGATTTATAGCCAGATAGTTAATAACGAGCTAAAGAGGAAGGGGTGGGCGGAACATGCCAGGTAGTCCCAACAGCAAATAAAAAGTCTTCTGAGAGAAGGAGCCTGGCTGGACTGCAGAGAACAGAGGAGAAGACAGTCATGGAGGACCTGGAAAAAGAGCCGGACACCAGGCTCTGTAAGACCTTGGAGAATAAGTTGAAAATACGGGTCTAGGAGGGATGAGAAAATTCGAAGTGATTTAGGTAGGCTTGTAATATGAGAAAGTTTGAGTTTCAAAATAAATATCACTCTGCTTCAGGAAGGCCTGTGGATTGGGGAACGTGTATGTGTGTTGGTATCTGCGTAGATACTGAGACAGGAGCCTCTGGCGCTCGTTCAAGCAAGAGGAGAGGGTAGCGTGGATTAGGTGATGGCAGTGGAGGAGAAATGGACGGATCTGAGCGAGATTTAGAAGGTAAAACAGAAATTGTAAAACACCTATTACAAATTTAAGTATTTACTACATATTTGTGAAAACATTCAAATCCTTCCCGTTAGGGTATTCATTGATTCCTTCACCTTTTCAGCACATATTTACTCAGCAGCAATTATGGCCAAGGCACGGAGGACACAGCTGAAGCCAGATAAACAAGATCCCTGATCTACTGGAACTTATATTTTGGCGAGTGGACAAATGATAAACAAATAACTGTATGGACAGAATAATTTCAGACAGAGCCATAAAGTGGGGCAGCAGGAAACTCCTTTAGATCCAGTGGACAGGGAAGGCGTGTTGGAGGAGAAGAAATCTGAGGCCACTTGAGTACAAGAAGCCAAGCATCAGGGAAAGAACCACATATACCCTCATCTTTGGGTGAGATTTCCTGCCACTCCCTTTATCATCTTGCTTGATCTCTCTCTTTTTTGAAGATTCAAAAGATTTTTTAAACACGCCTATATTCTCAAGAGTTTTGGTCTACATATAACTCCTCAGTGTCATGGCAATGAAACTGCTAGGGTTAGTGATCCCTCCCTCAGAGGATGTTTTGCTACCTTCTGCCTCAGTAACAGATGGGACACCCATTAGCCTTAAATAAAAATCAAAAGAATGACGTAAATTAAATAATTCTCTATCCCACCACACAAATCCTTTTAAAAGCTGTTTGTTGAAACAGATTTGGGTTTGAAACAGATTGGTTTCATTATCTATTTCCTTTTTTAAAGAAACTGAATAAGAGCTCCGCATACATTTAATTGCTGATTAATCATTTGAACCCCTTGAATTTAATAATATTAGAGTTGTTATTTATGGAAATACCAGATGTCTGGAGAAGTAGTTCTCCAAAGGGTTATATATATATTTTAACGTCTGTCAACTTGTAGTAATTTGTTTTGAGTTACTTATTTTAAGTCTTTTAAAAAAGTATTCTAGGTTGAAATCTTGAAAACACGCTGCATATTAGGGGTTCATAATGATTAGAATTCTTATAATTTGGAAATAAGCAAAAGATAGATGCATAAGTTAGTCTTTTTATACACCTATATCTGTGCAGATATATTTTTATATACAGGTAAACCATTTTTATTTAGTAAATACCATAGAGTATCTTAGAATACAATCGTATTGCTTGGGCTACTTCTATTATGTTCTCTGTAATGTTCATTCTAATTTCCCATGTTCTTGTAGAGAAAGAATCTGAAACCCTGAGGGAAAAGGAAAACATACAAATGCTATTAAGGTTCACATTTTTGAGCGGCAGGAAGTCAGCAGTAAGTGTCAGAGATTGATCAGAATTGTGTTCTATATATAAACAATTGCCATCAGGTGTGCCCTGCTACGAGGTCATTCGTGCACCCCAGCAGTAGTTCGAGCAATTTAGAATTTCAGGCAGCCTAGAGAGGGAATAAATTATTGAAGAGTTTAACTTCAAGTGTAAAATGTATCTTTATGGCAGATTTCTCAAAGAAACAGATTCTGTCCTTTCACATTAAATTAGATTTGTTAGTTGAATCAAAATTTTTTTAATAATTTACATACACACAAAAAAATATGTTGCTGTGCCATTAGTTTTGCAGAAGTAGGAGATGGCCCAAAAGTGAAGAATAGAGATACATCTATATTTGGTATTTTCTACCCACAATAATCTGTAAAATTAAAAAAAAAAAAAAAAAAAAGAGCTTATTACTGAAGAGAAGTTGAGTTTTATCCAAACTTTGCTATTATTTTTCACACACTTAAAACCAAAGCCAATAAATAGAGACACAGGTACTAAGAATATGGTATGGGTACTAAATTCTTATTTCCAGACTGATACTCTAAATCATACTTATTTCTAGACTGCTCCTCTAAATTTTTATCTATTATTGAAAAAATAGTTAAGAATTCAATGTAGAATCCAGAATCTCAGATTACATTTTTATTAGCTTGGAATCCACGTTAATCAATTGGCGCGTTCTTCATGTCAGAGAATTCACCTATGGCAGATTCATACACAATTTTTTTTTCCCGTGATATTAGAGCTCCAGAGTTTTAGATTACATAACTACATTTCTAAACCTCCTTTGATGATGCGGACACATGACAAAGTTATGGTTACTGGGATACGAGTGGAAGTGGTCTGGTCTCACTGCTTGCACTCCTAAACAGAATGGGCTTGGCCTGAACTGGCTCATTCCCACTGTCTGGGATGCAGATGCTTTGTCTGAAGCTGTGACAGCCATCCTGAGCACAGAGGCAAAAGCCTTAAGTTCTTATTGGCTCTTGCTTGCTACACGAGAGACTGATGAACTCATTCAAAGCAGTCCGTTTCGGGATCTACTTAGTCTATAACCTCGTACACACTTCTGTATCATCATCATCCATTTAACTCTTTCTAGTATTTTCCAACTTCAAAAATCTTACTCTTCATTTTATAGTTTATAAAATGCTCACTTTGATTAGGAATTCATTTTAAAGCACTTAATATGAATCATTAAGTTTGTTCTAGTTTTTAGAGACTTGTGTACCTCAAATGCAAATGAATGCTCTATTATTTTAAACTTGAAATGCACTCTTGCTAGGTAAAATTTTGAATGAATATGGAAATGCTAGAAGTACACATACAGCTCGTTGTATGACTGAAATGCAGCTTTTCAAGACAGTGTTTTTGACTTTTGCTTTACCAGTAAGTAATCATAGGACAGTTATGAAACCATGAGCCATCTCTAAGGGCTCTTCTGGTGACTACAAGCCCACAGGTGAAAGTTGGAACTAATCGGGGAAGGAACAAGATTGAGCAAGAAGAGGTGTGATCATGATCCGAAAGTAAATATAAACAATTCACATTTGCAAAATGTTACAGTACAATTTATAGCTTTTGGAAATCAAACTGCACTCTAGACAACAAAAACTCACTTCCCTTATTCGCTTTTAAGATTGAAAACTCTATGAGGGCAGTGGCCACTTCTATTTCATTTACCTCTGTATTCCTGACGCTTAACACAGAGTTTAGGTTAAAGAAACTTAGTAATGTTTGTTGAATGATGGAATTCATACCACTTATTTAATATAATATTTGATGCTGGAATTCATCCTGTCTCTCTCTGTTCTGCAGATTGGCATCAAAAGAGAATATGAGAGTACAGAAGCGTAACACGAACATTCTGATGCTTAAAAAGTGATGCCTAAGCTGAATTTGAAAGAATGAATAGGAGGGGAGAAGGAAAGAAGATGATTCTGTGGATGAAATAGGTTGTAAAAAATTAGCCAAGCATGGGACGTGGACCAGTGAGGACCATACTAGTTGACCCTAGGAAGATACAGGATCTGCAAAGTTAAGTAAAAAGATAATCTAATGACCCTACAATTCCACTCGTAGGTAAATCCCCCTTCCTCACAAACGGAAAACAGGTATTCAAACAAGTATATGTACATGTGTGTTTACAGCAACATCATTCACAAGAGCCAAAAGGTGGAAATAACCCAAATGGTCATGAAAGAATACATGGATCAAATCGTGGTATGAACATGTGGTATATTCCATACATATATAACGGAATACTTAGCCACAGAAAAGAATAAAGTACTGATGCATACTATAACACGGATGAAAACTTGAAAACATGATGTTAAGGGAAATAAGCCAGACACAAAAGGTCATATATTGTACGATTCCATTTATATGAAAGATTCAGAATGATCAATCCATAGGAAAATAACACAGATTGGTGGTTACCAGGGGCTTCCAAGAATGGAGAGAAACTGCTTAATAGGTAAGGGGTTTTACTCTGGAGTGATGGAAACACTTGAAACTAGATAGATATGGTGGTTGCATAACATTGTGACTCTAGTAAATGCCGCTCAATTGTTCATTTTAAAGTGGTTAATGATATGTTATACGAATTTCACTTCAAAAAATCGTTTTAAAATAACCTATGCCTTAGAGTTTCATCAATCTCTTTTGAAGAATTTTTTCATCAGCATCACAGCAATTCTACCATTGTGCCTGTATCTTATTTATGTTTCCCGAGTATATTTACATTAGAGTTACAATAATCAGTTCCTTCTAAATCTAGGCACAGATTTTCTCAGTGAAAACATTAAGTTCCTTAAAGTATGAGATTGAAAAAAAAAAAAAAAAAATCCCAGTACTGTCAGTAAGAGGTAGCTGAATAAGATGGAGATGATGAACATGTGCGGTCCCTCTCCTGGAGACCATGCTGGTGGACAGCGTGGCCAGTACCCAGTGGAGGCCTGAGCAGGGCCCACTGCAGCTTAGGTGCTGCCCCTCCTGTGAGCAGAGCCCCTGTTCCCTCCTGCACCACACAGGGGACGGTGTCCTCTACCCCTGGATCCTGCAAAGGCTGCCTCTCGCTGTTATGCACACAGAGGAACTGGAAGACCCTGGTCACTCTCAAAGAAAGAGGCAGCTCATGAATTTTCATCCCGTGCGCAGATGCAGGTACGGGTCAAGGGGAGCTCCGCTGCGCCTGAGAGGCAGTGTCGACGCCTCCCACTCCCTGAGGGGGAAGTCAGAGAAGGGGGCACTTGTAAGTTTTACATTTTCAGTAAAGCTGTCAAAATGAATTAAGCATAATGGGAAAAGGGAAGTGATGTTCATAAGGGGAAGCTTAAAAATAAACAACTCTATGTGCCATTAACACAACTACGCAATTACTAACAGTTTTACCGGATACTAATAATGTGCAATGGGAAAAGGTAAGCTGGTTATTAAAGGAAACTGTATATATAAATTACCTCTGAATCACTTGTGATTGAGAAGAGCGATATCTGGTGGGGTGTTCCAATTATCAAAGCTGCTGTGTACACTGCTCAGACAATTCTCCACACAATTGTTTTACGAGAGGACTGACTTGCAGAGTCCACATAGCAAATATAATAATGAAAACAATGATAACAGGTCACACGGCTTGAATGGTCACTGTATCAAATGCTTTAACCTCATAAAGTTGAATTGCGTAAACATCCTTTTCTAGTATAACATAGGGGTTAAGCACACAGGCACTGGAATCAGACAGCTTATGGTCCCATCCAAGCTCCAAACTTACTTAATCTCTATGCCTCAACTTGCTCATCTGTAAAATGGGAATAACAATTCTACATTCCTCATAGGGTTCTTGTGAAGATTAAATGAGTTAATACACGGAAAGCACTTAGGACGGTACCTGGCACACAGCAAGCACCATATAAGGAGTGCTCACCATTCCTCGATAGAAGTCCCATCAATGAATTTGCTAAATGTTGCTCGGCAGAAAAGAAGTAAATCAATTTAGGTGTGGGAAGTTTTGAGACACCAAGAGTTTCTGCATCTATCCTTCGCCCTGCACCGGTCACAGTGGCACTGAAATTGCTGCTTTTGGCGGTGCCCCTGGTATGACCCGGCCCTTCTCATGCCTCACTGCTAAAGTGCACCAGGCAGCACACAAAAAGAGTGATAAAGGAGTCATTTTAGATTAAAAGGGTACTGACCAACACAACTCCCCCAAAAGCAGAATCCCCCACGGTTTTGATGAGGCGTATTGTTTTCAATTGCAGATGTCATTTCCACAAATTCTCATTTTGGCATCTGCCACACGCATGCTACGTGAAAGCAGTACTGCACATGTGTTGGCTGTTAACGTGACATTCTTTGGGGACTGCTTCCCACAAATTAGGTGAGAACTTATCTCTGTAAAAGAATGTCTGTCACTGACAATTACGGTGACACCCCACCAATGCCCACAGTGCGAATACAGAACGTCAACATGTATTTCTCAAGTTTTATGATTCGAGGAGGAAACATCAGGCTTGGATGGAAAAACACCAGCTCGGCCTTCCAACTGCTGCACTCGTGCTCCCATTAGTTGGCAGAAGTCACATTCGGATAAAGAGTTGAACAAGCTACAATCCACTGCCGCAAAATGGGTCACGGCTTTAAATGAAAGAGGTCCTTGTTCCTAATGGATTTGGATCCCAAATCAAATAATGTAGCATTAGAGACTTTTTGCTTTTGGACTTAAAAGTCTTTTTTGTTGCTTCTGAAAGGCTTGCTTTTGTGCAGAGCTGCTCAACTGAATCTCTTTGTCAGGAAGATAACCAGACACTTAGGCTCACACACCAGCTTTCTGCAAACTTTTCTACGGAATATTTTCGCATATAGAAGCGACCTTAAACTGTGTGCTTAGGGTTTTGAGTTGACTATAAAAGCCAAAACTCAAAGTGATATTTAGTTTACGGTTATTCACAGTGACAATTTCTTATGTGTTTCCTGAAAGCTTGATATGAACCTTGGCCTTTAGAATTTGAGGTTAATATTTTTAAGTCATAGCCCTGGTAACAAATATTTTAAATAAAACCATCAGCATCCCGGGACATTTGACATTTCCCTTGCAATTTCTTATACAATTTTTTAAAGCTATAATGTGACACGTGTAATGTACCAAATAAATGTTTACTTACTGTAAAACTAAGATGATATGTGCAAAAATATTTTGGAAGGCATTATGAATTTTAATAATATTACTTTTAACGTTCATTAATGCAAACCTGTGAAACTCTGGCTAAATCAGTGGATTAGGAAAGCATCCAAGCTGAAATCATGGTCATTAAGTTTCAGATCTAGTAAAAAAATTTAAAAACTGTTCTGCCTTGTTTTTTCTCTTTCTGGTTCTGGCAAATGTGGCAATCAGCTCTGCTGAGCTAAGAGACGAGGGATGAGTCACTCTTTTTCCTCTACCGGCCCCCAGTTCTTGGCAAGTAGTATGATCATGCCAGTAGCTTGCTTCATGGAAGGTACAAGATAAAACAATTTCCTCAGCTACCATCAAAGGCTGTCTGCAGGGTATGGGATAATAGCAGAAGCCTTATCCTAGGATCATTTTGCCAATTCTACTCCCACTCAGGCAGTAAATCCCAGCTAGGAGCAACTACGAGCAGCTCGTCGTTGTTGAGCGCTTTCTATACGCTAAATGCTTGGCTTGTGTTATTTCATCTAATCCTTGCACAATCAGCAACTCCACTCCACTTCCACAGCGAAAGCAGGCTAGACTCCAGCTATCAGTGGCTGATATTTATTGAGTACTTGCTTTGTGCTAAGTGTGTTACTTGCATTATCTCATTTAATCTTTGCACCAACCCTATGGTCTTGTAATCATAGATTATTTTAGCTCACTGTAATTTACTGGGAGACCACGGTCCCTTGTCTTCGCTTCTCTACCTCGTGTAAAAATCTGATGCATCCTCGACTGCAACTTGAAAATGAGATGACGAAAGAGAAGGAAACCAAAAAGAAATTAAAGAAGGAGGGGAGGGGAGAAGAAAGAAGGAAGAAAACTAATTTACTGGTTTGCCTACTAGGTGAGAGGGCTCAGGCTTCATTTCTCTTAATTTTCTCTGTAACTTTCAAGTTAGGTATATTTATTTTTCCCATGTTGAAAATGAGAACGTTGAGGCTTGGCAAGGTTAAATAATTCTGGCAAGTCAGTATGACCTGCAAGTGAGCTGTCAAACACTGGAAACCCACGTTCAAATCCTCAAGTTCACAGGCCAGGCAGACCCGTGCTGCCATGGCCTGACGCCTGTGCAAACAAGCTGAGCCACAGACCAGCCCGGAAGGGCGGGCTCACGGCTGGTTCCTCGAGACCCTGTGCTGTGGATGAGCAACAGGGAGAAGGCGAACCTTTTGCCTAGTGGGACACAGCATTCCTAGAAGCAGGTAGCTGCCCATCATATGATAAATTATCGTGCAAGAACCAAACCACGGGTTTTGCTTAGCTTTGCTGACCGGCTCCATCTCCCAGGCCTAAGAGGGAGTGGGCAGCGTGCTGACTCTTAATGCCTGATGTAACTGCAGTCTCCTTCGCCTCTACCCGTGTCGTTTACTTTAAAATTGTTACCTTTGTACCTATCTTAACGATTTAAGATGTCTCTCTTTTCCTTTAAGGAACACAGGGAGTGGTCAGTGGAATGTGAAGAGAGTTACAGAATACGAATGAATGTATCACACCGTCTTTGGCTATTCAGTTTAACTGCTTTCCCTGGGCTTTGAGGATCTCAAGGGCAGGGACTTATTTTATGTACTGATGAATCCCCAGGACTCTTCACAGGGCCTGGTCGACCCCATAAGTGTTTGCTGGATGATCTAACTAACACTACTCAGGTTTAACAGAAATACCGCATATATGAAAAGACCGAGAACCGCTATTTGAGTGACAGCCAAGACGTGCTAGAAAAAATACTATGTCCTCAGACATTCTGGTTCATGCCTCGGGCTGAACTTTCCACCTACTTTTCTCCCCACTTTCTCTGATGCTGCCTCCTATGATTCAGACTCTAAGAGGGTGAACTTTGAGTTAGATCTGTCCTCGACACGTTGGCACTGGGTATTCCAGTGGCTAGCGTGGCTCACTGCAGCCTTCATTCCATGACTCGAAGGCCAACTCGTTAGTCATTTAAAATCAGGCATCTGTTTGTATTTTACACCCAAATCATAAAAGATGGCTTAACTTGGAGCAAGCGCATCATGCTGTCTACATAATCATCTCAGGAGATTTGAAGCACCATAGGAAGCTGATAAATTGTTTTTAAAGCTAAGCAAAGGCACAGTCTAATGCAGACTGAATTGATTCAGTTAAAACATCCACCATGAAACACTTGAAAAGGTGACTGTGTCCTGCCCCTAAAGCCCTGAATAGCTGCCCTTCCTTAGTAGTAGGTTAAAATGAGAAACTGTTAAAAGTAAGCAGTATGCTTATGAAGGCTAAGGAATATTTGAAAGCAGTATTTAAATATTTTAAAAATATGTCTGATTTCACTTTCTCTTTAGAGTTACTGAGGCGCAAGAGAAGACTAAGAATATTCACCCGGCCATGTATATTTTCCTTCAAACATGTCATTTCAGACGTCTTTCACAATGTATCTGGAATATGGAAAGCAATCCTACGGAGGTATTGTGTGTCACAGCTCATTGACATGTTTATGTTTGTAAAGTCAATCAGATCAAGGCAACTATGAGGATTGCTTTTGTTTTTTTTATTTTTTCCTTGTTTGAGTGAATGGAGTCTAAAATGTTTTACCAGAAACAAAAATAAAAGAAACATGTAATGCATTTGGCCTATTACTTTACCCTTAATTTTTTTTTTTTCTTTTTAAGGAGAGAAATCTAGAGGATAATTTAGCTTATCATGTTCAAAAACACTGGAATAAATGGCCAACCTGCTACAATATAAATATACTGATACACATTTTAGAAACTGGCTTCCAAGGCCAAGTTTTCACCCTACATGCCATAAACTTCCGGGAAGTCCAGAGCTACTAGAACCTCAGGTGTCTCTTCTAAAACAGTGGCAAGAAATACAGCTCTCCACTTCCTAGAATGGTTATAAGGATCCAATGATATAAATAGGATACACAAAATCACTTCAAAAAAAAAGTGTTCTATAGATAAATATTTAGTAACAATGTAACAATTGTAATTATTAATTAAAACAAGTTATTGTCTTGGAAATGCTTCTCCATTTATCATATTCTTAGTCTCTACGCTCTGGAAAGAGAAATGCATGTTTGAAAGGACGTTTTTAGAAAACCGTACTGAAATTAAATGTATCTTATGGCAGAAACGGGTGAATGTTAAGCTGATCAAAAGCAGGCTTTCTTTTAAAATCAGCATCTCAAAGGAATAGATTTTTACAATAGTTATAATTCTTAGTGAAGATATGAATTTAATAATATAGGGGACAAAAGAAAGGAAGAATATCTGAATCACTAGGCAGGAGAACTAGGAGAAGAGCCTGCTGTAAAACCATGTAAAATGGAGACGTGTCTCCAGGCAGTAAAGAGTCCTATCAAAGTACGCCTTATGAAAGTTTCCCAAAGTTCTATTTCTTAACTTTCTTTAAACATCTTCTGATATATCAATTCCAGCAATATTTTGGCAGCCTAAAATTACACCATTCTGACCTTGATATTAGTATTCAACAGCACTGAAGAAAGAATGACAGCTTCTCCATCCTAGTGGGTGATCTTGCAAGCTTTTACCCTCATGACTATGGAGTTTCTGTCAAATGTGCTTCCAGCCGAATGATCACATTCTTTTGAATTATGAAGTGGCTGCAAACTGTACTAATTGGGTCTGCAACGACGTCACTGATAAGGATTAAGCAGCCTTGATTGTCTTAAAGTCACAAACATATGTCATTTTGTTATACATGTATATTCCACTTAGCCTAATCCATAACTGTAGTCATGCAGAATTGCTTTGTTTAATTAAAATCGTCATTAAAGACCTTAAGATGAATTAGAGGCAAATCATAAAGAGATGAATGGAATAGCTGAGAGCAACTCTAATGAAAGGTTAAATATCCTGATTATTTTTTTCATTATTGATGAAGTGTGAACAATATGCTTGGGAGTGAAGAAAAGGGTGAATAAGGTTCTGCCTCTGCCCAGAAGAACGGAGCTACAAATGCAGCAGAACAAAACGCGCATGTCAAGCCACAGAAACCCTAAGAGATCATGGCCTGAACTAATGTAGCTGTTTCCTTTGGTGCATTACAAAGACTTTTCTATATTTAAAGACTCTTTAAACAGTAAGCTCCCAAAAGGCAGGGAAAGGACTTAGAAGAGTCTGTGTCATTTGTACTATGACTTTGTACAGTACAGTGGCATTGGTACCCTGGGTGCTTATTAATTACTATCTGACGTAAACATAATAGGCACTGTGAGATTCTAGAAGACTATAATGAACTTCTACATAAAGTTCAGAGATCTTTAACCACAGAATTATACTGATACTTTAAATGGGTAGCATTTGAATAAAGTAGTTAAACTTGGTAAATGTATCAATAAGGTTACGTTAATTTTACACACACACACCAGGGTATAAACAGCTCCCATGGATTCACAGTCTCACTACACTTGGTCTTTTCAAACTTCGTAACTTTTGCCTCCTGATGGATGTGTAATGGTATCTTATTTGCGTTTTCCTGATTACACACGAGTTGAGCATCTTATAGGCAATTATGGATCACTCCTCATTTCTCTCTCATGGATTATCTGTTCTTATTTATTATCTATGTATTGGGTTGTCTTTTTCTTCTTCATGTTTACGAGTGCCTGTGTACACTGGAAATTAATTTATTGTTGACCAGATGGGTGGTTTGTGCCCCGGTGTATGGCTTACATTTTTTACTTTTTTAAAACATACTTTTGTCATGTGAAGGTATTTTATTTTAATATAATAATATCTACCAGTATTGTTTGTTAGCAGTCTGGGTTAGTTCTCCCTCTTTAAGGAAATTAACACTTAACCTAATGCCATGAAGACATGCTGTTGTATTTTCTAAAAGTTTTATGGTCCGATTTTTCGTGTTTGTTTTTAATGTACCTAGAATATACTTTTGTACCTGAGGGAAGGGGCTAGCTTTAGTTTGTTTTTTCACATTTTTAGCTGTGGTAGTTACCACAGGTGTTCACATGTTCTAGCTGTCTTCCTTCTGAGCTCCCAGGAGGAGTGCTCTCTCCCAACCTCTTTGGCGCTAGATGTGCCCAGCTGACCTGCTTTGGCTAACGGACTTCAAGCAGACGGATGTGCACATACATTCAAGGTGATGCAACTGGATCCAGAAAGCAGGCAGGGAAGACATGGTCTAAGATAGAATACTGTCCTATCATCCTGAAAGCACAACAGGCGGGCAGCCTCCTGCTTTGCCCAATGACAACAATTATTCATGTGATCATTATCGTTTTTGAAGCTTCAGAGGTAATACAGGGAGGTCAGGAATTGATTATTTAGTATAAAGCAATAATTGCAAATTAACTTGGCAAGAGTATCTTATTTGCAAAAAACAAAAAAAGGAAATAGGCGAACAAATATTTTTTACTATCTTTTCCACCTTCGTCTTCATTGTTAGCTAATGCAAAAAGAATCTGTTAGCTCTCTAGAAAAGTAACAGCACATTCTGCCATTCTACCTTGGAATACAAGTTTCCATTCATAGATCCATTTCCTTTCTTCCAGTAGAGAAGGTTAAACAAATCCAGTCAGAATTTTACATAGTGAGAGGTGGGACCTGAAAGTGTTAATGAAAGTACTAGAGATTTTAGATTCTGATTTTATGTCATCTAAATGGTATTTTTATCTCTATTAGGTTTTTAGAAGTAATTCTTCCCACGTCAAAATAAATCAAATAAATTTTCCTTGCTTATGTGATTTCTTACAGAACGAAAGACACTGCATATAAACATCTCTCTTTTCACTTCAAAGGTTCATAGCAGTCAGATTATTTTTAAAGCTTACAAGTTGTTAAATAATAAGACATATTTATGAGAAATTGAAATAAGAACAGTTGAAATACAAGTCAATAAAAGATGAAAGAATTTTCTAGTGATTAAATTAAAAGATGAAGGGATTAAACTCATCCTAAGAACCAGTTAATGGTGTTGACTGTGCAGGTCTCATTATTCCATGAATTATTAATTCATTTTCAAATAATAAAAGTGTGAGACAATTAATTTTTACAAAATGTTTGATGACATTATTATTAGAGGAACTGTGGATCAATATTATTATCACTTTATTTATTCAATGTGATTACAGCTTTTCTTAAACCTATTTACTTGGAAAATACCTTTGAAAATAACTTTTAGAGTAAGTTTTTATGTATTGGTCTGTGTTCGATGAGAAATAAGCATGAGTCCTGAAAATCATCAGTATGGCCATATGAATACCAAGCAAAATTAATTTCACCACCAAATATGTCAGCCTGAATTTGACTTGCAAGTATTTTTTGTGTTAATGTTTCACCTATAAAAGTTTTTCAGTGGACTAATAAACCTAGGAAAAATATTTTATACTGCTATACTATTTTTAGGTTTACACAAAGTGCTTTCTCGGGTGTTCCTATATTTAATCCAGGCAACATCTTTTGAGGTAGGAAAGAAGATAGGGTACTCTCTCTTCATGAATGAGAAACTGAGGTTCACTGAATTGTGCTATGATCCAGAGCTGATAAAGTGGCTTCGAGATGAGAGCCCATTTTTTCTTATTCCTTGTGCAGTGCTTATGCCAGATGCTTATGCTTATGCAAGCATCTCATACTTCTTCAAGCAGCTTTACCTTGGAGCTCAGACTGCTGTGCACGTTGCTACAATGATTTAACACGAGGGTATGTAAATGTGTGTGTGTGTGTATGTAAGTATGCATGTATATATTTCCTTCACCTAAGAGAACTGCGACCAAAACAGAGTATCATATTAAATATTTATAGCATGATTTTGCGTGTTTTAAAGCATTTTATAGTAACTCATTAAAGACTTCAAAGTCATCAGCAAACACACGAAAAACCTAACAGGATGAATTGTTAACTAGAAGAAAGTCAGGGTTAAAAGTTAAATTTTACTTTGGGTTCTTGCTTGAATATACTTCTCTTGTCTTACTGAAATATGGATTGGAAAGAGACTTGTCCTTTTATCCCATAGTATAAAGTTTATACTTTGGGACATGCAGAAAGTAACCTTTATTTTTCCACAGGGTAAAAATGAGTCCAGGAATCTTCACGTTGAGCCAAAGTCCCTTTGAGTTAATAATTACTATTTGTGTTTCTACCAGGAAAAGGTAAAACAAACAAAAAGAATTTTAAATCTGAATGATCAGAAAGGCTTAATATAGCGCCAAATCATCCCTTGCTAAGAGATCCCAGATGGTTAGGGGAACAGGGGCTGCCGAGGAAGCCGGGTAAAGTGTACTGTCCTGAAAGTAACCACAGTTAGTATCAATAGCATGACAAAGACATTGCTTTTACTAAAAATTCTAATTTTCTGCAAGGTTTACGTTGCTCTACAATGTGGTCTTTCTTAACTACAACCTCCACTTGTGCTGGAATCATTCTGATCATGATAAACATCAATTTCACCGCTTCTCATGTTCTTTCATTTATGTTAAATGATTAGAAATACAAATTATATTCAGCTCCTATAGCTGTATAGTTGCATAGGTTATAAGATTCACTTAAATTATGCAACTAGTCTTCACATAATAAAAGCTTCTTTCTTTAAAAAATAATCAGCATTGAATTTTCCTCCTTAGATCTCAAGGAGTCAACTCGATAACTGGATAATTTGCTAATGATATAATTGCACCTTTAAAATTTTTGATCATATCTGAAATCGTTAAATGATGCTTTTAACACATGATTTTAAAAATTGACCCCTTCAGAGACTGTACTGATATGGGAAATGAGTCAGATACACCGCTCATTGAAACTACACAGGGAAGACTCTATCATCGTACTGATGGAAATGCAAAAAGCTTAAGACCTATGTTAGAGATTTCCAATTTATAAATATATTTCTTGGGACTTCCCTGGTGGTCCAGTGGTTTAGAGTTCTCCTTCCAGGGCAGGGAGTGTGGGTTCGATCCCTGGTCGGGGAACTAAGATCCCACATGCTTCGCAGCCAAAAAACCAAAACAAAAAACAGAACCAATGTTGAAACAAATTCAACAAAGACTTTAAAATTGGTCCACGTCAAAAAAAAAAAAAAAAAAAAAAACTTTAAAAACAACAACAAAAAATAGAATATATGAATATATTTCTTAACGTTTATTTTTAAATGAAATAGTGTAAAATCTCTTTTGTATCTCAGTCATCAAAGAATGTCAATTAAATTTCAAAGAAGCGAAAACAAACTGAATACATTCAATTCAAAAAAAAAAAAAGAACAACTGTGATTAGTGTAAGTGATGACTTTTATGGTTCTCACCCAGTGAAACATTAAGGATTTGACATTTTAGGAATAATGCAGGCTTTCAGGAGTAATGCCGATTCATTAATTTGGTTAGCACGCGGGCCCGCTTAAAAGGCACCCTACCTGCTCTGACGGTGGCAGAGTCCTGCCCACTAAAGTCCGCACAAGACTCGGTTTGGGGTGACAGGAGGACTCTCCTCACCATGCTTGTTTCCCTCCTCAGCACAAATGTTTGTAACCTTATTACCACTGGCATTTGCCCTTCATTAGGTGCTAACTGTAACGCCAGTCAGAGGCTTGTTTCAAGTATTTTTAGTGCAGTTTTTCCAAGGTCAAGTTGTTGTGACGAGTGGGTAAGAAATGTTGGACCAATCTGAACACTACTGAGAGGGCTGCCACATTCAGAGGTAAAACTCATTAGGATCCCGTTCATGCTACTTCATCACGGTGACACAAGCACACTCCCTAACACACATCTCTAATTTCTGTTTTCTGAGGAAACGAAGAGCTTCCTACTTGCTAAGAGGCACGCTGTTCCAGCAGAAGGCCAGTGGGAGAGAAGAACTAACACGGAGAAAAAGGAAAAAAGAGAATCCAACTGGCAGTCTGGATAGAACAACAGGAAATGGAATTAATGGAGGTTTTTGAACCAGAGGAGATGTTTCACGGGACAAGAAGGTCATACAGGAAAGGACAGGCGATGAAGAGGTGCAAGGAGGTGGAAAGGCATCGCCAGGGAAGTGAGAAAGGGAGATGCTCCCGGAAGCCACATCCTGGAGAAGCTGATGGAAGGCGAAGTTGGGGAGCAGACAGGACCAGTAACCGACTGCCATTCCGTCGTTTTCATCAGGAAGAACTCGCCAGGGTGGGAGCAACACAGGCTGTACAAGCAGAGCCTGGCAATTTCATGATTTCTTTTTATTTAAAGAGTAGTTCCAAATTCCTTCTGGATGAATGGAAATTTTATCACGCGTTTTTGGCAGAAAGTTTAAGCCACAGAGTAAATGCGTTGCAAGTTCATTAACAGACTATTTCAAGGGAACTCCTCTACCAGCTTTGGGACTATGAGAAAAAAAAAAAATCCTAGAAATATATTTTTCCTTTTGTGTTTCTGGGAAACCAGTTTTTAGAAAATATTTTATAAGAAACTTCTGAGTAAAGGAGAAAGGAAAAAATAAAGCACATGGCTGTGGCTACAGAAAAACTGATTCAACTAATAACTTTTTGAGGGAGAACCAGTTCAGAGCATGGGTTATACTATAGTTAGAGACAGAACTTGGCCTCATCAATTTCTAGTTGTGTGACATTAAGTCAGTTAAACCAGCAGCTGCTAGTAGCTCAAATGTAAAATGAGGATAATAACATGCATCGTTGAGATCCTGTAAGAAGGAAATAAGTAAATACCAATACTCAGCTCTAAGTAATACTTAATAATATCTATTAGTCATTAATAACCTTACAATCTAAATCATGTGATTTAGCATCAATTTTGTTTCCTATCAGCACCAATAATGAGCAGATTCAGAGTGTGTGTGTGTGTGTGTGTGTGTGTGTGTATGCACACATATAATAAAATGTATAGTGATAACTCAAAGAATTCTTAGTCTCTTATCCTGAAAATGCCACTGCCCTGAGTGGGGCTCGGCCACGTATTTCCACATCCTGATTGAATGTATCGTCCTTTCCTTTCAATTACTAAAATACTAAAAATCCCCTGCTAAAGTCTTCCATTATCAGTTTTCAGAGAAATAGTAAAGGCTACAGTGTCAGATGCTAAGCAAGTTCTCAGTATGAGGAGAGTAAATTTAAATAGCACAATATGGATAGGACAGATAAAAGGGAGAACGCTGCCGCAGGCCATCTTAATTCACCTTTTCCTTTGATTTAAACACTTGAGTCAGAAAGTAGAAGATGGAATGGTTGGGAAATTCCTAGTTCTAATGTCACCCACTTACAAAGCCCACATACCAACATTCCTGCATGAAACTGCAGAAATCTTTATGGGCGCTACCCCAAACTGGTGACTAGAATTTGGATTCCCGTCATTTCACTCGCTGAGGTGGTTTGGATAAAACCCAGGGGTTCCTGCCGGGCAGCATGGATTATTTCGTGAACATAACTGCTTTCCCAGTGGCCTCCTACAGCCCACTCAGTTGACCGGCAGGTGCCCTGTCTGTTAAACTCATGAGTCTACCATATTACCTGACATCGGTGTTGGATACACGGTAGGGATTTAATATGTTCATAACACTAAACCACGCCATTGTTGGGCTTGCAAAGTAAATCGCCACGCGTGAGTCTTGGTTAATTTTTAATATCTTGGTGGAAAATTGCCCTAGTGCATAAGACACAATGAAATAAGATGAGAAAATCTGATATGAATTATAAGGAGTCTTCTACATCTCGAATGGAAAAATGAAGCATATTGGTAGGATCCAGAAGGGAGCCCAAGGAGAGTGTGGAAAAGAAAACAAAACTTTAGCATAAGAGACACAAGAACGCATAGAAAGAGTATGTGTAGTATCGCCATCCTGAGTTAACCCAAGCTTCTGGGTAGTTAGGCTGAGAGCATCCATTAAAAACAATGCCAACAGCAAAAAAACTAAACCACCTATATTCTTTTCTCGAGACATAAGAAGGAGAATCAGGACATTAGAGTGCATCAGAAAAAAGAACGTATGAAATATTTTATAATAGAATTCCAGATTCCGACACAGCATTTAACTAAGCAACGGAGATGTTCTCCATGGCCACGTCCTCCCATCCGCCCCCTCCCCCTGCGTGCTGGCTTATTCCTAATCGAGGATGGAGCCACCATCACCCCACAGAGCTGAGTGAGGATGGCGGCTGTGGCCATGACGTCCCAGTTTCATTCTGTCACAGATCATCTTTAGAAGCCAGGCATGTCAGTCCTCTAAAATGAGGAGGTAAGTAGTGATTAAGGCTAAGTGGATCTTGTTAATTCAGCAATGCTTTAAAATGATTGAACATGAATAAATGGCAAATTATAATCAAAGTCCTTTGGGAGTACATCTGAAAGCCCCATAATGCCACAGTAGTTCATCATGACTAATACTATTACAATTAATATTAAATGATAAAATAATGACTGGCTTCTTATTCTGAATTTTCATGCTAGGGAAGCGATTCCCTGGCATCTGACATTGGAGTAAGGGGTGGGGACAAAGGACGTGGAAAATGGAAGCAATCACTTCATAGCACAGTTTTTTTAAACTCAGCGTTTCCCTGCTGAATTGCTTTGTGGGCCTATTCAGTAGTTGGACCAGGATGTTCTCCGTGATGCTATGATGTTTAAAAAGAACAGAGACAATGGTAAGAGTCTCCTGAAGTGAATTCTAAAGTTTTAATACCCAACGTGTGCAGGAGGCAATCACATGTTTGCTTTAAGAGCTTTTGAGATGTAAGGAGTGACCTTTGTGTTTCCAAGAAGGCCTGATAATTGAATGTAGACACGGCATATTGGAAAATAAGGTACTTGTAAGGCAGGAACCGTATTCAGCCAGCTCTTGTAATTGAGGGGCACAGTTTACCTAAGATTGTGAGCCCTGCCTCAAAGAACCTCAATAATCATAAGCAGTGGGGGGATTAGCACTTTCCATGGCGAGGGCAGTGTGAGTCTTACAGCAGGTCACTCAGAACGGGAATAAAGAAAGAAACACGCTGCAGCCGAAGCCGGGGGTGTTCCCACGACACGACTCCCGGAAAATGGGTGGCAACATCAAATTCCCGAACGTGCAATTCAGATTTGTGAGAGTATTTTTAGCCTATGTTAGAGGCTGATGGTAAGCCAGCAAACAGCTGGTAGAAAAGAGAAGCGGAGGGGCACAGAACAAAAAGCTAAAGTGAAAAAACAACAAACGCACAGGTGAAGCTGAGTGGGGACGGGTGAAGTGGGTGGCGGGCAGGGAGGTCTGAAGCCTGCTTGGGCTTCTGTCCTTCGAAGGGACGGATGCTCTTTGGCTGGATGAGAGTGAAGATGCCTTAAGTTCTTCACAGGAGGAACTGACAGTCTGCGATGATCTGTTTGTTTGATGACTACGATTTACCACTTGGCCACAAGGCACGTATGACCGTATGACACATTTAGGTCAAGAGAAGTCAGCCCTCTGTTCCAGTACAGTTCACTTTCCTCTTGTGAACCATGGCAATGGATCCTCCGCATTCAGCGATTCTAAACCTCGAGATATTAACAGGAGTTTCAGTCAAGTGTCTCATATTCCATCCACATCCGTTCTGCTGAGTGTCCTTTTATGTTACCTTTACTACGGTGTGTCAAATGGTCCAGCTTTCATTGAAACAGAATGGCTGCCGGTGCACGCAGGTTCACTTTAAAACAACTGAAATAAAGCTACAATCTCTGTTTTGCAATTTCATAAAACAATCAGCAGAGGCATGCCATCTGCAAGTCCCATTTATCTGGCTTCTGAAAAAAAAAAATTTTCCCCTAGAGATAAAGAATGAAATGTGGTAGATTTTACAAGAGTATAAACTCTGCTTTGTAACTAGACTGGGTGAGAAGCTTTATAAAGGACAATCTGAACTTTAGCTTATATTTTCTTTTCCTGAGTGCCCCCTTCAGCTCCAGAGGTAATCACTATGACCCCAGATCATTGCTCCAGATTCTCCAGATTCTCCAAACTCCAGTGTCTTTACCAGTTTTTATGGATCTTTGACCTCCTCGGCAGTGTCCTCAGTTAACTGGACCATAGTTTTGAGCTGTTAGCTTGACACCATGGGTGGCTGTGCTTTTAAGAAACACAATGTCCTTAAAAAACTAAAAATAGAACTACCATACGACCCAGCAGTCCCACTCCTGGGCATATACCCTGAGAAAACCATCATTCAAAGAGAGTCATGCATCACAATGTTCACTGCAGCTCTATTTCCAATAGCCAGGTCATGGAAGCAACCTAAAAGCCCATCGACAGATGAATGGATAAAGAAGATGTGGCACATATATACAATGGAATATTACTCAGCCATAAAAAGAAACGAAATGGAGTTATTTGTAGTGAGGTGGATGGACCTAGAGTCTGTCATACAGAGTGAAGTAAGTCAGAAAGAGAAAAACAAATACCGTATGCTAACACATATATGTGGAATCTAAAAAAAAAAAAAAAATGGTTCTGAAGAACCCAGGGGCAGGACAGGAATAAAGATGCAGACGTAGAGAATGGACTTGAGGACACGGGGAGGGGGAAGGGGAAGCTGGGACAAAGTGAGAGAGTGGCATGGACATATATACACTACCAAACAAACGTAAAATAGTTAGCTAGTGGGAAGCAGCTGCATAGCACAGGGAGATCAGCTCGGTGCTTTGTGACCACCTAGAGGGGTGGGATAGGGAGGGTGGGAGGGAGACGCAAGAGGGAGGGGAGATGGGGATATATGTACACGTATAGCTGATTCACTTTGTTATACAGCAGAAAATAACACAACATTGTAAAGCAATTATACTCCAATAAAGGTGTTAAGAAAAAAAAGAAACACGATGTCATGTTCCTTTCAGGTACAGCTATGAATTCATATTCTGCCCTAGTAAAACCTCAGGAGAAACCCATCTCAGAAAACACTATGCACAGAATGGCTAGCTAAGTAATGAAATTTCCACCGTCATCGATGGAGTATAACCCTTTCTAAGAGCTCAGCTGAAATAAAAATAAAATGCCAAACATACACAGCATTGAAAATCATATCTTTACACTAAATTTCAAAGGCAGATAATGAGAAATAAAGACTTACAATCTCTAACATGTTACACTGTTTCAGCATATTGAAAAATGTTCCAAAGCATGGTTATGTGTTTTTAGCATAATTTTATTAAATAATTACTAATTAGAATCCCCTTCTGTAGTTATATGAAATGAATAGATATTGTTCAGATAAAATATTAAGATGTTTAGAGGAGAGAGATAGTAACGCAGTCCAACAAAAATCAGACCAGTTCATATTTTAGTAAATATCTATAAATGAATAATTACATTCAATATTGCCTACAGTGGACCAAAACTCCACCTATCATGGCCAGAAAGGAAGAGCTCCAGCCCTGGGCAAAAGGTGTATGCATTGGTCACAAATAACACAGAGAATGTGGACCTTAATAAATCAAGCATTCTTTCTAGAATGCCGAGATAACCAATTATAAAGCCAAATTCTTTCTATGCAATGCAGCCACATCAAAACAACTTCTTCTATGCAATTTTCTTTATACTCCAACTTATTCCTTCTACCCCGTGGTAGAAATATGGATTATCAACAGGCTTCCTTCCTCCTTTCCTTCCGTCCTTCCTTCCGTCCTTCCTTCGCCCCTCTCTGCGCCCCTCCCTCTCTTTTCTTCCGCAGACACCGACAGACAAGCTAACCCATCACTATTACTGTCCAGATGAGAAATACAGGCCAACGGGGCTAGCATCTTACTCAGCATTCCACAGGTAATGAGGTTCAGACACTGAATCTGCAGCTTCTGCCTTCCGGCACACAGTTTTCTCTTTTCTACCGCACCATCTAATACCTTTAATTTCTCACAGGTTCTTCCGCGTTTATTACTAGAAGAAACACTCTAAGCTACACTTTGTGCCATTAGTTATTCAAGCATTTTCCTCCAACTTGCCTTTGACGTGCCTTCCCAACCACACAGCTTCCGAGGAAACTCTGCCACGGGTGGGTATCTGCGGAAAGGGTGGTAAGCAGATTCTGATTCCAATTATCCATCTAATCATTATTTCAATAAGTATTTATTGATCACCTACTTTGTACCAGGCACTGTTCTAAACATTGGGTTTAGCACAACATACAAAAACCATCATCATGGATCACAGGTCCTCACAGGGATACAACACACAAACTGATAGAGAGATAGAGAGATAGATAGATAAAGAAAGAAAAGGGAGAGAGAAAGAAAGAAAGTCAAATTAACTGTTGGTAACTTGATAACTCTAGGGAGAAAAATAAAGCCAGGCAAGGGATTTAGGGAGAAAGGCTACTGTTTTATACAGGTGCTCAGAGAAGGCCTCAGGGATAGGGATTATTTGAAAAGATGACTGAAGAAAAAGAGAAAGGTCATGCAAAGATCTGGGGGAAGGATGCTCTAGGCGAAAGGAAACAAACACCCTGAGGCTGAGATGTGCTTAGCCTGTTCTAAGATGTCAGTAAGGTAGGAGCCAAGAGAATTAAAGGAAGAATTATAGGGAATTTGGAGGGAAATATATGTTGGAGAGAAGAGGTATGTGAGCACAGGTAGGTCTTTTAGAGCCTTAAGGATCTTAGTAAAGACTTTAGTTCTCTCTGATTATTGTGGATGAGATTGCAGAAATGCAAAAGAAGAAGAAAAGGCTACTGCAATCCAGCAAAAACTGACAGCAGCTTGGGCAAGAGAGGTAGAGATGGCAATCTCTAGAAGATACGACACTGAATCCATTTTGAAGGTAGAGCCAACAGGGGTGGCTGGTGGCATGCATTTGGCATGGGAGTGAGAAGAATCAAAGAGATGCCTATAGCCCTCCCACTGGATATGTCAAGTAGACCACTGGATATATGAATGCAGGGCTCGGGGGAGAGGTTTAGTCTAAAGACGTGAAGTTGGGACTCATCAAGTTTAAAGGTAATTGAAAGCCATGAGGCTGGATACCATCACCTAGAAAGCCTCAGGCTAGAGAAGACATCCAAGGCTAAGCTCTGGGACACCCCACAGTGTAGGCATCAGGGAGACGAGGAGGAGACAGCAAAGTAAACAGAGGAGGGCCTGTGGGGGGGGGGGAGGAAAAGCATGGATGAGTGGCGTGCAGGGTACCAAGTGGAAAACATTAAGAAAAGGAGGAACTGACCGCCCGTGTCAAATGTCACTGACAGAGTAAGAGGAGAACTGTGAGATGCAGTCAGTTTGCCCAGGGGTTGGTGAGCTCGTCCGGAGGGGTTTGGCGCAGTGGCGGCATCAAACCTGCTGTTCTAGGTGCTCGGCAGAAAAGGGGAGCACAGGCGTCAGAGGCAGGTGTGGGACGGCTTCTGACGTGGTCCACGGGGGTGGCCGAGGAAGGCTTCTTCCAGGAGGTAAGAGTAAACCGGGCCCTAAACTTGGAACCGAACTCTGACAGGTAAATAGCCTGAGAGGAGCGGCGCTTCAGATAAACTGAACTGCCTGGAAAAAAAAAAAAATTACTGGTGGGAAGTGAAAAACTCGCTAGAACGATGACACCTAGATTAACACAGAGATAACAGAGATAAAGAAAGTATGGACTAAGGTGGTGACAACTGAAATGCATAATGGAAAGCGAGAACTGGGCAGACTGTTCTGGAGGCTGGCTTCACAGGAGCTGTTAACCTCCTGGACCTACACAGCACGAGAGGGGGAGGTGAGTGGAGTTTCTGGTGGTGTCGTTACTGAGGCAACAAACAGGACCTTCTCAACGGTGAATCTGGGATAAGAATTAGGTTTCTGTGCCGCTAACAAGGTTTGCGCCATTCATTCGTTCCCTCGTTTTCACTCTTACCTGTTTAGCTGCAGTAATCCACAGTTTCAGTTACACTGATAACGATCTCAGTCTTAGCCTACTGCGTCTGAGGGATCGTCAAGAAATCGTCAAGCACGTGTCCAAAGAACATATAGAAAAGGACCTAAGGAGAACTTCTAAGAGTGGCCAAAACTTAGAGATAAATAATTGAGGATGGAGTAGAGAAGGATCTACTTAGCTCCTGGCTGGGGAAGAGGAGCTAGTCACGGCGGAGCCTTTCCAGAGCTCTAGAGGGGTTTACGCCTGGCAGCTGGAAACAGCCTGTGAGCCTCTGGTGGCTCTTGGCCACGTCTGCCTTCCAAGGTTTGCCCTCTGTGCCAGTGTACGCAGAGTTGCCAGCTCCCCCCTGAGAAGCAAAGCCCTGGTCCCTCCATGGACACTTCTATGGAGCCTGAGCTCCTACATGTTTGAGAGAGACTTAGGCTAAGTGTTTGTAAAGGACAAAGACGTTTTCCCATCCTCCTATGTCATTCATTTCTCAGTGTGTGTGAATCTACGCCAGATCTTTCCACTCACTCGAGTGGGGAACGTGTCCTTGGGGGCAGGATGCCTGGAACACGGTAGATGCCCAACAGATATCTGCAGTCCCCCGGCCAGGGTGCTCAGAGGGCATGGATACTGAGATCAGAGAAATCTGCTACTTTCCCACATCCTTGCTGTAGGAGGCTGGAAATAAATGAACAAAAAACCAAAAGCAAATAGAAAGAGACAACGCCCTACTTCTACATGCAATGCTTTCTAGAAAATACATGTGAAAGGCAAACAACAGAGAAGTAGATTCATAGGCCAGAATAAGTCCTTTTTCAGTAAAGTTAAATACTAATATGATCTTGCCTCTAGATATAATTTCAATCCAGTATTTTGTGTGTCCTTGCCAATGTTTTTTTCCCCGTCCCTGCCTCTATTCACATTGTTGCCCACATTAGGTCCAATGACAGGCTAAGTCTAAGAACGTACCCCTGTCAGCGCACCGAACATCTGTCTTCCTTTCGATCACATCGTGTTTATGAAAGAGCTGCCCCTATTGCTAGTATCCACCTTTGCTTATTTCAGCATTCCATTCCAACTTCTTAAGAAGGACAAAATGTCAACAAGTAACACGCTGGCACTGCCGTCTAGCTGAGTACGGGTGAGCTGGTAAAATGGGGCTGGGGGCTGGCAGGAGGAAGCCACTGATATGTGAGTAAGTGTTCATCGGTTCATGAACAAAATTCCAAACGTGCACAAGAAATGCAGCTGGGGCAGAGGGCAGGGGGGAGGCTAATGTGTGCAGGTGCTTCTAAAGGTAAAACATGAAGATTTCGGTGTACTTGTGAAATACATTTTTAACTTTATATAAATCTTATCATACAGTTGTAAGACTGAGGCAAGGTACTAACATCTGTTGCATACTGAACTGCGTAGTAGGTGTTATACATAATGGATATATACTTTATATATAAATATATATTACATAGCAGAATATATATACTTATGATTTTTTCAAATGAGAAAACTGAGGTTCAAAGGTATTCATAACCTGCTCAAGGTCACACAGACCATCCCTGGTGAATGTGAGGGATCAGTGGTCTGTCAGAGGCACTGCCGACTGCAGCGTATTTTGGGGGATCTATAACATAACCCAAAGCAGCAAGAGTTTGTCACAGGAGTTCTTGTCTTCAGGCTCTGTGATCTTTGGGATTTTGTCATGCTGTAGCGATTTCCTGGCAGGGAAGAACAATTAGGTTTCCGTGAAATACCCTGGCATCTGTCCATCCCCCACGAACGGAGCATGACATAACCCTCTCCACAGCCGTCACCGAAGACATACTGGGTTCAAGGCTAATATGTTATTTTAATAGTGAATTCTGGAAGCCTACCAAGAGCAGTCATCATTTGAATTTGGCATGATTTCACTGATGCTTGTTGCTCATAATTTCATTATTCTCCAGATGTTGACATATTTCTCTGTGATGCCAATTTTTCTTTTGCCAATTATCTCTGTCAGAATTGTAAGGCGATGATCGTTTGGGCTGCTGGTTTGCACATTTCTTCTATTAAAATGTAAGCTCCATGAGGGGAGGGACCTGTGCTTGTCTTGCTTAGCGATTATCCCTTCAGAGTCCTAAAATGGTGCCTGACAGAGAGTATGTCCCATAGATACCAGCTGAGGAAATAAATAAGTGAAAATTGTACCCTCAGTTTTACAGTTGTGTGGGAGCTATTAAAGTGGAATACTTCGAAATATTCTGGATTATTAGATGATTAAAAAGAAGTCAGTTCTCATGTTTCTACCCGTAGATCATCTAGTGGAATCTTAGGTTCTCAGAGTGGTGGACCCTTTGGATCTTAACCCCGGGCAGTTCCCAGGCCCATCATGTGTGCTGGGCTCCAAGAAAGCAAAACATTTTTTTAAGTAACCATAGATTAGTATGAAACGACTGATGCTAAAAATTGTCCTATATATTTTCAATTAAAAATTGTACTCCGAATAATCCACTTTTTCTTTTCTATATCACCTCTCCAGCCTGTGTGCCTCATTAACTGACAATCTGTTATCTCTATTTTTAATCACCATATAAGAGATGGAATTAATTTTTCATAAGTCTTCTTTTATTTCCTTGGCTAAACACATTACTTTTTAAAATGATTTTAAAATATGGTTCCTGTTAGTCATTTTTCTGTCTTTAGTGCTGAATTTTCAGTGGACATTTTGGAGGCCTAGGAGGCATTGTTGTTCTTCTTGTTCAATTTTAAAACCATCCTTTTCCTTTCCATACAAGCAACTGCAGCTCGTACGATATTGGACATAAAGTGTTTAAGAAGGACTGTTCAGAACGACCGCTGCCTGGGTATGATACTATGTAAAGTGTCATGGTGCTGTGCAAACAGGATATTCATTTTCAATTCAGACTCCGAGCCAGAAGAGACTTTTCCCTGCCTCATTATAATAGAGCGTGCACGCAGATTCAGCCAGCAGAGGAAGGACGTAGCCACCGGCGTGGAGGACACCAAGCCCATGTCTGACCCCCGGATTAGAGGACTGGGTCACAGAGCAACGTGGGTGCTAATAAGTTTAACAAGTCAATCTTCAGACTCGTGGCCTCTTCTATGGACAAGCCTATAAGCAGAGAGTTAAGTGTCCTGAATCAAGAAGTCGTCATCTCAGAACACTTCTTCGGTCTCAGGTTGGAGCAAGGATGCAGAACAGAAACTCTTCTGTGCTTCCTTCCTGAGGAGGAACTGAAGGTGATGAAATAACCCAACGGCATCCTTTCGGTTCTCTGTGTACTGGTCCCAATGTTAAACATTACGGGCTCGGTTATTACTGACACAAATCTATTTGGAGTATGAAGTTTGCAATGAGATAACCTCCGTGAGCATCACATATAAATATTTAGATGCAGCTGGAGGAGCCCTACTGCATTCACTGTATCAAGATGACTTGCCCAGAATAGTCAAATCTACACAGGCAAAGGTTTTCTGAGCATCTTCTTCCAGACCAAGACATCTCAAACCTCAATACACATAGGAACCACCTGGGGATCCAGTGAAATGCAGCTTAGGACTCAGTAGGTCCGGGTTGGGGCTTCATTCGGCATTTCTAATAAGCTCCCAGGGGATGCAGATACTTCCAGCACATGGACCACACCTTGAATGGCTCTGGATTATGCGATCTTGTGAACAAGTGTCATACAAAAAGGATGACACTGATTAGAACTTCGTGTGAATTTTTACTTTATCAGGGAATGACGCCTCTCAAGCCACCCGTGAATACTCATCATTACAAGCTTTTGGGGTTCTTTAGTCTTTTTTTTGGAGTGGGAGTCCCCCACCTCCTCTATTCTGAGGCTAACTCTTCACTCGGTAGCACCTGAGAAGGTTTTTGTTCACACTGACTGGAGGTGTGTCATTGTGCTTTTCAAATAAATTCAGATACCTTTGGTCTTGAGGGGACAAAGGCAGTCACGTGACTTGGAATTCCTGGGGGTATCTTGAAGATGGCTGTTCTGTCGCTCAAGGAAGGAAAAGCAGAATAACATATGGCTATATTGCCGGGCTGCCCGTGCCATCTCCGGAGTTGCCAGACCGCGTTGTAAGGTGCGGCAGATGGCCGGAGCAGCGGGGCGTGCCACACGCCGCACTCCAGCGCCCCTCGACAAGGCGCTCGCTCAGGTAGCAGCGGCAGAGCTCAAGAATGTGCGTAATTACGGCCCTTCACAAAGACAAATTATCCGGCAACTCTTCAGATGGCGCTATCAGAATCATCGTACGGGGCGGATGATTTACCTCTGCTATGCACTGGCAAGTCCACCTTGTATCGGGGTAGGGGGGTGAAAAAACACTTGTCAAAAGTCTTCCACATATGAATTTTCTTTCCTGAGCTTGGGCGAAAAGTGCTCTTCTCTGATGATCTCATCCCTTACAACAGAGAGAATGAGTTCCGTCCCCATCACCGGAGCGGCTGCCCCTCTCTCTCTGGTCTCATCTAATGTCTTCTAGAAGCCTTCTGTTCTGGCTTCTAGAAGAGATTGGAAGCATCTTCCATCTTCTCTTCTGACTCACCTTTTCTGGCCGCCATGTTCTTCCTCTGAGGTTGGGTACCTTTCCATCACACTTCGTCCTGCCTTTGAAGTATTTAAATTCTACTCATCCTTTAAGGGACATCTCACACATTAACCCCTCCTAAAGTTCTTAGTCTTTCCAACCTAAAGTATACGGCCTTCCTCTACCCTTCTCGTCAATCATTTGGTAGGTAAGTAACTGTTTATGATAATTATTTTATTTTTTTCCTATTTAATTTTTCAAACGGGCATGATTCCTCTCCTTATTTAACCTATCAGCACCTTAAAAGCAGCAAATGTTCTCAGAATTTTAAAATCTATGAGAGTGGATAAATACATTTTTTACTTAGGTTTTGAAGTCGATCATGGAGTAAATATAGACAACGGTCCTCCACCCAAAGGCCCAGGTCACTGAGCCTCAGTTAGAACTTCAGAGCTCGCGAGCACCACGCCAAAGACAGTAGAGATGCCAAGGCTGGGGCCTGTGTCCTCTCTGGCCACAACAGTGAAACAAGGACAAAGTCCTTCTCCCTTCAGCTCCAGCAGCTCCAGCGGTTTGCTTCTTCTCGTTCTTCGGGGCGGAGTGTACCGGGTTATCTGTGTTTACTGCTGAGGGGAGTTGATTCTGCTCCCTCGCATGTCTTACTTCCCTCCTGATTACCCAGGAGACTTCCTCTTCTAGAAGTTCCATAACCTGGGTCTTGATTTGTGTAGTGTGCATTTGGTTAAAAAAAAAAAAAAAAATTGTTAGTTGCCACAATAACGTCACAGAAAAAGCCATTATTTTGTTTTGAATCAAATTTGAAACCCTTCCTTGGAAGGAGCCTCCGCTCGGTTCAAGCCAACTGGCTTAACATCTTCATCACCCAGTCATTGCACACAAGCCATTTCCAAGCTGTGCCATATTCTTGGAATGCTCTCTCTTCCTGTCTGCCAAGTTATCGCTCTTCCATCATCCAAATAACACATGCAATCCCACCTCCTCTTCACAGTCTTCCAGAACTATTTGGAAAAGGTCTAATAGCTTCTCCCTGCACCATCCGGTGTGAGCATTAGCCACTTAAGGCTCCCTCACTCCTTACTGCTCTACGAGTGTACGCATTCTTGAAATGGACACCAAGCGCACACCCTGTTTTGCATTGTTCTGTAGTCTTCATGTTTTTGCCCTTGTATGTGCTGTCTTTAAATTCAGATATTTTTAGTCTCATGATCTACTGTTTGCAGATTCTCCAGAAATAAGACTCCAGCTAAAGCCCTCTGCACAGTGCCGAGAATAATATCATGTGGAAACAGACACTTAATACATCAGGAGATTTCTCAGGTTTGCTTTTTTTAATGTACAAAGAATATGGAACATATTTAATATTTCACAAATCCACCAGGACCTGCCAGAAGAACTCTTTTAGCCTGGGGCAAGGATGGTGATTTCCATGGGGGTTCATTTCTCAGATGGCAGTGCAGGAGCTGCCGTTGGTGGTGACTGCAGGCAGTACAGAGGGGAATTAGTAAGATGCCCTCAGCGCTGAAGGACAAGATCCTGAAAGCTCATTCTCTGAGAGGGGAAACTAGTAGGAATGTTGAATGGCTCAGAGCTGCAAGCTATCAAAACTTCCCTTTCTTTCTGAGAAGCGGAAGAACCACGCTGCTAGAAAGAATCGGGAAGTCACCTTAGACTTGGCAGGTGCCTCACGCTGAATGGGTGCTCGGTGTGGATTTACCAAATGGAAAAGGGAACTGACTATTTAAAGCAACAACCCCATGGTTGCATTCCAGCCAATCTATCTGAGGAAATAACTTGCCGACTGAATGTTCTGAAAGGTTACAAAATGGACTCAGGAGGAACAGGAAGTGTCCGTGTTTATCCAGCAATGATGAAAAAAGAAGCATCCTCTGACTCAAAGTAGGTCTGGCTACATAATTTGCAGGGCCCAGAACAAAAGTAAAGTGTTCAAAAATTATAAGAATTTCAAGATGGCGGCAGCAGAGCAAGAACCAATCCCAAGTGTGGGACCCTTCTAAGCACAGGGCCCTGTGGGACGGCCCAGGATTTACGCCATGGAGACGTCCCTGTCCAGCAGACATGCTTAGTGTGCCTGCAAATTGTGAGCACACATAGGTCACTGGACTAATCCAGAATCTGGACAAAATAACCCTCTTCACAACAAACCTTTGCTTAAACAAGATACATTTTGGTTGCAAACTTAATTTTCTAAATACCTTTACACCGTCAAGAGTAAGCTCTGGGAAAGAAGAGCTCAATTTCATTTAATCTGGTGCCTCTTTCTGCTTCTGTATCAATCATTTGAGACTTTAATTAGCATATAAACTTTGTCTCTGTCTCTTCGTTCTCTTCGTAGTTGGAAGATCTTGTGTGAAAACCCTTGAGTTTCCCTTTCCTCCGTTTATTTCATCTGTAAAATGGGGATAACTTCATCTCTTGGGTTAATTAGTGTTTCCTGAGGTCATATACGTGAATTCTCTGGCATCTACTAGTCAATTCCTTTCCTTTTTTCTTTGCCTCCTTTTTGGCTCCACAGTTCCTCAAACTCACAGCGCTGCACATGAATCTGCCAGCTGGTAATGGATGAGTAACCAAGTTTCGGGGTGTGCAGTGCTGAGGGCCTGCTCTACACCCGGATTATCAGTCCGGGAGGGGCATACCTCCGCAGTCAGCTGGCCCACTGTCTCTCTCTGACACCCCTCAGCTGCAACAAAACCTACTAGGAGAGTCTGCAGAAAGTCTCCTGGGGAAGACGAAGATGGGAGAAAAGAACAAGAGCCCCAGATATTTCTGTCCCATTTCTCATTCTACGGGTACTACCCAGTTCAGTCTCCTAACAAGCTATTTCATCCCAGGGCGGAGGCCCGGATAAAAGAGTGATGGGGATTGGGTGAGGACAGGGAGAAAGAGAGATGGAGAACAGATTCAGCACTTTGACAGGCTGGGCGCAAAGATGCTCTAGTCTGTTTGATCAAAGTAGGGGAAAAAGCGCTTTTGTCAAACTGTCTGCTTTATGTACAGGTGATGCCACTCTCGCACGTCATTTGCCTCTTTGCATTAATGCACTGTGTCTACGTATCTTATTCACTGTTGGATGATCAGGGTCCAAAGCATTTTGTTTTTTCTGCTACAGATTTATTTAAATTTGCTGAACTCGTAAGCCATCAGCTTACAGAAACTACTATAATCTCTTCTTCTTTACTCACAGCCAAAGACACGTATCACACAAAGAATAACCAAAGTATGAGGAGGATTAGGAGAATCTGGTGTCACAGCGAACAAAGCGCAGCCAGCGTGGTGCTTTACAAATAATGGCTTTTCCGTCTCGTGGGCCCGGAGAAATAACTTTTCCACCACATAATACATGCATTAGCCTTTCCGACCGCATCACTCCTACCTTAACTTAGATACAGCCTCACAGACAAGCACATCTGCCTGGCGGCTTTTTAACCTTCCCCTCCCGGTGCTCCAAAGTTACTGCGTGAGCGCCACCTGGTGGGAAAGCTGTGAGTTGCTCAACGTAACTTTAAAATGTAGAGAATCTTAGGTTGAAACTTCCACTACCCAAGGACTTGCTGATGGGCGAATATGCTTCGGAAGGCCAACCATACACACCTAAAAGTCAATCCTATTCGTTAATTGCTAACTAACTATAGCAGCTGCCATTTCTGCACATCTTGCTTTTTGCTCACTGAAATGTTCTTGTTCTCCCTCTGTTCCTTCCAAACGATTCTCCCCTGTGTTCCTAACTCCTTCCAGACAGAGCTGATCATTTAGTTTCTCTAGAAAGCTTCCCTTGGTCCCGTATCAGTCAAGGTCCCCAGGGAAACAGATGGCACGCTAAAACTGGATTTGAGGAGAGTTTAATTGAAAAGCCGATGACAAAGAGGTAGGCGGGGTATAGGGAACCCACAAAAGATGGTGCAGAACCCTCGTAACAGCTACAGAGGTCTCTACTCCCCTAGTCCTGAAGGCACAAGGAGGCAGTGGGCTGTGCAGGAGGAGAGGGTGACACAGGTGTGACCTCTGCAGAGGCACTGCACTTTCCCATATCCTATAGGTGCCCCTCGATAGCCAAGGCCAACAGCAAACCAGAGAGCAAGGGAACCCATCCAAGCTCATCTCGGGGAGATACGGGGAAGGGGAGGAAAGGTGTTGGTAAGATGTGGAGTGACCCAACAGAAGACACGTGTGACTGCCCACAGCCTCCTCAGTCCTGGGCACCTACTGAACAAGAGCACACCTATAGACAGAAGACTGGAATGTGACACATGGAGAGGTAAATGTTACAGGGAAGGACTGAATGACGGAACAAATCAAGACTGCCCACTATTTATAACTTACTTCTGCTTCTCAGACTGACATCCGCCCCCGTGAAACCCCATTTCAGCGCTCTGGCTCTTCAGAGATGTGTTAGCGGCCTGTTCATAGCAGCTCTGCTTCCGGTTCTGCTAGGAGGGGCCCGGAGTCATTCATCACTGAGGACAGACTAGAAGCTTGAGGAGTCAGTCTGATAAATTATTGTTAATTAATATCTGCCGTATCTGGTCTCTCAGTTTCTGAAGGGTAGGCTCAGACTTCTAGAGTCCTTTCTCCCTCTCTCTATCCATCCGTCCATCCATCTATCCACCTACTTTACCTGTCTGTCTGTCTGTCTGTCTGTCTGTCTGTCTGTCTGTCTATCTATCTATCTATCTATCTATCTATCTATCGTTTTTGAGATCAACGTATCTTTGGAAGGTGCACAGGGTATTTAAGTAGGAGAAAGTATCAACAGCTTTAAATTCCAAATCATGAATGTGCACCTGGTCTTCCGGAAGGGTTTCACTTGCAGATCGGTACATTTGTCCCGAAGAGAGGGGGACTTGCTAAATTAACATGTGGTGTCACAGATATGCTGATCCATGGGAAAGGGTGAAGTTAGAAGAAAGGGGTGTTGACATTCACATATTTCTCAGAGCAGCTCATGTATTTTTTGTTTCTTTTTGGCTGTGTTGGGTCTTTGTTGCTGCACGCAGGCTTTCTCTAGTTGCAGCGAGCAGGGGCTACTCTTCTCATTGCGGTGGCTTCTCTTGTTGCGAAGCACGGGCTCTAGGCACACGGGCCTCAGTAGTTGCAGCACGCGGCCTCAGTAGTTGCGGCTCGCGGGCTCTAGAGCACAGGCTCAGTAGTTGTGGCGCACGGGCTTAGTTGTTCCGAGTCATGTGGGATCCTCCCAGACCAGGGATCAAACTGGTGTCCCCTGCATTGGCAGGTGGATTCTCAACCACTGTGCCACCAGGGAAGCCCCAGCTCATGTATTTTTGACAGGACAGTGCAGTAACCTGAACAATGGAATTTGATCAAAACTAAGGTCTGTCTTCAAACAAAAATATATCCTATCAATTACTCATATCTGTAAATCTTCCAGAAGACCTTACAAAATCGCATTCTTTTTCTGTCACTTGGTTGATCTAGTTTTGTTTCGACGAACAGCCCCATGATTATCATCAGAATAACAAATCCTATTAATTATACACATTCTAATTTTTGTATGATCATCAAAAATCCCTAGCTATGAAATAACACAATGCATAAAACAACTCAGAAACCATTAGGCTATACTTTAATTATTTCATAAATGATGAGATTTTTTAAGTCAGGAAGAAATTTTGTAGAATACTAATTCATACCTCTCAATTTTATAGGTGAATAAAATGGGATCAGGGTTTCAGTCACATACCCAAAGACAGGGGCTAATTAGTTGCAAATTTAAAACCACAATCCACATCTTAGGAGCCCTCTACCCAGTGCTGAGAAGGTTAGAGCAAAATGAAAGTTTACTACGTGACGGGGTGATTTTACAAAAACAAAACGTGTAGTTGTTGTTGTTACTGTTGTTCTGCAGTAGAATAAACAGAGAGACTGAAGTCATCCTCTTTCACCCCTCTCTTTTCACCCCTCCTTCTTATCCAATATAGCGAGAAAGTAAAAATACATACTTTTTGGTTTTGTGGTTCAGAGGCAGAGGAGAATTCTAGAGTAAATGTGTGGACTCCACAAACAGACCTCTACTGAGAGATGGTTGATTCCTAACAGGCTGGAAACTGGGTAAAGGGGAAACAATGGGAGGACGGGAGTGAGGGAGATGTGTATGCACGTGTGCTGGAGCACAAGTGTTCTGGGGTCCTTGAGGGTCAGAGACCTGCTCCCATTCTTGAACCTACACTTCCGATACCAAGGCCTCAGGGGAGGGATGGCACTGCAAGTCCCGAGGTTCTTCACCTGCAGCGTCAACCAAGGGCAGACCAAAATTATTATTATTATTATTTTTAATTCCAGAAGCTTCCAAAAAGCAAAATTTGAATTTACCGCTCCCCAGAAACTAGTTACATAGCACTTACATTGTATTTACATGTATTTACATTGTATTACCTATTATAAGTAAGCTAGAGATGATTTCAAATATATGGGAGGATGTGCACAGGTTATGTGAAAACACTACTTCTTTTCATATGAGGGACTTGAGCATCCGAGGATTTTGGTATCTGCAGGGGTCCTGGAACCAATCCCCCGAGGATATCAAGGGAGGACTGACTCTACAACAGTGAACCGGGGAGCCTTGTTGAAGTTCTCATTACTGATCTTGGCATGGGTGGTCCGATTCTGCTAGTAAAACTAGCTTCCTGGGCAAGTATCAAAAAGCCACCACACACCTAGTCTGTGTCTTTTGCTCTTTTTCTGGCCTGTGTAAGCCCCGGAGTTGTAATACAAAGGGCAGGAGAGGGCACCCCAAATTGACCGATGTTGGACTTCTTGTCAACCTTGATGACAGCAGGCTTACAGTGGATTTAATCTGACTTAGAAAAATGAAGGTGACGTTTCTTGCACTCTGAGTACCATGGAGCAAGTAGCACCTGTTGTTAAGTGTAAATTGTCTGTTGCTATCATCTAATCATTATTTTGATGGGTGAGGGGTGAGAGCCAAGTACCTAGTAGATCTTTATATCCACCAACTTTTTTGAAAGAAAGCACGTTTTGAAAGGATAATGTTTCTTACTGGACCATTTTTTTGGTCTACCTAAAAAAAGAAAAAAAAAATGGATTTTTACAATTGTTTTTGTAGTGACATAAGCTCTTCAGGGCATAGGGCTTGTGCACTGAATTGCAGCCCAGCATGAAATTTTATAGCTGAATTACAAACTCCTGCCAATAAAAGTTTACAACAGAACAGCCTGGCTTTTCTGGCTTTAGGACAGGGGTGGAGAAAATATACACGCTGTAACAGATACGATTATCCTGGAAATATGATATTAATGGCTGCACAATTTGAGAAAAAAGAATTAAAATGTCAGAATGAAGTTAATTAGAAATACTTGAGAGATATGTCACGTACACCTTATTTACTTTATACAAATGTAAACTCAAAACGATTTGACAGCTCTTTCAATTTCATAATTAAATTAGAAGATTTGAGAATTCGCAGGTTTTAAAATGAAACTTCTATTGACTTTACATTATCCTTGTTGAGAAGGTAATAGAATGAATAAATTAAATTCACTCAACATACCACGGTACTGTATCATTAATTTCCCTCCCGAAGACCACTCTTTGCCTACTGAATACATTACACTACAGTTACCCATGTAATAATGTATGACCCATGCAGTAATACTCCAAAGAAGCAGAAGGGTGTACATTTTTTTAACACAGAAATAATATAACTGGCTATAACCTATTTTTTATTTTTTGGTTCGGTTTATGGGGGACCCCAGACAATTGAATAGAGCTGTTAGGTAAAATACATTTGCCAAATTGGTAAAAATAAATAAATAAATAAATAGTAAGGTGCTCTGTTTTTTTGTTTTTTGTGTTTTTTTTTTTTAATGAAAACCTTGACTCTAGCACAGACTCTTCACGGGCACCCTCTAAACAGAGCTGTGTTTTAACACAGTGTGTTTAACATCCAGAGCACGGAGGAACTGTGACTTGGACTACAGAGTAGGGAGAACACTGGGGACACACAGACGGTGACTCCACTTGTGGGCTCTGCCGTTCACAGCGGTGGGACCTGGGGAGCCGCCTAAGGGCCGGGGCCTCAGTCTCCCCTCCGGCACGATGGGGATCACCGCCCACCATAACAGAGACAAGCCTGGACTCAGCGTCTCAGCTAAGAGAGTACTTAGGCCACCAAAGGGATGTTGGGAGGATTTGCATAGGGTGTTACAGTAAAGCACTTTGTAGACAAAAAGCACAGAGGGGTATATTAGCATTGTTTTTCCTTAGGGAAGGCCCACCTCTACTGTGAACTGTAATAACCAGAATAATTTGTTTCAGGGATGAAATGGAAATCATTACCACTATCAACAAAGGATGTGTCTCCCCTACGTTCCACTGGACAAAGTCTTGTTTTCTCAGGCTGGTGAGGGCACGCAATCATGCAGTCATCCCTTTGTTTAGTGGTCACCAGGGATTTAGCCTTTCCTCCGGGTCAAACACTGAGCTAATTGCTGGAGATTCTGACAGAAATCTTGACTCTCCAGGAGCTTACAGCCTCAGGTGGGAGGAAACCAGGCCAGCAGACAGACACGCCTCAGAGTTACTTACAGTGTGAAACAAGAACACTTGGGATGGTATCTGATGAAAAAGCGGGAAGGAAGAACAGAAGACTTCTTAGAGGAGGTGACACTTGTTTAATCCTTGCAGGTTCGGTGATGAGGGACCCCTGGGCAGAGGAAAGAGTGTTCAGGGAACCATACGTGGTGACCTCTCCTCCAGGGGTGCGGGGAGGGGCTGGAGAGAGTCACCTCAGGAACTACAGTCACATCAAAGAGTTACTTTTGCTCAAGGCGATGTGATCAGTACAACAATTAGACTGCATTCCAGGAAGAGAATTCTAATGAAGCAGGAGAGCAGATTAAAGGGGAGGAAGAAGGAAGCCAAAACAACGCTGTTCGCTGGTTTTCTAACTTTCCACAAGGAGCGAGACTTTTAAGTTCAGAACCCAGTTGCGGTGGCCATGAGAACGCACCTCTCAGATCTCCAACTACAAGGGGTGTATGTGACCAAGGCCCAGAGGCTGAGCTCTGGGCTCTGAAGTCTGTCACAACATTAGCTCCAAAGCCACGCTTCCAACTGGAGCGGGGGATGGAGCCCAGCCTCCTGTGATGGAGAACTTTGACTGAGAAGTCCCAGCAGTCACCCTGAACCTTCTGTAGACAGCAGGACCAGACCCCTCTCCCCACTTCTCTCTCCTTCCCTCTGGGTCAGACTTAACATTACAGTCAGAAAACTCACAGCTTTCTCCAGCTCCCTCCCCACTCTCTCTCACGTCTATCTCCCCTAATCAAGTCCTTGCTGTGTTAGCCCATCGTGGCATCTGCTTCTCAGAAGACCTGGACTAATATATTGGTATAGTATGATTTAGTAAATAAAAATTCCTTATATAAACACAAAATTGTGAATAACTCGAGATTAAGATTGCCTTATTAATTCTCACTTTTAATCCGATCACCTGGCAAAGAAGACAGCCCAGCAGTTTTGAAAGAATAAATGAATCCAGATCATGCAACAATATGTTTTCCCTTATAGTTCAGGGTGATCTATCAACCATGCTAAGTTTTTACTAACGTAACAAAAAACTTGAGAAGTTTTGTGCTAAGTTTTGATCACTGAGGCTGACAAGAAAAGCCCTCTTGTCCAATGTGATTGGAACCAGTACTTTAGCTGTTTACGTTAAAAAAGTCAGCTAAAAAGGGGGAATCACAGAAATGGTTCACACCTTAACATTTTACTATAACTCAAAACATGTTAATATGCACTTATGTGCCAATGTTTCATAGAGTCAAGAACTTTTCTTTGAGTGGGGTTCACAGAATGGACTTCTGCACAAAACACATCCAGAGTATATTACGTAGAATGTCTGGTTTTGATTCCTTAAAGTTGAATTAGAAATTCAGTCTGAGTGTAAATTCCTTCCTGATTATAATGATTCTCCCTACATATTTGATAGTTGTCTTCCCTCTACTTAATGTACAGAAATTGTATATGTATGTTTGTGTGTGTGTGTGTTTGTGTGTGTGTGTGTGATTAGAACTTGCTGAAAAGGTGCTTGTTTCCATCTGGAACAAAATCAGTCAGAGTTAACCCTGCTGGTCACTTTTCCCAGTCTCTGTAGCAGGAGAAAAGGTATCTGCTGGCTGAGTTCACAAGAAGCAGCTAAATTGGTTCAGATCACATACACTTGGCCCTCTGTATCCAAGGGATCTGCATCCGCAGATTCAAGCAACCACAGATCAAAGATATTTTGTAAAAATTCCCAGAAAGTTCCAAAAAGCAAAACTTGAATTTTCCACGAACCGCCAACCATTTTCATAGCATTCATATAGTATTAGGTATTATAAGTAATCTAGAGATGATTTAAAGTATACAGGAGGATACACATAAGTAATCTGCGACTATTACACCACTTTATATAACGGACTTGAACATCCTTGGATTTGGGTGTCCTTGGGGGGGGTCCTGGGGCCAATCCCCTGAGGATACCTGGGGACAACTTCTTTCCCATGAACCCAACCTGTCCTCATGACAGATACATTTCTGCTTCTCCACAAAGATGAGTTCTTCAGCTCTGTGGGAAAGCTCATCGGCTGCGCACGGCTACCTATGATGGCACAAGCACGGCTGTGAGGTTCTGGAATGATGCATTACAGAGTATGCCGCAGTGCCACCGCTAAATTACGTACTTCAATCTGAACTTGATCGGTAAAAACTCTGACATTTTGATTTCCATCTGCCTAACTTCTGCGTCCTCATTTGGGAGGCCAAGAATCCATAACTCCAACCATCTTTATAGTCTTCCAAATTACCTTTAGTAGAAATAATTCTTTTCACACGCATATTTCATGTATTATCTAAGTTAACTACATTGCACATTTGCAATATCAAGCACCTCTGACATAAACAGATTTGAGAAATTCATAACTGACTCTTGACAAATATTTCAACCAACATGTGGGAGTTAAAGTGAGAAGCCTTTCTCAAGGGCAGCCTCCTAGCCCAGAACATTCAGGAAGTGTGAGCAGTAGCCACTACCTACTTTCAGAGGAAATGTAGAGCATCTGGGATGTGGTGAGCTGGGTAAGTAGAGATTGATTAAGAGAGCTTCTACTGAATTTAAATAGACAAAAATTACTGGTTGGTGTAAGACAGCAAGATCTGAAATGCTACCATCCAAGGTACTCATCCAGAGTATGACATTGGTATTTGGGCATTGTTTACATGCAGCCCAGCAGGTGTAGCGCAGTTTCCTTTCTGTCAGAAATTGCATTTGACATAGTTTTTCCTTGATATTAGGCTTGCTCGAACCATTTGGACTCTTTGAAAGTGTGTAGACTTTTGACACAGTTTCTTCACATTTCTGTCAATGCTTAGAATTCCATCTCATGCCATACCTTCTAAGACCTAACCCCTCAACTTTTTGCCCTTTAGCATTTTGACTCTTTCCCCCTCTGTTGACTCCATCCCTGGGAATTTCAAACATATTTTACTTCAACAGCATGAGAAGTTTCCCTTGATCCTGCCGTGCTTTTTGGTTGACGCCTTCCCATCCCCCTGCTTTCTCTGCACCTGTTGACATGACAAATTTTCTAAAAGCCCACCTCCTCCCTCAGCATTCCTGAAGCTGCTCTTCTGAATGACCTTCTTGACAGAGCAGGTCCTTTTCTCATTATTCATTCCCTCTATCCTTCCTTGACCATGACTTGAATCATCTCATTACTGATTCCTGCTCACTCCCCTTGAACATGATCTGAGTTGGTCTGTTATCCCCCCTTCCCCTCCTGCTGTTCTCCTCTCCCGACTCCCTTCTTCCACCTGCCAAGAGCAGCCAAGTGTCAGGGTTCAGCACCCTCTCTGCAGTCAGGCTGCTTGGGGCCAAGCATTACCAGCCACATGGCTTTGGGCAAACTACTCACTGTGTTATCTGAACGGTGGGGACCGTATTAGTCCTTGCTTCAAGTTCATCATGTGGATTTCATTAGCCAGTATATTTAGAGAGCAGTACACACCGTTTGATGCACAGTAAATGTTCAGTGAATACAGCTGACTAAATAGAAGCTGACTTTTTCTTGCTTTTTGGTCCTTTTTTCTTTAGACTCATTCTTTAATGACTTAAAAACATCTGGCTTCAAGGACTTCTATATTCTTGTTTCCTAGTTCTTCATCTCTAAAACTGAGTTATCTAATTTATACTCTAACCACGTTTCTAATTATCTTTAAAGCAAAAACTCTTCAATATTGTCTTTGCTATTTCGGTTTTGTGATAGACTCTAACGGTGATCTTCTTGACCAACTTTCCTTGAGTAATATAAGTATTTGAAGAATGAAAATATTTAGATTCTTTGGTCACTTTCCAATCCTCCTCCAATCTTGTTCTGAGGTTTTCAACACTTGGCTCCTTAATGCTGGGATAGCCCATTAATTGATCTTCATGCCTCAAGCCTCCGGCCACAAGTCCATTCACTTTAATTCGGTCAGTATTTATTGAATGTCCATCATTGGTCACTCATTGTTCAAGACCCCTGGGAAGCTTTTGCAAACAAGACAGACAGGGTTCCCGCCGCATGGGTCTCCCCACCCTATACCATGGCTCTTAACGCTGGCTGTACAGCGCCATCACCTGAAACTCTTCTGTCTGTATCCTATTTATTTTTATAATCACTTAAAAAAATTTGTACAAGGGATTATAAGGTGCAGGGTGAAAAACTCCAGTAACTCCTTTCCCTTACATAGCTCTCAGTCATCTTCCTAAGCCAGTGGTTTTCTCGGGTTAAACACGGGAGAGCACAATGGCTCTTCATCTGCCGCTTTATCAATCCTAGCTTGGCCTTGCAGAATTCTCATTATTCTGACCTCACTGCATCCATCCAATCTTCGCAAGCTCTCAAGCTGTATCTGTGCCATGTCTCAAACTACGTCTCACATACCACATGCCTTTATTTTGCATTTCAGTCCACAAAGACTAGACTTGAAGTGGCACCCCTACCGCGAAGCCACCGCAGACTGTAAGCTACGCTGACCTGTCCCTCTGTGTACACCCAATGTATTTTAGAGCACAGCAGAAACATTAAGGGGACCTGTCTGTTTGGGAATCTGGGCTGAGGTCCAAAGATGCCTAGAAGATGATCTGGCCTGGTGACCTAGTCCATCACGCACTTCGAGCTAAGGAGGTAAAGGAACAGACTGAAGATGATAGGGGTGGGGATTCCTCGGGGAAAAAGCTGCAGGAGTGGAGTGTGTGACCCTCACCTCCCTTCCCACATGTAAATCAGCGAGAGCGTACGAAGATCTTCCGCTGCCACCTCAAGTCAAACGAGCGGGGCTCTAAGAACACCAGGCAAATAATCGGGAATATTTGTCGGGAGAAGCAACTGCATATCCCCATCCCGCCCGAGTAGGGCCATTGCTGTTCTAGGGAAGTCTTCTGCTTTCCCACCACAAAGGGTCTGGAACAGAGCTTGGGGTGAGGGCAACTGGAGACACTGTCCTGTTCTCCCTCAAGTCTGTGGCGCTCCCAGGCTGCTCTTCCCCGGAAAAGCCAGTCTACACAGAAGCCTTCCTGAAGTTCCCCGTGTGGGCACAACGGAAAGAGAGGACTAAGGCGGGGTATCCCACGCCTCCCGATTTCATCAAGGTCAAGTGGACACAGTGAATGGGAGTGGACCTGGATTGTCCCGAGAGGGATCTGTTCGAAAAGACCACTTGCCAAGAGTCAGAAACCCCGAGTCAAAGAGCTTCGCTGGGTGCAGGCAGGAGCAGGGAAGTGAGGAAGGCGTCAGAGGCACCCAGCCAGGGCGGGCACTGCCCACGCCAGGGGACAAGGAGCGGGGGCTCACCACCTTCCTTCCTCTCCCACCGCCCACGCTGAAGGAGCCACAGGCGGTGAGAAGGGGGTGAGAGCAGAAGAACAGGATTAAGAAAGCCAGCGATGATCCCTGCACTGCCTCCACGGCCCTGCCAGCCCGCGTTCCACCGGGACGACACCCGCGCCCGCCGCACGGCCCTGCGAGCCCGCGTTCCACCAGAGCTGGGGACGGAGAGAAATTCTCAGCCAAATGAGAAATGAGAGTTTGCTTCAGATCAGACATGATACTCTTTGTTTCGAACTTGAGGGCGACCAGGAGAACAAAGAAGACTTAGCTCAAGGTTTAGCCTAAGGGTGTGGAGGAAGAGCTCAGCAGAGCGGGTCACCGTGTCAGCGGTGAACGTAACCAAGGTGTTTGGTGCTTGGTGCCCTCCCAGCCTCCCTCTGTCAGTAACACACGCACAGATGCCCACGGCTTGCTTGAACCTTCTATTACCGCAAAAGAATAAGGTGGTGAGAGGGAAGGAAGAGATGCTCCTCAGCTACTTTTGAATTCTCTCTACCCCAGGGCTCAGGCAAGGCCCTCTCCTCGCCGTTCCGTCAGACTGATGGAACATTTTCTCCCAGAGCTCTCCTGGGTTACACTCATGTTTTCACTTGATCTATTCAATGTGAGAAGCACAGGTCCCCCTCCTAGGAATGTTCTTCCCAGTGGCACATCACCCTCACCAAAAGAATTCAAATAGCCCCTTCCTCTCACCTTCTAGAAGATGCCTTCGTTGCATAGTTGACACAGAACCAGACCCCCGTCGGGGATGCTGGAAACGACAGGGTGCCCTGGTTGCCCTCTGGGCGCCTCCTGCAAACAGCAGATTCATCCGGAAGGCTTTGATGTTGTAGTGTATTACTGTTTAAAACATTTTTTCCCTCAACTCTGTGAGAAAATTTAATCCTTGACAAGGTGCCAGAGGAGTTTCGTTAGACAACAAATCCATTCAAGTCAGAAGAGGAAGTTTCCTATGTTCTCCACCTTTCTGTGATTATTTGTCCCCCTCCCTTGGAAACGGATGTATTTAGTCTCAAGTACATTTAGTTCCTTCAAACCTCATGCTTCCTGGCAGACTGTTCCTCCCAGACGCCCAGGAGAAAGCTTTTGGAGTTGCTTTGCCTTGGTTTCTGCATTTAGATTATACAGTTCCCCACAGAGTTTTACACTTTACACATAGCTTCTAATTTCCATTTGTGTTTTTATAAATGATTCCCTAGGAGTTTATCCCCGCCCCTACCTGTTTCCCTTTTCTTATTATTATAGTTTGCCTTTTTTTTCCCCCCAAAAGAAAGACTCCAAATAAATTACTTCTACTTAGACTCCTTTAATTTTGAACAAAGTTGCTTAAATAAACTCAGCCATGTCCGTTGCAATTTATCAGCTGGACTCAGGCAAAGCAAGCCTGCACTTGGGCTCCGCATCCCCTCCAGCACGAGGTCAAGTACGCCTGTGAGCTTCAGCTACCAGCTGCTCTTGTCCTGACCACCGTCAGAAGAGACGTCACGTTCTTTCACATGGGTCTGCACACCAGCTGACATACAGACTCGCGCACCGTGAGAGAACCAAGGAATAATCAGTCTCCCTCTCGTCAAACACGAACGCGCACGCGCGCGCACACACACGCGCACACACACACACACACACACACACTTTCGAGCACCCTTGAATCAGTCACTGCCTAACTGTCAAAAAACAAGATCCTCTGAGTAGAAGGAGGTGGCATGATTCCAGACCCAATGTGTTGGGGGTACTCAGTTTTTTTTGAGGGGGGTTATTTTTTTGTTTTGGGGGTTTTTTTGGCCATGCCGCACGGCATGCGGGATCTTAGTTCACTGACCAGGGCTGGAACCCGTGCCCCCCGCAGTGGAAGCGCAGAGTCTTAACCACTGGACCACCGGGGAAGTCCCTAGTCTTTTTTTTTTTTTTTTTTTTTTTGTTTTAAGATAAACTTATGCATGTATTAGAGAAAGAGGTAAGAGGCGGTGAGTTTTGAGGAAACCAGTTAAGCCCAGAGAGAGATTTTGGAACTGTCTCTCGGGTGAGGGAAGACAAATGGTGATGACTGTGAGTCACTCTCAGGCAGGTGTGTTCACAGTTTGACGAAGAACTGAGTTAACTTGACCATTAGAGCTTTTCTTACACACAGACACAGTCTTAATAGATGCTTGTGTATTTATAGTTGTGATGGAAGAGGCTCCTTAAACCTAGTAACACCACTGTACTAAGGTGCCTAGTAAGAGATAAGACCTGCATTTGAAGGTTCTCTTATGAACAAATGTATGGACACCAAGGGGGGGAAAGCGAGCGGGGAGGTGGGATGAATTGGGAGATTGGGATTGACATATATACACTAATATATATAAAATAGATAACTAATAAGAACCTGCTGTATAAAAATAAAACTAAATTAAATTCAAAGAAAAAAAGTATAACCCCAGACTAACCATGAGAAGGACATCAGACAAATACCAGCTGAGACTCACTCTACAAAATATTTGACCAGTACTCTGCAAACTGTCAAAGTCATCAAATATAAGGCAAGTCTGACAAACTGCCACAGCCACGAGAGGCCAAAGAGGCATGACCCCAAAATGTAGTGTGGGGTGCTGGATGGGATCCTGGAGCAGGAAAAGGACAGTGGGTAAAAACTGAAAAGATGGGAATCAGGTATGAACTTACAATAATGTATCCATATTGATTCCCTAATTGCAATAAACATACCATAGTAATGTAAAGTGTCTGTAACAGGGGAAACTGGGTGTGGGTATATGAGAACTCTCCGTACTGTCGTCACATTTTTTCTGTAAATCTAAAGTTTTAAAAAATAAAGTTTCTTAAAAAAAAAAAAAAAAAGCTTGTCTCTTACGCTCCCGAGTTAAAGCACCCTAGCAGATGATGTGGCAGACAAGCCTGGAGGGTGTGTCAAGCTCCACGTGGAAGGAGAACAGGGTGACGTTCTTATGGGCTGAATGCACTGTCCCATCACCAACGCGTGATGGTCTTAGGAGGTGCACCTTGCGGAGGCAGGTAGGATTAGCGCAGAGCCCTCCTGAATGGGTCGGTGCCCTGTAAGGGTCACGCGAGAGCTCTCCTCTCTCCGCTCTCCCCCGTGTGAGGACCCAATGAGAAGCTGGCAGCCTACCACCCAGAAGGGAGCTCGCGCCACAACCTGACTCTGCTGGCACCCGGATCCCAGATGGCCAGCCTCCATGACTGTGAGAAATCACTTCCTGTTGTATGTAGGCACTCTGTCTATGGTAGTTGGTTAGAGCAGCCTGAACTCAGGCTGATCCTTTGGTTCCCACTCTTTACGCACAAAGAAGCCACAGAGGAGAGGTGATACGGGCCATGTCACTCTGGGAAAGCACTGAAGGCAGACTCAGAGAGGTGCAGGGAAAGAAAAAGATCTCCCCAGCTGCGTGGGCACATGGCGGGGAGGGACAACGGGGGTGAGGGGGGTCCTCACCATGTGAGGACCAGGAGAAGGTAGAGAAAGGTGTGTTCAATAATACGTTCTGTGAGCACATCCCTCGATGTAACCTGACACGCTCCTGAAGGCCAGTCGGGAAGAGTTTCCCGAGCCATGAACGGCACAGAGGATTGTGTCAGAAACTAGAAGGATAGCATCATTAAAGAAAACAGGCAAATATCCCTATTCTGACAGGGGTGAAATTCTGGTTGAGACGAAATAAGCAATATATTTAATATTATCAAATAATAAATAAGAAAATTATAGTTATTATTAATGGTATCTAGTTGGTTACACCACAGACTGTGATTGAATCCATGGAAAGGAAAAGAAAAACTAGATCAGGGTGAGGGAGGCTGGGGACACTGAGAGGGAGGCGGCTGGAGGTCGTACACAGGGCAGTCGGGTCGGGCGTCTCTGAGAAGAAAGCACCTGCGGAAGGATGTGCGCGAGGGGAAGGTGGCAGCCACGCAGGTGTCTGGGAGGCTTGAGGGGCATCCAGCAACGGACACAGGCAGTGCGGGGGCCCGAGGGGCATCCAGCAACGGACACAGGCAGTGCGGGGGCCCGAGGCAGGAGCGCGCGGGGCCTCGGGAGGAAATGAGAAGCCCCTGGATAGAGTAACAATGACAGGCGAGGAAGGCTCCTCTTTCCACAAGGGTTCTGTATTATTTACTCAACTGTTTGTTCTCTCTCCCTGCTGTTTCCTCAGACTTCTCCTGTCAACTGCATTCTTCCTGTCAACATTAAAACTAGCACTCTGAATGTTTTATACTCTGCCCCTTTACTCTATCCCCCCCCCTTCCACTTTCCGACCCAACATTTCCCGCCTCCTGGCTGCGTCTCTCGAAGGCTGCCTGACGCCACCGCCTCCCCTTCCCCAGGTACCACACTCCGCCCTGCCGCTACCACTCTACTCAAATGACTCTTCCAGAAGTCATCAATGGACCGCAGGTTTCTACATCCAGTGGAAACTTCTGTTTTCAATTTGCCTGACCTATCAGAAGGAACTCCCATCTTCTTGAAAACATTCTTCTTGGCTTTCAGGACCCTACTACGTTCCTCCTCATCGTCTCAGATCATTACTTCTGGGCTTTTTTTTTTTTTTTTTCTGGGCTCCTTCCTCCTCCTGAACTCAATCACCAACAAATAGAGTTCTTCAGGGCTTAAGCTTGGATTCTCTTCTCTTTTCACTCTACACAACTCTTCTAGGGCATTATATCAACTCCAGGGGTTTTAAATAACATCTACTGGAATGTCTCCCACACACAAATTTCCACCTCAGATCTCTCCCCTGAGCTACAGATTAAGTATATCCAACTGCCTTCTTGATATCTTGGCTTGTTATCTTCCAGCTATACCTCCAACAGATTTAACAGGGCTACGTCTCAACTCAATCACCCTTCCCCCAAACGCCCATCACAAGTCTGCTCTCTTCCAGGGCCTTGAATTTCAAAGGATGGTACCTTCATGAAACTATGTGCACAAACCAGAAATCGAGGAGTCATCATTCATACTTCTCTCTCCCTCATCACCGACATTCAATCCATTTTTCAGAAAAATCACTTGAATAATTTTCCCAAACATCTGTTTCCTATTCTCCCCCCACCTGCACCGCTGTAACCCTGTTCCAAGTCACTGTCATCTGTCACCTGAAATACTGCCGTCTCCTTTAACTCGTCTCTCCACTTTATCCTTGGCCCTCTTCCATCCACTCTCCACAAGGCAACTGAAGTCATATTTTTCCCAAACACAAAATGCCTTCTGTTCCTTCCTCTGCTTAAAAGCCTTGCATCGCTTTTGAATCCAGGATCCTTAATCGGGTCTACAGGAGCCTGCGTCGCCGCACTCCCGTCTGCCGTCCCAGCCCCATCCCAGCCACCCTCCCGCCGTCACGAAATCCAAGTCGCACAAGCTATCTGCTTGCTCACTCTCTGTCTTTCCCCACCCCCCTTCTTTTTTCCATCCTTCCTTTCCTCCTGCTCGTTTTTCCTTTTTCTTCCCCTCTCCCTTTCCATCTTCAACCACGGAGACTCTATTCCTACCCAGGAACCATGCATATTCAAGTGAAAAGAGTCCCTTGGTCCTCAGTCCCTGTAACTCCTCAGCCCAACTCCTACTCACCCCTTCAGGTCTTTCTGAATACATGTTTGGGTTGGCTGTTGATACACAGAAACTTCCCCCCAACCTTAGTGGCTTCACACAAAAACCACTTCATTTGGTTACAAAGTTTCGTCAATCTGGGCTGAACGCAGGTGGCCCTTCTGCTGGTCTTTATCCACGCGGCCACATGTAGCTGCTGAGTCCACTCGTCTCTGGGACCCGCTTCTTTCTCTCTCATCCCTCTCCACGTGGTGATTCGGCACACGGCTCCAAGTGGTCCCTCCAGTAAAACACACGGCTGCTCAGGGAGCCCAAGGAGGCAGAGGCTGAAACAGCATACTGTCACTTCTGAGCCACTCCATTTTAGGGACTATACAAGGATGTGGATATTGAAAATGTGTTCATTGAAGGCATCAATGTACATAATTATGACAATTCACCCTAATATAAATTAGCTGTTATTTAAAGGGGGGGGGACCTAGCCTGACGATACAGAAAATAATAGGGACAAATCTGAAATTGATTTATGGACTTAGTACAGCTTCGATATAGGAGAGAAAAGATAAGTAAATCCAATGATAGCAGCATGAATTTTGGTCTTGGCGACTAAAGATTTTATTTCAAGGGAAGAAATGGAGTCGTTTCATTGTGTTTTTGTTTTTGTTTTTTGTTTTTTTTTTTTTACCAACTTCTCTACAAAATCTATAAATCAGAGAAATTGGCATTGGCCACATAATTGGCAAAGGTTTACATTTACAAAGGAAAGTCCATTTACCCACTCTCAACAACAATGCAACCAAAGATAATAACGTTGGGTTAAAGAGAGGCACTCAAACATTTTCAACGACATCTGTTGAAATTTTCTTTGCAAGACTGAAGGATGGTCAGTGTCTACCTCGAGCAAACACAGCACGGCTGTAGCCGCAGTATCAGTATTATCGTCATTGTTAATACGCCAGTTTATAGCTGTTTGGTCCAACCGGAGCGACGAGAACAAACGGCGTTTGATGGTAGTGATGTGCCAGGCACACCGAGAGGTATGAGGTCTTACAAATGAGCAAGTCACGGGCCCGTCCCCGAGTTGCCCACGGCCTCTGCCAGCTTTACTACTACGCCTGACTGTAACCATCTCCACACAATTAAACAACCCTGTCAGAGAAGCATGGAGAGTGAAAATCTAACGGAATAAAACTCGCTGAGAGAGGGTTTTTAAATAGGTAGATTAATGCTTTATATATTTCAAGTCCTAAAAGATTTTGCCATAGATATCTAGGACTGTTTCTCACAGTTTTCATGGAACTAATGAAACGAGTACTGCTGAATTGCTTGGAGACTGAAAACGCTACTTGAAACTAACTTCATGCCTTTGTGCGTGTCTCCCAAAGCCAGTCTGGCTTCCAGAAGCATTACTGAGTGCGTCAAACTTTCTGGACAATGCAACGACATTTAGAGAATTGGCATCCCATTTTCACAACTGAAGGACATCTCAAGATGGTCGCTGAACATTTTATAGGTTAATGAAAGTAACTTTGTAAAGAAAATATAACACTGTGTTCGAAACAAATGTCCTATTAGTAGCCCAAATCAAATGTTTGGCCTAAAATGGTAAAACAACATGCAAAAAAAAGGAATAAAACAAATTTCTTCACGTAAACTTAAATGTTGTTGTGTTCATATTTCATTACCTGTTTTTATTTTATACATCCTGAACCTTTGAGAATGTTTTTATCTTAATTGAGAGAGAAATACCCATCATGGAAAAATAGATTATCAATGTCTTTTTCTTTATTAATTGATATTTGTTAAATATTTCCCATCCAAAAGAAATTCTAACTATATCATGAAAACTAGTTTGGAGTGGACAGGAGAAAAACTGCTAATAGGAAATTCCCTTTAAGTGTGACATTTGGTTTTACTGACACCTCTAAATATCTACAGACACTGTCTTTAATCAAACATTTTTACCTGCAAAATTGAATTGGAAATTGCTTGTTAATGCCTAGTTAATATCCCTTTTCTTTCCTAACAGCCAAGAGAAACCATGTATCAGAAGAGAATTAACTAGAAAATGACAATTCTTGGAATATATGACTTCTTTCCTAGCTTGCATCTATACCTATCTAAGCTCTTTCTGATCAAATTGCATAAAAGCAACATTTCCTTTAAAAGTCAATCTAACCTCATTCCAGACATGTATTTAGGACAGCTTGTACATTATAAAAGAAAAAAAAAAAAAAAAGCCATTTTCTTGTCTTCTTTTCCATTTCCTTAACTAGGGAAATCAGGATTTTCTTGATTCTTTCAGGATATAATACTTATGTTTCAATGTGTCAGCTAAAGATACTATATTAAAATGTCATTTAACTCTTACAGAAAATAAATATTTACAAATCATTTGGTCCTTTACTGCATTTTGCTTTTTAGGTTTTGTATTCTATTTAAGTACATTTTGAAACAGAAATCTGATCTAGCACTTTAAAAAGAGTTCACAGAATGTTTGGACACTATAAAATGGCATTCAATCCATTAGGGATAGAACCGATCTGTATGCATAAAGGCATTTATTGAATCCAGAGTTAAGACAAGAAAGTAAAATGTAAACTGTAACAAGCAAACCCACACCTGTCTATCTTCATGCTTATAAAACATACTTAATTATTCATAGAGTATAAAAAGACAAGTATATTTCTTCCACTGTATTAACTCTGCTGCTAGCCAAAAGACATTTATTTTCCTCTTTTTACCTCAATCCTGTAAATCTCTCATTGTTCTGCCTTACAGCAATCAATAAATTACATCCTAGACATTAGGGCTGAAGGTCCATTCTAAGATAACCACTGGGGTTCTGTCCCTCTATAAAGTTTGCTTTGTGATATATTAAGTGTATAGAAGCGGATGGTGGAAGGTAACAAATGTGTTTCAGAAAGTTTCCTGTGGACATTCCCTCATGAATTTATTCCTGGTCTGTGTCACATCAGGAAATGATGAAGGTCTGCCAAAAATAAGTTTAAAAATGTTATTTTGTTCTATAAATGTAAGTCCAAAAGAGTGTGTGATAGATTGTAAACTCCTCACAGAAAAGGAATCATGCTTACGTGTGTGCGGTAAAATGGAAAGAAAAGAAGATTTTGGAGTTAGAACAATGTACATGGGAATCTGAGCTAAACCACTGGGTAAGTCACTTTGCTTCTGTGAGCATTAGTTTCTTCATCTGTAAAGTGAAAATAATATATAACATATTATATATTCTATAGTATAAACTTCATGGAGTAGGCATCGCCTTCCTGCAATAGGGCTTTGCTAATACCTTTTAAAAACTGTCCTCCACATGTCATCTCATTATTTTCCACTAATTGTTCACATCTCGCCTGAATTGCCTTCTCCTTGGTAAAAATGTCCCCTAACTCCCCTTGCTCACTCTGGAACAAGTTCATTTTTTGTACTTTCACAGGACTGCAATTCTTTTCTTTAAGAGCCGGGATTGGCAGACTACCGGATTGAGCCAAATTCAGACTGTCACCGGCTTTTGTAAACAAAGCTTTACTGGAATATAGCCATGCTCGATCATGTATGTATTATGTCGTGGCTGCTTTTAGGCTGCAACTGCAGAGCTGAGTAGATTCAATAGAGACTACATGGTTGGCAAAGCCTAAAACCTTTACTAGCTGGTGCTTCACAGAAAGTTTGCTGACCCCTGCTTCGAAGAATTTATTTTATTTTCCAGTGGTGCACTATTAGTGAGGCTATTTACCGAATGACTCTCTCCCCTGTTAGGACGTAAAGTTTAAACTCCATTATAAGTTGGATCATTTTTCTTCTTGATCTTCATTGGTTCTTCACACCGGTCAAGCGAAATTTGTCTAGAATATAGTTACCATTCAATAAATGTTGAATGAATGAAATGAAAACACATGAAGCAGTGAATGCATGAACCAACAGATACATTCATTTGAATTTAAAATTACCCTAGTTATATAATAATGAGCACACCATAAATAAAAGTGGACAACATGTTCATATGTCATCCATACATTAAGATAAAAAGCACTGCAGACATAACCGGTTTAAGTGTTACAAATTGTACCTTCAACGCTGTCTAACCTACACACAATAGTTTGAAGCAGGACTTGCTTATGAATGAGCAGCTCATGAAGCTCATACATTATGGACTTTATAAAACATGCATAAATTAAATAAGCATTGGTCCCATATTAAAATACTTCAGTGACATGAATAATATGTAGGCAAAGGCTAGAGAACTAACTATGATGGAACGACTGACTTTTTATTCAGTTACTTTCGGCATCACCTCGACTGCTTTTCTGCTTTGTTGTATCTTACTGCTCCTCCTCCCATCTCTCTGCTTTGCATAAACAATGTATCAGAAAGCACTTTACAGTGATGCCCAGCAGCTCCTGGCCTTGAAGAGCTTATTCGCCTAATTGTGCACCCCTTGTGGATTTTTCACAATACTTTGCAGATCTAATTTAAATACTTTTACAAATTCATCAAATACATTCTCCAAGGCACATTTACTTAGCTTACTTTTGAAACTTCTAATGAATTCTCTCGATATGTAATTTTATACTCAGCATCATGATTTGAATTAAATATTATTGAACAAGGTGTTCATTATTGGATGTGAATTATAATTAGAATGATAGGCAACCTTAACTATGATAATAGTTTTAGTCAATTTCCTACGGGACTGCCAGTTTTCAATCCAGTACAAAGACCAATACCCTCTGCTCAATGTCTGTTATAAGGGTTACAAGTAAATTAAGCAATGTCAGTTCCAGCTGCTTAAAAGCAGGATTAGCAGAGACAATTTAACTCTTGAGAGGCAGATAGCAGGCTGTCGCGGTGCTGCACATCAGCGGCGCAGGCTAGCTGACCTGCTTTGTGCGGCAATTCAGCATCCTGATATTGAGAGATGACCTAGATTTTCCAGGAACCACATGTGAACCTTATAAACAATGGCTGCACCCATCCATTTCACGTACGCACCAAGGGCGGCAAAGAAGGCGGACTGTAAAGAAAATCTGAGCAACTGACACACTTGCTACTAAAATATGTTCCTATCTTTATCAAGAGGTAGCCTGTGTACATAAAAACCTTCTCTTGTAGTAGTTCTGCTAGAGTGGCAGACATAGGACTTTTTCTTTACAAATATTGAAAAATGTAGGCATTACTCTTAATGTGAAAAATACATTTATAAATGAAGGGTAAGACCTACTATAATCAGGTATCATTGATTTATTTCTACTCAGCGAGCATTTTAACAAAATGTGATACACATCTCCAAGAGCATAGTGGGTTTCAGATCATTGAGGCTGGACTGTAAGGGGAGACTCTAATTATCTTTGTACGTACCTACTGTCTCATTATAAATGACCTAGGACATGCCTTACACATAATAGGTGTTCATTAACACCTTCTCCCCTTTGTGAATAACTATTCATCGGTCATGGTTAGTGAACATATTAATTCTTTCTCCTTTCTATAACTTGGTATCTTCATTTATAATTTAACCACCTGGTGGCAAATGTGCCATTAACTGGACAATACCCCAGCGTAATGTTCACTGGAGATATAGCTCAGAAATAAGAAAGAACACCTGTCAATATGCTACTCTACTCCTTTTAATTGGTATTTTTCACATGGCATGTTGGGGACATTTAGGGATTCGCTGCACAGGAGTGGACCATGTTTATGGCATTTTTATGACATAGCCTGTCAAAATGGTTTTAAAAACTAAAGCTGGGTCAGCTTAGTTGTATTTCACATCACCCATTTCTTGTAATGTGTCAGCCCATAATCAGTTCTATTTCCTTTTACCATCAGCCTTCTTTCTAAAGGACACTGCATGTCCAACCCAGAATTATGTCTCCTCTTTCACCCTTTAATCCCAACTATCTCCATGTTCCTCCATCTCTTGTCATCTCATTTTTACACCAGAACTCAGATGAAAACGAAATTCCTCTTTTTATCTCAACAATATAGTAACAATATTTCCCCCCTTCCTCATTTTGGATCTGCTAATTTGTATGTCAAAGTATATGTACGTGTGTGTGTGTCTGTGTGTTTGAATACATGTTGCTTTTTATGTAAAGAGACAATATGAGTCTTGTTGGGAGGAAGGAACAATCAGGGACTTGGTAAAAATGTCCCATTCCCAACAACTGGAATAAACCATAAACAGCAAAACTCTAAGATAGTGATGATTAATTCATGCATCTCTTATAAGTAGATCACACTGTGGTTTCTCACACTTAGAGGAAATGTATTTCCCCATTTCAAAGATGGGGGTTGATTAGCATAGGAAAAATAAAAAGATTTCCTTTTAGCGTATAACATACCGACATATGACTCATTTGCTTTCTTATGCATTTCTTTTTGTTAAATCAAGAAAGGGGAGCCCAGCATCTGTGACCCAGACCCACTTTATCACCTTCAGAACCTGTATCTCATATTAAGTACTGAATTTAAGGATTTCACAGGAAAGGCAAAGAGAAGAGGCTCCCTACCTCACTGTTCCTTTTAAAAACTCTTTAAAGGGAGAAAAGAAATTCGGAAAATTCGAGCACAACTTCTGTTGCCTGAGTTACCAGAAAAAAATAAAACCCCTGCTTTTCTACTTCACAGCAGGGTCCCCAGATATGTGGCAGACTTTCCTAAAAAAATGTTTCAGAATTTACAGCAACATGGCAGACCACTTACAATACACAGAAATGTTGTTTAAAATGCAATAAACATTTATTTTATATACATAGATATAGTAAAAAAAAAAAAAAAGAAAAAGAAAAAATCTGTAATCTAAGTGCTGGAAATGAAGGGAGAAACTCTAAGACAGAGCTGTAAGTACATGAGCTGGTGCCTCGGGGACTACGGAGGCTACAGTCTGGGGTACAAGCCCTAATGCAAGGAGCTAGGTGTTAATATCCACCAGCTGCACCACTGGTCTCTCTCTGCACCAGACAGGCAGCTGGAAGAGAAACCCTTGCACAAGCCACAATCCCAGGAGGTGTCTCTTAAAGGAGAAAGAGACTCTCCAACTACAGACTCTGGGAAGCATCAAGGAAGTTTTTCATCTGCTCTGGGTCTGGCTGGAAACTGAAACCTCAGTTTTCTACATATCGAAACCTACTTTATGCAAACTGTGGAGTAAAAGAGGCTAAACTGAGAAATTAACAACAAAAACTTGTCCCAGACTGATGAAAATACTGGGTTTTTGAGGAAAAGAACTGCAGAACTTCTCTACAGAGTTATTCTAGAACTTGGGGAGCAGGATACTTCTGTAGAAAAAAAAAAAACTCACTGGAGATAAAGCCACAGAAAACATTTTAACCACACGAGTAAACAAACCACCAAGGGATAAGGTATACTGACAAGCAATCAATCGACGTACATCTACATGAACTTGAGATGACAGAATGATTTTTCAAATCATCCAAAACACTTCTGTTTAAAATGACTGCATATATAGAATACTAGATTCAAGGAGGATATTTGTAGATTTAAACTGGCAAATGTGAAACAGAAACAATTTATAAACGTGAGAAATACAGTCACCTGAATTCACAATTCAATGGATGAGTTCAGAACACATCAAACACAGCTTTGGAGAGTCGTGAATTTGAAGATAGCTCTGTGAGATTACTCAGAATGGAGCTCGTTTTGATTAGAGATGGAAAATCTGAACTTGCTTCACGGGGGTGAGCGGGAAAGCACAATACGCAGCTAACAGGTGTTCCAGACGCAGACTACTATCAGAAGTAGAGAGAGGCAATATTCTAGGAGTTACTGGCCGAGAAGTGTCTATAACTAAGAAAAAACTGGACTCCTCAGCTTGAAGAAGGCCACTGGTCCTGATTAAGACCCATTCTTAGACTCATTTGATAAAACTGTACCTCATTCAAGATGAAGAGAAAATGTTTAAAGAGATTATACTCAAAGGAATAAAAATAAATTAACTGGCGGCAGGCCTATCGGCAGCAACCACAGAGGCCAGAAGCCGAAGACAGTCCATCTCCAAACACCTGTTGCGTGTGCTCCAGTCACAACTCTGGCCTGTCGTTTCCAGCTTTCAGACTAAGAAGAAGAGGGACCTTCCTGGCGGCGTAGTGGTTAAGAATCTGCGTGCCAATGCAGGGGACACGGGTTTGAGCCCTGGTCCGGGAAGATCTCACATGCTGCAGAGCAACTAAGCCCGTGTGCCACAGCTACTGAGCCTGTGCTCTAGAGCCCACGAGCCACAACTACTGAGCCCACTTGGCTGAGATAAGACAGAACAATATGATCAAAAGTAAAGCATCTGGGCTTCCCTGGTGGCGCAGTGGTTGAGAATCTGCCTGCCAATGCAGGGGACACGGGTTCGAGCCCTGGTCTGGGAGGATCCCGCGTGCCGCGGAGCGACTGGGTCCGTGCGCCACAACTACTGAGCCTGTGCTCTCGAGCCCGTGAGCCACAACTACTGAGCCTGCGCGTCTGGAGCCTGTGCTCCGCGACAAGAGAGGCCGCGATAGTGAGAGGCCTGCGCCCCGCGATGAAGAGTGGCCCCCGCTTGCTGCAAACTGGAGGAAAGCCCGCGCACAGAAACGAAGACCCAACACAGCCAAAAATATAAATAAATAAATAAAAATAAATTAAAAAAAAAAAAAAAAGTAAGGCATTTAAGATCTTTGCCTTGTTGGAGGAAAGAATAGAGATAATGATTAACTTTTTACTCTGTTAAAGGAGAATGTTACAATTTTAAGAGAAAACACTAAAGATTAATAATAATTATAACTTCCAGGATTAAAAAAAGAGGAGAGTGAAGAAAAGAAAATTCAAGCAATGAAATATTTGATAGAAGTCAGAAAAAATGAAAGCATGGTCATTAAAATACATAATAAAATGGAAGGAGTAAGGCCAAATATATTGGTAAAAGAAATCAGTGAAAAAGGATTATGTCACCTATTTAAGGAGCAGACCTTCTCATGTCTGATTTTAAGAAGACCATTCAGAACAAAATTAAGCTATATGTTGCCTAAAAGAGATAAACTACAAACAGGATGGCACCTACCGAAAAGATGAATATAGAGCTACAACAAGACACGTGAGGGAAACACCAGCTAAAAGAAGAAGGTGCAGCAATACTAATAACAGACAAATCAACTTGAGACAAAAGTACACTTTTTAGTCTAAATGGGTCATTACTTATTTTAAAAACAGATCAACTCACATGGAAAAGTTAACAATCCTGATTGAACAGTAAGCACCTCAAAGTCTGTAGAGCAAAATGGTCAGAGAAATTGACAACACCATAAACATTAAAATTTTTGAATTTCTGGTTGACAGGTACAGCAGATAAAAAAACAAAACTCACAAATCTAAAGATCTGAACAGCACAATTAACAAAGTGATCTACTGGACAGAAATAGTGGTCTCACAAGGAATGCTTAGACGACATACAAGCTATGTAAGAAGACCACACACATATTATTAAAAAAATGAATCTCTACACTTACCAAATAATCATTTACAAACAGATCACACAATCTGACCACAATGGAATATACAGTTGACCCTTGAACAGCATGGGTTTGAACTGTGTGGGTTTACTACTTATATGCGTATTTTTTTCAATAGACATACTGGAAAAGTTTTCGGAGGCTTCTTACAGTTTGAAAAAATTTGCAGATGAATCATGTAGCCTATAAATACTGAAAAAATTAAGAAAAATTTAGGTAAGTTAATGTGTAAAGTATATGTAGATACTAGTCTACCTTTACCTAGGCATCAAGTGAATGATAGTTAATATAAAATTAATAATATGCTAGTCTTCTCACTGTCTTGTAACTTTGCTTTCAAAAATTATACTACCATACAGTATCTCTCTCTCTCTTTCTCTCTCTTTCTTTCTCCCTAGTGTATAGGCCAGGCTACTGTGAAGCTATTGTATTGATTACAACAGGCTACCATAAAGCAATTATATTGCTGCTTTTTCGTTACCAGTGCATCAATCATGATACCTATAATAGTAAACATGATTTTTCAAATTATCTTTTCATTTTTGATATTTACTGTTAGCAATACGTCTAACATCTACAGTGTTTTGTATCAGATAAGACAATATTAATGTAGGTACTGACAGACAGACAATTCACCTTATAGACAGACAACATAAACTTAATGGTATTGTTAAATACAGTACAGTACTATAAATGACTTTTCTCTTCTTTATGATTTTCATAATAACATTTTCTTTTCTCTAGCTTACTTTGTTGTAAGAATACAGTATAACGACATGTGTTATATATAAAATGTGTTCAACTGTTTATGTTATTCATAAGGTTTCTGGTCAACAGTAGGTTATTAAGAGTTAACTTTTTGGGGAGTCAAACGCTTTATATGCAGAATTTTGACTAGGCAGGGGTTAGCGCCCTTAATCCTGTGTTGCTCAAGGGTCAACTTTAATTTGAAATTGATAACAATGTTATCCCCAAATAATTATTCATTTGAAAATTTAAGAATTCAAAACTAAACAGTTCATGGGAAAAAAGCAATCATAATGAAAATTAAGAAATATTTAAATGAAGTCAATGAAACACTACACATCCAAATTCAGAAATACAGCTAAAGGAGATTTATAACTCAAAATGCATCCAATAAAAATATGATTGATTGAAAATAATGTCAAGAATTAAAGAGGAAAGTAGATAATAAACAACTCAAGAAAGTAGAAAAAAATATCAGAAATTATTTTTAGAAGAGAAAGCACAAAAACATAGCATAAGTAAATGAAAATACTAGATATTAGAAAATACTAATAAACTAGGGAACCTTCTGAAAAAATATGAAAGAATAAGATAAGTGAGCTTTACTAGGAATTGCAAAAAGGACAAAATTATCAATATATTAGAAACATGTAAAGAATGAACAAGGTAAGTAATATCTCTGTGAATATATACAAAAACTTAGAGAAAATGAACATTATAGAAAAAGAATTTAAAATACATAAAGCCTTTAAAACCTACAACTATATTACTTCAATTGAATCATTAGTGAAAAATTCTAACCCCAAAGCACAATGTCTACATAATTTTAAAACTTTGAAAATACACATGATGTACATTTTTTTCACACTGTTCCAGAGAATTTTTTTTAAAAAGCAGTTAATCAACTCTTTTTTTTAATCTGTAATAATATTAACACATACGCCACCCAAGAAAATTAGAGCAAAGGAAAATTATTGATGATTACGTCAGAAAATCCTGAACTAATTCGCAAGCCAAATGAAAAAGATGTTAAAAGTTATGTTATGATAAAGTAAGAGTTTTCCTAGGAAGTCAAGAATTTTTTAGCATTCAAAAATCTGTTAGTGAAAGTGACCACATTCCAGATAGAGGGAGAAAATCATGGAATCATCTAAAGAGATGTAGAGAAAGAATTTTATAAAATTCAGTATTTTTCCATGATAAATGTTAGCAAACAAGAAAATAAAATAAAATTTTAAAATTTAATACAGGGATTCCAACAAAACCAATACAAAAAGAATGATAAATGGTGAGCACCCTGCAATGTCTGGTATTTACCTTTGTTTAACATTGGACTAAAGATATTAGACATTGCAGTAAGTGAAGAAAAGATAATATACACTGTGAGGATAAAAATAAAAATATTCATTATTACAAATGATTTAATTATCTTTGATGAAAATACAAGAAAATTGATATTCGTTACTAATAATAAAATTTAGCATAGTTCCTGGGCACACAAACATTTCTTTAGACCGACAAAAACCTATTGGATAATTTAATATAAAAACCCCATTAACAAGAGTGAGTAAACTCCTCTAAAATGAGTAGGAATCAATTTTTTAAATCTAGTACAAAATGTTTATAGAGAAATAATAAGAAATCTGAAAAACATAGAAAGATTTCTCTCCTCGATAAGATTAAATATTTAAGATGTCATTCTCATCACATATTCTCTATAATTAATGTAATTGCAATAAAAATTTTAACCGTGTGTGTGTGTGTGTGTGTGTGTGTGTGTGTGTGTGTACTCGCATGCAGGTATGTGTGACTTGTCAAGCAGATCCTAAAAATCACTCTTTGAAAGAACAGCCAAGAAGATCATAAAGAAGGATAAAGAGGGGGAAAAAAATAGGTGTCTGCTTTATATGTATACTGTTTTTGTCTGTGATTGAATTATTTGATTAGTTAAAATTTCAAACATATTATAAAATATATTAAAATCCATGGAATTGGACAAAGGTTAGAAAAAAATAGCCTAAGAGAACAGATCCAAGAGCTCAGAAACATGCCCATATGTGTATGAAAAGTTGGTTTATGGCAGAAATGGAACTTCGACATAGCAAGATGGATAAGAGAAATATTCAGTAAATAATCGAGAAACTTTGGTTATCCATATAAAATATAAAATTTGATCCCTAGTTCACAAAACATATAAAAATAAATTTCAAATATCTTAGCAGATGCTATGGGCACCCCATCCATATTCCCTGGGCATCAAATTTCAATACATACCAGTGTGTCCTATGCAGGCATCTGTACTCTTACCTGTGGGCTTTCACTCACTGATGGAGGATGGGGGGAGGCAGGAAGTACCTTGGAGTTAATACTCCTGGGAGAAGCCTCAGCCAGTGACAGATGGATGTTGGACTTTCCATTTCTGCCCCTCAGGAAGGATAACTCTCAGATTCTACACTGTCTTCTAGGGTTTCCCAGATGGACTTAACCACAGTGGCCCCCCAGAGCTATAATTATTTGAAAATGCATCCTTTATTGGCTTCTTCCCTTTCCCTGTCTCATGTTCTCATTTCTCCATCAGTGCTGTCTTGTTCTAGCTCCCATATAAACTTATTGCAATTTAATCATTGCCTCTGGGCTTGATTTTTAAGGAAGTCCAACCTAAAACAACTCTAATACTTTTAGAAGATACATAACAATATATGATATTATAGTTGGGAGTGAGTTTGTTAATTAGAGAAAGAGACATAGATAATCAGATACAGATATAGAAAGACATAAATTTAGTCAAATTATATAATGCCAAATTTAGAAATTATATAAATGAAATTTTAAAATTTATATGAAACCTATATATAAAAATAACAAAGGTAAAAACAATCTAAAGACTAGAAGGTATCTGCTGCACATATAATTAACCAAGGGTCCATATGGAGAATAGATAAGAATATAGAAAAATCAATGACTAACGTGGGGAGGGGGAAGGGCAAGCTGGGACAAAGTGAGAGAGTGGCCTGGACTTACATACACTACCAAATGTAAAATAGATAGCTAGTGGGAAGCAGCTGCATAGCACAGGGAGATCAGCTTGGTGCTTTGTGACCACCTAGAGGGGTGGGATAAGGAGGGTGGGAGGGAGACGCAAGAGGGAGGGGATATGGGGATATATGTATATGTACAGCTGATTCACTTTGTTATACAGCAGAAACTAACACAACATTGTAAAGCAATTATACTCCAATAAAGATGTTAAAAAAAATCAATAACTAGAAAAATGAAACATGAGAGAAATGGGCAAATGCTATGAACAGGCACTTCACAGAGAGTGCTAACAACGTGCTGATGAAAACATGAACTTCCCCCTCCTTCATATGCAGCTGAGCTGAAGTTCAGGGGGCGAAATAATTTCCTCAAGGTCACATAGCTAGTAAACGGCAGAGGAAGGATTCATACCCAGATATATTTAACTTCTTCTAATCTTACATTTTCTACTTGTTTCATTATATAGCATATCAAATGTCTCCCCATTACTATGCAACTTCAGAAGTATCTAAGTTGAGGGGTTAGGTTATATACTTAGGATGCAACTAATCATACAGGATATTTGTCTCTCTTGATCTCCTTACTTACGAAAATCTTAAGGATTATAACTTTGCAGCCAAAAGTTGACTGTTGGTACTAGTGAAGAAATGAGACTAAATGAAATTAATAAATGGTACCCAAATGACGCTTAAGCCAATATTTTAAATACTGAACATACTAAACACTTCTCATAAGATTTTCTAGAAAAAACAAAAGTTGATTTGAATTCCATCTTTTTCCGTACCTTGGGTTTCTCTCTTAGAATAGTAACTACCCAAACAAACACAGGGCTCAGCACTCTGTAAATCCCACAGCAAATTCAACGATACCAAGTAGATGCTTGGCTCTTTCTTAAAAGACCGGAATCTACTGAAATTCGGGATAATTTGTATTTAATTCAACAAATACTGAATGTGTTCTGTATACAAAGATATATAAAAGGTAATTCCCAATCCCCGAATCCTCAGTGTTTCTTATCTAAGTCAGTAGTTAGAATAAGACAAGTACACAATGACTACAGGAAGAAATAAAGCAAAAGAATTGTCAAATAAGGGCACAAATAAAATACTTTTGGAGTGTGAAAGACGGGCCTTTCATTTTGCTAATGAAGCATCATTTTTTATGAATAATATCAGATATTCCTACATCGAGTTGCTGGTATTTTTAAATACAGGCTATCACTGACATTAAAAAAGAAGAAAACAGATCCTACCCATAGAAAATCCATGCAGTGGTATAACCTACAGCCACTAAAAATATGATGGCAATGTGAATTGACTGATTTACTATAAAACAAAATGGATGTAAACGTAAAATGTCAAATTTTTAATCCCATATTCATATTCATAGTGCCTTTCTGCTAATGAACACGTTTCCGCAGTGCAGGGGCCCATAGCAAACCTCAGCCTTAGAAGTAGCACTTCCCCCTCTACAACAGTGACTTGCTTTTCCCTCCCTACAAGAGAGACAGCTAGAATAAGTCAGCATAGGTGGTGATGGTTTATTGTGCTCTGGTTCATCTCATCCCATCTCTTCTTTCACTTTCAATTTGTTCATTTATTAATTAAATCAATGTTTATCAAGTACCTACTATATGCCAGGTCCCATTCTAAGTGGTGGATATACTGTACTGAATGGAATATAAATAGACCATGAAACATATGGCATATTATACACTTAGATAAAAACGTCGAATTGCAATTCGTGGTATATACTACAGTGGAAAAGGACAAAATGCTTTGAAAGGGAACAATGGTGATTTATTTTAAATTGAATAGTCAGCAGAGGCATCACTGAGAAATATTCCAACCGTGAACAAAGAGTGAGAAAAAATCATTCCAAGCAAAGGGTAGACTAGATCACGTATGAAGGTACTAGGACAGGACTGTGCTTAAGACTTTGGAAGGAGTGAGGCACCGAGAGAAGGGAGAGTAGCCAGGTGGCAGGGCAAGATGGAGACGGGTGTGGAAAGGGCTGGCGAGGAAAGCAGGGGTCCCCTCACGCAGGTCCTTGATACCAGTTCCTCGGTATTCTAAGGTCAATCATAAGCCATTAGAGGGTTTGAATCAGGGACAAGATCCATTCTCTATTTCGAGAGATCCTTTCATGGTCTGTGGATAATGGGTTGGAGGGAGGCTAGAATGGGAATGAGGAGACTGACGAGAAAATCACACTAGTCCACGGACGAAATGGCAGCTTGGCTTGGGGTAGTGGCAGTAGATGTGGAGATTGAATGACCGACTTGACACCAAATAATTTGAAAATGGAAATGACTGGACTTCATATTTTAAAATTCCTGGTGAAAGTGAGATCCAAGAATGAATTCAAATTAGAGAATTCAAATTAGAAATCGGAATTAGAAAAAGAAATTAGAATTCTCTTTCTCAGAATATACCACTAGCCTACTGCTGATGCAATTCTGATTAAACATAGACACAGGCTCTCACTGGAAATAGGTTACACATTCATTATGACTCTTACTCTACCTTTCCTTATCATCAGCAGTAAATCATTCTTCGCACTGTTGATGAGTACTTCTTTCTGAACTTTTTCTTTGGGACCATCATCAAACGCCTCTGCCCTGCTCTGCACGTAATCAGATGACTTCTTAGTTCTCTTTCCTAGAGAGGTCAGTCCAGATGACATTTCTCTGGGATGCACTGGTTTGCTATGACTTTCTTTGCTCCTGCTTTGCAAGGCTCATCGCCTCCCATTTTCGAACATTCTAGTCCTCTTCCCTCTGCTCTACATAAACACCGTTCTTCACTGACCATGTGATACTCACTTGAGTGGCCATCAAATCAGACTGAACCTACAGGAAGACCTACTCGAGGAATTTCTGGATAATTACTAATCAATCTCAGAAATATTTTTGGTTTTAGGGCATAATAAGCTCTTTAAATTCTATTGTTCAATATGAACAAGAGAAACTTTCAACAAATTGAGTACTAAGTTTAGAAAATCCTTTTTTTCAAAATCAATTACATCTCTTTCTCTCAATGCAATTCCTTTATTCATCTGTTTAACTAATGCTCACCCAGCAATCCAGTGTTCAATTATTCACACAAAATAATTTTTGCCAGTTACTTTCTTGGCGGATGTAGTGAATTGTTATTCCATCAGCATATAATCCCTCATTTTCATATTCTTGATGGGGTAATGACTTTAAGACTTCCCCCCAATAAGATGCATTTGATGTCTTTTGCTAAAATCACTTAAACAGTAAGATTAGGTTCATATTCTACACCTGAGACCTCCCTTCTTACTCTAGGAAAAAGCACAGTAGCAATAGTTTTGAATATTTATTTAAAATTTCTCATATATTCATATGCCAAGTGCCCGAAGTCTTTTATTGCCTAATCTCAGTTCCCTAGCTAATCAGTAGTATTGTGATATATCCTCAGTCATTTTTTTGTGAAAGAATCAATTCCATTAGGTTGGTAATTTGCCTGAAATCTTAATAAACTGTATTTTAGATTAAAAGTTTATTTACCTGATTAGCGATTCTACTTACACCACATTTTAAAAGCTACATAATCATTATTTAAGTAAGAAACATCACAGACAACTTCTGCAAAAATATCAACCATTTTCCTAGCTCACGAATTACCACGCTTTTAAATTCAAAGGGTTTTTCATTATAATTAAAATACCCTTCCTCCCTAGCAATGACCTAGAAGCATTTACACAAGACTATAAACACCACATCCATCAGCAAAGCAGGTTGTTCTGTTGGGAAAAACAACTGTGATGAATCTTCAGCTGTGTTCCTCAAAATCGGAGGCCGTAAAGACCACCTATTGAAAAGATCAGGGTGCACACCTGTGAAGCGGTATTCCAGAGGTCTGAAAGGGACCTACGACTCCATCTTTACAACAAACCCCCTCGAAAGGATTCTCATGCACACCAACATGTGAAAACCCTGGTGTTAGAATAGGCCGCTGGGCAGGTATTAAATGACTATGTAACACGTCACTAGAAAAGAGGATACGATTAATCTATTAATTCAGCAGAAGACTGTGCTGCTGATATAAAGGACATTTCTACAGAAATGACATTTTTCTTTATTCCAGTCCTTACATAAAAGCAGAGAGAGAATCTGTGGAATTACAGTAAAAACAAAAATCTTGTAAAAATAAGTGACTAAAGAGTTACCTTAAAATTTTAGGAATATAGCATCAAACACAGAATTACAAACACTTCTCTCATCAAACGAAATTAAAACATGGAAAGTCTAATGATAGCTGCCTCTTGAAATCAAATGGTATTGTCTGTGATGGCACAACTTCTCCATGATTTAAAGAGTGACAGAGCCACACAGCCACTTGCTGAGAATATTGCCTGTGATTCTACCTCCCTCCTTGCCCATCTGTCATTATTGTGTAATCAAAGAGATATCAAGTTATTCCACTGACGCTCCTTTCCCATTTTTCTGAAATTTGTCCTTTTCTTGTAACGAGTGATGAGTAAAATTCTAAGTGCAGTACTGCTACACCTAAGGAGGTGCTTTCTTAGAAGAAAGAGAAAGGTGTGATGAAAGAGTCCCTTTTCCCTACGCGTACTTGGAAGTAGCAATCTATTTGTAGGGATCTGGGGAAACTATAGATAATTTTTTGTGCCTTAAAATTCAGAGGGCTCTCACCTACACATAAGATGACAACACAAAAAGAAGCAAGACTCATCTGAAATACAATATATGTTTAACGAATGCCTGAAGAATTAATGGATGGAGAAGTAAATGAGATTTAACAGAAATCTAAAAATTAGAAAAATAAAGTCATATTTTGGATATGACTGGATAATTCTGAAACAAAGAGAGGGATGCCTAACCCCCAAAGCCTTTGGACGTTAAATCAACGTGGAGCGTCAGAGCAAAACTAGGGTGCTCATAGCTGGGTAACAAAAACAGAAGTTTTACCGGTAACAGAGATAGGTCAAAGAGAAGTAAGTTGGTTTCCGGTAAAGCTGAAAATATACATCTTGAGCTTGAGACGACGACATGGCGATATAAAGCTGAAGCTTACAGAAAGATTGGAGCTGGAGAAAAATACTGAAGAGTCATGTAATAACACATAGGAACTACCACGTGCCGGGTGCCGTATTAAGCAGATTCATCCTCCCTCTTTGTCGTAAAACCCTTGAACTGGGGTTGTTATCCTCATGAGAAACTAAGGCTTGCTCAGGGCCGCACGGTGATTAGTGCTCACACATCACAGGCAGTTAAGACATTCTTTCCAAACATTTCTGGAAAGCCAACATAGAACACACGTCATAGCACACCAAGACCCACCCTCATCCACTTTCCCACACGGCGCCTCCCCCAGTGCTTTTCTGGCAGCATGTTTTGCATCGTGGAGCTGAGATGGCATCTAGTGGAAGGAGAAGTGGCTCTCATGAGCCCAGGATTTAGTTCTACATGTGCGTCTTATAGCGGGCAACACTTGCTGCCACATATTCCACTGATAACCATGTCAGAAGAATTGTTGGGAGATAAACATGAATTAAGCATAGATTCTCAGCGTTTGGGGAAAAAAAAAAAAGAGCATAGTACAAATTCAAGATAATTAATATTTATGTGTTTCCATTCTTGCATTAAAAATAAACAAACTAAATAAAACTAATTTAGTTATCTCTATATTCACAACATCTAGCATCCACAGAAGAGAGGGAAGGAGGAGTTAAAGCCATTTTCTGCTGTCCAAAGTCATAAGAATTTTAAGATGATTTCCTGTAGGGAAGCACTGTATAGAATATACTGAAAATTTCTGATTAAGGAGCTTCTCAGTGCATTTTCCTTTCATCAACTCCATTGATCACCCCTATACTTTTGGAGCCTTGTATCCTGCTATAATGTTTTCCTAACTCTAAAAGCTATGCTGTCTTCAGACATTTTACATTTTCTCCTTTGTCCACTCTATTCCTTTATTCGGCATATAGGAATTTCTTCCGTGTTTGAGAAACTCCCACTTCATATCCGAATATGCCACTTATAATGGATTCTCAAAATGATCATTATGTTCCAGAACGATTTCTTCAATGAAATGCATTGGGCAACGATTCTGTGCACACAAATGGAAAATTTCAGAGATCTATAATTCAGATAGTAGCTCAAGTTGTCCAAACATCATACAGCCCAGCAGCAGTGTACATATGAAACACTTACTAAAACGTCCAGTGTTGTCAGAGATGTGGAGGAACCAGCAGTCACACCCACCGCTAGCGAGAATTTAAATCAGAAGAGGTACAGCTGCTCAGAGAACAATTTGAGGCACCTCGTCCACAGTGAAAATGTGCGCCCCCTTTGACCAGGCAATCCCACTTCTAGGAACCTCCTCTACCTCAGCATTAGTCTAAGTATAGAAAGATACATGTACTAGGGTTTTCATTATAGAAGATATAAAAATCACAAAATGTCCACTAGCAGAAGTGTTAAATAAAATATGGTCATGTAAAGTATGTAATGGGATCATATGTAATAGTAAGAAACATATAAACAAATGGAAAGATATCCACAATATATTGCAACAAGAAGAAAAAAAAAGCAAATTAGAGAACACATTTTATAGTACAAAGCCAAGAAAAAAATCTAGATCTATCTGTATATGTGTGTGTACACGTACACAGACTTGAGTGTATGGAAAAATATCTGCAGAGACACCCAGCAAATCGTTAGTAGTGATTACTTCTGGAGAGCGGGATGGGTCGGGAAAATTGGGGTGAGAGATTTCATTGTATACCTTGTAAACCTCTGTATTATCTCCGGGGACAAGTGTTACTTTTGTAATTGAGAAACTCAAAGCCGTACAGGGGAAAATCACGTACATTAAAATTCTTAGAGATATGAGAATGAGAAGATCCAAATCCAAGGATGTATGTTTGTGGCAACATGGTGTGGTGTCTTAAACCTCTAGCGAAATCACCTGGGTGAACGAACAGGGGCGTTTAGAAGTTCATACCTAAAGGTGATCCAAACAGACCTTCCCTTGCAGAGCCATCTGCTGAATCTAACTTCCAGGAAGGGGAAATACTGTGCTGCCACAGGCAGCTTCTCTCCCTTGTGATAGAATATGGGGTATGATGTCAGTAGAGGTGATTGACTTCATTGTGCCCGTGTGTCTCTATTATGTTTCTAGTTTGTTATAACGTAACAGTACGGTGTCATACTTTTCCTTTCTCTCTCTCTCTCTCTCTGTTTCTCTTTCTCTTTAAGGACAAAAAATAATGCATTTTCCAAGCTGAAGTACTGAAACACATTTTTTTCCGACTGGAAAAGTAAGAAAATCACTTCTTAATACTGCATATTTCTCACAGTGTGCAAATCCCTACATCCAAAAGCATTAGACATTCAGAATGTTGTCATCAGACTTATAAACACCTTATTTCTCCTGCAAATTTTAATGTACATTTATCTACATTAAAGAACTTACTTTATGCCATTACTTCACATTGGCAAAGGCATATATAAACATTATTTGACAACAAATAAATTATCCTCGTGCCTTTTCTACTTTCCATTGATTGCCTCACTCCTGGTCCAGGGCCATGAATCTAGGGCTATTTATTAGTTCTAACTGGTCGATTGACTCAGTTACTTAAAGGCTACATCTTGCTAGCTGTTGCTTTTCGAGTCAAGTAATTATAACCTGATTTTGTAAATGCGGCTTTAAAAGTAGAGAAAGAGAAAAAACCTTTTTCTTCATAAGAAGACTCAAGTTTTGAAAAGGCACAATTCAATTACAAAATGCCTACCTCATGAATCTGAATAGATTACCTATAATCACATTAATGTGATTGTAGCCTAGACTTATAAAGCACAGTTGATGAAGATTTAACATGCCTTCTCACACCAAACCAACCACGGTCTACCTTTTTAAAAACAGGAACAGGAATACATGCCACTGTAACTTCACTCTCCTTTTTCTGCTTCAATCAGTTTGTACATCATTACGATTTGCTAGGCAGGGGATATTATTGTCTCAGGCTGGAGGCTTTTAAAGATTTCTTTCTATAGCAGCATCACACCTGGCAACTGCTGGGAGGTGGGTTATGGCTTCAAGTTTTAGTTCTCACCACTTTAGGTCTAACAGGACAACTAACAGGTCAGGTGGGATATTCTGAAATGTAATTTTAAAAATTGCTTTAAGTACTCCTGACCAAAACCCATTAACCTTCATACATCTCTACCAGAAAAGCAGAAAAAAGCTCTTCTGAGGCTTGGTCATACTGTGCCAGGCAAGCGCCCCCAGCCCTTGGTGGCAGGCTGGTGGATTTGTGGTAATGAGAAAGATGCCCGTTGTGGATGCTCAAATTTTGCAGAGTAGCAACTGAGAGACGAACGTGATTTAAAAGGCAAGCATATATTTGTTTGTGTGCTTTAATTTTTAACAAATGAAATCTGAGTTTTCTAATTTAACTGGCTGGTATAATAGAAAGATTCAAGGGTTTTTTGGGGTATTTTTTTGTGACGCTCTTCAATTATCTCAGTTTATGAAGTAAACAGCTCTGGTTGAAATTTTAGAAGTAAGCGTAATTATTTCAACAAATGTGAATGTGAGATTTAAACATAAGTGAATATGCTATGTAATTTGCATACTTGCTCATATTCTGTTGTAAAAATTTCTATTTACATTTTACAGACATGAAAATCTGTATCTTGTTACAAAGTACCTAGGAGGTGTAATTATTCTCTTTGTACTTTCTTAAAGTCCACTAAATACAATGAAGAAACCACCCTCATCAGATTTGCTGCTGTTCTTAGCTCAAGTCACCGTTTGGCTCAATGTTCTAAATTAATTCATAGCAATCACGTCATAGATGGAGACGTGGTAACCTTTAATGATTAGCTAACAAAGGACAGATTTAATTCAAGCACATGTGGAACAGAACATAGATAAAATGTCCAATTACATGGCACTTCAGAAGTATTGCTAATTTTTCTTGATATGGCAACGTGAATAATCATCTCAAAATTTAAAGAGGCAGTGTTCTAACTAAAACAATTTATAGACTGAATATTTTGTGTAAAAACATAATGTAGAACTCTAAATTATCCGTTATGATTTATATTTAAAATATTGGTGTGATCCTCAGGCTTTTGAACTGAACCTACTGCCTAACATAAGCTCCTTTAATTAGCTAAGTAGATTTGCAGCCTCTCTTTTATTGGGTGAATTCCAATTTTACATCAGTTGGGACATTGCCTGTATCTAAAATCATTTGAAATAGCTGATTTAGTCTCAAAAATATTAATAGGTACTCCAAAACTGCATGTATTACTAATACTGCCTCATGCTACACATGGTCTCTAATACCTTGTGAACAATTAATGAATATTCATAAAACTGCATTGACACCAATAAACATGAATAGGGATCCTGTTAATGGAACAGTGCCATCCATAAAACACACTGGCTAATCATTAACATCAGAGTCCATGTTTTTATCACAAACTACATTGACACAATATTTTATTTTTTTGAAAGTCAAAAAAACTTTAGAACTCTGTACCCTCAGGATTATCTCTTAATATTTAGTATAAATATATATAAACCCTAATGAAAGACAGTTCCATTTAATATGATAAAAGGAATTTCACATTTCTTTTACGTATTCCAAGTCTATTGTAAATTTCAGGTTAAGAAATCAGAAGCACCAAGATTAGATACAATGAGTCTGATATACCCAAATACTCTAGTTCACTGAAATTCAGATAGCTTCAGTTTTTATATACTCTCCCAAATTCTTGTTACTAAGGTGGCCTATTTAACTGGTTCATTAAATATTTCAACTCCAATCTAGAAGATCCCCCTTTTCAAAAGAAATCAGCAGGTATGTATACAGCCCTTACTATGTATTATTTATGTAAAAAAATACAGGTCATTCATGAACTCAAAGGTGAATTTTACTCTAAATATATGTTAGCCAGACGTGTATTTGATTCAGAACAATTTATAACCCCGTTCTAAAGAAGTTCTAATATTTTACTTTTAAAGAGTTGTGCTAAAATGTTCTAATTTTATTAGGTGTGATGGTTATAAGTTAAATATCACCCTTCTGTTTAATTTTAAAGACAGTGACTCAAAAATGTAAATGAGGATTTTCAAGATAAAAATAAGGGTTAATATTCAAGCTTGGCCAGTGTCTCCCAATACCTAGACTATACCTGCTCTTACAAAATGAGGGGAGGAAACACCCATTATTATGTTTTATCTACTATCTCTTTCAGTGTTCCCTTCAAGCATATCCTAAAGAATACCCGTAATTCTTTAATTTTTTTTTTTTTTTTAAGTCAAATGTGTTCAGGTCAAATGGTGTTAAGGAAATGTCATCTGAGTTCTCTTTTGGAGATTCTTAAGGCCAAGAACACATAAGTTGTGAGAAATCCTCCAATAAAAACCAAAAGCAAACAACAACAAAGAAGCAAAGAGAAAAACCCCTAAAAACTAGCTATATTCTATTTTTACCAAATGATTTCCAAATTTTTGAACAGATCTAATATCTGTCTATTAGCAGTCTGATATCTGGGGCAATACCATTCTATAAAATAAGTCTTCAAAATTCCCCAACCAGTTTCCAAGGCTCTTCAGAACTTACTTTATATTTCATGAATGAGGCTCATTTTTATTTATTCTTTCTGATGTCACCAGAACCCACACCCCGATTACTTTTCACGTGGTTTATGGAAATACCCTTTCCTACCTCTCTGCTTCAGCTTTGCAGCCCTCACATTCATCTCACCAGCACACGTCCAGCTTCATGTTTGTAAAGCAGTATTTCACATAGTTACTTCATTGCAAAGATTCTTATATGTATAGACGCAAGCTCAAATTCTCAAATTTACAATTCTAGACATCTGCAATGCAGCCCATTCTTGTACTTTAGTCCACCAGTTACCACATGAAACCCTGTTCTAATTCCCTGACCACGGTGAACGCATCCTTCTGGCTTATGCACCTTTGCTCATTCTACCGTGTTTCCTGGGATGTGCCCTTCATTCTGATCCACGTAACCAGGTCTACATCTCTTCTTCAAATTATCTCTATCCAAAGAAGCCTCACCAATCATATTAGTTTAAGGTGCTGGCTCCTTCCATGCCATTCTATTAGATCTTAACAACTTTACTACTCTTAATTGTTACTTTGAATCATCGGTGGGCATACCTGTCTATTGTTATCTCTTTATTTGTACGCTTTTATTCCACAAACAAATTTGCCTCCTGGAGGCCAGAAACATAAGTTGAATTGTGTCTCTGCATGGGGAGAGCCTCTAACCTTGCACCTTACAGCAGTCACTTAATATGTACTGTTGCTTATACTCTTCACGTATTTATCAATCACTTATCCTTGCATCGTTCACCAAATATTTAGTGCCTATTCGCTGCCGAGTGCAAGGCTTGGCACATTTTATTACGAGCTGCCAGAAGGTCTCAAACTCTAGCATTCTGTTCATCTTGCTGGAGCGTACGGGTGTAGACTGCTGTTGAAGAACGGAAGAAGAGGTGATAGCAAGCAGTGAAGTATTTTGGAGGGATGAGGGCCACAGTCATGGGCGAAGCTACACAGAGAAGATCATGGTGGCAGCCTTCAGCCTGTGCATAGACAGTGTGGATCACAAAGTCTCCAATTCTTTGCTAACAGTACTATTAGCAATGACCAAATGACACACACTTCTCAGCTAGTGAGATGAGGACGTGGAATTCGGATTAAAGTCTGTCACAAAGTATGCTATAATTCGACAACCACTTCATATGTTTCAGAGGATTTTACATGTATTACTTAATCAAATTTTATATTCACATCAATAAATCAGAGGGACCTGGCACATTTGGTTGGTCCGATCTTCAATTAAGCAGCTACTCCTCAGTGAGGAACCTGAAATACAACCCCACTATAATTAGACTGTCCTTATAGAACTACTCTCCTCTGAGCAAGTTTATACAGACCCACTGCTGGGTATTAACTCTTCCAAGCACACGGTTATCTTCTATTTAGTCTTTGAAAACAGTATCTTACTCAACAGAAGTCGGGTAAACTAAAGACTTACTGGAAGTTCCCGAGATCCCCACTTTGTATCGTAGGGACCCACAGGACAAGCCTCTTGAGAGCTGTACCTTTCAACAGATTGAGATGACATTTAAAATCAGTTCTTTGTGTTATGCTATGTTTCTAGAACAACAGGAATGTTCCTCCAACAATGTAGGCTAGAACAATTGTGGGTGTTTCTTTAAAGGCAATAATAATACGAAAGCAGAGCTGGGGGTTGGGGACTTCAGTTTACAAACACCGGTTTACTGACGCCGCTTCATACTAATAATAACTAAGTTTCAAAATGAGTCAAACAGAAATGGAATGCTGAACAATGAAGACTCTCTCCCCATAAGCCCATCTCTATCATTTTATTAAAGGCTACTGGGAAAACCCTTACTGAATAACTAATTCTAAATTATATTCGATGAAAACAAATTAAGGTAATAATTTTCTTTCTGAAATTAATTTAAATCTCTGCGGATGCTGCAACAAATTTAGTCTTTACTATGCATACAAAAAGTTATGAAAAGCCTTATTGCACTCACTGCTTTAGGCAAAGATTCACTGTTTCACAGTCACTGGTAACGGCCATTATTTCAATTTAGCAAACTTGCTTTAATCAATCATTTTTGCCTATCTGGCTCAAATCTTTAAAATTACTCTGTATTTTGTCCATATATATATAGCACACTTGCCAAAATGCTATTGGTACAATGTGCACTGTTTCCAAAAGGCTCTATTTTGTTTCTAGAAATCCTCCCCCATGTATATTTTTCTCCACTTTTATTCTTGCCATTGAATTCAAACACAGGAAATACAATCTTCATGCACATTATAAAGTTCAGATGCTGCTTTTAGTTGATTATTTAAGTGCAAAATGAATCTTCTGCACTTACAATGGGGTTATTTAAGTGACGACTCACTTTTGCTTTAGAAATGTTTCAAATTTATATCTGAACATCTACACTAAAAATTACCCTTTTCTTCTTGTTAATCAAAATCATGCTATTAGTAGGATTTAAAAATATATTCAAATCAAAAGCACGTTTGCCATGGTTTAAAAAAAATAAATCCATTCATAATTAATCTAACAGCTATACATATTAACTCTATAAAATACTGAATACAGAAAAAAATAATTGAAAAGTCACACATATTTCTGATGGTGTGAGGGAAAAATCATTCAGAAATTAATAAATGAGAATGTTAGAAAAATCTATTGGCAGATGCCTGGTGGTCAGGAGAGTGGCCCAAACAGGCATGTGTCCTGTCAATTCATAACCAGGATGGGGCCCTAGAGTCAGGGGAGAGGAAAAGAGAGTCCCATGCAACTCAGCGATCTCAGGGCAGTTTATGTGACCTCAAGTCAAGTCCTTCAGGTTGTCTCCACCTCTGTTTATAAGAACCTGGAGTGTTCTACTGAGAAGACCACAGACCGCAGAGCCCAACTCCAGATCAAAATAAACCCACGGATGCCCTTAATCAGTGTCCTGACTGCACTACTGTACCTGTCCCCTCCTGGCAGGGAGCTCGCCTCGGCTTCCATTAACTGAAGACCCCCAACTGGGCAAGTCTTCCCAGGCTCTGAAAGCATTTATCAGGGGATTGGCCTCTGCCCAGAGATGCAGTCTCTGCTGCAATGTCCTATGTAGGCAGGTGCTGAAAATCTGCCAGGCTAAGGGAGCATGAGAAGTCCCTAATGAAAGGCGACTGATCCTCTACTGCGATTTTCACCTTTTCTTTTTGCCACTGACACAGTCAGATCTCCACTGAGCATGGGTGCAAGAAAATGTGTGCCACCAGCACTGCTCACTCTTTGCCTTCCTCCCTCCTTCCTTGATGATCTACAGACACATGATCCCTGGCTGTGGGCCAGCTGAAGGCTGAAGCCCCGAAGCCTCTTTCAAGGCAAAAAAGAAGTAACCACTGCGACACATTCAAACAGGGGGTAATGAAGGTGTAAGGACTTTTCAGGGACCCTGAAGACTTTAACAATACTCCATCACTCCCCACTGTGTGCTGTTACCTATCTTATGTCCTAATGCTGTTCTTTCCTCCCTCCCCTCCCTCCCTTCTTCCCTCCCTTCTCTCTCTCTCTCCCTCCCTCCCGCTCTTTCTTTCTTTGCCATTGACACTCTTTTATATTTAGCCTCCCCTTTTTTCCTTCCTGGTTCCGCTCATTAAAAACTACCACTGTGCACTGAGTTTGTGTAGGTCCACTGTGTCAACAAAAAGGAAGAAAAATGCCTGGCTTCTGACCTGACCCCATAATGAGCAGGGAAAAAATTTACGTAGTATTCTAAGCATCTAGTTTTCCTAAGAGAATAATTTAAGCATGAAATCCATATGAGCAGGAAATTCAAAACAAAATTAAATCTTTTGTTAAAATAGAAACATAGGGTTGGAGGGTCAAAAACTGAGTGAGTCATTGGAAAACCCTAGAAGTATGTGTTCTATAGTTAGTAAAATTTAATAACAATAAATTAAACAAATCTATGTCATTTATCTTTTTATTGGTAATGATCAACACTGTACAACTACTTTCCATCTGGTATGCCTTACTCAAAGGACATTTTCCAGATCTAGCCCACAGTATAAATACTCCCCTTACAAATTAGTCTACTCTGTGTTAGAAGGTGTGTGTAAAGGCCCTCCTTCTCTGTGTGTGCAAGAGCTTCATCTAAATACTCAACACTTGTCTCTGTGACTTTACTGTTAAAGGTCTCTAAATATGTGCCTTAATTCAGAATTTAGAATAGCTTGCAGCTTATATACTGAAACAAAAGTGCAAGCTTATTAATACAGAGAAAAGGAGGGAACAGATGATCACAAGTGTTAATGTACTTGATCTAATTTTCATTTTACGTAAGGGAAATCTGTGATGGAGGAAGACTAGCATATTTTATTTATTCTAGTTTTGATTACTTGCCTCAGTTTCCTGCACATGAATGGAGTGAAACTACCCAACCTGGTCCTACTCCCTGAGTACTAATGGTGGCATCAGAATGGGGCCGGGTTTCTGGGAGGCATTCACCTTCCCAAACCTCAGCTTCATTTTCTACAGCACTTTCTACTCTTTCATCCGCTTAGAGAGCTGTTTAAAAGTAAACGAGGGTGCGATGTGTATGCTTTGATAAAACAGTGCTACAAAACAGCATATTCTTCCTAGTTAATTGTAGCTTACTTAGATATATGGCATCATGTCACTGGATTTACAGTTTGTGAATGAAATAAATACTGATATATTGTGATTTTCTTAGTGACATGGCAAATATCTGGAAGTAATATCTTCAGATACACTTGGAAAAAAAGTAATAAGTTCCCGAATCTGAAAGAAGATGCAGTTTAAATACACTGTCTGATCATCACCTAAAAGAACTTAATTTCCACACGTGCTTTAGTCCCTCTGCCAAAGCAACAGACAGAATTATCATCATCATCAACATCTTTTAGGTAATTCATGAAATGTTTTGTCAATGGTATAGTGGTAATAATTTAGCCAACTGAAATATATGTGATACAGTTTAGTAAATATAAAATATATATAATTTTCTTCTAATGTGTTAGATTCTGCATATCTTAGGAAAAAATCATTGCATTATATATATTTCATATTCTTCCAGGGAATTTTTCTAACTTTTTAAGATGACATAATATAAGCAAAGGACAAATATTCTATGTAACATCCCCCAACCATACTTTATGGCACAGCTTTTGAGACACTGTCTTAGTGGTATGTTAATCATTCTATCAGTGTGAGCGGGGCATTGGAAAGGGCTAGGGGCATCCACTCAACCCATTACAGAGGCACGGTGACCAGAGAGAAGTAATCCCTGGCTGGATGTGTCAGTTATAATATCACAAAGAATCCAAGGGTCTAGAGGATGGCAAGGGAGTATTTAATAAGGATAGTACATTGCCTTAGTCTACCTAGATTAACTTCGGAAGATTATTGTAAATATACTGAAATGATAAACTCTTAAGGCTGATTTATAAAAGTTTTCATAGTCATCTTGGTCTTTAGCCAGATGGAAAGTTGTATTAAAAAAAAAAAAAAAAAAAAAGAAATGTAAAGAGCTCAAGCAAGAAATAATCCCACTTTAAATATGGAAAGTCTGCTGCAAGGTGCATTGTGCTTACAGCAGCGTGGGAAAGTTGGGATTTTGATAAAGACGAAGACAATAGCAGGCCCTCTCTCTTCCCTAAGAGACACTTTACATCCATCAGACTCTCAAAGCGACTGATGAGAAGTAATCTCTCTGCTAACAATCAGTTCTAAAGTTATTCCTACCTATGAAATGAACCAATTTACAACTCTGTATATCTCAGTAATGACTATGTGCTTATTTAACCATAAAATCTATAAAACACACCCACAGAGACAAGCAATTCAGCAGCAATAAAGCTATAGCAATTGCTAGAGGTAGTCGATGAAGTAATGCTCAATCTGATCCCATTTTTATTCAGGTAAATATTGTACCCATTTGTCTGTGAACTACTTTTTTCCCATGCTCTCTTTCAATTATTTCTCAGTGAAAGAGGACAAATCCCTTTGCTTTAGACCTTTGCTTTAATGGCAGCGTTAATTTGAATTCTCAGACCATTGGTGGCCTTGTGTTAGCATTTATTAGGCAGTAATACACACAGTCACTTCATCAACTGAAGTTAATATTCTCTGTGTATTTAATTAGATTTGAGAAGAAGAGGAAAATCAGGTAACAGTGTTAGATTTACTCCAAAAATACATCCAAACGTGGCCTAGATTAAATGTGGATAGGGAATATAAATTGATGATTGCGTGCACTGTGGAGATGTTGAATCATTTAAAAAGGTTTGGTCGTGAAAACTGTATTTCCAGATTCACAACTTCATACGACACCATGTAAAGCCCCAATTCTGGAGGGGTTCTTTTAATTGTAGATTATTACAGTTTTACTTACTATAGATATTTAGGTAAACAGCCCACTGAGACAACCAGAGGACGTTCTCATGGATTCCATGAATACATATGAAAAAAACTGCCAAACAAGGAAGCTATGAAACAGAATTTGCGACATCACAATGAATCATACTTTAGTAATACATCACTTAAACCACTGGTTTAAAAAGATAATTTCTTATGTGAATGTACCCCTTTGCTACCTGAAATGTTACAAACACGGTTTTCAAGCAACAGCGGCCCAGGCCAAGTTCTAGACGTTGCTCAGAGGTCCCCAGTCACTTAAGACAGTGTTCGTGTTGAAGGGTAAAATTAATCAATTAAATGCTGTTAGATCTCATATAAAGTATCACCAACTTCTCATTAAGTGCCGTCAAAGCAAAAAATAAAACTTCCTTTCCTCGGTTTTCCCTCTAAGGTATCAGTTTGCTAACGCAGATGTTACAGACTCAGCTCCAGAGAGAGGAGTTTTATTATCTCCCCATCACAGGTTTTCCATAGGATGGGCCTCCTGTGTAGGGTATTTCCGTATAAAATTTTCTTTCCTATATATGAAACCTCATGGCTGAATTCGGTCACCCAAGCTGGGTTTTGTTTTCATTGACAGTTAATTGTCAAAAAAATAATATCTTACGTGGTATTTCCTTTTGTACCATATAATCTTATTTTCTGGGAGAAGAGGTCAAAATTATTTCAAGGAACTCATTAATAGAACAACAGGTATATGGGAGCCTTTGTCTTATTTCTTTTTAAGCTCAAGCAGTCCATTTATTAGCTGAATACTGACAGTTTATACTATTTCAAACTGTTTCCCAAAGTACTGCTGCTAATACTATTGATACAACTACTACTTCTGTGATTTCCACAAATAATAAAAAGATTCTTTAACTGAGAGCTTAATCAATAATAAGCACTATTCAAAATATTTATGTGGATTAGAATCCTCACAACAATTCTATGACGTTAGTACTATTATCTCCATTTTACAGATGAAAAAATGAAAACAAGCATTAAGTCACTTGTACACAGCTAGCAATGGCAAAGCATTTGAACCAAAGCATTCTTCCTCCGTACTGACATCTTTCATCTCTAAGCTACCTCTGCATATATAACCCAAGAATAAATTGTTCAGGTAAACAGAAATAGAACCATTTCTTCAAATAATGAAATATAATTTATGATCGAAAAAATATAATACTTTTCAAATATTAAATATCAAAAAACAACATAGTATTTAAAAGTAGGTTATATGTGACAACCGACATCTTTTTACATAAAAAATGAGGAAGCAGCTGGGGTGCAAAGACATGAAATTATTTTCTTAGTTTCCAGTAATTGGTAGAAAGAACAAAGAGAGAACGCTTACTCTCGGCGGCTGATTTCCCTTCACTGAATTATATCACTATGACTAAGATGCTTCAGAAAATTTAATTCATCTCCAGCAAGTTTTGATCGTACGTGAGAAGCAGCCCTCTAGATGACTCTCAGTGACCCCTGCCTCCTGGTATTCAAGCCTTTATGGAATCTCCTCCCTTAAGAGTATGGGCTAGATTCATACACTCACTTCTAATGAGTGAAATACGGGATGGCACTTCTGAGATTAGGTTACCAAAAGACCATGGCTTCCATCTTGGCGCTCTTCCTCTCTCTCTCTCTCTTTCTATCCCTTTATCAATCAGTCCTCACTCTGGAGGAAGCCAGCTACTATATTGTGATGAGCCACATGGAGAGACCCACATAGCAAGAAACACTCTCTACCCACGAGTGAGCGAGTACCTGGAGACAGTCAACAGGCACACGAAAGAGCTTGGAAGAGGCTCCCCCTACTCAACCCTGAAAATGACCGCAGCCCCAAGCAACACTTTGATTGCAGTCTCAAGAGGAGTCTGAGCCTGAATCACAGAGTTAGGCATTCAGATTCCTGGCCCACAGAAACTAAATTCTGGAGGTTTTTTGTTTTTTTTTTAAGCAGTAACACAGAACTACTATACCATGCATATATTTTAAATATATATATAGAAAGGCAGGCACAAATACATAAACCCAATGCAAATATACCTAAAACCGCATACCTTCAAAGACAAAATTCTATTATACTTTAGTTAATGAAATTGTCTTTATTCCAAGTTATGTCAACTCATGACAAATCAGACCAAAAAAATAAATTTTGTTTAAAAATGAGGTCTAATTAAGAGTTAAACAGACAAAAGTTATTCTTCAAGGAGATGGAGAAGTAGTTAAAGAGGTTCCATTTTTTCAACACAGAGATAGCCAGATTTCTTCCCAAATGTAAGAATTCATTCTTACACTTCCACATTCAGAAATCAGCCAAACCCATGTTCCTGTCTTTATGAAAATACAGCCACAGTTTAAGAAGTATCTTTTGTACTATTAAAAATACGCTGTAATCTTTTCATATAATAAATGGGATGTAACTATATTGCATTGACTAAGTCTATCTAGTTGGCAAATGTATTTTGAAAGTGATTCATTGCCCCCCCCCCAGAAAAATTAATCTCTAATAATTTGCACTGTTAATATCTCCTTGTTAACTTTTATAAATTCAGCATCTTTTTTTAGAGTTCAAAAACAAAATTGTAAAGTGGATCTCTGTAAAGTGAATGAATTCTGAAATGTATTTGTTCAATCCTTAACCATTTCTTATGACACTTGTAGAGTTATCAACAGACTATGGGTTTCATCCCTAAGTACTGTCTTCAAAAAAAAAAAATGCAAAGTAATAAAAAAAATTTTTTAAAAAGAGAAGTCCAAATCATAGTGGAAGTTTTTACCAATATCTAGTCCAATCAAATTTCAGAGGAAATGCTAAGTATTTATCCACAGAATTTAAATGTGACTTTTCAGGAGCCTTTATGGTAAAGTTCAATAGCTGTTCTATAGGTGAAGCTGTGAGAAAATCCAGTTGTGATCAAACAGCGCCCACTGCGCACATTCAAAGAGAGGGAAAGGATGATGGGGAAGAAAGAGTCTGTGCATTGCTTTTAAAGTTTCAAAGCTGAAAGAAAACTGCAGTGTACACTTTACATAGCACATATTTCCCCAAAATTCATCAATCTCTTTTTCATCTGTTCTTAAAAACACATCTCGTTTTCTTCCTAGAGGCCATAACTCCTACTGAGAGAAGCACTACATAAGGAAATGCTAAGAATAAGGAGAAGCAATTCAGCTTTCACAGTTAACCGCAGAAACACTTGACTAAAGGCAGGTTTTGCGTAGATGCATTTTCTTCCATTTTACTTTCTTATTCACCAATATACTCATTACCTGACATTAATTTTTTAAGTTGCTTTAATGCCTTCAGATTTATGTCATGATTCTTCCAAGTATCTGAAGGAAACAAAACAGGAAAAAATGAGAACTTCCTGTGTCAATCTTCATTTGCGTTGAATGAGTACCATTCTTCAGGTTAGTGCTATTGTTATTAGTGGTACATTAATATGTCCTGATTTGTGCTCAGGATTGTAGTAACTAAAAACTTAAAAACTATAGAAAATAGTAAGACCTAGTAAATGGAAGTTAAAAAAAAAAAAAAAATCACCGCCAATGGATATCTCGAATGCCAACTTGGGAAAAGACCATGGTAGTATTAGTATTGCCTTGAAAGGTAGATCAATAGCACTGACAAAGGAGGAAACTGCAGAATGGTTACGGTGAAGAGAAACATGGTCGGTCAGCCCCTCTTTCTGGTATGAAAAATTAGATCAGCATTTCCACCCTATTATTCTTGAACAAAGATATCAGATACAAAATATATTGATACATATATATATATATTATATATAAAAATATATATATTTTTAGAAATCAGACTTACTTTTTTTTCCCATTAAAATTACACTACTGGTATCTGTGTAGTTTAGCAGATGTGATAGAACAATGTCGGTACATCTACATTTTGTAGTGACCCTACTCTAGTCTAGGGTCTGGCATTTGCAAGAGGGCAGGCAGGGATCCGAGTGCAGTTTGTGGGTACAGCAAACTGGCCCTGCATGCCATTTCAACACCACAGACACTAAGAATGGTTCTCATTGCACATGTATTTGGTTCTTTAAGTTTACCTTATAGACTGATAATTAGTAAATATTTAAAATGGAAATGACTACTATTTCTTATGATCACCTTTCAGGTCACCTTACAGAAGGAAGAGGTAAGAGCAATATAGCAACCAGAGTGATTAAAGGGTATACCTCAGATTAGCAGGCATTCAAATGCAGAAAGAATAATTTTTTAATGCTTCTTAAATTTGCATATAACATTATCAATATGAAGACCAAAAAACACATAAAATAATGTAAATACATTTACATATATATGTAAACTATGAGAAAATGCATAAATTTTAATATGGGACATGTAAATATGTATGCAAGAGTATTTAGACCTGGAATGAGTAAAAAACTAAAATTTTCTTGAACTGTTTAAAAAACAGTCCTGCTAGCGTCTTTCAAACCTGTACATTTTAAAAGAGAAAGAGATTCAGAAATCAGCTATTTTGATAACCAACCAGATTTTTAACGATGACTACTTTGGAAGGTAACAACAAAAGGATTTACTTAGCTTACAGTTCAATATTTAATTCTAAAATCTTGTCAGCTGAGAAGTGGTGTCTTGCCTTAAGAAGAGTAAGAGGGATGATTTCATTATTGGATGTTCTGACTGTGCTACCATGATGTCGCTATTCTTTAAATATGTACTTCTTAGCAGAGGAGAAGCTATATTTTAAGCTTCCCCTAAACTTCTCTTTACTTTTAATAAGAAGTAGTACTTACAAGTAAAAAGTTAGACAACATTCGCCCATCAAAGGATTTTTTGAAATTAAAATTCACTGATCCATTACTTCTTCAGGGCCTTACATTATATCTCTGCAAGATATCTGAGAATCTTTTAGAAGTATCACGCATACTTATTCTTCTAAGGCAAGGCTGCTTGATGATTTGCAGTCGCATCACAGAATGCCACAATTCTAAGTTGGTAATAAGAGCAGATGGTCCTAATTACGTAAGTAACTTGCAGTAAGCATGTGAAGGAATTCAGAATATTGTGTGTGCGTGCGTGCATGCATGAGTGTGCATGCAAAAAACGGTATGGAAAAACAGAGAGGGAGAGATGCGATAAATTCACACACAGCATATATTTACTCTGTAGCATTTCCTGTACGACAAATCCTTCAGGCTTGAAATATACTGAAGCGAGCAGCATGCTCTGTAATGCAGGAACAGACAGTGCACAAATGACGTCTTAACCTTAGTGCTTCCCTGTTTGGGTGGCGTTCTGATGCCTTGGAGCGTCCCATCAAAAGAAGGAAGAAGTGTTATTTGCATTCATTCTATAGCTAACTGTTTGCCATTTTAGGAATTGACAAAGTGTCACACATTTAATATACATTTCCATCTCCCAATTTTGTAGAACTGACAACACTATAACCTTTTGAAATTAACTCTGAACCAAAGATTCTTTCCTTGCAAAAGCTACTGTCAATACCGATTGCAATGAATATATTAAATTGTATTCAATCCCTGGATTTGAAACTAAAATCACACAGAAATGTACGCTACATACTCATTCTAGCAGCCCAAAAAGATTTCAAAGACTGACATACCTTAATTAAAGCAAATGAGTAGACATAAAATTGTAGAATGCCACATCCCTCCATAATTATGCACTGAACAGTTTGACTTCAGTTTTGCCTACTTAAAGTCTGTTCCTGTGAGTAGTATCCCATAATGCCCAGTACCATGAGATTATTCAAATTTGTAACAGGTGAATCAAGCACTGGAGAAGCTGTATAAAATAATATTCAAATTATAATTTATACATATTTAAAAGAGCTTAAGGTGTATTAAGGTATAAGGTATAAACTATAGTAAACGTTAATAAATTATTAATGGTGCATTCTGACAATAAGTAAAGATGAGCTTGATTCAAATAGAATTCCTGCAGGGGAAAACATGCACATTTTATTTTATGATTTAAATTCTGCAGAGAGCACAGTTTGATATGCAACACTTCAGAGAATTACAAGCTCTAGAAACAATCAACTTTCATTTAAATGATAAAAATTAATACAGATGTTATTTTAAATTAAATTTGAAGCACTTTTATAGGCAGAAAAAATGATTATGGAAATTATGAACCTTAAAATACTTGTAACCCACCAAAGACGATGTTTTAAATTGCAATCAACCTGCCATAGTAATTTTCCTCTTTAAAAATATGTGTTAACAGAGTAATTTTGGTTCAGAAAGTCAGTTTTCAGCTCTTTGTCATCTTTATTCCCACATTAAAACTTGTAAGATTGATGATTTACGGGTCAAAATGTGAAGGTTCACAAAACACTAAAAGTCTTTTGTGAAGAATTAAAGCAACACAGCTGAATAAAAGTTAAGGAAAAGATGGTTACACCTCAGAAAGCAAATAGGTGGCAAAAAGCAGGAAGATTAAACACACACTCATGCCAATGGCAAACTGACATTTTCCACCCATACAGAACACTTTACTGTTATCATAGACTTGATGTGGAAAAGTATGTATTTACCAAATGGAATATGTACAAATTTTGTTTTATTAAGACACCTAAAACACTTAGAGCAGTTAACCAGGTGAATATACCTTAAAATACCCTTTGATTTGGCTCTGGCTTTATTAAAACTAAAGGAAAAACAAAGCCATACACATCAGAAAGTGCATTGTGGCCACGAGGGAAAACTTGTGGACCTTTAGTGGGATGAGAGTTCAACAGGTCACGTCATGAAATCTTGTGGCCTCCATTCTCCAACACCAGACAGTAAAAAAATCTCATGTTCCTTTCAAACTCCCAGCAGCTGAACCTCAATGAGGCGTCCGAAATTTAGCATGGGGAAAACTAAACACTGATGTTCAGCCAGATTTTCAATGAGTGGTTTTGGAAATGGTAGATAAATTGTGCATGAGCCAAAGGTATTTACAGACAGTAGGCAGCCTTCATAGTAAAGGATGCTTTAACTTCTACACCAGACCCCACTGTTTTATACTTTAAATTTATTGTAAGTTATCTTTAAGTACTAAGACATAGAATATGTGGGATGTTCAATATCTAGGCCCAGAATGCCACGGCTCCAGGAGCAAATGCTCTGATATGCAATGCCAGTTTGAGATGATGATTTAGCACACAAGCCATTATGCCTCATTTAAACTTTCCTTAGATCCTTGAAATAGATGAGCAATAACACAGCAATTGTCTTGAATAATTTATTATGTATGGTATCACAGTGACATAATAAACTTGAAGGCTCAACCAACAATTCCTGGTTGTGTGATTGTTGGCTATTTTTGGATGTTAGTTGGATAATAAAATGCATTTCATTAAATAGATTTCCTTTGAAGTAACTGCATACATCTATATTTACGTAAGTCCATTCAAATGTACTTTTTCAAAAGGTTTTTAAGGACCTATTCTTCCTGTAGTGTTCTGAATTTTCTGTCTCTGTAGAATGGTAAAAGATAATCCGGAGATGCAAAAAGAGAATGCATTATTCCTGTCCTTTCCCTCGGTTCATCAGAAACATTTTTTTCTTTTTCTTTTTTTTTTTTAAGATTCTGTATATATGTGTTGGCATACGGTATTTGTTTTTCTCTTTCTGACTTACTTCACTCTGTATGACAGACATAGCACAGGGAGATCAGCTCGGTGCTTTGTGTCCACCTAGAAGGGTGGGATAGGGAGGGTGGGAGGGAGACGCAAGAGGGAGGGGATATGCGGATATATGTATACGTATAGCTGATTCACTTTGTTATACAGCAGAAACTAACACACCACTGTAAAGCAATTATACTCCAACAAAGATGTTTAAAAAAAAAGAGAGAGAGAATACATTTCGTAAGTATTATCGTCACATCATTCTTAATGTTTGCAAGGTAGGGTGGTAGGTATACAGTAATAGCATCAATGTAGAAATAGTAGGTAAACAGGCTTTGTGTGATTGTCAGTGACTCAGTTTATAGTTACAGAATATTAAGGGAGAAACTCGAATATCAAGTCACTGCTCAGCCATAAGAAAAGACTAAATCTTCCCATTTGCAATAACAAGGATAGACCTGGAGGGCTTTATACTTGGTGAGGTAAGTCAGACAGAGAAAGACAAATACTGTATGTTTCCACTTAACACGTGAAAAATTTAAAAAATAAAACAAATGAACAAATACAACAAAACAGAAACAGACTCACAGATACAAAGAACAAACCAGTGGTTATCTGAGGGAAGGGGCTGGGGAGAGGACCAAAATAGGTACGGGAATTAAGAGATACAAACTACTAGGTATAAAATAAGTCACAGGGCTGTAATGTACATCATAGGGAAGGTAGCCAATAGTATTTTAGGATAACTTTATAGGGAGTATAAGCTATAAAAATATCAAGTCACTATGTTGTACACATGAATTAATATAACATTGTAAGTCAACTATACGTCAAGTAAAAAAAATAGTCACTTCTCTAGCTTTATAGAACTTTGATTTCACAAAGCTGTAACTTTGGGAGGGGTCTATGAATATAAAAGGATATGTTCGAGCTGGTATATATTAGGAATATGAGTTAATGCTTTGTTTACATTTGGGTCCAGCCTAAATATCTTAACTGGCCAATATATTCCTTAATCTGTCCTCTAACTTTAAAAACCGATTTAGACTCTTTAGACTTTGTTTAATACCAGTATCTGTTTGAATAAGGCTATGTAGGGTTAAAAATGTTTCAGTAATAGAATCTTTAAGTACAGAATCTGATGAAACTCACAGAAGCCAAATCTGCCATAATAATAACTCATACTAACATTCTATTTTCAGCTACTTTTGCCTAATTACAGAATGTACGTATTACCTTTGTTTAAAGATGAAAAATATTCTATTGTTGAGGGTTTAACAATATTGGGCTTAATAGCGATAACTTTATATGTATCTAAAAATTACCTTGATTAGGAAAGACTATCGATTCTTACAACAGATAAATACTATGTTAATTGTTAAGAAGAGAGTTCTTATTATTCACATATGTTGCAATGGTTTGTGAAACAGACATCTAAGCATATTATTTTGATGAGTCTTTTGTCTTTAAACTATGTCATTCTTACATAGTTGACTAACCATAAGAAATACAAATGAAATGCAATACAACTTGCTGATAGAGCTCTTCCACTTAATAGAGCTTGCTTAGCCTCTGGGATAAGATAAAAAATTGTAAGTCTGCTACAACAGGCAAAGCCATAACAGGAACTGAGAAATTTTGGAATCAAACCAAGTTTCATCTCCCCAGGTAGAGAGATGTGGTCTGTGATCATCTGGATAACATATAGTATCAGAGATCAATTAAAGCTATATGATAACTGAAAATGTTGGAATTTGGTCATTTTTTTTAATCTAACATTTTATTCTGTCATAACTTTTTGTAATTTTTCAATAAAACCTCTATTTTAGATGTGCTCTAGATACTAAAAATCATTACGGTAAAGATCATGCGTCATGATAAAAGTAGATAATTTACTTTTTCAGGACATCGAAATAGCACTGAATAACTTACTTCTTCACCATCTTTCTATGGCAAAGGATGCATCCTAGTTTTTGACTCATCCTTCTAACCCGTCTCCCTTTTTTTTTTTTTTTTTTTTTTGCCATGCCACGTGGCTTGTGGGACCTTAGTTCCCCAACCAGGGATTGAACCCGGGCCAGGGCAGTGAAAGCCCTGGAACAGCAGGGAATTCCCAAACCGTCTCTCTTCCAATCCTACTGTCTGAAAGGAAGAGGGCAAGTCTGTGTGTGTTGGGCTCTTCACTGTAAACCAGCTCTTGGCATACTGCCTGATCCATTGATATCTTTCAATAAACATTTATTGAATGGATAAATGAATGGAAACCAGACTCTAGTATATAAAACACAAGCCAATATTTGTTTTAAAATATCATTAATCTCAAATAAGTCCAAGAATAGGAACTATCACTTATAAGTGGCTTTTTTCACAATCATCATCAAGATTGAAAGAATTTTGAACTTCCTTAGGAAAGACAAATTGACATGATGAAAAGAAAGAGTACTTCGGACTGTGAGTAAAGCATCCTGGATTTTAGTTTAAGCTTTGTCTGGCCCTGTGGTCTTGAACAGATCACTTAACTTGTCTGATATTTAGGGTTCTTATTCATTTAAAAAAAAAAAAAAAAAAAAAGCAAAGAACTATGAACATACATCTGCCTCTAAAACTCCAGTAAATCAACTCCAGTGATATTCGGTATGAATTACTCAGAATGCTTTTCGAGAAATAAAGGTATTAGTTATGTGTTGCTTTATTTGTTCAGCAAGAATTTAAGGCGGCCTCCTCTATCCTGACCCCTGGTTTTATGTATCTTCTAAACCAAAAGTGGGGTAAAGGGTGAGATGCCAACTCCTTTACAATCTGCTATACTCAAGTTCCTACCATCATAAGGAACCTATCAATCACGGATACTTCTGTTGCTGTCATCTTAGCCTGAGGGAAGCCAGGTTAGAGCCCTATACATGGCACCACAAGTCCTGGCTTCCTGGATTTGGTGTGTTATATGCAGATCCAACACACAGAGGACTTATTTGTGCCATAGATAAATTCATGTTTGCAGCAGCTAAGCTTACCGAGAAGTCAGTCAAATCAAAACCCGTGCCACATTGCTTGCTTAGTTTTTATAAAGTCAGTCTTATTTTGATAATTGGCTGGGGATTCCCTGGTGGCACAGTGGTTAAGAATCTGCCTGCCAATGCAGGGGACACGGGGTCGACTACTGAGCCTGCGCTCTAGAGCCCGCGAGCCACAACTACTGATCCCACATGCCACAACTACGGAAGCCTGCGCGCCTAGAGCCCGTGCTCCGCAACACGAGAAGCCACCGCAATGAAAAGCCCGTGCACCGCAACGAAGAGTAGCCCCCGCTCGCCACAACTAGAGAAAGCCCGTGCAGCAACGAAGACCCAAGGCAGCCCAAAAAAAAAAAAAAAAAAAAAAAAAAAAAAAAAATTGGCTGGAGCTCCATTAAAACACCATTACAAAAAAGAAAAGTTTCAGAAACCTTTGAAGTTGAAGGGTGACGCTGTTTCCCTAGAATGAGAAGCTCTGGACGGTAATTAATACAAAGTAGTGAACAGTCCTAGAACTTCCAGCCAGTGTGATGCTGGATGAGAGACCTGTTCTCCTTGGTTAGGTTAACTCTGAGGCCCTGTGGAGACGGATGATTCTATAATTTTAATACTTCAGGTTCCATCTAAATGCATGTACCAGGAAAAACCAGTGAATTGGGGTAATTGGGAACATAAAACAAACCTTGACAAGTCTGACTTTAAGAGGTAAGCAGATTTGCTCTGTATGGGGTTTGTGGGGTTTCCGTGGGAAGCAGATGTTGCAGGGTTTTCGGGTGATACATGGATTCGCCATGGATTCGCCATAGAAAGTGAACCTGTACATCCTTGAAAGAAACAATTATGAGCTAATGAACTTCCATAGCTCTGTAGTCCGTCCCGCTTCACCAGATCGCTGGAAGTCACGTCTCATTGCTGTTAATCACAAGCCAGGCTTCACTGAGTTCTGTGGTTTGCTCAGATGTTGGGCCCATCATACACACCTGAGGTGGAATGCTTCTCCAGTGCCAAAGCACTGTGCTTTATATTAATAATGAAATTACCCTGCCTAATATTAATAAAGCAGACACTCCGAGGAACTGGAGGAACCGCTCCTTGGAACACTGAGATCCCAAGTCATTTAGACGAACAGCTTCTCAACTGTACCTGTTTGTTATTTCAAAACACCTCAGTCTCTGCAGTAGCCCTTGAAAACACATTTATAATGAAATCCTGAGAAGGTAATTCATCAAACTGTGATGTGAATTGGAACAGGTTTTACAGTAGTTTTGTTGTGAAAAAAAAGAAGTCCAAAAAGCCAAAATGAGTAGCACTTTACAAAACACACAGAACTGGGTAATATCAAATCGACTTTCCTGCTAAAGGAATCTCCAAGGTCTTCTCAACAACGACAAGTATCGGTGGACGTCGGTTGAGGCCAGGGACAGTCAGACAGCACCGCTGTGAGGGCAGCCAGCTCCGGGTCTGGGCACCAGGGTATAAATAAGACGCAGGGGTTTCTGAAAGGGCTTGGTTTCTTTCGTATGTTTCACTATTTATTTAACAAATGTTCAAATGTAGACAACGCATCCCTTGGCCACAATTTTCCAGAGATTAGCTTTTAATTTTCAGCCAGTGGTCTTACCTACTGCGGGTCTTAATATTGAAAGTAAACAGTGATTCTGATTGGAATGAAATGTTATGGCAATATTTCATACTGGGATCACTTTCTGCAGATGTTTTCATTTTATTTTCTGTTTATTCAACCTTGCAGGGAAGCCAATATTAGTAACATACATGATATAATTCAAAACTCTATTTTTTGAGTGCAGAAACCACTTGAAAGGGTATCAAATTACACTGAAGATTACATTTATATAGCAAAATTGCATAGCTAATTTATGCAGAATGAAGGGAAATCATTAGCCTATATGCTTTATGAGCTACTTGTATAACAACTGTCAATCTTTTTCATGAAAATAACAATATGACTATATACGTGTGTATATGAGTATATGTGTATGTATAAATACATATATATATATATATATATATATATATATATATAAATTGCAAGGGAATTTAGTGTTAATCACTATATCTGGAGTTATTTTAAAATCTAAGAGAACTAAAATTCTACCATTTATGGAATAAACTCATTTAAAATGATGCATGTTACTGGCAGATTTATTAACATGTATAGCTGTCTCATATATATTTATACTGTAAAAGACCTTCAAACTGCAAAATACAACTTCTATAAAAAATAACGTGTCCTATCTAAAAAAGTGCCAAATCCAAAATAAAATATCCCACACCAATATGCTAAAATATAGAAGAAAAAAAATCAGTATTTTAGTAATAAGCACATAGACTGATTTAATTTACATATTTTGTTCTATTATGTAAATTTTTGTATGATTTTATGGAAGTGAAATCTAAATAGTTTCATGCCACTAAGAGTCTTAACAATGACCTTTTATCATTTTTGTAAACCATTTATCTAAACCAATAAGCTCTAACCATTTATCTAAACCAATAAGCTCTACAATAGAGAAGAACTGTGCGGAAGTGTGTGTGTGAGAGACAATGAGTGTGTGCACGGATCCGTTTAGAAGCACCCAAAGGGGAATTTCTGTTTAAAAGTGGCGTGGGCTATAAGCCTTCTAAATAGCAGCGCTTCCATGAGAAAAAATTCAGTGTGAATCTTTGTTCATGTTGTTATGGGTTATTTTGCAATATAGGTGTACAGCTGATATAACTTTGTGATAATCTGCATAAAAAGATATTTACTTTTACCCAGAAAATACAGACTATTTCTTCTCTGTTTATTTCCCACAAAAGTTAACCAACACATGGCATGTACGTTAGGTAAACATCGGTAAAACCTGTCCCTAATCTATTGGAAAAGATGGGAATGTTCCGACACTGCCTGCAAACTTAACATTTGAAGCAAACCGAAAACAAAATGTATTTCTTCTGTGATTAACTACAAGTATTATTATTCACCTAAACACTTCTTTTCTCACGATGTACAACCAAGAAGGTAACACACAATTCATATTGACTTTTTAAGGACTGCTCATTATTAAACCTATTTAGAAAAATGTATTTTCAAGAATATGTTAAAAATAATATAAAGCAAGGCCATTTTAGAATTCTCTACTGGGAATACAAGTAGTGAGCCTTTTTTAAGTGTCTCTTTAATAGAATGATTTTCTTTCTCTCCTTTTCCTTCTCCCTCTCTTTCTTTCTTAATAGAAAACATTGAGGTGAATTTTACTCTGGAGTTCAAATACTCTTCTCCTTCTTAATAAAGAGGTAAAACAGTCTTTTTAACAAAGAGATAAAAAGTCATTTGAAACACAAGGAAATGAAAAACACACCTTCTAAATTATTCTTTTAAAAGTACTGTTTCTCTATGAGTTTAAATTATCTTTGTAGTATTTCAAACCTCACTTAGCTCACTCTGTATTTAACAACAGTCATCACTGTTTTCAAAGCACTGTTACAGCATTATGATTAAATTTAAGAGTTTTAAGGGTTATTTTCACACTTTTTCAACAGAAGCACTCAAAGACATACAGGAAGCGAAACAATTCATCAACAGCCTACGCCCATTATGATAGAGCGATTATTCCAACTCCCGCTATTTTTTCCCTAGTCGATATCACCCTGATGCTGTGGTTCAGTTATATACAGAAAAAAATGCACATCATGTCTTTCTCCATTAGCAGACCCTGCACAAAAAGGGTTACAGTTTATCTTCGTGAAGATTTCTCTTAGGAGCTTTTAAAAAAGTGTGCGCATAGGCAGAAATGCATATAGCTATGATGTCTGAGTTCATATTTGTAGCAAGATTCTTTTTAATGTACCTATTAGTGGGAGCTAAACAGTTTGAATGTTGAAAAGAAGGGGCATGTAATTGATGTATAGTTCAACAGTGGATGGAATGCAGAGCTCATTAAAGAGAATACATTTTATACAGTTATCTTGAATTTCAGATAGCTCTGAAACCTTGGTGCTTAGTAACTACGCTAGAATGAAACGTGCAACATCTTTGCTCTCCTTCACATAACTCACTAAACTGTGGGCAAAGTGAAACTTTGAATTCAGCTTCAATCCAATACGATGATTTTATTAAAGGAAGAAATCTGACTGACTTACAATAGTTACAGATTGTAGAAGTTTTTAATAAGGGCATTATTATCTCCCAAGAGGCGCAATGTTATTGCAGATTCTATGGTGCCAACCACATTCCGACTCAAACATAGAGGGAAAAAAGGACTTGTTCAAAGCTAGCCCTAGGGGGAGCAAATTGGGTTCTTGCCTAGGGCACACACGCTTTTGGAGAAGGGATGGAACTTGAACACTTACTACAGGTATTGCTGTCCGTTTCATATAATAACCTGCGGCTGTCTTTGCCAAGCTTCCAGGAGGCTGCTAGACTTCATGCTTAGAACCTGCATCAAGACAACCTGACACAAGCTGGATATAGGATGCCTCAGGGCAGCCTTGAAGCGGAGTGAAGGTTATCGTGGCTAAATGAATGAAACTAGACAGTAAAACTGTTGGCAGCGGCTTAGAGAGAGCAGGTGATTCTTGGTAGTTTCAGGCATAAAATTTTTAGGGGAAGTGGTCACACCGGCATAAGTTTAGATGCCTATCAAATCTAAGCTGACTTCGTCTCCCCCAGTTGCTGTATCTATTGCCACCTATGTTACAGCAATGCTAATCTATAAATGAGTCTGTTGCTTAGCTATTCATGGATCCTAGGACCACGCTGCCATGTAATCCAGTCTAGGGTCAATCCAATGCGGAACATTTACTAAAATTATAAACCGCTGCCTGATCTTTAAAGAGAGAGGAAACAAAGGAAATAGATGCCATTTTTTCAAAACTGGATTGGGAATTACTATGTAAATTAATTTCATTTAGCGTTCCAGAATAAACAAATAAGAAAAATAAGACAGATAAAAACCTACTATACTAAAAGTCACTGTGAGATGTATCACCATAGGGAAATGACTAATAATCAAACAAAGAAAATGCATAGAAAACTTTCTGATTCAATGATTTACATCTTTCTGATTCAGTGATTTACATCTGAATTTTAGTTCTATAGTACCAATTTAATAGGTTCAAGGTAACACACACACACACACACACACACACACAGACACACACAGACACACACACACAGAGGCTATGGTACCTGATTCCCTATCCCATAGCTCAGAGACCAGGCTCTTGTAAACTTGGAGAAGGAAACTGTCTGTGGGTTTATGCATAGTTGAGGGGCTTGTAAAGCTGTCTTGAAAGGAATTTTGAAACTACACACTCACATATCCCAGAAACGCACAGAATTCTCTCTCTAAAATAGGTGGAGAAATGTATTGGAGCCGACAGCTGTGCAGGATGCCAGCTTGAGGAAAGCTCTTCTCCCTGGAGCTAAGGCATAGATTTCTGTGCTTCTGGAAGAAAATACGAGAGGGGGATGAAAGACACACTACTGTACCTGATCTGGAAGGACTGAGCTCTTTTAGGGCTCAAGGGATAGTTAAACATACTATATTGTTCTGTTTTGTTTTTCAGCTCTTTTACAGCTGCATCATAGGTAGATTAGGAATACGGAGTCAACGGTTTTTTGGTTCCCTCTACCACCTCTACCGCATAATGCCCCTTTCTAATTATTATGGTCAAATGGAAGTAAACATATTGCAGTTACAAAGTAGACCAGATAAAACAATCACTTTTGAAGTATATATTTCTTTGACTTGGGAAGATAAGTTGGTACGGTGTGGAAAATATAAATAATTAGCATCATCGTTTATTGAAATAGAAACTCGTATCTCTGACATCACTCATGATGATTTCAGGAAAAAAAATTACTATTCACTCTTTCAATCAAGCAGAATAATCTGAATTTTTACAAATACCTTGAGTGCCAAACTATGATTTTTGGTGAAAATTACTTTTGTTTCTGAAAAATTATAGACCCCCAGCAATCATACAGGAAAATAGTAAGGACTAATATTAGCCTAGACCCCCAGCAATCATACAGGAAAATAGTAAGGACTAATATTAGCCACAGACCAGGCTCAATATTAGTTGTTTTCCACAATTACTTCCTTCAATGCTCATAACAAGTCTTTGAGGTAGGTAATTTTATTATCTGCATTTTACAGATGAAGAAACTGGGTCTCAAAGGGGTGAAGTGACAAGTGACCTTGAAGGGACCTGTATGATGTCAATTTCTGCGATGTTTCAAATGGCCAAGCACTGTCACCAAATTATGCATCAGGTTCAAATAAAACAGCAGCAACAACTAAAAGATGCATTGCGATTCCAATATTCTTAACCATGGGCGGGAGGGGGAAGACAGATATCTCTTTGGTGAAGATGTTAGCAGAAATTAGGTAGGGAATGCAATAAATCCAATTTTTTGAGCAAAACTGGGTTCACCTTGCAAGTGCCATCCAAAGAAAAGAGAATTTCTTAGTTAAAAAACTCATATCTAATAGGCTGTTTAAAGACGATATCAATAAAATTAACAAGTACTCTGTAATAGAAGACAGGTAGAAACATGTTTGCAAAACACAACAAAGCTTAGCCTGTAGGTGTTAACCGATTACAGTGTTGGACATGGCAGATACCAAAAATAACTTGTAAACTAGCAAAATATCCCAGGGAGAAATCCTAGATGCAGTCAACCTCTGATGATGGGCAAGAGAGGAAGAGAACAGGACGGAGGAGAAAGAGGAGATGTAATGAGTGTGTGTGGGCACACACACGTGCCCAAGCGACCAGGGTGCTTTCAGTGAAAAGGAAAAACTAAGCCCTTAATGAAGGCAGAGAAGCTCTACCAGAATTAGTGGATAATAATAAAAAAAGATCTGTAGAAAGACAGCTGCATAAGATAAAACTAATGGAATCAAATATTCTTTGGTGGCTGCGTGCAATTACTCGTGAGACATCAGACATCGTGTTAAGTGAGGATACATCCTTTCTTTTATTAGAACAACGAGGAAGCATAGATGAAGCCTCTTCGTTGTACACATTCACCACAGTTTTAGCTCTTCTGCTTCGTTTTAATAAAACAGCCGCGCCACTAACAACTGTGGAATTGACTTTAAAAATTATGAGTCTAGTGATCACTACTAAATTGGAATGATTCCAACAACTTAGGGAGGAAATATAAGTAAATATAGAAAGACAGGTTTCAGAAACTCAGTTCATGTCTATATGTGTAAAATAAATTAACCATGATTCATCCTACTGATTCCCCAGAGCCGCCTTATTATACAGACCCGTGGACTTAAGATCTATTCATCTTATGTGATCACTACCAAGTCAGAAGTTTGCTAAAAAAATAAGATGATCATATATAGGTGCATCTGGGCAACTGTTTTTGTGATTATCAAAAGAGCTCATAACTTAATTCATCAGCCTCTGTTCAGTTCATAGGAGTCTTGTTTGTTGCCTAACATCCAAGTGACACCAGTCAAGTATTTTCGCTTTGGTGCTAGTCATGAAAAGGGATAATTAATAAAATGACTTGCCCAGCATGTCAAAAACAATCACCATAAAAAATCCTCTGATCTCTGTTTCTTACCACTTATGTTTTATCACAAAAATGGTAATAAACAACATTGACTTTATGCAAATTCAAAATCCACTGTTTTCTACAATTATAAATATGACAAAAAGTCTGGTGCAGATATACATATTACAACTTTTTAATTTATTTGCACTATCACTTGTCACAAAATGAAAAAAATGCATGTTGCCAATTAATTTTTGAGAGGTTTTTGTAAAAATAAAGACGCTGTAAACCATAAACTTATCTTTAGAGATTTTTCAGCTGGCACACCATGACTCTGCTGAATGTTTCATTATCATACAAAATCACATCATTTTAAGAAAAGTCCAATGGGACGTGACTGTTTAACATCTTAGAAGGCCGTGCTCTTAGAACACAAGGGACATGGGCTTTTGAACTTGGTTTCAAAAACTGGCTCCATAGTTTAGAGAGCTTGAGCAAGTCATTCGACCTTGCTGAACCTCAGTTTAATCAGGTATAAGTAAGAAAAAGATTGTTTATTTTCCTGAATATAAGATAAAATGACACAATATGTGCATCTCATTCTTTCAGCATTCAATGAATACTGATTATCTAGCATGTGCCAGACACTATTTTCAGTACTGGCGGACACAGTCTTGAACATGGTAAAACTCAGCCTCACGGAACTTACTTTCTAATGGGTGGAAGAGGGACAGCAAATATACATATTATAAATTAATTAAAAATACATACATACATAGATACATGCATGCATATATCAGTATAATGTTAGGGACAAATGCAATGAGGGGATCGGTGATGGGATGAGTGGGTATTACCATATATGTTTAGATTCTCTACAAATATTAATATATTTTGTGTTCTTTCTTTTATCCCTCCTTCCTTTGAATCTCCCTCTTCCAAGGCTTACAACCAAGACTGAACACATGCACACATGCACACATACATACACAGCAAGCTGGATACTGGTTTGGACTACGTCAGTAAGTATCTCTGTATTTTAAAGCTATTATTCTTAGGTTGTTATTTTTTCCCCTTCACTAAGTACATAACCATTCTATGTATTATTGTGCAAGCATATTGAGGTGGAAGGCATGCTATGGCCTTGTATCTTTCTATCTTCTTTGTATCTTTCCCCAACATTTTGGTGTATATACGTGCAGGTGTGTAGGATATGATTTGTACAGATTAATTAAATGCTGCCCAATAAAACAGAAGTACATTGAAAAAAACAGGATAATTAATTTTTACTTCTTAAACAATTTCCTGATCAACTGTCTTAGTGATCCTTATCCTTCAAAAAGGTCCACTTAATTTTTTTTTTCTAAAATACTGTATGATTTCAAGGGTTTGCTTGGTCAAATAAATATCACTGTATAAGTAATCATATATAATGATTGTCATTATCATATATAATGATTGTCATTGCTCTTTTAAAATTGCTATACTTACTTTTCTTCTTCCAGTTTTATTCTGTTGTAATTGATATACGGCACTGTATACGTTTAAGGAGTACAACAGCGATTTGACTTCCGTACATTATGAAATGATGACCACAGTAAGTTAGCACCCATCATCTCACAGAGATACACAATTTAAAAAACAGAAAAAATATTTTCTCCGTGTGATGAGAACTCTTAGGATTACTCTCTTTACAGCTTTCGTATATAAGACAGCAGTGTTAATTCTATTTATCACGCTGCACGTTACACCACTAGTACTTATTTATCTTATAACTGGAAGATTGTGTCTTTTGACTGCCTTCATCCAATTCCCCCTCCCCTCCCCCCACCTCTGGAAACCTCAGATCTGACCTCTTTTTCTATGAATTTGTTTGTTTTTGAAGTATAATTGACCTACAATACGGGGTTAGTTTTTCTTACACAACACAGTGATTCAGTATTTCTACGCATTTCAAAATGATCACCACCCTTAGTTACCATCTGTCACCATACAAAGATGCTACATTAATTACTGACTAAACTCCCCACAATGTATACTTCATACCCTAACCCATTTACTTTGCAGCTGGAAGTCTGTACCTCTTAATCTCCCTCACCTATCTGTCTCCTCCCTCGATCCCCTTCTCCTCTGGCAACCACCTGTTTGTTCTCTGTATCTATAACTCTGTTTCTGTTTTATGTTTGTTCATTTGTTTTGTTTTATAGATTCCACATATAAGTGAAATCATACCCTATTTTTCTTTCTCTGTCTGACTTATTTCACTTAGGACAATATCGTCTAGGTCCATCCATGTTGTTGCAATGGCAAGATTTCATTCTTCAGTAATATGAAAATTGCTATACTTATAAATGTCATTCACAGTTCCTAATCACCTGAGTTTGTCAATGTTACAAGTCAACAGTGAGTTGGCATAACTGTAGCAAAAGTGCAAATAACGTATCATTCATTCATTTTAACCTTCACTGTTGTGAAAAGTAAACTACACCTAAATATACATATATACAATTTACAACAGAGTTGGGTATACAGTAAGTACTCAATAAATGTTAATTACTTCCAGCTTTTCCCATCTAAGCTCTTACAATACCTTCCATAATTGATTTTCTACCTCTAGTCTCACCAAGCTTTGTTCCATATTCCAACTGTCACCGGGTAACCTTTCTAAAATACAAATGCAGGCCTATCAGTGCTTTTAATGTTTCCTTATCACTTTATCATGGAACACAAAGCCCTTAGATACAGAGTAAAGGGGTTCCCACTCTTCTCTGTGTATTCCCAGCATCTCCTTCTTGCCTCCCTCCGGGGCTGACAATACTCTATGACAAGTCATCTTTTCCTGTTTTTGTCACCATGATTACATTGTGAGCTACTCCTAACAGGGAACCCATCTCATTCACCCTAAGAACTTAGTGGGTGTTCAGAAACTGTTTGGTAAATGAATGGACAGTTAATTGAACAGATAAAAATGTGCCAACAATAGGTTGCAAACCAGATATGAACATTTAATTGTTTTTAATAATTTGTTTAGTTGAAGGTCTCTTTTGCACAAACCCATTTGTTGAAGAAACATATTTTTTGCAGAAGTACTTTACTGATTTGGGATGGTTTTGCTCTTAAGATGCTGTTGTTGGTATCTATACCCAGGAATCATTTTAAAGAGAATTATCATCTTGCTTTCCCCATCTCCCCGTATTTCCCTAATAGACACACAGCCTGTAAAAGGACACATGGCATCTTTCCAAAGTGCTGCTTTTAGAAAGAGAGAGAAAGCAGCACCCTCTTGTTGATTTTATACTTCTTCCCCTATGAAGACAAAATTCTCACACTGGCACTCAAGAGCTCCCTCACAGAATGCCCTCCTACCTTTTCAATGTCATCAGCAATGGCCCTCAACTCGAGGAGGTCCTTACTAGTGACTCTGACCCTCAAACATAATCTTGCTGATTCTCCCCTCTCATGTTCTGCTTGTACTCTTTCTCACACAAGGAAAGGTATGGTAGATGTGAAGATGTACGGCCCACATCTCCCTTTAAGTAAGGACTGTGTGCCCAGTCTTCACCTAAATTGAGGGCAGGGCATCAACAGACAGCTTCTGGGTCTCAGCAGCTTCAGGATAGATCAACCTCAGTTGCAGAAGACCACCTAGCCCAAAGTAAGCTCTCCCATTCCTGATGACCAATCGAGAAAGGGTCAAAAGGTCCATTTTGGCCAATTCAGGATCCTCTTATGGGGAAGACTGGCTCCAGACTTCCTGCTGGGCTGGCAGAGGCTTTGTCGCTATCTCCTAGTTCAAATTCTCTCTCTGCCCAGTCCTGACTGCCCTGCCTTTCCTTCACATACATTCACTCCTAATACACATCTTGAACCCCAACTCCGTCTCAGCATCTGCTTCCGGAGAACCCAACTGGCAACAGCTGGCCCTCATTATGTTCTTTCCTGCCCACATCATCCGTCATTTCATGGCCAGCTCACATTTCCAGGTCTCTCCTGACTGATAAGGCCCAGGTTGAACGGATCCTACTCTACTTTTCCAAGCACTTGCTACCTTAGCAATTCATTTTGAGGAACATTTCCTTTTATTTGTATATAACTCATGAGTGTGACTGTTCCTTATCGATTTGAAGCTATTCAATTCACGTCTTAAGGTCAGGGGTCATCTCACTCTTTCTCCTTCTGTCCATGGCAGGTAGTACAATACTTCACAGAAACAACTATTTAATATTTACTGAATGGAAAGTAATACATCTTAGATAATTCATTTTTTTTCCCTCCACTTATCTGTAAGTCATTTTTAAGGTAATTTGGTTAATCTTAAATTTGAAAAGAAAAGTAAGTTCCTATGCATATTTCTCCATATATATATATATATATATATATATATATATATATATATATATATATATATATATATATATAATTTGAGTAATGCAATGCACTTCTCTGGAAGTGCTATAAAGGAAAACATTTAGAGTTTAGAAGCATTCTTACATTCTTGGTTCAAGATCTGTGTATCAACTGAGGTGTAATTTTTAAAATCCCACATCCGGGGATAAGATGAATTATCAATTAATGTGAAATCAGCACTGGATAATGTAGTAAAATAAGCCTAAACAAAGCACTAGCAAACACATTAATATCTCTAAATTATATTTGACAGAATCAATTCTGATTGGTTGTGATGTAGCAAGTTAAATTCCAGGCTTTATTTGAAATAAAGTATAATTTAAATTACTAGCAAAGGTATTTCAGATAGCTGTTATCATAAAAAATAAAGGTGCGTTTAACTCACAAGTAACAAATCACCTCCTCAGAAGATGGGATGGTCTTCTAATTATTTCTAATAGAAACAAGCGGCATTTTTCCTTTTATTTTTCTATGGAAACCTGGGAAGATTAGGGGAAATCTTTATTTAGATGTTTGATTCTTACTCAGCTCCTCCGAAGCTTTCAGTTAAATCTAGAAATTGTGATGCAAGTTGGCAGAATGTAGATTTAAACTTAAAAAAAAAAAAAAAAGTTTGCAATAACATAAATGTGTGTTCCCAGAAATGAAAACCCTACTTTAACTTCCTACATGTGTCCTTCTGTTGATTAGAACAGAACTGTGCTCCAGCTGTTAAAGTTTCTTTTATTCTTTTCAGAGTTGAAAGACACACATGCTCTGTCCTTGAAACTCTTAATAACTCTGCCTCTGATTGCTTGTTTTTGAGGAAATATGAAGTTTTGTTTTGTTTTGTTTTTTAACTGTTGCTTTTTTTCTCTATTGCTACTTAGAGTAGTATGATATTTATATCAAACCTTCCTCCTTTTAAGAGCAGTAAACTAGTATATAATTTTAATCCTTTGGATACCACTTTGTTGCATGGTAAAACTGATTTCTGTCTGAAATATATAGGTTGCAGATAGCCTACGTGTTCATTTCTTTCTATATAGTACTTTAAGGCAAGATAAGCTTAAAAACGTGCTTAACGGGATCAATGATTAGCTGATGGCCTTTCTTATGGGAGAGTTGCACTATTGGCAATCACTTATGGACAGAGAAAATAAAGCTTGGATTGGAGTCTGAAAACTATGATGAAAGCCCACCTCAGACAATCTTTTGAGCATAGAGAAGAAAAATTTCTTTGTTCTCCCTTGACACTTTGGCTTTGGGAAAGGAGCAGGGGTCTAGAATAGGCTAAAAGAATAAATAAATATATTTGATATATTATTTTATGTAAGAGACTCTCAAAAGATGGATACTTTTTGTTATCTTCACAAACAATATACCATGTTTTCTAAAACACTTTACCAGTACTGTTGTAGTCCAAGGGAAGAGCAATTTCCCCTGAGATAAGAGCACACACTCTTTGAAAGTAATCCCAGGTATGAGGATTAGAAAGATAACTTGAAGCTTCATTTCTTTTATCTTATCACATCTTTGCTCCCTCATAGGAGTATAAGTGATAAGTTCTGTTTCAAAGAACACCGCATTGGAGCTGTACAAACTGAAGCAAAAATTTTTCCCAACTTGTTATGGGCAAGAGGGAAAGAAAGACTGTCCCTTACTGACTCTCGGAAAGTTTATATAACGCATGTGACTGAAATGTCCCATCTTTAGATTATGTGCTTAAACCTGGAGAGGGCAAATCGTAGCAAATTTGAAGTGGGCACATTCAACGCTTTAGCAGAGCGGTGATGCCCTTCGGCATAAACTGCAACAAGAAAGATAGCACAATTTAACCACAACAAGAATTTTTCAATATAGAAGACTTCTGGCATTGGGGTACAAGACAGAGTGGCGTAAAGGACACATCTCATCCTCCCTGCTTTGCATTCCCTTTCTTAGGAAGAAGAGCACTTAGGTGTCACCAATGGGTTCTGACATTTGCATCAGAAGGTGGGCTGAAACCAGAGCTTCGAGTCTGGCTTGGGGAGCTGGGGAGACCCTGAACCGCGCACTTCTCTTTGTGAAAAGGAAGGTTGACTCTAGAGTTGGTTTTGCTTTCCTTTAATTTTTGGTGCTCAAATAAAGTAATACACCTAAAGTAATTTATTAATGTGGTCTAAAAAGCAAAGTTAATTTATGATGATACAGTAGAGTGATGCATGAACAGCATGATGAATACTTTAAAAACACAAGAAAGGAATTAAAAAGCAGACTTGAATGTTGACCAAAAAATAGATTTCACTGACAATAAAAAGAATTTTGGTGATGAAAAAGAATATATACATGTATAACTAAATCACTTTGCTGTACAGAAATTAACACAACATTGTAAATCAGCTGTACTTCAGTAAAATATTTTAAAAAAGAAGAATTTTGGTGAACATAACTTGACATAAGTCAACTACTTGTAAAGGGATCAAGTTTAATACATTAAAAAGGTGGTACAGTATAACATTATTAATTTAGACAACACATATTTTAATATTTGTGATCACTGTATCAGATCTAGGTTGAAATAAATGCGTTTACTATCCGTGAGGAAAAGGCTTAAAAAACTGAACAGGATATGTGTAAAAGATTTGTGTAAAAGGAACAGAAATTTCAGATGCCAAGGACCAGGGAAATGTGATATAATTCCATTAAACAGAGATAGGAAATGGGACATATTTATTTTGGACACCAGCTGGAACATTTAATTACTAAGTCACCAAAAGAACCTTATTCTATAAAGACCTTACTTATAAAGTAGTTTCATGGCATGCACTCAAGGACATTATTACAACAGGGCTCACAACACATCATTCATATCCATTTCCTTTAATCATCTATTAGGGACCTGCGGTAGAGTGAAAAAGCAGCATTTCTTTTAAACTCCTCTATAATTCAGATGTTATCAGCGTGGACTAAACCTGTGGTCAATTAAATCTGAAGTAGAGCAGTTTTTACATTTCTTGAATCTAGTGGACTTGAAAGCAAATACTATTTTATGATATGTTAATAACACAAGGAATTTTACTAGCAATACTTAGCGGAACATAAAGGTGCCTAAGCTCTACCTATCTGCACAGCAGCAGAATGCATCTCAGAACGACTCCAACCGTAACTCTTAGCCAAACACATTACATTAGCTCAGTCCGTTTACATGGGAGAATGCTCAGTAGAGACCTGGAAATATGCTTTAAAGTCACAATCAGAATATTTCTCCAAAATGTCCTTGTGTGTATAAATACCAAGCCTGAACTGTGAATCAGAAACCATAACAGGTGGCTCTAATTTGTTGCAATCTGAAAATAATCTAATTTGTAACTGAACCAAAGTTTTGCTTCTCCCCCAATCCTGAGAACCAATTCAAAACAAATGAAACCTTATTTTTTTTTTCCCCAGAAATTATTGAACCATACATTTTAAAACACCAAAATATTCTCAGAGTCCAATATGGCCTCGGTATTTTACTTAACTTAGAACTCTGAGAGACAAACACTAGTGCCAAAAGGGACCTTGTGGCCAATTAGATTGCAGGTTATCAGTAGAATCATTCTTATCAATGCAAAGTACAAGTAAATCCCATAGAGGTAAAGGGGAATTTTTTCCTCTCATTTGTAGTTTATGGATATACTCATTCCAAATAAGGCTATTCTATTTTGCTTCCTAGTTTCTTTTCCCTTCTATAACTTCATACAATCAGAATGCAAGATCATTTCCTACTATCTGGATGATTCTTTTATTAAGATCAAGTTCTCTTTTGTACAGAATTTGCGTGGTGTTATGCATAATTAAGCACTTGATGAATGTGACTCTTATACAATAAGATTATTATGTCTTCAAACATTTAATCAATTTTGCCCTAAATTATAGCTTATTATCAATATCCCACTTAGCCTCTGATAATCATCTGCTATCATGTTGATAGATGCTCTGATATAAAGATTTTTATGAGTGTTCATCAGTATATAGAATTGAAGTAACTATATTACTAGTATGGTTTAATTTAAATGTTCTCATAGATACAGCCATTTGGTTCAGTTCTGATATGAGTTCAAACTGGAAAAGCTTTGAGAATATAATATTTAAAGAAGAGTAGCACGCTTCATGAATTTAAAGATCAAATTGTATTATAGCAAGTGTTGTTTTAAATATTAAGTAGTATAATGTGGGAAATATGCATTGCATTATCAAAATCTTAGGGGAAAAAGATTTCTGTCTAAAATGTTAACATAAATTCTTTTTCATTGAACATTATATTTTGGGGGGAAGAGTGTCATCTTGTAAGATCAGCATTATATTGCATTTAAGGAAAAAACTTGGAGATTGGTTGAATCTTTTCTTAAGCTTCTCTTTTCATCTTTCATTACATACTTTCCTTATTAAAAAAAAAAACCTTTTAACTCCCTTGTGAGGTGTTGATAGAACTTTAAAAATGAGAGTCAATTTCTGCTTAATTCAGAGGCACAGAGAGGGTAGGGCATGGTGAGGAATCCAGCTTCAAAAGGAAACAAAGCGTGAAAGAAAGTCACCTTGTTAGCTGACAGGGCTGTGTATTTGCTTCAGGGACCGAAGTTTTATTGAATATTCCTGGTTTAAATGGTCACCATAAACTCTGCCATCATTACCTGCGTGCAGGTCCTAGATGAATCTACACACCTACACAGATAGATGACAGGATTTTGCTGGAACTGCTTTATCTTAGCTCAAAAGAATAGAGCTAAGATAAGACAAGAGAAAGATGCACAGTTTTGCTGATTTAAATATTAATTTGGAAACTCTGGCCTTAAAGGGGTGAGGGAAAAAACAGAGGACCTTGAGTAATGGATATATTCCTGCCTGCTTGACTAGTTCTGCGTGTTCCCATTGTATAATGGGTGATCAAAACATGTCTGGTGAGTTTTCTTTAAAAAGTACAAGAAGAAGAAATGCAGACACTTATCTTCGACGCTTAATTTAGTGTTCAGATTACCCACAAATTACAACTCTATTTTATACCTCAATTGGGAAAATAATTAAACAATGTTGTTAATATACTACACTTGGAGAATTTTATAACTTATTTCCTATATAACCTTCTTGTTCAAAATGTTGCAGGATGGTGAGCTAAAGAATCATTCCTATAATGTTCTAAGAAAGGAAACCTGGAGTTACATATTATAATAATTGCCCCTCTTTGGGTACCTTTAATGTATAATTTACCAAGTCATGCAGAATTGTTTCTATATAGTTCATATATGGTACAGTCTGTTTCTACCTAGGTTACTCAAGAGCTGTATCCTCTCTCTCCTGTATCCCTGCCATGGTTTCCTTGTTTGACTTCTGTTAATTCTCATTGTCTCCTCCCTCTTTTCACCATACCCTACCTTACCAACGTTGATTCTACATTTTGAACATAGTCTGAATGCTGAAGATATAGCAATTAAAAACCCCTTCCTTTAAAGAAGGATTGGAGACAGAGGGAGAAAGGAACAGAGAGAGAGAGAGATTGAGCAGGCAAAAAAGAAACCCTAATTTAAGTGCTGCTACAACAGGGCTAATCAAAGTTGTGTAGAGCCTACAGGAAGGGCAACTATGCTTTGAGGATTTATTAGAAGTAATAATTAAGCGAAGATTTTAACAACAGGATGGGTTTAGCAAGATTTTCCCTCTTTGGCAATAGGTAGTTATGGATAGAAAAGCTTCTCTAGGCAAGGCAAGGCTCAGATGTGAGAGAAAAAAACTAAAAATAGAACTACCAGATGACCCAGCAATCCCACTACTGGGCATATACCCTGAGAAAACCATAATTCAAAAAGAGTCATGTACCACAGTGTTCACTGCAGCTCTACTTACAATAGCCAGGTCATGGAAGCAACCTAAGTGTCCACTGACAGATGAATGGATAAAGAAGATGTGGCACATATATACAATGGAATATTACTCAGCCATAAAAAGGAATGAAATAGTGCCACTTGCAGAGACATGAACAGACCTAGAGACTGTCATACAGAGTGAAGTAAGTCAGAAAGAGAAAAACAAATATCATACAATATTGCTTATATATGGAATCTAGAAAAATGGTACAGATGAACTTACTTGCAAAGCAGAAACAGACACACAGATGTAGAGAACAAACTTATGGATACCAAGGGAGGAAGGGGAGGGTGGGATAAACTGGGTGATTGGGGTTGACATATATACACTACTATGTATAAAATAGATAACTAATGATAACCTACTGTATAGCACAGGGAACTCTATTCAATGCTCTGTGGCGACCTAAATGGGAAGGAAATCTAAAAAAGAGGGGATATATGTATACATATAACTGATTCACTTTGCTGTACAGCAGAAACTAACACAACATTGTGAAGCAACTATACTCCAATTAAAAAGAAAGAAAGAAAGAAAGAAAGAAAGAAAGAAAGAAAGAAAGAAAGAAAGAAAGAAAGAAAGAAAGAAAGAAAGAAAGAAAGAAAGAACCAATGGAGACAGGGCTCCTTAGAGAAAGTAATTTTCATATTGAAACCTGGAACTCTTTATCATTTTACTTTGATTCCATCTTCAAGCCTTCACTGCATGTGAAGATGGAATCTAAGGAAAGTGGGAAGCTCTGGTAGACTCCACTCTTTGAAAGATTTATTCCCAATGATTTTCTCATCTTAGTTTTTTTTTTCATTCATTCATTTATTTATTTATTTATGGCTGCATTGGGTCTTCGTTGCCATGCGTGGGCTTTCTCTAGTTGCAGTGAGCAGGGGCTACTCTTCGTTGCGGTGCGCGGGCTTCTCATTGCGGTGGCTTCTCTTGTTGTGGAGCACGGGCTCTAGGCGAGCGGGCGTCAGTAGTTGTGGCACGTGGGCTCAGTAGTTGTGGCTCGTGGGCTCTAGAGCGCAGGCTCAGTAGTTGTGGTGCACGGGCTTAGTTGCTCCGCGGCATGTGGGATCTTCCCGGACCAGGGCTCGAACCCGTGTCCCCTGCATTGGCACGCAGATTCTTAACCACTACACTGCCAGGAAAGTCCCTCTTATCTTAGTTTGAAAGCTGGAAACTATAGGCCAGAGCTGTGACTGGGGCACACACAACAGGTGCTGGACAAACTTTGTTAAATCAGTGAAAGAATAAATATTCTATTCTTGGTTAAGCACTATTTAAGCCAAATTGCATAGAACTGAAGAACAATAAACATGGATATTTATCCAATTATGGTAAATTGTTCTTGAAAATTCAATCTATATAATTCACACCTGTATTTTGCCAAAAAGTATTCTATGTTGTACCTATTACTCACAGAATAATTGTAATAGGATAAATATAGAGATTGTTCCTACATATTGGAAGCTCCCCTGTAAGTTTTTTGATCTTCATTCACTTTTTTGCCCAAAGAATTTGTGAGCCTTTGTAGACATCTGTTAAAACAAAGAGCTGTCCCAGTGGTTGATGGTTCTTTGATATATGGTTGTGATTTTTGGAGAAGGGACACAGAAGTCTTTGTCAGAATCATGTACTAATATACATGCTATTATCTAAAGGTTTGATCATGTAAATTGGATTTTACGTTTCCCACATTAAAACTTTAAAGAAAGAAAAAACTCCCTGGGTCAAAATTTAATAATAGATGTCATTAATTTTTGTTTTAATCCTCTAATTCAGTCTGTTAATATGACAAAAGCCAATAGTTCTCTGGTATTTTAGTGACTTTTTTTGGTGAAGATTTTATTTTGTCATTTTCATCATGTAATTGAGATAGCAACAACCTAACTAGTCACTAAATTCTAAAACTTATTATAATCGTTGACATGGTTGTATTTCTTACTAAACCAATATATTCAGTCAATGAAAAAAATTCAATGAGGTAAGAACGTACAAATGTATAAAATCAACGTGACGGTAACTTAGAATTATATAACACAATTTCTGCCTCGAAAAACAAATATTACATTGAAAAATTTTTTAATATTTGAGAATTTCCTAAGAGAGTTACAAAATATTCTGACATGAATATATCTAAAATGTTCTTTTAAAAAATTTACTTCCACTAATTTGCTCCATTATATCAGCAGCAAAACATTAATTTTTCAAATTTAATTAAAATCTTTTGAAAGAAGACTACAGGACGACACTACTTACTACTCAACACAGTTGCTTAAGCAATTAAAAAAGTGCAAGTTAACGATTCTGTTCACAAGATTTTACAGATCATTCTCCATTTTGCCAAAAATTACTATTCATACAAATCACTTTAATGTTCATATTGTCAAGTATTATATTTTCCATTTAGTGCTTTTATATACAATTTCCTTTTCCTAAGACTAAATATATATACTTTTCATATGTATATATATATAATTTAAATAAGTAAACTTTCACCTTTGTCATAAAGCTCTTCCAAACAGACCAGAGGAAAGCTACCAGGTCATCTCTTTTACTGTGTTCTCTTCTTGAAGAATTACAGCCCTAGTCTCTTCATTTGCTTGTGTTTGCACTTGTTCTGTCATCCTATAAAGCACTTACACCTAAATTTGTTATCATCCTTCCATATTTTAGTCTAATGCTGCTCTACTGCAGTGTGTATATATTGTGAACTTCTCTACAGGTCTTCCTGTTTGAAATAACATATTCGTAAAAGATGAGGGTGGATCACTATGGCTTAATAGACAATGGTCCAGGAAACCAAATCCCCCTCCTTTTTTAATGATATCACCAGAAACAATCACAGGCAATATGCCCATACATTCTATATTGTTTTTGATTCATCCTTACTTTCTTAGTGTGCTAGTGGGCAAACCTGCTTATGCTAGAGAGAAGGGACATGGGATCTCTGGAGGAAAACAAAAAACAACAGTGGACCATTTGATACTATTTAGTTTAATGATAAAAAGAGTAATGGATGAGTTACGTAAGGGGCAGTTTCATGCCTTAGAATCTGTTTAGACTGAATCTTTTCAATAGTCTCGACTGCCACTAAAAAAATTATGTGAGAAAGAAGGATTCTTTTCAACTTCATCACACATTCTAATAAGAATTTATAACTTTTGCAGGTTTTTAGATATTTAAGCATGAGCAGAGTGCCTTTCTCCTAGAGGAATTCAATACTGGTTGAACTACACGAAACAGTGCACACACAAAGCCTGCTCATAGCAAGCTTCATTCAAGTACCTAAATTCTAAAGTGAGCATTTTCCATTAACATTTTTGCTTGCATTTCTTTTGGGAGATACATGAAATCATACTTTTTTAAGATTATAATGTTATATATATTATGTATCACATACATGAATGAAAACTCTTTTTTCATATTTAAGTCCTTGATTTTATTTTTTCCTTTAAATCTTTAACAATAACATGTTCAGCAAAATGATTTTGTAGTTTTAGCCATCTGAGGGTTAATAATTGGGGGTTAAGTCATATGATACAAAATACATAACACAGTAGTTCATTGAAGTGAGTCTACTGTAGTAACAATACTTAAAGAAAAGTAGACACAATCGAACTTACAGATAAATGAATTATGTACTAGTTTCACTGTCTGATATCAAACTGAGCTAGAAAATAAAGTTTTTCCTTCTCTTTTCACCAGTTAAAATAAGCAAAATTATATTTTAAAATCTATTAAACACTAAGAATTTTTCATATACTGGGAAAAGGTTTAAAGGTTTAAAGTATTCCAATTGCTCAAAGTAATGCTTTTAATTTGAAAATGTAAAAAAAAGTAGATACATTCTTGATACATAGAAAAAATATTAATAGTTCTTCCAAGGAGTATGCATTTTGGGATTCTTTTCCCACAAAAATTTATGTAGAGACCAGTACATTTCAGATAAGTTAAAAATCGAACAGGGACTTCCCTGGTGGTCCAGCAATCAAGACTCTGCGCTCCCAGTGCAGGGGGCCCGGGTTCGATCCCTGGTCGGGGAGCTAGATCCCGCAGGGCACAATGAAAAGAGCCCACAGGCCGCGACTAAGACCTGGCTCAGCCAAATAAATAAGTATTTTAAAAATAAATTAATTAAATAAAAATCAAACAATTCCAGATAAATTAAAATGAGCTTTCCTAGAAAACTTCTACCAGTAATGTGGAAATGTAAATGCTATATCAATTTAAGGTATGCAACATGGATATAATTCAGACAAAAGAACAGCACGTTTTAAGTGACATCACAGAGATCAGGGTAAATGCATGAAAGCCAGCCATACCACAACAAAACAGATTGGGGTAACAGATCATTTTATGTAGATCCCGTACAAATTACAACCTATAAATGGTTACTAGTTTTCCCACACTTGAAGCAAGCCTGACCACGATGTTTTAGCAACAATGTTGTACTTACTAGATTCAACTTCTTGTCCAAAAGAAGAAATAGCTTCCCTATTCTTAAGCACAGTCAAGGATAGAAGACAAAAGTGTGGGAAAAGGAAACCGTATTTGTAGCCAGATTCACTCTAAGAATGTTAGTATCAGAAAGTCAGCACAACAGAGGAAAGCATAGTTTGGCCAAATGCTCAGGTTGATCAAATTCAAACCTAGTGTATGGTTTGCATCCAAAGGTCTCAAACACTGTTCTGGCAGCTCAGTCAGCCCTGGAAGATCTGCTGGGGTCTCTCTCTCACAGTGCGTCCTATACATCTTCTCACACCGTCCCCTAGGCAGTGTGGAGGAATCCTTCTTCCTCATCTCTTCTCTGCTAGAAAATCTCTGGGAATTTGTCTTTGAACAGACCGGTGGTGCAGCAAATGTTCACTGGATGAACTGTAGTTATGCTCTCTAAATGTTTCTACACTTTGATAATGCGCATTTTATAAAAGTATACACATACAAACACACATATCTAAGTCTTTTACTTTACTGCCTTTACAGCATCTTAATGTAAAAAATTCCTTTCATATTTTTTGCCTTCTGCATCTCATCCCCTTCTAAACATTTTTTCTTTTTTTTTTTCTCATAGACTTGCCCACTTCACAGAGCGGTTTAAATTCAAATGTGAAAGTGATGTTTCTAAAAATCCTTAACACTAACCCATATAAACATGTAATACCCACTTTTTTAAAACATTGACTGGGAAGCTAAGCAGGGTCGGTCCTGCTTAGTACTTGGATGGGAGACCACCTGGGAATACCGGGTGCTGTAGATTTTTTTTTTTTTTTTTTTGATTTCTGTACTTCTTTTTTATTTATTTATTTATTTTAACAGCTTTGTTGGAGTATAACTGCTTCACAACGGTGTGTTAGTTTCTGCTATAAAACAAAGGGAATCAGCTATGTGTATACACATATCCCCATGTCTCCTCCCTCTTGCGTCGCCCTCCCACCCCTCTAGGTGGTCACCAAGCACCGAGCTGATCTCCCTGTGCCGTGCGGCTGCTTCCCACTAGCTATCTGTTTTACGTTTGGCAGTGTATATATGTCCCTGCCACTCTCTCACTTCATCCCAGTTACCGGGTGCTGTAGACTTTAAAACTAAACAAATAAAGATAAAAAACTGAATGTCCTGAAGACAGATGATTTCTGGACCTGCCAGGGCAGTGCACTGTGGATCATCATTGCATGAATGAATAAGTGCATGAAGGAAGGATTAATTTAGCTACTTGTACTTACAATTTGGACATTTAAAAAACAGTGGATAAACGCTATTAAGTAAACTAACAATATTTAACATGCACTAGGTACTTGCGAAGTCTCTTCTTGTTTCGTTATCAGGGCAACCCCCCCAGTGTCAACATTACCATCCTCATTTTTCAGGTAAAGAAACTGAGGATATGTGACATTATCGGGATGTACACAGATAATAAATGGAAAAACCATATTTTGCTCCGTATTGTTCTCTCTTCCCTATCTGCTGGTCGGCAATTAGATCCTGAGCCATTCGAGGAAAAGTATTGATATTTCTCTTATAACAAGGTAACACCTGGTATGATATGCACTTGACAAAGTTTAGCTCATCAATTACCATCTGACACTTAGCAGGTCATCTTAAGTGAATAGATTTAATCATTTTATTATTATTTTCTTCTATTTTTTCTCATTTCTTCTTTGGCCCAAGGGGGTCTTTGACAATTTTATTACAACATTTACTGCTTTCCTCTCTAGCTGCTTTTGTCAAACTCAAATGGAGAAGAGTCAGGAGCTTGCCTTTTTATGTAGGAACTTATTAGGAAAATTATTTAACAAGTTGTGGGTATTGCAAGACTAGACAAAATGTCTTCTGATCCCCAGTCTGGTGGTCTTTTCATAACATTATGTTACTTTTCACATCGTGTCCCAAACTTCACATCATGTTCACAGAGTAGGCACTGAAATGTCATAAAGATACAGACACAGAAACAGCACACTGAATGAAGTAAATTATAAATTACATTTTATGGTAATGGACGGGGTCTAGAAACTTTAAAACAACGCACAAATTCTAATGCTATATGTGTCTGTGAAAGAATAATATAGAATAATGCTGGTCCTTGTTGCACTGGGGTTAGAGTGGGCCCCTTTTTGTCCCATAATTTCCCTAATTAGTCTCAACTGTGTTCTCCCTTGAAGTTCGCAGGCCAAGATAGTATCTGCTTTATTGCCATGGGAAGAAAACCTGCTCGTATTGAGCTTTATTAGATACTCCATTCTCTCATCTAGAATCCTATTAAGTTTCCCCTTGGCATTTTCTAAATCAATTAGTTTTAGCCTTACGCTCCTTAATATGCTCCTTTTGGAGGTTCCTAATTTGAGTCCCTAACTCTGGTATTTGTAGTTGCCTTTCCCTTTTCTTTTGGGCAAAGATTTCAATCAATTTTCCCTGCAATACTGCTTTGCTAGCGTCCCACAGAGGCCTATCTATGACCTCACCATTATCACCGTCTGCTAAATATTCAGCCCATATGTCTTTGAGCTTTTCCCTAAACTATTGCTGCCGAAGGAAGTAATTATTACTTTACCATCTTAGCACTCCCCTGTCACTTTTCAAGGGAAATAATTCCACACCCAAATGAATCATTGCAGGGTCCGAAACTAGAATCCTGGCAATAGAATAGCAACTTTGCCCTCAGTCTCTAGCGGGAATAAGAAAAAAAAAAATGGTCTGAAAAAGGAAGAACAGTTTATAGAACAAAATGTGACTTGTGGTCATGAGCATGCTTATTTGTTGAAAAATCAATAGAGATGGTTAGTAGATTGTACAGTTACAAAGAATTAGAGGATAATTAAATTTTAGCACCATGAAGAACATGAGAACTCTCTATAATTATCAGGGAATTGTTTCAGTAATTTATTACTTATTTAGTTCAGGTATTTGTTTTTATAAACACACATAAATAAAATGCACAGTAAGCTCTTAATTCACTTAAAATAAATTGAAAAAAGACTGGAAGGAAATATATAAAATATCATTTCTAATCTTATTTTTAAGAATGGATAATTATGGATCATTTTAATTTTCAAGTTAATACTTTTCCAAATACTCAACAGCAATCACATTTATCATTAGAAGGAAATTAAAAAAAAAAAAAAAATTAATTAGGGACTTCCCTGGTGGCGCAGTGGTTAAGAATCCGCCTGCCAGTGCAGGGGACATGGGTTCGAGCCCTGGGCCAGGAAGATCCCACATGCCGCGGAGCAACTAAGCCCGTGCGTCACAACTACCGAGCCCGTGGTCTAGAGCCCGCGAGCCACAACTACTGAGCCTGCGAGCCACAACTACTGAAGCCCATGTACCTAGAGCCCGTGCTCCGCAACGAGAGAAGCCACTGCAATGAGAAGCCCGCGCACCACAACGAAGAGTAGCCCCCACTCGCCGCAACTAGAGAAAGCCCGCACGCAGCAACGAAGACCCAATGCAGCCAAAAATAAATAAATAAACAAATTTATAAAAAAACAAAAAAACACATTAATACCTATGGAGTGTAATCTGTGTAATTTGTGTTCTTTGAGATTCACAGACTAAAACTGTGATTATCTTATAGAACCAAGAAAATTGAGTTCCATTGTTTTGCAACTGTATATACTATGTTTCCAGTGAATGTACTATTCTAGAAATATGCATTACCTATTTCTGTTAAAATAATGTATTTTTTCCCAAATAAGCTTATATAGTTTTAAGTAAATAAACTGAGATACATATATGGCACTACCAGCTAGTGTCACAGAACTGGAAAAATAAATTCCAGAAAAGACAGCATAAAGAAATACATACAAACATAAAATCAGTGATGAGCAAGACCACGAGAAGGTAATTTTTACTTCCTAAATAAGTTTCAATAAGGCATGTAAAAGCTAAAGAAAATTATTCATCATTCAGTAGTCCATTAAATACTAGATACCATGTTTCTGTAGGAATATGACATTTACGATGCATCAGTAGTCTGCAGGAAACACCATGGAATGTTCTGTGTTCCAGTATTTCAGTCGCCACTACAAACTGCACTTGGTATTGATGGGGAGGTCCACTGCAGTCACCACCCCCCTAGAGCACACTTAACATAACAAGAAAGCATCCAATAAAACCTTAACTAAACACATTTCTTTTCACATTGTTTGGGAAGTTGAATCATAAACCCTGCACTAAAGGTGGCCCCGAGTGGCACTGGGAATGTTAAGTGCCATAACTGCCTCTATGCCTGTGTTGTTTCTAAGTGTTCTATTCACTAAGGACGCGTCTACTCATGCTTAAATTCTCCTATTACCATTTTATCAGCATCCTGAATGTCTTCTACATAGAGAAGTTTGAAATCCAAAAATGATTTTGGTTTATAGGGGTCACAGATACCGAGAACACAATTATATTAAAGATAACATTTTAAAGATCAAAATTGGGCAGTGGCATGAAGCTATTTTATCTGCATGTAGCTTTTTCCTTTGGATTCTAATATTAGTTGTTTGGGCCACAATCATTTTTAAATTTTAACTTTTCTGGTGACATTTACTTTTCAATGTATTGTATTTTACGAAAGCGGTGTCCAAAACAGATGGAAAATTTACAAGAAAATGTTCCTTCAACAAGATAGTTTGAGAAACACTGTCCTAGGCCATAAAAGACATATCCACAAATTTCAAAGTTTAAATTTCATACAGACTACACTGAATGACTATAACTCATTTAAGAAATAAATCAATAATTTAGAAAAATCAAAATAAACAATCAAGGACAGACTCATGGGTCTAGGGGAGAATCACAAAGGCATTTAGGAATCACTTACAACTGATCAATAACAGATCAAAACTTGTGGGATCTAGATTAAGGCAGTGAGTGGAAAGAAATTTGCAGTGCTAAATGGTTAACTGGAAAAAAAAAAAAGGAAAGCTGAAAATTAAATAAACTAAGTATCCAAAATTGGGGGCTCAAAAAGGACAATAAAATAAGTCTAAAGGAAGTAGACAGGAATATTGTGATATGAGCAGAACTAATAAAAAGGAAATAAAAATTAAATAAATGACTCAATAATCCAAAGCTTGGTTTGTTAAAAAGTTTCATAAACTTGACAAACCTAATGCAAAACCCAATATATATATATAAAGCTGGCTTTTTTTGAGAAACAGAATATTTTTGGGTTTTTCTTTTTTCAGAGGAATAATAGTTATTAGTAATTTTCTCTTATTAGTTATATTTGTTAGCCCCTATCTATATTCCTATTGTCAACAGGACTGAAAGAAATTTGCAAAAGAAACTACCACTTTCACTAGTCCTCTGAATGTAGGGTGAGACACTAACTTATTCTGCAGCTAGTCAGCAGGTGGGAGTAGCGAGCAAGGGGAGATGAAAGCTTGCCCCGAGGCCTCAAGAACAGGAAAAGCAAGCGAGAGCTTGTGCCAGAGAGGAGGTACTGTGTTTTCAGTAGGACAAAGACACACGGAAAAAGAAACAATCAAGTTATTTGGTGGCAGAGGGGAGGGACAAATATACTTCCGGTTTACTTTTTAAGGAAATGAATAGGTGAGTCTGCATGAGCCATTTGGTTTACAAAAGAAGCCCTTCTGAGCATAGCCTGGATGGCTAAGAGGACAAATTTGTTCCACAAAATGAAGCAGAAGAATACCGAGTTTCCAAATGCAGCTCTGGAGAGAGGGGTCATGGACCTGGGAAGAGGGAGAGGTAGGAAGAGTTGAGGAAGATTTAGGGTTGGATTCAAGAAGGAATCATCACATCATTGGGTCACTGGGATGAAGGGGTTGGTTGGCAGAATACTGTAAATGGGAGAACTCCGACATGAAACACGAATTTTAAGCAGTTCCCTGTATTTTGATTTGCTGCAATATCTTCCCACAGTACCAGAACATCTGGAAGTGTCTTGTATTAGTGATCTTCTGAACAAGGGAACAGAGGCAGTGTGCAGGGTTGGATAAAGTAGGATGAACGGGGAAAAGGAAGGCCCTGGGTTCTCCGCTCTGTGTGAAATGGGATGCTCGGACATTTTTATTCAAATGTTAAGAGATAGAGAGACCTGGGAGGATGGAAGAAGTCTAAGAACCTTAACAACCCAGATTTGAATTATAGGGTCTTGAGCTGTAGAAGATAATACCTAAGGCAGAAGAGCAACTCAACATGTTTTCAGATGGTAAATAACTAAAGAAATAAGAAACATACTGTGACAGGACAGGAAATTCATTAAGTTATTAACGTAAACCATGTGCTCTTAAATTCCTGGTCTTACCTCTAAAACCTTTACTTTTATTTATAAGGACTAACTGACACCAAAACCAGGATGCCATCTTCAGTAACTTTACGCCTTCCCCACCACACATCCGTCCAGCTGAGCTAAGCATGGGCTTAAATCTACATTCTATTTTCCTAGACACTCTGCTGCACCGCTTTTCTCGTACATAATCCTTGTGCAGTGGCTCAGATCCCAAACATTTTCCGCCACAAACTCTTCAGTCCTTTTGATTTTGGGGCAGATGGCTGTGTTCAGTTTAGAGAACTAGGGACAATGAATTGTCACCAGAAGTGAAAGCCCACCAGAGCCCATGACTGGCAGTGTCATCTTGCATTGACTGCACTCACAGTAAATATAAAGATCCACAGTTGAGATAGCACATCATCTTTTTTTTTAATAAATTTATTTATTTTATTTATTTATTTTTGGCTGAGTTGGGTCTTCGTTGCTGCGCGCGGGCTGTTCTCTAGTTGCAGCAAGCGGGGGCTTCTCTTGTTGCAGAGCATGGGCTCTAGGCACATGGGCTCAGTAGTTGTGGCTCACGGGCTCTAGAGCACAGGCTCAGTAGCCGTGGCGCACGGGCTTAGTTGCTCCCCGTCATGTGGGATCTTCCCGGACCAGGGCTCAAACCCGTGTCCCCTGCACTGGCAGGCGGATCTTAACCACTGTGCCACCAGGGAAGCCTGAACACATTGTCTTTTGATATATTAGCCTTCAGACTTTAAACGGACCTATAATCTTCTGCATAGAATTCACTGATCCTGTACAAGGATACAGGTACAACTAGGGTGGGCAAGGATATGTGGCCATATTGTCTACGATAAAAATCCTTCAAGGGGCTTCCCTGGTGGCGCAGTGGTTGAGAGTCTGCCTGCCAATGCAGGGGACACGGGTTCGAGCCCTGGTCTGGGAAGATCCCACATGCCGCGGAGCAACTAGGCCCGTGAGCCACAATTGCTGAGCCTGCGTGTCTGGAGCCTGTGCTCCCAACAAGAGAGGCCGCGATGGTGAGAGGCCCGCGCACCGCGATGAGGAGTGGCCCCCGCTTGCCACAACTAGGGAGAGCCCTCGCACAGAAACGAAGACCCAACACAGCCACAAATAAATAAATAATTTTAAAAAAAAAATCCTTCAATAAGGAGTTAGGGAAAAGTGGTTTAACATACATTTTGCATTTTATCTACCTAGGGTATTCCCATTAAAAGGAATAATTAATTTTTATCAATAGCATTTATCATTTGTTACGTATACTTTCCCATTCTGTGCTTTCATGTATATCATTATTGGCTGCCTCCAAACTGCCTGTTTCTCTCATATCTAAAATATGTAAGCATGAAACTCTATGATAACCATCCACAGACTTATGTGTTCTGATTCTTTTATTATTATTATTATTATTATTATAATAAATTAATTGGAACACAGAACCACACCTTCTATTTTCCACAAAGGCTAGACTCTGTAGCCGTGGGAGTCTTACACACAGTAAATTCATAATAATAATTTTTTGAACAAAGGACCTATTTTTGAATTCAAAAATGGGAGGTAGTATAATCCTTTCTACCATGTCTAGCGATTCAAAAGTGATACAACTCGTCTGTCTCCCACACTTCACCCTGTCTTGATTTCTGCTCTCCACGTTGGAGAGCGAGATGGGAGAGTTAGGGAAGAGTATTCCTTGTTTACAGAATTACAGTCCTCTTTCTTTTCCCTTCCAAGCAATTGATACAGAAAATGACAAAGAAGAGAGAAAATTCACAATTATACATAAAAGTCAAATAAGCACAATCCTCCCCTTCTCCCCTTTCCACTTTTTAGCACATTAACAGTAAATGAACTATAGAAGGAACCCTAGGGGCTCCCACGCAGAGCTTTCCCCCTTTACCCTGCCCCAAGAGAGTTATTCAACGCGCGTTTCTACAGCTACGATCCGTGGTTATTAGAAAAAGGCTCATGCAAATATCCATTATCATGCAAAAACGTAAGCAGATTTCAATCACTGCACATAGTGTTTTACCCCTTTATTAAAAATATTACAAAGCACGAGAAACAAATGCTCTGGAGAATGAGAGGAGGAAGAAAGAATCCTAGTTTTTTAAAATAATTATCACTCTATAAAAATTAAAAATCAGTGCTATTTTAACAAGGATGTTTGTTATGCTGTAATATGCACATCAAATGCTGTATCTGAAAAGGGTTAAAGAACCAATCACAGGGGTCATTCTGACACGTGCTCCAGAATGCCCTGATGAACAGCATCTCTCCCTAGTGCATTAGACACAGAGGTGCAGTCACTGAAGCAAAGTTTACTGTGGTCATCTATCAGCTGTTCAAATAACCAGGCCTGATCCAATCCTGTGTCAGCCTGATGGACTTCGCTAGTTAAACCTCACATCCTTCCTTCCAGTGCATTAAAAAATGCCGGTCTCCTATCTGGCCACCTGACCAGGAGAATGAGGTTTTGAGGCAGAGCATTTAATGCAACTGGGAATAACAAAATATTCATCTGCATTCTTCTTACTGAGGAAATAAGGCAAGGTCATAAAATCAGGATGATCAGATTTCCTATTATCAACTAAGAATGGATGGGAAATTTTTTAAAGATAATTTCAAGACTGAAAGCATGATTAACTTAAATGGCAAGGCTTCCAACAAGACAGGACGCTCAGGCCTTACACACGTAATAAACAAGCATTCGTGTTGACTTTAAAACTCTGCTGAAGACATCCAGGTAAGATTTTATTGAATTTGTGTTTCATTAGTTGTGAGACACAAAAAACTGCCAGCTAGCACTTGTACAACTTTACCTCCTATGATGATTCAGTCCAGAGACCTGAGCAAGTGTTTACTGTGGAATTTATCTGTCTCCACCCCAATACTTCACGCAAATATGTGCTGGGTTGCTCATGTGGCACTATTTATTAAAAGTTCAAATCTTATATAATTGAGCCCTAGCAAAGCTTTCTCAAGTAGGTGTTTTTATTATTCCTGTTTCACTGATGAGGAAATTGAGACATATTTAAGTAATTTACTTGAGAGTAAACAAGAAGGAAATATCAGAGCTAGGATTTAAACCTAGATATTATGACACCAAAATTGCTTTTCTATGGAAAGCATTTTAAGTACTTATGTAATCCTAAAGTTTATTTTGGCCATAATTCTAATCTTTTACTTAACAAAGAACTGAAGTCTGTTTCTTATACTCTTTGAGAGTACTTATGCATGTGTTTCTCCTGCATGCAGCAGATGAATCTTTTTAGAATATCCAAAGAATCATTATAGGACCAAATATCCATCATCAGATGTGCTTTTTTATATACCCTAGTGAAAAATAGAAGCATTTCATTACAGGGATTCCTGCTTCCCTACTCATTTTCCTCTTTAGGAATGGCTTGCCACTAAATTCATCATCTGAGACTGACTGGAGGGTGAAGACTACGGTCTACGAGGATTGGTCCTTTTCATGCTGCTCTCATCACTATGATGTAGTTCAACCCTAACTAATACTTATTAAGATGCTTTATGACATTTTGGCCTTATGCTGGATATTATAGATTCAATAACTCACATTTAACACCTATGACAGATCAACAGAGCTTGTATGTAAAGTATCCATTATCTAGTAAACCATCTTGAAAAGCTACTAATTTTCATCACACCTATGGGGGCCAAAGCCAAATGTTTCCTCCCTTAGCTGAACCCCCTATAGTCACGGTGGAAAAAATAGGAGAAAATTCCATTTCTTGGTACATGCCTGCATATACAAAGATTCCACAAAAAAATACTGCAGAAATCACATAACATCAAAACACTCGATTGCTTTAAGAACTACGGGATGGGGTTGACCTATATCTAACAGAAGAATGAAGCAGAGTACAGAGCACATGTGAAAGCTGAATGTCCTCAGATGTCAGTGGGAGCTCTGTGGGGTGCAGAACAAGATGAGAACTCATTGCAACTGCACCAATAATGTGAATCATCACATAGCACACTAAGGAATGTTTTGTTAATGCTACCAATTTACCTTATCCTGGCTACAGGTATTTTTTGACAATATAATGGAAGTGTATGTGACAAAAAGTGCTGACTTTGTAAGAAAAGACTTGTGAAGAAAGAAAAATAATAGGATCTATGTTTACAGATAAAAGAGAACAGTGAAAACTGGTTTTTAATATAAACACAGAATATAGAGAGATGATTGAAGGCATTATCATAATGGATTTGCTTAGCCACAGTCGATGAAAAAGAAAATATATAAATGTTGAGCATTTATGTATTGAACGCTTACTGTATGGGTCTCATGGAGCTGATGAACCTAGTGGCAGGGCAGGAATAACGCCACAGACATAGAGAGTGGACTTGAGGATGGGGTCAGCAGGGAAGCTGGGGCAAAGTCAGAGTAGCATCGACATATGTACACTACCAAATGTAAAATCGATAGCTAGTGGGAAGCAGCCGCATAGCACAGGGAGATCAGCTCTGTGCTTTGCGATGACCTAGAGGGGTGGGATGGGGAGGGTGGGAGGGAAGCTCAAGAGGGAGGGGATAGGGGGATATATGTATGCATATGGCTGACTCACTTTGTTGTACAACAGAAACTAACACAGTATTATGAAGCAATTATACACTCCAATAAAGATGTATTAGAAAAAAAAAAACTACATTCAAAGACAGTTTATTAATATAAATCCCAAAACGTAATGATTTTATTTTTATGAAGAATATTTCTGAAGGAAGTATTGTTGAGCATTTATATTGTAAACTGGATCTTACAAGGAATAAACGGGGAAATTTTCCAATGACAAAAGATTTTGAGTATACGTAGCACCAGAAACTCAATGTAATTTTTTTCTTATAGAGAAAATATGTAAACTCACCTGGAAATATGACCAGATTCATATCAGACAAAGCCAATATCCTTACACTACAGATTACCTTAGAAATCGATGCCTGACCACTGTGACACTGATGTTGGCTTCTTCCATATCGGATTTTGAGTGATATTTTAAAATATGAATGAATTGAATCTTTAAGAAGTCAGACATTTATTTTTATAAACTGGAATGAACTGGCTATACTATCTTATTTATTTCTTCAATAAATATTTGCTTTTTGTTGGATTTGTTAGCTCTTAATAAAACTGATCTCACCTAATTGTATTTACAAATTCAACAAGAGCTAACAAAGGGGATTTTATTTCCATTATAAGTTAGCCAAAAATAAAATCTGTGAATCAAGATCTAGATAGTTCTGTCACCAAGGTTTTGTTACCTCAAGTAAAAGGAGAAAATGAAAAATATACAATTTTGATTTCTCAGATAATAATAATTACTTCAATGATAATAATAATGGCCAACATTTACCACAAGCCAATGACCAGTTAGAAGAATGGGATTCCCATGGTTTGTTCAGACTAATCATTTTAGGTAGAAGTGTTATTAGAAAATGAACCACCCTATTACTGTTTCCATTATACTCATATTACCAATGAGAGAACTGAAGTTATGCGAATGAGGTCACCCGCTATAAAGGTGTGAAGCCAGGTTTTAAAGTCAAGGCAGCTCCCCACGTCACAGAATAGTTCAGCATATCAATTACTGCTAAGTTTATATAGTTATGACATACAGTCTTACTCTCTGTAAGTTATTACAATTTATTGTGCTTCCTTTCACTCTGTTAATCCTAAACAGGATCAAATTGAAGGGACTGAACACTAACATATATTATTTGGTATAAAACTTATTGAATCTTCTACATTATATTCAGTTACACCCTAAGCTTCAAGGAGTGATGAATTGTTTCCATAGTCAAGTACAAAAGCCTTAATTCATAAAACATTTTCCTAGTTGAGGAAAATGAATGGCATGAGGACAATAAAAAAGTAAAAGTTACAGCTGAAGTCAAGTGCAAGAGAATTAGAGACAATATATCCTAGCAAGCTGAATAACAAATAGTGTGTGAGGGTGAATAGTACTTGAAGACAGAATGAGAGAGAGGGGGAGAAAGGACAGAAAGATGGAGAGGGAGGGAGAAAACAGTAAATTAAAATGGTAATTAGGCTAATGACTTTTATAAAACCCACTATATTGTAAAATACTCATTCTTTCAACCATAAACTCCAGAAACATGGTCCCTTTATAGCAATGGTTTGAGAAGATAGCTAGAGTGCTTCCATGAGGGATGTATTTAAAGTTTTTATATGTCTGTGTATGCAAATACATCAACAGAAACCTGGAAATATAACAGTTACCATCACTGTCTGTGACATGTATTTCACTTTCCTCTCTAGCTTTGAAGAACACAGATGCTTAGTGCCGTATATGTGTGTGTGTGTGTGTTTGTGTGTGTGAGAGAGACAGCACATGCGCAAAGCAATGACTGAAGTTACGCAGCCAAGACTTTAAATATTATAAAGTGACTGTACCACTCTTACAGAGATAGTCTTATAATATTTCTAATATTGTCTGGCTAATGAGAACCCTCCACACAGATTTCTCTGTCAATACTTTTTAATTATTTTTACCCTACCTCCCTAATCCAATCAAAACCTCCCTTCAGCTACCACCAGCCATCACTTAGAAAGAATCTGATAAATTTTAACTGTACAAAAGAACTTAGGCAAGTGCTGATATCTTCAAATAGTGACGAGAGAGGGTTCTATTTTAATGGAAGATAATGTGTGAGAGAATAATTCTCTAACAGAGGAATGCCAGGTACAAGGAAAAATGTGAGGTCCGTTGACCCACAAAATCAAGGAATAGTGACTGATTCCCATCTGGAATGAGTCTAACCCTAGTTGACGTATTTTCAAGCTATTTTATCATGCTGAAAATTTTGAGAAACAAAAATATCTTGACAGTTACATGGTATAAAGATTATTAATGTGAAGCCATTTCGAACTCCTTTTTAGAATGTAAACACTTGTTTCAAAACCCCACACCTGAATTATGATATACATACATATTTTATATATATTTATAAAACGTGTACAACTTAAAAATATACTGACAATCCCCAGTGACTTAATATAATGCCAGCATTTACATATGAAGTGTTTTAATACATTAAAAAATGCTGTAAATGAAGGACTCCAACGAATAGATCACAACCTTTATACTTACATTTGAAGAGCTATAATAACTATTCTTCGTAGCTGAAGAGGTTCTACTGCAGGGTCAGTATTTGGCAGAAGCCATCATATTCTCGCAAGTAAAAGCAACTAGAGAGCTGTGAAGTCCACCTGGCTGAAGGCCAGCAGCTGGAGGGTGGTATATCACCACTGGAGCTGGAACTGCAGGTGAGAGTGGCTGACCAAAATATACAGTGTTTGTATAATTATCACTGAAAACAGAAGTCTCCTCAGTGATGCCTGCAGTAATTGATAACCTTTACACTCTGGACGGTACTGATTAAACTCTTCAGGAGACACCAAATTATTACAATGGGACTTTCTGGGTCAGTGATGCCTACACAAAGCATTATGTCCATATGCATGTTTTCAGTGATGTCTGCCATAATTGATAACCTTTACACCACCCTTACATTGGTCAAGGCATTCAAGCCACACCAAACTATTACAGAGTGTATTTCTGGATCAATGACTACACAAAGCTTTACGTACAGTATCACATTCTTTTTCTCAGTAATGTCTGAATATATATTGCATACTAGTGAGGAACAGCGTTTAGAAAATTAAAAAACGTGCTTCTTTGAGGGATGCATTTATTTTATTTGTGCTAAATGGAAATTTTTCCTAATGAACAACTTATCAAAACACATAAAGCATTTAAAAGTAGCACTACTGATTGGGTTAGGCTTTATTTGAACTACTTGGTTTAATTGTAATGATCAAGCTGCCTACTGGGGATTCAATTTTTAATGACTTAATTTAATGTGCTGTCCATTCAAATGTCACCTTGTGAAGTGACAACTTATCAGTTTTCAACTTTAATGGAGCCCAAGCAAAGATAAGCATCATCTGAAACACAGCTCCCATAGCAAGTCTGAATTCTGGCCTACAGACTTAGATTTGTAAGTAATCTAACATCTTTCCCCCTAACGCAGTTTGATTTCTAAGTTGGAGGCTCCATTTTGGGGATGAACAAGGAAGTAAAAAAATAAACACAGCACACCTCATACCTCCCCCCGCCACCCACCTTTTTTTTTTTTTAACCAACAGCCCTGAAAGACCCTGGTATAAGTCAGTGGACCACTGGTACCCATTCAAACTGGATCACTGGGGTGAATGCAAAAACTGCAAGCCAGTTGGCATATTGATAGCCTGAGCTCCAATGCGGTGGATGTACTTGCAACAGGGAAATCAGAAAACACTAAAAATCAGAGCTACCCCCAGAGCTGGCTGTTAAACATGTACCAGCACACCATACCCTACAACTGATCAGCATTAAGTTAAACAAATACTCTTAAATACTTTCTGTGATTATTATGGATTGAATTGTATCCCCCCCCCATTCATATGCTGAAGCCCTCATTCCCAATGCAACTATATTTGGAGATAGGGCCTTTAAAATGGTAATTAAGGTTAAATGAGGTCATAAGGCAGGAGCCTTAATCCACTATATCCAGTGACCTTATATGGAGAGGGAGTGACACCACAAATTTGAGTGCCCAGAGGAAAGGCCATGTGAGGACACAGGGGGAAGATGGCCTTCTGCAAGCCAAAGAGAGAGGCCTCAGGAAAAGCCAAACTAGCCAACACCTTGATCTTGGACTTCCAGCCTCCAGAACTGTGAGACAATAAATTTCTGTTGTGTAAGTCACTCAGTCTGTGGTATTTTGTTATGGTAGCCCTAGCAAACTAATATAACGATCAAAGCATTAGAGTGTGAAAACACCAATATGCATAACATAACAGCTTATAACCTGAAAGAGCTAGTAACCTTGTTTTGCCATAGACATATGTGGAAATTATAATGCAAGTGTGTATGTGTGGCCCAAAGAACGAAAGCATTTTACTGGAGGGAGAGGAAACATCTGGTTGGAAGAGGAGGCAAATGAGCTGGGTCTTAAACAGAATTCTGATAGGTGACAATAAAAGGGAAGCCCATAAAGTCAAAGGCAGAGAGATGAGAAAAACAAAACATTTTAAAAAACTGCTGATAATTTACTTTTGTCATAGCTTGGGCTGCAAGTTATAACAAACACTGCAAATAAGTGTTTTCAGATTCGTCAGTGAGCTAAAAAGGACCGCTGGACAAGGGCACTGGTTTAAACATGAGAAGAGAGATGGAAGCTACACCTGAGGTCACGGAACCAGCAGAGCCCAGAGGTGAGGACAGATTCTGGAGCCGAACTACCTGTGTTTAGAGCATCGCTCAGAAATAACGAGTACAGGAAGAGTGCTTAGATTCATGCCTGGCATGTGCTAAGTGCTATGCAGTCACTAAAATGAGGGCAAACAAACAAAAAGTTTTAATGAACATGGTAGGGATATGGGTTTGAGAGACGATGATCGTATTAGTCAGCTGGGGCTACTGTAACAAAGTACTGAAGACAGAATGGCTTAAACACAAAAATGTATTGGCTCACAATTCTGGAGGCTAGAATTTCTAGATCAAGGTGTAGGCAGGGTTGGTTTCTTCTGAGACCTCTCTCCTTGGCTTGCCGGTGCCCATCTTCTCCCTGTGTCTTCACCTGGTCTTCCTTCTGTACCAAATTTGTGTTCAAACTTCTTCTTTATAAGGAGAGCAGTTACCTTGAATTAGGGCCCACTGTAATGGCCTTGTTTCAACTTTATCTCTAAATACCATCACATTCTAAGGTATTAGAAGTTAGTACTCCAACGTATGAATTTTTAGAGGACACAACTTAGCCCATAACGATGATAAACAGAAAATTAGAAAATGGTGTAACCATTTGTATGCTGTAGTGACTGTGAGAAGAAGAAAGAAAATAAATGATGTTTCCAACATGGGGGTCTATGGACACGACGGGGGTCTCTTGGCCTAATGATCTACAAGAGCACAGACGCATTCCCCATCAGATCATCCTGAAAGAGTGAAAAGCACGTACTTTAGACTCAAACAGATTCAGGTTAAATCCCAGCCCTGCTCTAAGACTCAGAGCATCATCTCGCTAAATCTCAGCAAACATGTCCACAAACAACAGATTATAAATATTCGCTTTGCAGTACTGCTAGGAGGATTAAATCAGACAAATTCGGTAAGAGGGTACAGAATATTACTGAACACAGAAGCTGGAGAATTTTTTCTTCTTCATTATGATGCTTGCTGTTATTACAATGTTATGGGGTAGGCAGGGAGATACGTAAGCATCCCCTCACCCCTAAGGTGTACCTCAACATTAGAATTCTCCCATGAAATGCTATCTTTTGAGATGTTGCGTTTATAGGAAAGTGCATTTACACCTAACCTTATCCAGCCCCTAGGAGTAGTCTGACTAAGGAAGGGTGTGGCATCAATAAACAGAAGTATATAATGAAAAGAATGACGAAATTTACTTCAAACAATTTTGTTCTAAGACTGACCATATTTACAATGACAATTCTTCCTCTCAAAATTAAATTGAAAGTCAATGTTTACATTTTAGTTGTTTCAGTCCACTTTCAAACCCCATACTATAAACATGACTTGAACGATCTCAGTCTCATTTCAAAAATAAAGAGAAGAAGGTGATCGTGATTTGTCTCAAGGAAATGAAAGCACTAAAACGAATATTTTAGAATTCAGAATTTGATACTCTGCTTAGTGGGTCATGAAATGCAAAATAATTAATTTAGAGATTATGTATTACCACTGGAGCTGAATTCAGAGTGGAGATCATCTTTCATAATTGAATGTCTGGTGCAGGCAGTACCCTCTCCACACAGTCTCTAGTTAGTATTATGCTATGGAGATACTGCATTACAGAGCCCAATACAGTTATGATTCTATCAAGAATTTTTGTAATTCGGTCTTTATATCCACGGAGATGAAGGGAATATGCTGTACAAGACCTTTCCTTCTCCCTCTTCATAGAGTAGCTGTCTTACGTAACTTATAAAGTATCTAAAAATTTAATGTATCACATGGCATTTGCAATAGTTTTATTTTAAATTTAGGGAAAAGTGGCTACACTTAATTGACACACTTAAACGGTATGATACCCTGATTTTAATCATCTTTTAAAAAATGTTCTTAATGACAAAACGTATGCTCTTGCTTGTTAAATAGAGTACATCAATAATAATCTCATTTTTCTGCATGCCTTAGAGTTTTCATTATCTAGGGGCAGATTTCCCACCCTGATGCAGGCTTAAGGACAAGTTCAGGACTAGCGGGCTGTATAGAGGGGAGCGGCTTGACCCCCGCCTCCAAAGTGTCTTAGAGTTCCTTACTTCATCGAATCCACATGCCTGGATTTTTCTTGACTTTGGTTTTTCACTTGTCTATATTGGGCTGTCAGCTCTCTTTCATTCTTTCTTGTGTCCATTCGTCTGATTTTTTTTTTTTTTTTATCATGCTGAGAGGAGGGAGATAATCCTCAAACACAGCACCGTCTGTAACAGCACTCACCTTGGGCAAGTCACTCTCCTGAAATTCGGGGAGGGGCAGTGTGGTAGAGCAGGATAAACGGAAGGACGCACGGCATATGAAGAGCACCGGGCTTACTGCTCAACTGCATCTGCAGTGACGGCCCAAGACTCTCCTCGCTCGTGACAGCTATCCGCATGCATTCATGAAATTGCCAGGTATTTTCAAATCGGCACTGTATTTTGAATTTATATAACCAAGAATGATATACCTGAAGAGTATCACGGCCCTCCACTCAAGGCAAGGAATAATGCCCGTTGTGTGGGTTCATTTAGTCCATGAGGAGAGGCATGAGATGCAAAGATGATTTCATGAGCTATTAAATATTATCACAACTACCACAAAGCCCTTTAATTCAAGATATGAGACTATGAGTTACTAAATTATGTTTTATACATAGGCATTGCATATCCCCTAAAGAGTCTCAAATCTGTGATGAAGAATACTTTTGAAGATTGCTTCATGATTCACTTGTGCATTTGTTGACAATGAAAACCCACTCCAGCTGAAAAACGTCAAAACAAAATAAAAATTTTTCCAGCCAAAAAACCCAAGAATTTATCATAAACAAAGAAATACGTGTTACTTGTTTGGATGGAACAGGGGACAAAGGAAATTTACTATCCTGCTCTCTTAAGATCAATGAACCTTGATAACTATTTTGATAATTAATCTGAGTGTCATTTATGTAGCATGGTAAGAAATCAGTTCTGCTCCCTGAAAACTTTCCTTTTATAAACGTAGATTCCTGGGCTTTACCTCAAAACTACTAGACCAATCTTTTGAAAATTCTGCATTTTAAACTAGTTTTCCCTGTGATTCTTATGCATATAAAATTTGAGAATTACAGCTTTAAGCCTAGCCTTATGGTCTCAGATTTTATTTGTGTTAAATTATTAGAGTATAAAGGAATGCATCCATACAGGGTGCCCCAGACCTTACATGGATTCTTCAATGCAACCAATGTTAAATAAGCAATATCTCTTCCTAGTTATTCTTAAAGAGCAGAAGAGAGCATGTGTCTGTGTGTTATTAACTCATTTAATCAATACTTATCAATCTATTTATTATCTCTTTGTTAGGGAATGAAGCAGTATGCCATCATGTGTTGGGAATAAAACAGCGAGCAAAAGGAGTCCTTGTTTTGTTGGGCTTCCCTGGTGGCGCAGTGGTTGAGAGTCTGCCTGCTGGTGCAGGGGACACGGGTTCGAGCCCTGGTCTGGGAGGATCCCACATGCCGCGGAGCGACTGGGCCCGTGAGCCACAGCTGCTGAGCCTGCGCGTCTGGAGCCTGTGCTCCGCAACAGGAGAGGCCGCGATAGTGAAGAGGCCCGCGCACCGCGATGAGGAGTGGCCCCTGCTTGCCGCAACTAGAGAAAGCCCTCGCACAGAAACGAAGACCCAACACAGCCAAAAATAAATATAAAAATAAATAAATAAATAAAAGATTACTATTTAAAAAAAAAAAAAAAAAAAAGAGTCCTTGTTTTGCTCTCCTACAACATACGTCCTGATCTATTATTTCTCTGATGTAAAAAACATGAACGGACACACATAGGTTTTCATTTAGAGAATTGAATTTTAGCTAGTCAAAGCATATTGACAGTGGAAAGACCTCCTGACACTGCAGCAGGCTCCTGCAGCCAAGCCTGCGAGTGGAATGTCTGACTCCATTACTAAAACTCTTCAGAAAGTATGGAAGGTGAGGTTTGGGTCTGTAGCGCTGGCTGTAAAAAATTTCCTTTATCCCCAGAAAAGAATTCAGTCCACATTTGGACACCTTGGCATTGGATTAGCAACTTTAGAAAGCTGTAACAATTTAATCCCCAAAGGTGGCAGTACTTCAGATTTTTCATACCAATATAATGGTTGGATTATCCTGAGGAAATAACTAGAAGGTTCCAGATAGTACTATACCCAATGGGGCTTTCAATCTCAGTGTATTAGCAATGACTAATAGTCATCTGTTCATATTTGGAAAGTCCTCCTTTTCTTCACCTTCTCTTCCAAAATACACAGACACAGACACACACACACAGACACACACAGGAGAGGCCTCGGACATGGTAGCAGTCAATATATTTTAAAACTTACATAATAAAACTAAATATTGAGCACAAAATTTATAGAAAACCACTTGTTTAGGCTGCATATGATCTCTAAATCTACAAAAAGCTGGCAATGAAAAGTGTTTTCACACCTAATTCATAGATGAAGAAACTCAGAGAGACTGAATAACTTGTCCAAGGTCAGACATCTGGACGGTAGTTACTCTGGGCTTTGTCTTGCCAAAAGCCTAAGCACTTTCATTACATCATCCACAGCAAGGAAAGTTCTTGGGCATAGAGAGGGGCTTGCGATGGAATTTGTACCTTAATGTTTCAGGGTACTCTCTTTTCCTGCTCTGATTTTCACATGTTTGTGAAACAGACAACAAAACTTAAGGGGTCTGAGTGAAGTAATTTAAACCTCACCTCCAATATCACATCTCCTTTTTATCATGTGCTCATTGAGGGCAGTGAGGAATGAATACCGTCTCCCCACCATTTTATATCTGGCACACTGCTTCTCTGCCTCATCCTAAAGCGTGATTCTTGTTCCATATGTGAAAACCATCCTTGCCAGTTCCCTCCTGTTGCAAGTTCTGTGATTTCTATTAAGTGTCCCAGCAAGTTAGGGGTATCTATTTTTATGGCACCCTACCAGCCTCTGATGGAAGATTCCTGAACAAAAATCTTATCATCTGTGTTCAGTTGGTTCATCCAGCGTTGAGCACCCCTTAACTCTTTAAAAATATCACTGTCAACCCTTCCTCTTTCCATTGTGCTCGCAGACAACATTCATCTCCACGTATTCCTTTTCAACAACAACCCTCAGGCAGAACTCAGAAGTCTTTTTAGCTATCAGCAGTCAGATGGTCCTTTACTTCCAAAAAAAAAAAATCATTCACACAGGGTACTTTTTAAAGGCTGTCTTTGGCTATTTAATCACGTGTTTCTTCATCCTTTAATTGGAGGCCTTGCTTTGAGCCCACAAACCCTCCTTTTCACGCCACTGGCATTCTGTCGCTACATTAAGTTCTGTCTTCCATACTTATTTATCCTTCGGAAGACTTTTTAAATTATCCTCCCCGCTTGGATTCCGTATGTTCTAACTCTTTCCCTCATCTCAAATTCTGTGTTACTTCCTCTTTCTCGTATTCTTTTTTCTCAGACTTTGTTTCCGGCCACCCTGGGTCTGTTACTTTCTTTCTCTTTAATCACCTCCTCCATTAATTTCTCAACCTTCACCTCCGGACCGCCTTCCTCTTGTCTTCTGCAGATTTCAGAGAAACCTACTTCTGAAGTATTCCCTGATTCCTTTTTTTCCCTTCAAATGTTTAAATTATTCTTCCTTGCTGTTTTCTTACCTAAACCGCATTCACCCCAAGCCTCACCACGGTCCCCTTCCCCTGTGGTCCATCACCATCGCTTGCCATCCATTGTCTGAAGCCCCCTATCAGGGCGTTCCCTTATCTTCATCCCCCGGAGACATCGCTGCCTTCACAATGGCAGGTGTTACTGCTTTCTTACTTCTCTTCTCCCTTTTATTTTAAATTGTTGAATCCATCCCAGCTGAGCCTTCCTCACTTTTATTATGGTACGTGTTTAACCAGTTTGCAGAGGTATGAATCTTTTCCTTACAAAGGTTACTGATGGTTCTCTTTCTTTCAGGAAGCAATGCTGTGCTCTGTTCTCCGTAGCTAGAATAACGTTCCTTGCCACACGTGCACTTGTTTCAGTGGACTGTGGAATCACAGACGAAGCGTGGAGGGCTCCTACGCCGGCCGAATCCCTTCTCTGACCAGCAGTGTTTAGCCTCAGTCTGACTTGCCAGTTTTATTTTAATTTTATGTGACACTATGTAAAATCCTAAACTCACTTTCTGATTTTAGCTGAAAGTGTTTAAATAGAAAAAAAACATTACAAACGAGATCACTAAATTTTCCACATTTGCTTCAATGCTGAGGAAAAGAAATATCTTTGTCCTTGACTTGCTAAACAGAATGACACAGTTCTCTTTATACTTCGAGATTTTTCTTCTCTTGTTGTCGCCTCTAAAGTCAACTTTATCTCTCCATTGCTTTGAAGCTACTTGTTTTATGGGATTTGAATTAAAGACAACATATCTTCCTAGGTCAATTCTAATTAAATTAATGATCAGGGTCCCTTCCAAGACCAGCTTGTTGCAAAGCAATTGTCCTTTCTGAAGGAGGAAGACACACACACACACACACACACACAGAGGAACTTTTTAAATTCAAACACCTCTTTTTTTTTAATTAATTAATTTATTTTTAGTTTTGGCTGCTTTGGGTCTTCGTTGCTGCACCTGGGTTTTCTCTAGTTGCAGCGAGCGGGAGCTACTCTTTGTTGCGGTGCACGGGCTTCTCATTGCGGTGGCTGCTCTTGTTGCAGAGTATGGGCTCCAGGCGTGCGGGCTTCAGTAGTTGTGGCTCGCGGGCTCAGTAGTTGTGGCTCACGGGCTCTAGAGCACAGGCTCAGTAGTTGTGGCGCACGGGCTTAGTTGCTCCGCGGCGTGTGGCATCTTCCTGGACCAGGGCTCGAACCTGTGTCCCCTGCATTGGCAGGCAGATTCTTAACCACCGGGCCACCAGGGAAGTCCCCAAACACCTCTTGATATATTCTTAGAGTAACAGCCTACTAAGGCAATATGCTCAAATATACAGATTATTAATATGCTCAGATATACAGATTATCTAGTTGAATTTCCTCCTTCTCCCATTTATCTCACACACGAAAAAAAATCTTTCTTTTGAAATAATTTTAGAACATTCCTCTTGTCTTTATGAAACCTTAAAAAGAAAACCAAATAAACAAATCAACTTTCTTTCCTTTTCGATTTCCTGTTCTCTGTTTTCCTTTCTTTCTCTAACATATTTTTTTTCATGGTCTTTTAAATAAATTCCTCCAAAATTCTCATTGACAAATCAGAACTACAGAGAGGAGAAGAAAATACTGGGTGTGTTGCGTCCAAATTCTGCATTTCTTCTTTTTCTGCTGTCGTTCTGACAGCCCCTGGCCCTTCCATACTACCGTGCCCTACACTTCCACAACTCCTGGTCCACTGACCTGACTTGCTACATTACCTCCTATTCTCAGGTAAAGTTCTCAGCCCATAGGATCTATACTGGATTCTTCGCACCACATCCCAGCCACTCCTAAGTGAAAGAAAGTGAACAGTATTCACGTAGAGGCTATTTTGTACGTCTGTATGCCAGATGTTCACTTTTGCTTGTTTTCTTTAATCCTTAGAGTTCAGATTAATCTAGAGTAGACTCAAGTATCAAGAAAATCTGTTTTCACACACACAGCATTTCTATAACGTTAGTAAAGAGCATACTACTCCTCCTCTTCTCATAATTAAAAACTTGAAAACAGAGAAACCAAATAATCAGACGAAGCTCCTCAAGAACATCCGTGGGGATGCAGGATACGATCCTAGTCCTTCGGACGTGTCCCCACAGCTCCTCAACACCACTGAAGACGCCCACGGTCCTACTGTCCACCCTGTGTGATGATTTTGTAAGCTACTAAATTACACGTACAGTTCTCTGGTGTGTGTGTGAGGGTGTGCGTGTGTTTAGGGAGAACTGAGAGAATGGCAGGGTAAGTCTACTTGATTTTACTGACTTTTTGGCAAATTCTCAAGGCGTAAATCAAAATCCTCTTTCGAAATAATTAAAAACTACATAGTTTTCCTTCATATGTACCATGGGCTAAAATTCATAAAATTTTTAAAATTGGGAACTGGTGTTTTTAGTATTTAATAATTTGGGGGACTAGTTCAACTGTTTTCCACGAAATAGATATTAGAAGTTATTAAATATAAGAACTCAATTGTGTATAATTCAATAAATATAATATAGCTCATATTAATTAAATGCTAACAACAAGCCAGGCAGCATGCTGAGTAGTTTATATGCCCTACTTTATTTAATCCATACAACAGCTTTACGAATTAGGTGGTTCTGTTATCCTCATTTTACAGACGAAGAAATTGAGAATAGTAATTAGTATAAACTTGAATAGTGTCTTATAGTAAATAATAGGTAGGGCTGCAATTCAAACCCCGAAGTCTGGCTACTCTTAACCATCAATGCTACATTACATTACAGATACGTTTATATTGCTACCATATATAAAATGTGTTATTGCAAAGCTTCCTCAGATATTAGAAATATTTTCCGTAATGAGATCCCAAAGTGATTTTTGTGTATATTCATTTATTTTGTGGTGTTTTGTTCTTTACTATTACATTTTTCTATAGATGATACATAGATATTCAAAAGTGTGACTCTGCCTAGTGGGCAGTTTTGACACAAAAAACTATGCTCTTAAAGGAAAAGTACTTTTTAAATTTGAATTTCAGCTTCTAATATTAATATGACTACTGTTTGTTGGTTTGAATCAGTGTGTATTATTTGTGCAACTATAATCTATAGCAAGATGTAATTAAGCCGCAGAAAAATAATACGGTAATACCTTGCAAGATCATCAGATAATACCTTGTTTTGATTCCTTAAGGAACTAATATCAGTTCAGTCTTTTTAAATGGGGGGAAACTGATAAATATTTGCTATGAACAAAAAGACATACAGAAAAGACAGAAAAAGGAGGCAAACACAGAAATAAGTAAATATCTAAAAGAATTATGTTCAAAAAGCAGCAGAAAATCTGATTTAAAGATAGTAAGAATTAATTAAAAGGCACAAGACTTTCTTAAAAAGACATCATAGTAAAATGAGAGATGGCAAATATTTTATTTTGGACTCCTTGCTGGAAAAATCAGATTTAGCAAATATTTTGGAATGTGTCAGTGCAGATGAATAAAATGTTGCATTTTAGAGGTTTCATTGTTTTTAATGTCTGAGCAATATCTAACAAAAGCGTGTTTATTAATAAAAGCAATTATGCATGTATTTAAACATGCATGTCGAACATCTGTTTTGTGTGAAGCAACATACAAAATAAACTATATTATTTTTGTTTAAAAGCTCCTGTACATTTTGGTAAAATACATCTTTTAAAACTACAAAGAAAAAGAAAAAAAAAAGAGAAGATGGAGCTTTATATGCTTCGAGCACAAATCACTGTAACCACTGTTCACCACCCTGCCCTGAAAAGAAACACTTGAGTTACTGCAGTTGAGTGCCCTAAGGTTATTTATCACAGCAATTCACTTAATCCTGCATGCTTCCTGGGAACTGCTAATGCTGGACTCTTCCTCCTTGAAGGTACTAATGAACAATAAAATGACTCATTTTATTAAACTTATCATATAATATGTAATGCATATACATGTCCTGATTATAAATAAGGGTGTCTGCAAAAAACGTGTGTATTTCAGCACTGCTATAACCATTAAACCAGGATTTCATATTTAAGACCAGTCTTTCAGAAAAACACTTCCAGACTAAACATATCTAAAAAGCCATAGATGCTCTGATAGCATAGAGAAGATACAGCTAGTCTAACCCTTAATGAGCAAATTAACCCTGGTCATGTGCAATCAAACTATATACGGATGAATAAATTCAAGTATCTTTATAATGAATGAGAATTTCAAAATATGGGTTATACTGGACCTTTGTAGGAAGACTGTGGTCTACTTTTACCTTCACAGGTATCCTGTTAATATCCAATCAAACGCTCATGATTCCTGAGTGACAAGGAGGCACAGTCCGTAGCAGAGGGTAGATAATGACTTCTTAAGGAGTCAGCCCTCATCTGACAACATGAACCTCTGTATTTGTGACCGTGACCCTCTGGCAGCCTGGATGAGAAGAGAGTCTATGAATCTGTGATTACTTGTATAGCCCTTTGATTTTAGAAAACAAGAGAAAGGGACAGAAAGGTATATTATTAGGACGTAAAACTATGGAAGGAAAAAGAGAGTAGGTATTCTTCAAGTAGGATTTATCATGGTTAGTACAAAATCACAGTAGTACACACTCAGTTTTTACACAGTAGTGAGTTGAGAGATTTATGCCTATTTACAGAATGTTGGGGAAATTTTCTGCTAAAGTAGAATACAATTAAGATCATGTAGATTTCCAAGTAAGACAATCTTCTGTATAGAAAACCAGTTCAAGTCAAGGATTCTGAAGAAACTGCAATCAACTTCAGTACTTTTAAATGTTACAAGCTATAAATGTGTGTGTGTGTGTGTGTGTGTGTGTGTGTGTGTGTGTGTGTGTGTGTTTGAAATGGCTGCAATGAACTGCCATCCTGGGTCTGGACAGTTACATGTACTTTGGAGCAAATCCAGAAGCACTAGATGAGCCTTTAACTAACTGAGGTAATTATGTTTATTTCTTTTGGAATGTACTTCTTTGAAATCATGTTTAGTTTTCCTTCCAACTTTCATAACATGTTTACTGAAATCAAGTATAATTACTCAAGGTTTCCTTTCCCTGCCAACCGACAATTTCTTGGTGGTGTTTTATACTAGTATTTGCTTCTAGATGATGATTATTCAAGAGTTGAGTATTAACAGTTGTCACATGATTGAATATCTGGTTTCCATATTCTTTAACACTATGAATAGTAGTTTTTAAATAACTGCCAGAATGGCTACACTTCATTTTTGATCACCACACTCTAACTTATTTAAAGTAAATGAAAAAATTGTAAAATAATATTGAATGTACTCTCCTTTGACTACATTTAATGGCATCTACGCAGAAAATAACAACCCATCATGTCATGTGAATTTTCTACAGTGAAAGAAGAAGTGCAATTTTTGCTCTTAGGTTGTAAATAGTATTCACATTACAGATCTCACCCTTAATTAATGGAAGGACACTATACTTGGTTTAAATATTTGTATTTATATGAGGCTGTTTTTAAAGGAAAATATAAGTTTTATAAAAGAAAAGGGTTATGATATTTTGAACGCCTTAATAGTCAGAGAAGGAGGAATCATTTTCTAAATATGAAAATAGTGTTCTTAATTGTTAGGGCTTTTCTTTAGCAACAGTTGCCAGCCCAAGGGCAAGTGCAAGACAGAGCAGACATAAAGAATCTCCGCGCCACTATTTTAATTGCTGGCATTCATAGCATTTAGCAGTCGGAAGTCTCAAAGGAAAACAACTACTTTCATTTCACCTCCTGCAGCCACCCTGTCAGGGGAGAGGTCTGGGCTCAGAAAATGCGGCTCATTAAAATGAAGAATTTTCCCCGACTTTGATATTCACCGTTCACTGGGGACTCACTACCTGTTCACCGCTCCGTTTCGTCTGGAAGGAGGTTGCAACACAGCAGACTCTACCTTAATTAAACTTCTTTAATCAAATTCATTAGGTCTCTAACATTTATAAAACATGTTGAATTATGCTACCGATATTCTTAGTATATATTTTTTAAACTGTCAAGTTTTTTCCTTCCCTTATTTAATTGGTGCATTGAGCAAAATTCAGAACAATACTTTCATCTGCCTCATAAATGTCTTACCGGCATGCAAGGTACATGCTTTTTGTATTTTCTTACAAACAACTACTGCTGCTTTCAGATGCGTATACCTATTTTCTCAGCCCATACACATTTAGTTTTACAGTCATTATCTGGGAATGGAGGATTTGTTATTTCAAATTGAATTTTGTAAATAAAAAAGTCTTAATATTCTACTACTTACCTTTATTACCATATTGCAATTAGAGTAGAAAGGTTTAAAACATAGCCATTCTTCTAAAAAAGCTCAACATGGTAACACACAATCACATCAATACACTAATTGAGTAGTAATTGTTTATAATAGAGATATTGACTTTAGACTTGTAAATATTTCTTCTGACTAGCTGGCTTCTGTGGGCAGACTACAAAAGAACCCATTCTTGTGCTTCCTGAGAAATTTTTGTTCTCTCTTTTAAGAGCTGTGAATAACTTTGTTGGCTTTTGGCACAAAAGGGCTTTGTAGTTTCTTCAACATCCCAGCAGAGAAAATGGAATTTCTTGGGCAAAGTTTAGTGATCCCTAAAATTCTTACTCTGTATGTAAATGTCAATTTATAAAATGATAGCCCAAGAATTAGACACAAGTGTATTATTTCTTATTTTTGTAAACATTAAATAAGTGCAGGACAATAAAAATGAGAGAGCAACAGGAAGGTCGTAAATTTGGGGTTGAACAACCTGATAGTTAGTACAGGAAAGTTATTAATGTTACTAAAAGTACAATTAATGTCTATTGTGCAACTCATAGGCTTATTCTTTGTAGGGAACAAGCTGTATAAGAATAATTCACCTTGATGAAGTTATTACATTTGAATTAAATCCACTGCAGATAATCACACAGTATGCCAAGATATGTAAAGTACCAGAAGTGTCCTAGAAAAACTTAAAGAAATCATCACTGAAGGTAAGTACCTGAAGATAAGGTGATAAAAGTACATGGGGGTCAGACTACAAAATGCTTTGAATGCAGAATTAAGGATTTTATATTTTAAGCTATGTAGAGCCACTGAACATTTCTGAGTAAGAGATTGACATAATTTAAATCATTTTTAGGAGCAATAATCAGATTATGGTACACAGAATAGATTAGAGCATGAAAAAAATTACAGACAAAGGACATGAGCTGGGGAGATGGACCATCTGTTGTGAGTTGACAGGAGACTCTATTAAGATCATGATAAAAACAAGGAGTGAAGGTAGAAGATATTCTGAAAGAACACAACCGTTGGAAATGCAGAACTAGATATACGGAGAGTGACAGTAACCTGATGTAAAAATTTGGAAGTCTGACATACCGTACAAATAAGGAGGTCATAAGAGTACGTGAGAACTCTAAGGAGAGGATAGAAAAGGCAAAGAAAGGAATTGAGAATTTAATTCTGGGAATACTCCACATGGGGTAGGTAGGAAGAAGAAACATGTATAATTAAGGAGAGAGAGAGAAGAGTTGTCAATAAATTAGGAAGAGAACTAGAAAAGGTAGCATCCTCATTAAAGCCAACAAAGGAAAGAGTTTGAGTAGGAAGGCTTATCAAAGAGTCAAATACGAGCAAGGATGAGAAAAATCAAGGCTGGCAATGGCCAAAGGACTTGGGGATGTGGATGTCGTGGGTGACCTTTGTTGGTAGAATTCAAGACAGTGGTGGAGGGCAAAGCAAGGCTACAAATCCAGGGCACACTGGGCAGTGAAGACGTGCGGCCCAGGTTAGGGTTAGTCTGCTGAGAACGGCAGGGTGTGAGAGACAGGGAAAGAGAGAACAGAAGGAAGGATTTTTTTTTTTTTTTTTTTAATGAGGAAGCAGATCTAAGTTTATTGGGATAGAAAATGGAAACAAAACGTGAAGAAGGAGAGATTGAAACTGGTGAAAACATAAGTGCAGGAGTTAATGGAGGAGAAGTTCGAAATCATGGGGCACGCCTTATACCATTGTTCCTTCCTCTGGTTGGCCGCACTCACTGCACACCTGAACAACCATTTTTATCAGTGACCTAGAACTATTTTAGCAGTGACCGTGTTCATAGAAATCCACCGTGAGTCACAGTATATTAAAATATTATATTGTAAAAAGGTGTAAACCTGAACAGATATACCTTTATTGGATTTTTCTCAAGTTTTCTGTAAGTTGAAAGTATCAACCCAAAGAATACATATTTATTGAGGTGCACAGCAGAGCACTTTGATAGTGCTTGAAATAATAAACAATATCCTTTTGAACATGTAGTTTTAATCAGAAAACCACAGAGGGAGGAAAAATAAAACACTTGTGACACACACTCATAGTCACTTTGAAAATTGTTATTTGCAAATAGTCACTTCAATATGAGTGATGTAACTTTGGGCTATTCCTAAAAAAAAAAAAAAAAAAAAAAAAAAAAAAAAAATCACAGGGGGCATAGTTCCCAAGCATCAGAAGTCTAAAAAGAATGTCCGACTGTTACAAATTATGAAGCTAAATACAGGACGCTTTGTTTGTGTCCAGTAGCCAGTGAGGAAGAACTATAACTGGGGCAGATTATGATTCATTTATTTCCCAGGGGATGTTTTTTTCCTAGGTACACGGGAAGGAGTATCTTTGAGATTTTCTATAACCCTCTCCTTGATCTCAGTGAACTCACAGCTAACCACATTTCTCCTCTCTAACACCTGCAAGTAAAGCCATCCAAATCACTTAAGATCACCCTGGGACTACATAAAAAAAAGCCTACAAGCTATCATTTCCTGATCTAACAGAATTCAGAATTCTCCTAACCTCTTCTTTGCCTTTTTCATAGCTTTTACTCTTAGATTTCCAATTTTACCAATCCAAACACATTTCAGCTCCAATTTCAGTCGAGTTCCTTGAATTGACAACTATGATTTTGACCTAACATTCCCAGCTGACTTGGGCATGTCTTTAGGTCATAAACTCAAGGTCTACCTTTATCCTTTATAGGACACGACATTAGGTACAAGGTACAAATGGGAAAGTGGAAGTGACCAGTTTGGCCCAAGCTACAGTCACCCGACATCTAATAAGAGAAGAGGACCAAACAAATTATAAATCAGGCCTCAATTCTCAGATCTGTCCATTTACCTAGTATAATTTGAAATCCGTTTTTCAAGAAGGAGATTGTGAGTCATTTGGTGACAATGTTTTACTCCAAAAAGAACCAAATCCCAATCAAAATATAAGATATAAATATGGGCAGGAGAGCCAGAGTAACTGAGTTACTTTTCTGCAACATTTCCACTATTGTGGTAAGAACAACATACATACGTATTGTGGTAAGAACAACATACATACGTATATACGAGCTACAAGTATGTAATTTTGGCGATTCTGCATAGGATTAAATGCTCTTTTATTTGTTTTCAAAAGTGGCATTGCACAATATAAAGATGAATGTTAAAATTTATGCTAATAATTTAATTTTTTTACTTAGAATGGTATTAAATAAAACATTTTTTAAAAACATAACTTCAAATTGTGAAGAAAAGAGAAAGCTTTACATTTTAGTACCTTCAAACACACTCTTTTCTTGCCTTTTGAACAAAGGGTACCAGTTTTTCAACTGTGCCTCCCAAATTTGTAGCTGGCTCTGCTCTACGACATTGGAGGTGAGATCTTCATGACAAAATTTTTCGAAACTGAGAAGATTGGAGACGTCCATTTCAGGCATAAGGAAACATCAGTGCAAATGACTATAGATGGGAACAAGCCAGTTGTGTTCGTGAAACAGAAAGAAAGCCAACATCTCTGTAATAGCAAAGAAAGTGGTCCAAAATAAGGCCAGGGTTGTAGGCTGGGGCCAGATCACATAGGCCTTAAAAGATTTTCTCCTCTCTATATTGGATAGTTTATTGAAAGTTTAACACAGAGGAGGTGCATGATCGATAGAGATCATAAAAAGATTATCTTGATACAACAAAATGGAGAACTGAAGAACTATTGCCAAAGGATCCGCCCTTGTTACAAACACTTAGAAATGATATGTAATATGTAACAACAATCACCAACACTTAAAAACGTTGAGAGCTCAGGGTTTGAAATACTTTTGCTTCCATACAGAATAGAGAACAACTCATTGGCACAAGGAAGTGGAGAAGAGGCTTGGAGTGACTCAAAGAAACCAAAACCTCCTACACAGATTGTAAGATGAATCAGAACCCAATTAGTAAGACGGTGGGAGATTTGAGCACCATATGCAAACTGGATGCAAGAGACATTTATTAGAATGTATGCCAAAAAGCGAATGCATATTAATTTCAAATGAAAAAATGCATAAATATTCTTAAGTGACCCTGACAAAAAGCCAATGAAGTAATAGCATATAGGCCACATAATCTGACAAAACAAACCCAACTAGACAGCTAATATATCCCATAGATTTTCAACTATGAAGCACAATTATAATAATTCATAGATCATATAAAACATGGAAATAATTAACTATTTAGAATCAAATGACTTTGAAGCACTACCCAACAAAATTTATAATATATCTAAAGTGGGATTAGAGAGAAATGTATGAAATTGGATGTAAGAAAGAAAAAAAAAAACTGGACATTTAAGAGAAAAGCGCTCACTTCAAGAGGTTAGAAAAATGACAAAAGAGGAAGAACAATGAAAGTGAAAAAATATTAAGATAGAAGCAAAAATGTAAAATCGAAAATAAATATATCATAAAAGATCGACAAAACCAAGAACAGATTTTTTTTAAAAAGGTAATAAAATGGACAAACCTCTAACAAGACTGATCAAGAAGTTGCTAATAAAATTTTAATAATAGAAAGTGGGCATAATTAAAGAAGGAGACAAACAAATCATAAAAGAATACTCAGAAGAACTTGACATCAATAAATTTGCAAACTTAGATAACAGAAAAATTTTCAGAAATGTTGTCACAGATTTTATCAAGTTTTCAAGGGACCAATCACTCTTTTGTTGTAGAAACATACCCGGAGAATATCTTTTCATGAGACTAGTTTATTTTTACAGAAAACTTCATTAATGAACATTATATAAAAATGTTTGCATGAATACACATGCAAAAATGTTAAATACTATATTAAAAACTGGTTTTAACCAAATATAAAAAGTACCACATGATCAAGTAGGGTCCACACTGCAAATGCAAGGATGAGTTAACATTAGAGAATCTTTTACTGTGATCTACCAAAGTATTAAGTGGGGGAAAAATACGATCATCTCAAAAATGTGCAGTAAAGCACTTAATTAAATTCAACATCCAGTCACATATATTTTTATAAAATACACAACTCAAGCTAGGAATTGTGTTTAATTTTATTAACTCTAAAGGGTTTCCACTAAAATTCTATAAAACATTATTCAAATGATATTTAAATTATTTAGAAGTCCAACTGCTCCATCACGCCTTCCTACTCAACATTACAACGGAAGGCCCAGTCAACTTAATAAGACTGGACAAAGAAATATGGGTATAAAAAGTGGACGAAAGAAGAAAGAAGAAGAAATGTAAAAATATTGTTCAGTGATAATATGATTATTTGCGTAGAAATAATGAGAATGTATAAATAAGCTAGACAAAGACAAATAAGAATTCTGGATACCATATCAACTTTTTAAAAGATCAACAGCACTCCTCTATAACAGTAATAACAAATTAAATAGTGTTATTTTACTAATCCTAATCAAAACAGCACAAACCTTTAAAGTAATAGGTAATAAATCTAAAAAAATGGTACGGCATTTATATAATTATTATAAAATTGTATTGAGAGACACAAAAGGAGACCTAAGTAAATGGGAAAAGAGGCCATGATTACAGATGAAAATACTTGAGAGTAAAATTGTCCACTGCCTACAAATTAATCTGTAAAATGAGTTTAAGTTCTCCCGTAACACTGATCTTTTTGTTCTTAAAATTTCGTTTTAATTTAAAAATATATGTTGAGGACTAAATCTGACAGGAATATATTTGGCTTTGAATGAGAGGAAAAACAAATAATAGCTTAAAGCAAGCAAGACCAGAGGCTGACAGTCTTAAGTCTGGTACAACTTCTAGGGAAGGTCATTAAGGCAACTCCTACCGGCTCCATCACCCTGAGTGTGTGGCTTCTATCATCATGTTTAAGAGCGGCTCCTGTAACTCCAGGCAAGTGGTTGTGTTATACAAAGGAAGAAGCGAGAAAGGGCAAAATAAGACAGATGGGGAAAAAAACAAACAAACCAACCTTCAATCCTACATTTCATCTACAACTCTGACAAATGGCATCCCAAGAGCAAGAAATTCTGAGAAGAGAAATTTTCTAGGTTTCCAGTTCTCTATTACAGAGAAATTCAACAGAACGTTAGCTTTGTGAAGGCAAAGATCTTTGTCTGTTTTCTTTACAGATGCTTTCCAATTGCTGAGAAAAGCATCAGAAATATAGGAGATGATCAATAAATGACAAATTCAAGGAAAATGGTCATTTTGAATGAATATGGGTAGCCAATTTATTGTGTCTTCCTAACAGAGCAAAAGGCCAAGAAGAGTCAAGAGAATGGTGGAGAAAAGAAAAATTTGATTGAGATTGGGGTGTGGGATTGCTCTTCGAGACGTAAAGATTTATAACACAGTTAAAGCAATGAAAAGAGTGAGGTAGTGTATTTCATTACGTCAATGGACAAAACAGAGAAACTTAAAACAGACCCACACACATATGGAAGATTGGTATATGACATGTAGCACTGTGGGCCAGCCAGATGGTGTTTGGACAATTAGCCATTCATGAGGGGAAAAAGTAAAGTAAGATGTCGACCTCACAGTGTATATTTTAAAAAATCCACATGTATTAAGAACATCAATGACAAATCTAAAATTTTGAACTTTTAGAATAAAATCTAGAAAAACACCTTTGTTACCCTGAGATGATAAAATTATTAAATAAGATCAATAAATTATACATCATAAAGGATAATATTGATAAATTCAACTATATTATAATTAAAATTTCTTATTTGAGAAAATACACAAACACACACACAATTAAAAGACAAGCCACAAACTAGAAGAAAATGTGTGACTTTAATACAGTTGACAAAGCAATAGTACATATGGTTTATGTACACATAGGTATGTTATTAGCATACAACGAGATAAATAAGAAGAGTACATATGAAGATCAAAACACAGTGAGGAAAGATGAGTATTGAGAATAAAAAGAAATAATAATTTTTAAAAAGTCAACTTTTTTATATGATTTCATTCTCAGAAAAGTGAAGCTATGAAGTTATTATAACAAAATGTTAACATCTCTTAATTCTATGAGGTAGACATAGGGATTTTGTTGCATTATTTTCTGTACTTTCCTATTTGTCAACATATTTCATATGAATTCATTCTCGTTACCTACAGAACTGTCCTACCTGCTTTGTTGGGAAGGAATTGTAGGTGGCTGGCTTTGGAAGCAAGGGAATCACCTGGGCTGCTGAGGCAAGAGTACAGAAAGGAAGATGATGGGGATTTGGTTTGGGGTGATATTTGTAGGAATTAATCTAGGATATGTTCGGACTTAAGAGACTGACTGGCTAATAATTAGAAGGAAATGTGGCCAAATAACTTTGATAAATGCAAAATAAATCCCAGGTTTTGGTTTGAGGGACTGAGCAATGATAATGCCATTTCAGTGATGAGAAAGGCTGGAGGAGATGCAGGTGTGGGACAAAAACTTAACTGGGGGGGGGGGTCCTTTTTACTTATGTTTGCATGCCTATCAGACATCCTTGTAGAGATACAGTTGGATATACAGTTTGCAGTTCAAGAGATAGGTCTAGGTTGACCTTGTAAATTGTGCTGTTATCTGCACTGAGATGGTTGCAGTCAAAAAGCCTGGATGAAATACCTAGGGAGAGAGTATAGATATGAGGGAAAAGAAAGGGCCCCGGCTCAGTATACTTCAATATTTAGAGGCTGGAAATAGAAAAAGGAGGAGGAATAGGAGGAGGAGGAGGACGAGGAGAGGAAGGATGGGAAAAGAAGGAGGAAGGAAATAAAATAGATAAGGAGATGCAGGGAGCAGGGTGTCAGTAAAGACCCAAACTTCAAATGTGTGGGAATAATAAACCCTTTCCAAACACTGACATGTTAATTGGGACAGAAGTAACTAATGGATTCTGAGCCACAGGGAGTAACCGTAAGAAGTAGAGTGGTGAGAACGGAAGACATCTTAAAATTGCTACACTATGTTTTTATGGAATGGTCCATTTGAAAGGGAGATATTAAATATTTGGTGGAGAGTCATAACTGTTGGGTGAATTGCCTGAGAAAGCGAGAATGGATATGATTCTGAGCAGAAAGGTCATTGTTCCTTCTATTCATTGTGAGAGATGTACAGATAGCACAGGTGTAATTAATATTGGTAGTTGGTAGACGTCTATGAAAGGAATAGAGAAATTCCTCCTTGTGATATGAAAATAACATAGTTTTTATCCTAATTTCTAATTGCTTTGCCATTGCATACAACTGCGTGGCAAATACGGGAACGTAAGATCCGAGGGCAGTGATGTTGGCACTGTCTTTTCTACTACTGGAAGCGGACTGCAAAGCTTTGCTCTCTTCCATGTTTTAAATTTACCCAGTTATGTTTTATTGAAGCCAATGTCCAGGTATTTCTCACACTATGAAATATTCTAATGACTTTTTATTGCTGAAGTTTGTCAATTTCATGTATACTTTTATAGAAACTGCTACGATCAACTGCCTCAGATCCAATGTCAAATAATATGACGATACTGCCTTCAAAATCATTTGAAGCTAAGTGCTGCCTGGGCCTGATACTAGTGTAAAAACGTCTGAGCCCTAGGGAATATGTGAATGTTCAAAGTACAGCATTCCCTTACCCCTTACTCAACTCTCACTGAGTGAGAAATAAACAAACACTATGTTACATATAATGAATTCTATGTGAAAGAATTTCCACATTTCTTAAAATAATGCATCACTTAAGTAGCAAACTGTTACAATTAGGCGAGCACTCAAGATGTATATTCCAACTCCCCAAACTGCTCCAACTGATTAGATTTATGTTTGAAAGGATACTAATCTTTCGTCTAATAATTTTAAAGTGGTATTATTTTAGACCCAGAGACAAGAATCGTAGCTTTATTTACTGATGTAGAATTGTGGAATGTTAAAAGCTGGAGGGGATTTAGAGATTTAATCCTATTCCTTCTTTTTTCAAGTGAGGAAATTTAGGAATTTTAAGAAGTTCAGTGATTTGCCTGAGTTAGGAAAAGAGCTGAGACACAAATTCTAATTTCTTGTTCAGGCAAGAATTTATTCCAGCTTACATTTATTAGGTCATTACAACATGGACTCCATGTTGTAACTATATTTGCTATTTATCACCTGCTGCTAAGTTTATAAACTGTCTGCACTGATGCTAGTTGATTTATGTTGATGCTTCTCAGCCATTTCTAACGCAAACCTACTTCTGAAGAGGACACGCCTCCTGGGAGTGGGGCTAACGTCCACCATTTCTATACCCAGCTCTGCTGAGAATCACTGCTGCTTCTCTGACAGTGAGATTTTGAGCAATTGTATTTTCCAACTTTTATTACAGAAATTGTTACAATACCAAGCATGTTTTTTTTTCAAATTACACGTCTTTAACCTAGTCTGATTGTTACACACAACCCCCCTTCACAACACACACACACACACAAACACACACACACACACACACATGCGCTGAATCAGTGAATCTCATCTCTGATTAAGATGAAAACTCCTAGAGGGTAAAATCTGATTATTTTAGTCAGTTTGTTAAAGGACCCAATGAAAATCCCTCTCTCAATTATGTCCTTAATAATAATGTTGAATATTTAACATTTGATGACATTATTATTATCTAGTTGGCATTTCTCACAATTTGTATTTGAAGAGAGTTTTTAAAAGATGTCCAGCTCATCATATTTGTCTTAAAAATAAAATTTATTCATAAACTATCTAAAATCTAAGGAATGTAATAATCCAATCAATCACAGTAAACTAATGCTTTAGAATAATAAAATGTTCTTTTATATCCTTAGTTTTAAATGAAAATTAACCTTCGTTACTAAACAAAAAGAAGTTTTTTTAAATGAATGTTTACTTGAGAAAATTACAGATTAGTCTACTCGATATTACTCTCAATAGTTTTTTGGGAACTGCATGAAGTGTAACAGCTGTAGTTGGATAAATGAGTACCATGACATCTATTCAATGATCTGAATATTACATTTTCTAAGTATTAAATTTAAAGCTTCTTATCTTCATTTAATTGTTCATGCATCATTTTAACAGTTCAGCACACAATTTCCAATTTATCACTCACAAAATGAAAGTAAATAGCTTAGTGGGGGTTTGAGAAAAATAAAATTCTCTAGAAAGAAACAGAGTAGTTTGTAAAGTCTTTAAAATTCATAAATGAATGGACTGAGTTATGATATTAATAGGATGTAGATGAAGTAAAAAATCATACAAGTAGAAAGATGAAACGAGCTTTGAACTCTCATTAAGTTCTTAAAAAATATACTGAAACCCTTTATTACCAGTCTCTCATTGTCTGTGTTATGGTCCACTTTACCAGTTATCCTAGCACCCACTTACAGAGTAAAGCTTCACTTCCTTGACTCGCTTACAACGAACTGTTCCTGTTTTAGTACTCTATCTTCACCAAGTTTTGACTTTTTAAAAAGCATATTTTATATTCACTACTTATGCACAAAGCAGTCTTTTTTCCTAGAAAATATGCCTTGAGGATAGAGTTTGTGACATATCTTTACATCGATTACACATTTTAACTAAATATTATATACAAATTTATGACCTTCAGAGGGTTTTCAATTTCCTTATCTAAATTATACCTGGATTATTACACTCTCGTTTAAGTATTTCCTGTATGTAGAACTTGCTTCTGTATAATGCCCACATACTGAGGTTTCTTAATTCAACACCCTAATTAAGGAATAATAATAAATTAATTATAAATAACAACAATAATCATTTCTAAAGTACCATTGCCCAACAGAACTTTCTGCAGTGATGGAAATATTCTATATCTGTGTCATTCAATACCTTACCTGCCAGCTGCATGTGGTTACTGAGCACTTGGAACGTGGTTACTGTGACTGAATAACTAAAAATTTAATTTAAATCTTAACAGCCACATGTAATTTATGGCTAACATACTGGAGAGAAGAAACTCAAAGTACAAATTCCTCATCGTGGCTGGTTTTGGTAGGTGCTTTGGAAAAAAATGGGGGTTCTATGGTCAATTTTTTTTTTTTTTTAATTTGTGTAATAATTCCTTTCTTAAGAATTTACTGTTCACCTAGAGAGTTCTGAGGAGCCGTATAGTAAAACTATATATATGTATATAAATTATATATATATAACATTATATATATACACAAACAATATGACGACACAAATGTGTATATACATGTAAATATTTAATATATATATTTAAGTTATTTAGTTTTGCCCAACATAACTTGAGCATGAAAACTTCCACCCTACAATCAATCTCTTGGCATCCTGAGATTTTTGTTTTTTGGATGCCATTTGGTTTTCTTATTTTGTTTCTACTTTCTGCTTAGAAAGGCTACATTCTTATCTAGGGAGTAATGTAGAAACTCTTTAGCATGTCTTGAAGGCCACTAAAGAATAACAGGCAAGCTCACAATCTCTGCTCCAGTAAGACAGTTTATTTGTTTATTCTGCCTACTCTAAACATTTCCCACAATTTCTCATTCTGAATATTTTCTGTGCTGTTTTCTTTCTTCTATTTAACTAAGGTCTGTGCACTTCAACGCAGAAAGAATCTCTCTCTGAAAGACTAAGAACCTCCCTGTTCTTTAAAATCTAATAGCACTTGTTGCCTCTATAGACTATTACAGACATTAGAAACTTATAAAGCTCTTTCTTCTAACACCATGCTTCTATTATTATCTCAGGCTCCATCTTAATCATTGTTAGTTATTTGGATATTATCTCCCTTATTAGTCTATAGTGACCTCGAGTGAAGGGACCATATACTATATTTCATTTTTGTTTTTGGCCTAATGTGCATAATCATTGAATGTGTGCAGTAAATATCTTTGATCTTATAAGATAGTCCTACTTTTCAGTGACCTCAAAGAATACTCTCTAATATAGCCTATTATTAAATGTATAGTCTTTTTTGTATCTACTCTAAATGCTTTGTGCTGAAAGGTTACTCTTCTACTATTTTGAGGCAAAATAGATGGGCCTGACTATTTTAAAATTAATTCTTAAATTTTATTCTTAAACACCAATTCTCATATCCTTTTGTTATCATGAAAATAATCCTTTCCCTTATCTTCTTTCAGCTAAATTATCCCAGTTTCTTTCTTCCTAGTCATCAAGTCTTCACCTAGCTATGCAAAATTTTAGCCATAAAGGATGACTTTAAACCACATCTAAGGAAATTTTAAGACAGAAAATAACTTGTACTAAGAAATCAGGGAGGGATATACCTAGGGTTGGGGCAAGGTGTTACTAACTTGTAATAAGAAATAAGGGAGGGATATACCTAGGGCTGGGGCAAGGTGTTACTATCCTCAAGAATCGACCCCAAAATCGTAAAGCTAGTCCCTGTTCTGTTCATCTTAAAAGAACACCTAAAAAGAAAAACAAATGAAATTCAATTTCTTTCTTTTCGGCGAGAAAAGGTTATTAAGTCAGTCTTGAAGGACGATTTGACACTTAGACCAAAGATCCCTTTGATGGAAATGGCAGCAAAATTGTTCATTTAAAAAAAAAAAACAAATAGTTGATCTACAAAACGGAAGAGCCAACAGGTATTAGAAAATTTCTGGTCTGCAGTTCCAAACATTTCTCGTTTCTGACATTTTCAGGAGATTTAGTAAACAACCCGAAGAGAGTAAGTTGATTACCCAGGGCATTTACAACCATAGGAAGGTAAGTTCAGTGATAAACAAAATAACAGAAATATTTTGCTCAGTGGATTGAAATGGCCAAATTTACATAAATATTGCTAAATAATGTTAAAATTATTTTTTTACATATGTGTCACAAAGATTTAACACATTTATTAATATTAGTGTTCTAAAAGGATATAAATAACATATACTTTATGAAAGCATGTAAATATCATAGGCTTGATCCCATATTTTAATAGTACGTTTTACTTTTATTAGATAAAATGGGTCATATGAGCAGAATAAAATGGCCTAGCATTTAAAGTTTTAATGAATTTATACAGCAAAATATATGTATTAACACAAAGAAAATGAAATTGAAAGCCAACTCTCCATGTTTTGAGATTTTTCACTAATGGATGTATAATATATATAAAATACTTTAGTAGCTGCAATCAGCTAGATATAATAATCGTTAGTTATATACTATGTTGGAAATCCTAGAAATAAAACAGATAATTCTTATCTTAAAAATGCTAAACTACAATACAGTACTTCACTACATATATTTATATATATATATCTGTATACAGATGTGGGGTGACCATAAATTGGTACTTTGTGTAATAAAAATTTTTATTAATGTAAAAATCATTATAAAAGCAAAGGTTTAATATTTTGGATAAATTAGATGTTAGACAATAAAACCACATCTAAAACTACTGCAAAATGTCACAACTAAATGATATTTGTATAACGAATAGTCCAAATACTGATTTGTAGCTATTTCTGTGAAGCCTTTTACCTTTTCCTGACATACACCTTTGTCACCAGTCTCTCACTAACTTCCTTGGCTTTGGCCCCCATCTTCTGTTAGTGTCCTTGAATTACCCTTCGGAAGCCTAACAACTGAAAATTATGTTCTGACGATAGGCCTTTGGTTCTAATCTTCAGCTACGACTGTCACTTGTCTGTTTATCTCGGCCTCTGAAAAACTCATGGCATCACCTGGATTAAGGGAATTAATTATTCTGACATTTTTTGAGCAGTTCAGTTCAGTTTAGGGAATCCAATTACAAGCAGGGAATTGATTAACTGCACAATATCCCTGCTCTCTAGTTCATATAGAAAACTGGAGTGATCAAGTTTTAAAATCTCTTAATACTTTTGGTTCCACCCCTATAAAGTCCACTCAACATACTGACCCCACTACCTCATACTGGGGACATCCTGGCTCAGAAGACAGGGGCCTTGCTGCTGTGGATGAGGCCCACAGCTTTACCCATGCACACAGTTCCAGGCTGGATTACTTCCCCCGCCCTTACATTCCTCTGACTCTTCTTTCTTTCCAGTACGTATAGATTCTGGCTATGTCTTCAGAATTGCTAAACGTTCTTATGTTCCTTTCATTAAAAAAAAAAAAAAAAAAAAGACAAACAGTAACAAAAAGTACCATTGATTTAACCCTGTTTCCCAAATTCTTTCTATGATTTCCATTAAATGTCTTACCAACCCCAGTATGATCTGATCTCTAAATACATCTCCAACCTCCTTCCCAGCCTCACTGGCCATCTGTCTATTCCTAAAACGTCAAGCCATTTCTTTCTTTCTTTCTTTTTTATTGGAGTATAATTGTTTTACAATGTTGTGTTAGTTTCTGCTGTACAGCAAAGTGAATCAGCTATGATGTATACATATATCCCCTCCCTCTTGGACCTCCCTCCCTCCCCAGTCCCATCTCACCCATCTAGGCCATCACAGAGCACCGAGCTGAGCTCCCTGTTCTATACCGCAGGTTCCCACTAGCTATCTATTTTACACATGGTAGTGTGTATATGTCAATCCTAATCTCCCTGTTCGTCCCATCCTTCCCTTCCCCGCCTCCACTGTGTCCACACGTTCTCTACGTCTGCGTCTCTATTCCTGCCCTGGAAATAGGTTCATCTGTACCATTTTTCTAGATTCCACAAAAATGCATTAATATACAATATTTGTTTTTCTCTTTCTGACTTGCTTCACTCTGTATGACAGACTCAATGTCCATCCACATCTCTACAAATAACCCAATTTCGTTCCTTTTTATGGCTGAGTAATATTCCACTGGTTTGGCATTTGGTTCTGGGCATTGCCACATCCTGTCATACTTCAGATTTCAGTTTAAATATCACCCCTTGAAGAGGGCTTCCTTGAACCCCTTGCCTAACAGAGACCCCATGGTGGCTATTACCTACCAAAGCACTGGTTTATTTCCTTTGCATAATTTATCTATATGTTATCATAATTACTTATTTATTGATAATCTCCTTATATATGCTCAGAACTGCTTTATTTGGAAGCAACTGAAAATATAAGCCAAGCTACATTATGCAAAAAATAGGAATTCACGGGCTAATATAACTGAAAAGGTGAGGAGGAGAACTAGCTTGCTGGCAGCTTGAAGCAGGAGACCAAGCAGGACCTCGATTCTCTATCATATTTCTCAACTCCACTCCTTGGAGCTGACACCACTGTCACTGAATGCCTCCACTCACACGTGAAAATGTGAGCAGTAGCTCTCACAGCACATCTCCTCAACTCCAGGACCAACACCTAAATTTAGTACTCTTCCTTCAGTCTTAATCAAAGCCCTGATAATGACTGAAATAAGTTAGGTTACATGCTTGCCCTGGAACCAGTGACTATGGCTGAGGGATGAAATGCACGGATTGATGTGGGACACGCCCTACTCCTATAGTCTGAAGTGGTGACGGTTTGACTCAACACGAACGGACTGGCCATGTGAGAGGGATGGATCTTCAGAGTCAATTTAGGAGACTTTTATTATAGGACCAGGAGCAGATGATAAACCACAAAACACCATAAGCATTATGAAGGCAGAGCTCCTATTTCTTTTCCTTCATCGTGTCCCCGGCATCTAACATAGTGCCTGGACAAGAAGGAACTAATGAAGCTGCAGAATCAGCGATGCGTGAACACATTCCCACCGCTTCATCCATCTCTTACTTCTTCTCTTGCCCCAGCCCAGTTCAGACATATTTCAATTCCCATAGGGTATGTCTATGTTGATGCTGTATCAACAACAGGTAAAGCAACGTGGTGAGGCCCCTCTCCACACATTTCCTGTTTCTGATTCCTCTCTGTCAATAGACTGCTTTCCTTAGAAATCATCGACACACTTCCATCCTTGGCACACTTCCAACACATGACTTAATCATCGGTACTTGATACCCTAAAGAGTTAGAGATCCCCTGCCCTAGAGGTGCTGCCCATCCCTTATCCCGCTTCTGGGCTGAGATGCTCATTTCCCAGCTGCTGTGTGTTCTGGCTGTCATAGATGAGAACTTCTAGGAATTACCTTCAGGCAAAAAAAGGTGTAATAGTTTCATTATTTTTTTGGAAATGTCTAATTTTGTTTACTCTTATGAAAGATCAAAGCATTGCAAAAACAATCTCAGATGTTACCTATTCAAATCTTCCATTCAATGAAAAGATTTAATATTTTGGAAAGGGGAAGATAGAAGAGTCAAAATATTTCATAGGAAATGTGATGCTTGGTAAGTGTTGAAAGATGTGCAGTGAAAGATTTATCAGAAGAAAAAAAAAAGGAAAGAATATGAGCAAAGGGATGAAAGCAGGAAATGACATTTTATCACTAGAAACAGGAGAAATTTACTAGAACCACAGAAAGGGTGTTTTGATATTTGGCAAGAAATGAGGATTGTTTTAGACTACATTAAAGGTTTTAGACTTTAACTCTTGGATAATTTGGAATCATTGAGGGCTTTGTAAAGACAAGAGTGACATAAGAAACATGATCAGATTTTATTTTAGAAATGCCTGTGTGTACATGATGCCATCAGTTCTAGGAAAATTAGAAAGGAACTAGGAAGGATTATGTGAACTACAATTAGGTGACAGTGTCTAAGCAGAGAAGGAAACAGATGTGAGGTGCTCATGTGTACAAGTATCAAGTACCTATAAACGGCTAATTGTGATATGAGATGATCAGGCAGAAGTGAAGATAACAAAACCTAAATACTTTGACATGTCTGCTCCTTAACCCCACTTTAAGTTGTCTTAACGCCCCTAATCTTACACTGAAGATATACTGGAAAAATACAATCTTTATCTTTATGATCAAAAGCCCATATAAAATGCAGGTTGAGAAACAAGAAACTTTTAATAATGAATATTTTTGCATATGACATAGAGTGGGTTTCCCAGGATTCAGACTCTGAGATTCCAGCATTTAAAGGCAGGATATTTACTTAGGAGCGCTTTGGGGAGTACCACCGTGAGGAATGAGGAGGCAGGGTGGGGCAGAGGGAGAACTGCAGTTCAGCAATGCAGCGAGCGAGGCATCGCATGATCCAACGGGGAGCTCTGCACTGGGACGGCTCTTTGGCACTGTCCCGACTTGAGGCAAGGCGAGGGGCTTGAGACCCGAGTATGCCTGTCCTTGGAGGCAGTACACCCTGGGCAGGAGTGTGGCCTTGGATGAGGTGGCTCTTGCTGGGGGTTGAACTGTGTCCCCCCAAAGGATACATTAAATTCCTAACCACCTGTGCTTGTGAATGTAACTTTAGTTTAAAATGGGGTCTTGGCAGATGTAATCAAGTTAAGATGAAATCATGCAGGATTAAGGTGGGCCATCGTCCAAAGACTGATATCCTTATAAAATGAGTGAAACTTGGACACAGACAAGCAGGAAGAACGCCAAGTGAAGATGAAAGCAGAGATTGCAGTGACCCATCTTTAAGTCAAAAAATGACGAGGATTGCTGGCAACTTCCAGAAGCTGGAAGAGGCAAGGAAGGAGCCTCCCCTAGAGCCTTCAGAAAGCATGGCCCTGACAATACCTTAATTTTAGACTTTCAATCCCCCAGAATGGTGAGACAGTAAGACAATACATTTCTGGTGGTTTAAGCCATCCAATTTGTGGTGGTTTGTTATGGCAGCAGTAGGAAACTATTACACTTTTTATTGCCTGAAGGTAATTCCTAGGAGTTCTCACCTATGACAGCCAGAACACACGGCAGCTGGGAAATGAGCGTCTCAGCCCGGAAGCGGGATAAGGGATGGTCAGCAGCTGGGAAATGAGCGTCTCAGCCCGGAAGCGGGATAAGGGATGGTCAGCAGCTGGGAAATGAGCGTCTCAGCCCGGAAGCGGGATAAGGGATGGTCAGCAGTTTGGAAATGAGCATCTCAGCCCGGAAGCGGGATAAGGGATGGTCAGCAGCACCTCTAGGGCAGGGGTTCTCTAACTCTTTAAGGTCAAGAGACCCCTTTACAGTCTTAGAAATTATTGAGAACCCCAAGAACTGTTGTTTATGTGCTTATTATTCTTAAACATAACAAATATTGTAAACACATTTTCTTTACTTTAGAATAAAATATTATGTTCTAAAATAATATTTTAGATTAAAGCTTTAAAATTTAGAAAAGTTTCTGAAAAGGGAAAGGGCAAAGTGTTCTTACTTGTGTTTCTAAGTATCTGTAAGGAAAACTTCAGTGTTTCACAAACGAAGTCTTCTTGGCTAGCGACGGCCAAACTATGGCCTGTGGCCAAAGCCTGCTGCCTGCTTTAGGGACTCTCAGGAGCTAAGGGTGTTTTCTAAGCTTTTAAATCATTGAACAAAACACATCAAAGCTAGAATAATTCATGACATATAAACCTTGTATTACACACAAATTTCATTGTCCATAAATAAAGTTTAATTTGAACATAATCATGCTCTGTTTACTTATTGTCTAAGGCCACTTTCTGGCTACACTGCAAAGTGGAATAGTTGTGGCAGATTCTATGACCCACAAAGCCAAAAAAATTTACCATCTGGCCATCTACAGAAAAAGTGTGCTAACCTTCATACTAGGCAAAAGTAAGGTTACAGCAAGTAAGAGTGAAATAGAAGTATTGGGAACAAATGGAACTAATCTCTGAAAAAAACACATATTTACACCTAGTACCTTAGAACATTCTAGAAAATACAAGAGTACAAAAACACACATTTCATTAACCATCAGAGAGATATTATCACATATCATGATTCTTCTGGAAAACCCCACTGTATATTCAAAAGGGAATGGGAGTGAAATAGGGAAATAACATTTTAGTATTGTTATTATATGAAAGGAGTTTTGATTTCACAGACCTCCCAGCAGGGTCTCAGGAATAGTATTTTCTAAGCTACTATACTTAAAAAAAAGAGAAGACAATGAACAGATAGTTTTTAATGTGCACATAATTTAAATAATATATACAGTATATATAATATAGACATAATTTACATATATAATATTGCTACTGATCATCTCAAGTTTTAAAATGTCTAACATTATAGAATTTATCACTTCTGAAAAATTCTAATTGTAAGAATTTACAATTAATTGTAAGTAACTGTAAGTAAGGCTTTAACTTTAAGTACAAAATATAGAGCTGGAGTAAATTTTATACAGGATTGAGTGAAATAAATGGAAGGTTAGCATTTAGAAATGAAAATCCTTTGTTTTACCACAAGCTTGATAGTGTAAAAAGGCCATTTATGTCAGCCCTTATGTCCTCTCAAAATGGCCTTGACTGATAAGATGGCAATTTGAGACTGAGGTACTTTACTTATGAACTGAAGAGATTGCGAAAAAAAACCCATAAGGCTTCTACTTTAGCACAGATAAGAGAAACAGAAACTGTAGATTCTTAAATCAAAACTATAAGAGGACAGAGGTCCAAGGATCCACGCAACAGGTAGTATTAATGAACAAGATCAGAGAAATGTCCCAGGACATACAGGTACCTATGAAAGAAATAACTCACTTCAACTGTGAGTGCACAGCAAAGGTGAATAAAAAGCCACCCTTCTGATTGGCATATCTAGCCCAGTAATCTTACCTCAGACCCTAAAGACTAGCTGTATCAACCCAGTACAAGGACATTTCCTGAAACAACGTATTTTCACCAAGCCTATTCCACTCCAGATTATCGTCCAAACACACTCCATCATGCCGCCACATGCTTCACCCATTTATCCTCATGTGACAGGAGGTTTCCGCAACCTTTCTATTTATGATAAACTTCTCTGGCCCATCGATTCACAAAGGTAAAAAGGAATACAGATAATGTATTTAGGACAAGAATGCAAATTTCTGTCTCACTGTCTCTCTTTTTTGTGGGCTTAAGGAAGAGAAAGATAATTTTTAAAAACTGCTTCTCTTATTTTTTGAGACTCAATTCTTGGTATCATAACTGACAAATATATCAAATATATCCTCTTCCTAACTTATCAATACACAGTAGAACAAAGATGGGCTTAAAAATATGTGAGCAGCAAAAAGATACAATATAAAAACACGTTATTAGAATATTACTACTATAACTATTTTGTATTTATGCTGTATCGTGAAAAATACATCTATTTCAAATGGATGGCTTACTCAAGATTTAATTTTTATTCTAATATATGAAAATAATTAACATCACTTATCTTAATAGATCTACATATTAACAACAGGTCAGATCATTTCAAAATATTACACAGTATTTTTCATCCAATTCTGCAGCAACCCGTTCTTTTTTATATAAGGCTACTATACACAGTATTTTTAAAGCAAATGGTAACTTTTTGAAAACCTAATCTATGAAATCTACATAAATTCAAAAAGTCTTTTTGCTACTAAAAGGAACAAAATGAAAATTACATTTTCTCTTCGCTTAATGTGTAATGTGCTCCTGATCTTCTTGTGCCTGAGGGTTTATCAAATTGGAAGCTATTATATAGATCTACGAAGAAACACATGTCTAAAACTAAGAATATATGTAACCAATTAATGATAATAATGGAACATGATTCAACATCTGAAATGATTTTCTTTGATCAGATAGTTCATAATCTCCTTTGCCCTTTCTGTTTAAATCATAGAAATGAAACTTATACTTAAAATGGATTGAAGGTACACATTTTGTAAAATCTAAACGACACGTACTCAACATCGCAAGTCAATTCTGTGACTTGCATATAACCAATCTGCATCACTAAACCTTAGTAACTGCTCGTTAAGGTCCATGAGCAGAGCTTCATGGCCCTGAGTCCGTATCAAAAGCTATACAACTGTTTGTAAAAATCAGCAGACAGAGCCTGACTTTCATGTTTTTACCACATTACGATACTTTAAGAAGTTCAGGATCCATTATATAAGCCACAATTCTATCTTGAAGGAAAAACAGACCTCTATCAGCCTTAATCAAAGAAGGTATAGTGCATTATCCAAGTCCTTTTTACAATATATATCCTCATATTTATTATAATCTGAGTAATGTACCAAGTTCAAGTTTGTTTGTTTTTTTTTTCCCCACAAAGCAGTCTGAGCCAGTTTGATGATACTGAGCCACTAATCAGAATTCTCACAGATACTATGCTGCTGCTTCTCTACCTTTAATGAAGCACTAAGAAAGTGCCTTCTGAAATAATCTAACCCTATGACTTTACACAATGAAATTTGAAAAGCCTGCAAACTATGACTAATGAGAGAGATTCTGGCGTACGAAAATCTGGAAAGAAAGCACATTTATATTTTATTTAATCATCAGGTGACATAAAAAATGACAATGAGGTAATGTACCCCAAATAAGACCTTATCTTGAATAGATATTTAGAATGGCAGAAGAAAAGGAAATTTCAAAGCCTGTTGCCATAATAAATAGAAGAAACGTCTGCACACTTTCTATAAAATGATTCTATGTTTTATCAAAGTGAAACTCTGAACGTCAAGCCCCAGAATTAATCAAAGTGGCTACAATGCATTTGAACAGAAGCAGAAGTCTGACAAAGATGAACTGTGCAAAGAGATGCTGCTTCCAATTTTAGAAGAAAAAAATTATACAGTCACCTTAATGAAGAAAGAGGGTTATGCACAGAACACTCAGTAAGACTCTACACTCACAACTTCCTTGAAAATCCTGCTTCCCGGAAACATGTGTATCTTAGTCCTCTACTCCACTTCATAATTGAAGTCTTCATGGGACTAGAGCTTCTATCAGCAAATTCTACAGTAACGTGTTGTTGTGTCGTAAATGCACCCCTGCACCTCGGCGGCTCATACGCTGAAGCCCTAACATCCGGTGTGACTGTATTTGGAATAAGGAAACAATTTTAAGGTTAACCAAGGTCATAAGGATGGGGCCCTGACCCAGTAGCATTAGTGTCCTTCTAAGAAGAGACACCAGAAAGTCCTTTCCCTCTCTCTTTTCTCTTTTTCTCTCTCTCTCTGCACACACACAACCAGGCCATGTGAGCACACAGAAAGAGGGTGGCCCCCTGCAACCCAAAGGGAGGGCTCTCATGAGACATCAACCTTGCTAGCTCCTGGGTCTTGGAACTCGAGCCTCCAAAACTGTGAGAAAATAAAGTTCTGTTTTTTAAACCACCCAGTCTGTGATATTTTGCTGAAGCAGCCTAAGCAGACTAAGACATGCACATACCACACATGTCAAACACACGCAGACACACCCCCTCACGGAACGGTAAAGAGAAATACTAAAAATCATGTGCAACAAAACCAGTAATAATCCTGTAAGTGGAAACTGAGGTGGAGACAGGATGATAAATACATAGCTACAGCACTCCAGCAACTGAGAGTGAAATGGAACGGAAACTAAGCAGAAAGAACCAAGGGCAGGTGAGACCGAGAGTGCGACGCAACGGAAACTCAGCAGAAAGGACCAAGGGCAGGTGAGACCGAGAGTGCGACGCAACGGAAACTCAGCAGAAAGGACCAAGGGCAGGTGAGACCGAGAGTGCGACGCAACGGAAGCTCAGCAGAAAGGACCAAGGGCAGGTGAGACCGAGAGTGCGACGCAACGGAAGCTCAGCAGAAAGGACCAAGGGCAGGTGAGACCGAGAGTGTGACGCAACGGAAACTCAGCAGAAAGGACCAAGGGCAGGTGAGACCGAGAGTGCGACGCAACGGAAGCTCAGCAGAAAGAACCAAGGCAGGTGAGACTGAGAGTGGACATCACATCAGCACTCACACTACCAGCAGGACTTGGCCTTCCTTCCCTGCCATCCCTCCCCTACTTGCCACCTTCTGCAGCATTATTCTTAATTGTTGCTCAATAGTTCAGTCATAATTGTGTAGGTAATAAAAACAAGTATTTATAAATATGTTGAGCTTTATATAAATTATTTATTTTAACCAGCAGTTAATTAACTTAAGTAAACTCATATTAAAAACGGACAGGACAGTTCTTTCTCTATTAAAATAGGTGTAATATCTGTCAACTAATCAGCCATTCCGACAAGTTTTCATTCGCCCATGTATTCAGCACGGAGGGTCTACAATGTTGGACCCAAACCCGGGCACGGGAGAGATCACCATGTATACGGAACACTCCGTCTCTGAGGACGTCAGAGTGTAGGAAGACGTTTAAAGAGAAACCACAGTGTAATATGGTGTTATAACCAAAGTTGTGGTAAGTACCATGAGAGAGTTGAGAATACATGCTGTGAGAGGCCCAGAGGAGTCGCAAATCCTGCCTGCTAGAGGAGGGAGGACTTCACAGAGGAGGTGACACTGAAGCTCAGTCACGAATAGAGTCTCTCACATGGAGAAGGGGCTGGAGCAGGAGGGTTCTAGGCAGAGAAAAGAACTGATAAAAAAAATTAAGAAGCTGTTTAAGAAAATGGCACATTTGTTCAATGGAGAGTGGTTTGCTGTGAATATATTTAAGTCCTAAAGCAGAGAGGCAAGAGGTGAGTTGGAAAGTGAACAGAGGGTCCTTGGGAAGAACACTAATGGACCAACATAGGAGGGTGAATTTTGTAAGTGTGGACCCTGGAACTTCTGGCCAGGAAGTAACATGGCCAGATACAGTTTACAGCAGCAAACCCTCACGTCAGGAGAGGGGCAGAAATGTGCAAGATGTGATGAGCACGGGAGGCCACCTGCGGAGACCAACTGACTTTTGATAAAGTCAGAGGGGGTGAAGTTAAAATCCTGTATAAGAGCAGTAACAGAATCTTGGTATTTAGACATGAGAAACATTCAGAGGAAAATAAATATTTGTCATTGATTCAACATTACAGGTAGTGAAATAGCCAAAAAAAAAAAAAAAAAAAAAAAAAAGGATGCGTTTTTATTCATTAGATCCATTTTTAGGAAAAAACAATATAAGATAAATTAATTTTTAATTTTTTTTAAAAATTTACAGATAGCCACCCAAGGGAGGTAGTCTTCTGGGAAACAATCTGTGGAACATAATCATAAATTGATAATTTTCTCAAAATTCTGTCACGATTCTAATCCTAAAACCAAAGTTATAAACAAAGAGAAGAAAGAATACCTGCCTGTAAGTGCCTCGTGAATATATTCAGTTGTTACAGAATGAAGAAATAAGCAAACTTCGTGGAAGAAAAAGCCACTTCTGTTTGCTTCCCATAGATTTCTCTACAATATACACTGCAAATGGGGGATCACGCTGAGGGGCGAAATATGGACTAATTTATGATGGTTTCAGACTACAAGTAAATATTATGAGAATAAATTATGGTTGGAACACTATAAAATAGGGCTGACCATGACTGTCTTTTTCAATTATGCATCGAAGATCTTAATATGTTATGTTGTGTTTTTTTTTAAATTTTATTTTGTTTATTTGTTTATACAGCAGGTTCTTATTAGTTATCCATTTTATACATTTTAGTGTATATATGTCAATCTCAATCTCCCAATTCATCCCACCACCACCCCTCCGCTATGTTCTTTTTATGGTGAGTCATTTTTAGCAACCAAAAATTATTAGCAATATTATCGGGAAAATACATCTCACGATTTTTGCAGACCAGGATGTTTCACACTGTGACACACAGTAAATACCTATTAGGGAGAGTCTTCAGCATCTCCATGTGTAATTTTAATAGGACTGGGAACTGTGTTAAACTCAAACCGCTTGTCTACTCTTGGGCAGACTGATATATTTTTATTTGTTTATTTACCGTAAATCCGTGTTTGCCTAAATTCTGCTTATACCTGTGCAGGATCACTAGGCATATTCGCTGTATGATCATTACTTCTGAACTGGGTCTATAACTGGGACGGGAGCCATGTCGGAATAAAAACAATCTTTGAATCAGGAGCTTGAAAATTGGCCTTTTATTAGAGGGTTGGAGATAAAACTCTTATTTCTTGGGAGGTTAACAAGGTTCATCACTTCTTTTTTCCTTCTCATTCTGTACTTTTAGTGATACTTGATATATTGAGATTTATTGCCTCAGCAGCCCTGATTTTAGTTCCGGAATAGTAATAACTATGATTAACTGAGCACTTGCTATTCACCAAGGACTGTACATAGAATATATGTAATTCATACATTTTTTTTAGATTGACTGATTGATTGATTGCTATGTTGGGTCTTCGTTTCTGTGCGAGGGCTTTCTCTAGTTGCGGCAAGCGGGGGCCACTCACTCTGCATCGCGGTGCGTGGGCCTCTCACTATCGCGGCCTCTCTTGTTGCGGAGCACAGGCTCCAGACGCGCAGGCTCAGTAGTTGTGGCGCACGGGCCCAGTTGCTCCGCGGCATGTGGGATCTTCCCAGACCAGGGCTCGAACCCGTGTCCCCTGCATTAGCAGGCAGATTCTCAACCACTAAGCCACCAGGGAAGCCCAATTCATACATTTTTTAAACAACCCTGAAGGTAAGTATTTAGCCCCATTTCACACCTGACTTAACAGAAGCAAAGAAAAACTGTGTGAGTCAAGGTCATACAATGAGAGTGGGAATTTGGACTCAAACCCAAGCCTGATCAAAGCACAGCCCATTGTCCTCTTCCCACTCTGCCCACTGTTTCTCTGCACTTTGAAGCTCAAGGGTGGGGAACTTAATACACCTATATAGACCCAGATGTTCTTCAAGGCCTACAGACTCCGAAATATGTCAGAAGGAAATCTGTGGCTTCCTCCCCTTGTTGAATACCTAATTTTTTTTTTTTTTTTTTAACTTTCTCAACCAAAGGTCTAAACTCATATTGCCTTTGCACTCAATAATGATGAATAGGAACAAAACACGTTGAGCGTTGAGGGGCTTGAGAGAGAGTCTAGTCTTTCTGTTCTTCCATTACCCCAATTTTTTCCAAGGACAGACTGAAGCCCAGAGAGAAAGTGGTTTATCCAGAGTTTCAGTGAATTTTAGTGGCAGAACTAGAACTTGGACACCAAAACTCCTTACTCTGGGTTCACTGTGTCCCCTTCCTACTAGTATTTTTCAACATTACAGTTCATATGCAGACACCTGAACATTCAAGAAGCATTCACTGACAGTACAGTATGTGTTGCTAGGCACGCGTATAGATAGGTAGAAATAGAAAAGTCGTTTATTATATTCCCTTCCCTCGAAAATTTTATAGAGTATTGTAAAGACAGATGTGAGACAATGAATTTAAGCACAGTAGGAAAGTTGGTGTAACACAAGAGTTTTGAACAGGGGAATAACAATAAAATGGTGTCAAGAAGGTTAAACTAGGTACGGAGTGTAGAATGAATGAGATGGACAGCATCTGGAAACGGAGTTGTTAGAAGGCTACGGCAATTCTCTAGACGTGACCATGAGAACACGTTTCACCCAGCAACTCTTCCAGCCCCCATCTGACAGGTGTTTTTGGTCTTATTTGGCAACTATCCATGTTGATTCACCCCACAACAGAAGTGCTTTTTATCAAAATCCTGGATGTGCCATTGAAATATGTATAAGGCTTCAGTAACAAGGTTCGTAAGATAAGCAATCTGCTGTTTCATCTTTATAAAACCATTCTGAATCATTCATTCATTGATTCAAATGAAGGAACACGGTATCTGAGTTCAAGAGGTTTACGAATCGCTATCCAGTTGAGGAAAACTTACGTGGGAAAAAAAAAAAAAAAAAAAGAAGAACGCTGAGTGAATGGGAGTGATGGCAGGGAGAAGGGAAGAGAGCATGGCCATGACAGACATTTGATAATGAAAGGGAAGGCATCTGTTTCAGAAACTGTCCCTGATAAAAATTCTTTGAAAACAAAAGACAATTTACTACAAACGTAGTAGCATGTCAGCTTGAGAAAAATCAACAAAAAGATAATTTTTCCTCTTTTCTCTGCCTCAGAATTTATCCCGTGTAACTCCCTCATCAAAGAAAAATGACTGCACCAATCCAGTACGTAACATCTGGCTTTAAGGTAACCCCAAGGGGCAAAAAGTAATATGCAAAGAGGCAGAGCCGTGAGCTCATATCCTGGGCTTTTGAAAAGCCGTATGATTTCCCCTGACATAGAGCAGCTGAACATCAATGACAACAAAAGTAAACAATATTTCAACCCATTTATTTAAGTACCTGGATAGATGCAAATTAAACTTCTGCAAAAATAGAAAGGTAAGGAACACCTCATATAATCGGAGATGTTAAAAACGTAGGATAAAATAGGACTGGATCTCCTATATGTTGTTAGAAATGAATATTCTATAGGCATTCCATTGCCTCTTTATAAAATAAAACCTGTACTAAGTAACAGAGGCAGAATGGCTCTACTTTCCCTCGATAACCCTTTTGTGACGTCTCACTGCTCCCCAGGGACAAGCACCCCATGTCCCCACGCATCCCACACAGATGTCCAGCCCTGGTACCTTGATCCACGTTGGCGGTCTGTGTCCTGCTGCCCTCCCTCTTCCCACCGCTCCCTCCTGGAGTCCCCGTCCTAAACGTCTTCCGGTGGTGCGGAACCTACCAACCACGGCGGTGGCTGTAAAACACCACCCCCTCCGTGCAGCACCATGACACACTGACACACTGAACTCTGTCATAGAAACGACGCGCAGAAAAGTATGGTTTTATTACACGTATCCAATATAGAATCACAAGCACTAGCACGCATGTTCACACACACAAAACAAGCTGCTTGGCTGTTTCTGAGGTTTCTGTTAATATTCATTTGCTACTTGTTCATTCATTTGATCGTCTGCTAGCTTTTGCTAGCAGGCAAGTAGAAGCCAGTGCCAAGGGCTTAAGGAAAGTGTATAGGGGGAGAAAAAAAAAAAAAAAAAAAGCAACTAAGGGAATTCTATGCATTTCCTTAATTTTATTTAAAAAGGGACGAAGGGAGAGCATTGCTTTTATGCCTATAACAACTTAATGCAACTAATGGAACAAACTGGCAGAATTCAGAACTGGATGGCCACTGCATTCGTTACTAGTGCTATTAGCCCTATGTTTTCTGTGGCTGGTTTCCCAAGGGAAAGTCTATACTGCTCACACTCTTCTCTAATTCACTTTCTTTTATACCATGTACTTAATATCTCAATAAAAAAGAGCAAATCTTGTGAATCTTGGCTTTAACAACAGCTTCGACTGGTTGAGACTAACCCTGACGATCAATAATGTGATATAATTTGTAATTGTACCTGAATTTAATTAGTGCTATGAGGCTAGTGTGCAGGAATCTTCATTTATCTTGAGATTGAGCCTAACCCACAGCCTGGAATCTTTCAAACGAGCTTAGGTGCTCTCCTCTGGTCACTACCTACAAGGGACTCACTCATTAAGATTCCAAGGGGGAATCTCAGGAAGTTTCCAGTTATACTTCACTCTATTTTAAGGAAAGATATCTAAAATTGTTATTGGGATACTCAAGGATTGGGGAATGCTCTAAGGTCTCAGAGACTATACCTTGGGAATTTCAATGATCTTAATTTCTGTACTACACTTGTTCCCTTTATCCCACACTCATGTGGTCTACAGCTCACTTATAAAATAGGGGGATTGGCAGGTGATAAAAACATAGAAGAAACTTATTAAATGCTGTATCAATCGTTGATGGAGAATTCAGTTTTTGAAAATATGTGTAATTTGCCATATAATTTGCATTCTATTCATAAATACAGGTGCCAGGATCTTGCAATGGTGTTTTCCCTGCTCCCCATTCTCATCATGATTCTTAAATTACAATGAATTTTTTTCTCTAGTAGTCAAAACAAAGCACAGACACTTTCGTATATAGTTTGTATGATTTTTATACACCACTCTGATGCTTCAGCTTTGCTTTGGTAACTATTGAAAAGGATCAACAGGGATTTGCAAATGAAGGGCAGTCTTCCCCAACTGTTCCTCCTGAATCACATAAAATACATTTTTCCTCCATAGCCGCGGTCGTATGGTAATAAGATGATAATGCAACTCATAAAATACAATGCAGTAATCCAACTAAGTGCAAATAATTAGAATCAGTCCTAGCATTTGAATATGTTACGTTTGTCCACACTTAAATTCAAATCTTCTTTACTTAGAGGCTAGTTTGTTAATCAGTCAAGTCATCCAGGCTAGAGAACATATCTATGAGAGTAAAGTTCTTATCTTAAATGAAGACATATTTATTTTCTCTGCTGACTAATTCAATATTCATTATGGGTATAAAGGAAGATTTATGGAAAATAAATATTCTGGAATACAGGAACAGTAGTAAGGAAGAGAAAGAGAAGGGCTAACATAGATTAAATGTTCTTGGCCAACCGTTAGGCTGAGCACATTAAGTGCTTTAACTGCTTTAGCCCCAGAACACTATTAAATATTATAGATACTCTCTTACCTCCATTTTCAGATGAGGGGATGGAGACACACACAAAGAGCTAACAGGTGGTGGCAAATCTCAACTATCATGATTATTACCTCCCTAAAGAAACTTAGAATTTTTCTACCACTTTCTTTAAAACAAGATCATAGTATGCTCCAAACAACAAACTAATTATTTCCTTCTGCGTTAAACCTAAGTCTCTCAGGCACACATTTAAATTCATTTTCTGTTAGTATTTTCAGTGGTATGTATAGTAGATGGTCATACCTGTGGAAGGTATTTTTATACACTGAAGTTTATGTTCACTTATACCTTTCTTCTGTATCTTTCCCGAATCTACCATATTTCCTTCTTATCCTGAAGTCTATGATAGAATAATTACTCTATTAAGGATTTGATCAGAAATGTATATAATGGGCAATCCAATATGCAATATTTCTATGTGTGTTATTATTACTGTGGTTATTATTGTGTCCTAGTAGCGTTTTTATGCCTTTAACTATGGTATTAGCTAATGACTCCAAATCCCTTTTTTATATTCTTTGCACTCCAAGACTATTTAAAAACGTTTCTATTACTTATCCTATTGCAACCTGCATGGGACTTACGTGTATACTAGTATTTTATTTTCCTATGACACCTCACTTACTGGATCTCGTAGGATCTGCGTTCTGGAGTTCTGGGTTCTCTTATAGGATGCGACTTCCGGAGTGGGTTCAAAAACAAGCTCTTTCATTACAGGCCTTGAGGATCTTGGATAAGTAGGCAATTACTTAATGTCCACTTCTTAGTTTTCTGTAAAATGAGGTTACTACTAAGACCTACCTCATACAGTCCCTGGGAGGGTTAACATATTCATGGCACTTCAAACAGCATTTGGCACAGAAACAGACCTGCCGCTCCTGCTGCTGCTACTACTACTACTACTACTACTACTACTACTACTACTACTACTACTATACCATTTTCTATATAAGCTATTTTAGAATTGCCCCTTTCTCAAGCCCCTGTCTTAGGCAGTTCAGGCTGCTGTAACAAAAATACCACAGACTGGGTAGCTTATGAACAATAGAAATCTACCTGACAGTTCTGGGAGCTGGAAGTCCAAGGTTGGGCTGCCAAGCATGGTCAGGTTAAGAGCCCTCTTCCAGGCTGCACACCTCTCACTGTATCCTCACATAGCAGAAGGGGCCTGACAGCTCTGTGGGGTCTCTTGTATGAGAACATTAATCCAAGTCATGAAGGCTTCACTCTCATGACCTAATCAGCTCCCAAAGGCTCCACCACTTAGTACCATCACCTTGGGCGTTAGGATTTCAACACGTGAATTTTGGGAGACACAAACGTTACAGCCATAGCATCCCTTCAATTCTCATCTAATCCCTCCGTCTCAATAGATGACCCACCATCTTCAGTTTTCCAGAAAAAATAGAGGCCAATGGGATAGAAACTTTAACTTCTCACCACACTCCCCTCAAACGAAGGGACCTTATCTCCTCTTTCCTCCATCTTAGAGGAATGCCCTTCTATTACTTCCTTCACCTTTGCTCCTAAATCTTATCTTAAAAGGAAAGAAATAAACAAACAAAAACAACTCTCCTGTAAGTTACTGATTTCCTCCCTTTTACGGTCATAATTCTTGGTTTTTTTGGGTTTTTTTTTTTTTTCACTTTAAATAATTATGTAAGTTTCAGGTATACCACATTGTAGTTCAACATCTGTATAACAAACAGAACCAACTCGCCTGTAAATTACTGATTTCCTCCTCTTTACAGTCAGGATTCCTGGGTTTTTTTGGTTTTTTTTCACTTTAAAAGAAATTATATCAGTGTCAGGTGTACCGCATTGTAGTGCAACATCTGTATACACTACAAAGTCATCACCACTGTAAGCCTAGTACCATCCATCACCATACAGCTGACCCCTTGCACCAATTTCAACCAGGCCCTCAGCCTCCTTCCCCTCTGGTGACCCTACCTGCTCTGTGAATCTATGAGTTTGCTTTTGTTTAGTTTGTTCGTTTGTGTTACTTACTTTTAGATTTCACATATGAGTGAAATCACACAGTCTCAACTTTGATAGAAAGCAGACACTCCCTAATCATTTGCTGAGTGAATTACTGAAAGAGTAAACGGTTCTATTCAGCCCATCATACGTTCACGATACACTTACCTTTGTATCCCCTGCATCACATAACACTTGTTAAGTATCTCAGAATACTGGCTAACACTCACTGATTTCTCATTGTGTACTAGGAATAGGTTTAAGCATCTTACTGCATTCATTTAATTTGCTCAATAACCTTCTAAGTGTGGTTCCAACAAGAGAAGCTGATACATTTTCTTAGATGGAACAGCTTAGATTACAAGCAGTCAGTTAACTCCAGAGCCTGGACTTTTAACCAGCGTACAGTATTTTGATGACTGTAGGAAGTATACAGTTTTTCCAAAAAAAAAACAAAAAAAGCAATTGTTTTAAAAGCTATGAGTATGTATGTGTCGTGATTTACCACAGAAATATTTTTTTAAAAGAAAACACGTTCTTAGCTTCTAAGAAATGTTTTCAGTCCCAAATTGAATAATTCAGGTTATCTCACCAACTTTAAAACCTTCCTTTTATATAGAGCCTCCAAGGAGTCAAATAGTTGGGAATATATTAACTGCAGGATTTAAATTACACGGTGTAGTTTAACACAAAGAAATTAATTGAAAAAGTTTTAAGAAAATCATGTGCTTCTCCAATAAATGTTGCTACCTGGGGGCAAAGACTAGCTAGAGGGTTTATTATACTTTTTTTCCTAAACTAATCTGGGATTTGCTGTAAATAATATATGCACCTACCATGTTACCCTTTCATTTTTTAAATCTATATAAATAGAATTTTTAAATTCTATATAAATATAATGAGACTTCTGATTAAATTTCTCTGGAATGATACCCTCTCATGTGACCTTTAAAAAGACTTCCTCTTTTTTAAACCCTATAGGGGAATATATTTTCTTGCTGCAAATTTATATGATATAGCAAGACCTTATTATAGTGAACTTAATCTTCTGTCGCTTGTGAACAGCATTTATGTTGAAATAAATGGTATTTCAACATAGCTGTAAGTTTATTCTGCAGGTCTCCAGAGAGAATTTTCTACATTAAGTATATTCCAAAAAGAGAACAAAACAAACAAACAAAAAACGTTGCCCTCATTTATGAAAAAGTAAAATCTCTAAAATGCAACTTTACTCAATTAACAAAAGGAAAATAATCAAAATATCATGCACAATATCTTACAGATGTTTTCATAAGGAAAACAATTACATGTACTTCTAATACTGCTGATAATAAATATCTCTTTCAGTATCTACATTTCTCTGTGGACATTTGGAAAACAATAAATTCTGAGCTCTTAATAGGCTGGTTTTTCTTCTAAATCTACTCGCTGCCAAGGCTGATAATACAAGGTGTGATAAGTCTAAAATTTAACTCAAAAGTACCTTAATTCTGCCAACACTGCAGGAAAAGAAATGCTTCCGTCCTACACAATTTAAGAAACAATTCCTCATTCTAAACCATCATTTTAAATTTTTCACGTTTCCATTCATTTGCTTACTAAGTTTCCCAGAGGAAATATATCTGCTATGAACCTACTGGTGAAGAGCCCGCCAACTGAATATTTTTTGGAGCTGAGGTAACCAGCTTATTATTGGAAACAATGCTGCTCCCAGGACAGAGATGGCGCATCACGACAGCAGTAAGCAATTCACTGGTTAGTCAGTCCATCGTAGCGAATGACTTTAAAGCACTACCTCAGTCATACATTTATAGCACAATACACAATTTAAATATTACTAAATACCTTTTATGAGCCAAGAACTCTGACAAGGGCCGGGATAGAGAACCACCGGAAATTACATTTTAGTGGGAGAAGAAAGTCCCCTTTCAGTCATTCTCTCGTTTGAATCTAGACAAAGAAATCCAATAAAGAATGTAATTATAACATAACTGCCTCAATTCAGATAGGTTCATGGATCCACTGGCTATCAAAACAAAGGGTGGCATATAATTAGGAGCAGAATCAATCCAATAAATGCCTGTTTAGATCCTTCTCAGGATCCAGAACTCACATGTCTGCAGTTGCTACAATTTGCTAAGAAAGTTTGCTATCGCCTTGTTAGTGGCCAACAGCACAAGTGCCCATTATTCAGTACCTTTAAACAAAAAGTCTGACATCTGTGTTAGACTTTCTACAGTAGTGAATGCTTTATTAGTAACTGTAGCCATGTACCTTACACCAAGAGGAGTGATCATTCAGATAAACTTAATCATCTTTGCAATAATGTCTAAACATGAACAAATCGCCAGTTAAGGTAAGTCGTGATTTACACTATGTCTTCTTTTCTTGACTGAAACTTTCCCTGAGCTTCTTCTAAGGCAGTGACCCTGGGGTGTGCAGACAAAAGCCACCTGGCAGTAACCGTCTCTCCATCTTCCACCAAAGAGCCATGTCTCCATCTCAGTGGCCTGCACCCTGGCCCTTCTAGTGTTAACTATCCAAGTAGAGCCTCTGTCTGTTCAGCCCAAGTATCGCCCTGAACTATGAACTGAACAGGGAAGAAGGCCACTTCTACTCGAGTCTCCCTCATTTCTTCTTAGTTAGGATGAGGAGCCTATTGACGTAACTGTCGGACACAACCTCTACACCAGTCTGCGCGCGACGCGCCATGGGAGAAGGATAGATGCATACGCTCTTTTCCAGAAACGGGGGCTCCCAAGTCTTCGGGAGCTTGTTAGCTTCACCCATGGGCTTCTGCATTCAGCAGCAGAAATGCTTCTTCCATAGTCTGAGGTAAGTTTACCATTCATCTCTTATTTAATACGTGTGCCAGATAAAGCAAGCAAACAAAAAGTAGAAACAAGTCCTCAGTGAAAGTGGTATTTCCAGATGAGTATTTACTTGTATCAACAGAGAATCGTAAGAGTTTCTATTTATCACATTTATCCAATGTGGCAGCAGAAGAGGGCTCTTTGATGTGGGAGTCTAAAAAGCTGAGATCTGTGGTTACCGTATTCCTTCTGTTTTCAATGTCAGAGCCAGCGTAATTTCTGGTCAAATGTGATTTAAGTCATTTTACTCTTCCTTTTAAAACTCTCCAATGGCTTCCGATCTCACTCAGACCCTACATGGTCTGACCCCCATTCCATACTGGACCCTAACCGCACTGGTCTCACCAAGGCTGTTACCGCTACCTAGAAAACTCTTCCCACACACGCCTATGTGGCTCAGTCCCTCATTTTCTTCCAGTATCATTCAAATGCTCCCAATTCCTTTTTCCTGCTTAAGACTTCTCTATAGTACTTCTCACCACCTATATAACACCTATTTTATTTCTTTTCTATTTTCTCCTCCTCTACTAGAATACAAGCACCATGCAAGCAGAGATTTGTCTCTTTTGTTCACTGATGCAGCCAAGCACATGGAAAGCATTAAAGTATTTGCGCAATGAATGAATACATAATTTAACTTACTACAAAATAATTCACTCTTGCCTAGCTCTCAGTCTGAATCTGCCACTGACACTACCTCTGTCTTCCTTAGTATGAGGACTCTCCTCTTCATGGCTTCAACTTGGGTGCTGCTCTCCTTCCAGGAAATGCATCTATATTCCAGGAATGAATACAACAATGGACTGAAACAGAAGCACGGAAACCATGGAAAAGACTAGATTGCAATAACCTGCTAGAGGGATGGCAGAGGCTCATTAACACATGTGCTGTGGCAGAGGATGTGGTAACTGTTGGTGAGACTCTGGATGAATGTTCCGTATACAGCAAAAGATTGCAATAGCCTGCTAGAGGGATGGCAGAGGCTTAACACATGTGCTGTGGCAGTGGACGTGGTAAGTATTGGTGAGACTCTGGGTGAATGTTCAGTATACAGCAAAAGAATACTGTGATGGATCATAAAGGGAGTGTGAAGAAAGAGGGAAATTGAGGCTGAGTCCAAGACCACTGGCTGAGGAAATGGAAGAATGAAGCTGTAACTTACTGAGGACTCTTAGGGAGCAAGCTGTGACCACAAAATTGCATGTTTTAGACATGTAAGTGTGAGCTGTCTGTTAGGATATGAAAGTCTAGAATTAAGGCAGAGGCCTGAGTTGGGGATATACATTTGGAAGCATAAACATATTGACAGCGTTTAAAATCAAGAGACTAGCGTGAATGTAACAGGAAAGAGAAGCCCAAGCAGAGCCTGAGCACATCAATATTTAGGGGGCGGGAAGCTGAGAGAAACCAGCAACGCATTCTGAAATGGAGCAGCTAGTGCAGTAAAAGGAACTACACAACTTTGTGACCTGGAAGCCCAGTGAAAAGGTCTCAAGAAGCAGGGGAGTGAACAGCTCTGTCAAAGCTGCTCTGTCTCAAATTAAAATGACTGAACAATAGGGATGTCAGCGATGATCCTGAACAAGCATTTACATCAGGTGATGGGGGCAAAAAAAAAAAAAATGGATTGGAGTGGGCTCAAGAGAGAAGGAAAGGAGAAAAAATGGAAACCTCTCTCACGGACAACTCTTGAAGAGTTTGACCGTAAAGAAAGAGAGCGAAGTGTGCCTGGATGTAGAAGTAAGGATAATAGAAGCTTTAACGGGGCTTCCCTGGTGGCGCAGTGGTTGAGAATCCGCCTGCCAATGCAGGGGACACGGGTTCGAGCCCTGGTCTGGGAAGATCCCACATGCCGCGGAGCAACTGGGCCCGTGAGCCACAACTACTGAGCCTGCGCGTCTGGAGCCTGTGCTCCGCAACAAGAGAGCCCGCGACAGTGAGAGGCCTGCGCACCGCCATGAAGAGTGGCCCCCGCTCGCCGCAACTAGAGAAAGCCCTTGCACAGAAACGAAGACCCAACACAGCCAAAAATAAAAATAATAAATAAATAATAAATAAAAAATTAAAAAAAAAAAAAAAACAACCCAAAACAGAAAATCTGGAAAAAAGTTGAACACCTATTAAAAAAAAAAAAAAAAAATAGAAGCTTTAACGTTTTTCATTTGCTTTTTTAAGATGGAAAAAAATAATATATTTATAATCTGATGGAAAGATCAATGGAGTGGGAAAGAGCGATGATGCCATTCAGAGGAGAGAGAAGTGCTAGAGTAACATCCTTAAATGGCAAGAAGGGATGGGAATTTCTGTACATAGACTCAGTATGTACAAGTCCCCAAACTTTATCAACCGTTTCACTATTTTATTCAAGACCAATTATTACTGTCTGTTATACACTAAGTGTCCCCAAAATAGAGTTTGGGACAAGCTGTTGAAGATAATGCGCATTATTCTCTAGAACATGAGTGGTACTGATAAGCATGTAAACTAGTAAGACAGTCACCCTAGTGTATAATGTAGACATTATTTTTCCTTAGGAGTTTTTTCGAAGGAAATTATGATCACGAACAGAGATCAAACTACAAATATATTCATGGAAGCATATGATAAAAAAATATCAGAGATAGAGCAAATATAAGTGAACGCATAATAACAGATTACTGCTTAAGTTAAATACAGTGATCCCAGATAATGGAAATCTGTGAAGCTATCTAACATGGTGTGGTAACAGAACACGTACTGACTTGGAAATATATATTGGTAAATAAACAAAAGCAGGTTATAAATAACATGAATAGCATAGGGCCTATGATATCCAAAGCATGAGGCCTTTACTTGATGTTTAAAATGTGTATGTGTGTTTGATGAACCAAAAAATAGCATAAAAGATGTATATTAAAGATGTATATTAAAGAGATGTATATTAAAGATGTATATTAAAGAGTGTCGCATGGTGGGATTATAGGTAAATTTTGTAGGTAATTTTTCTTCTCTATTTTTTATTGTTTACCTATTACTTTCAAAATTTCTGTAGTAATCATGAAACATATAACATTTAGAAAATGCTTAAATTGACACATCTGTGTGTGCATGTGTGTGTGTGTAATTTTTGATTTTTTTTCCCCTGCACACTACACTCCAATTTGTTGCTTTAATCAGATTGAGTTAGTATTTTGGAGAAAAATCAAATGATGCATATACTCCTTTCTGTATTATTTATGTATACAGTACGATATATACAAAAATTGTTAGTCATGCCATGGTATCACCTTAAAATGCTTTCAGAGAGCTTTCCAGTATAATGTAGCAATAGTATTAATTTTTATTTTTAACCATCACTTGATCAAGGACTCTTGGGGAACTGCCACAATTAAATTTTAAAGCTTAATGGTGTATTTGCAGGCTCTCTCAGCAACCATAATTTCGAAGTTTTTCACACCACAGCATCGCCACCTCCTTGCTCAAAGAGGCTCTATCAAGCAGTAGTCAGGCGGTACAGAACAGCGGTCAAACAACCGTTCACAAACGTTCATGCAAACCACATATACTTTTCCTACTTGAATCAGGAAGCTAAATATTAGGATGATTTGGGCAAGAAAACATGGGTTTTTCAGGGTATGATCTGAATCATATTTTTTATAATAAAGAAAAACAATTATGTGAAGATTTATTTTGCCGTATTTTCAACGGGGGTTTCACACGGCTCCGAAAACTCCCACACAAGATACTTCCTGCCAAAGATAAATAATTGCTTTATGACCTGTATGTGAACCCCAATATTGGACGTACGTTCAGAAAAGATGGTGCTAGTATTTTTATCCCTAACATTTTACTTAAAATTGAAAGAAACTTCCATTCCAAGTGGAATGCGTAATTGAAAATCCTAGGCAACATCACACTTGTCTATTTCTGATTCTGAGATAACTGAACTCTATACTTGCAGATTATATCTACAGGCATATTTAATTGCACAGACCCCACTGGCATTAGAGAACTAAATATAACTTTTATACTTTCATTTGAAAGAGGGATTTTTAAAGCTGAAGCAACTAAAACTCAAGACGATGTGGAAAATGTTCAGAGTTATACAGTTTTTTACTATCCACGTATGGTCCAAAACCCAAGTCTCCTGATGCAGTCTTGCAATTTCCCCTTGTTTTTAACTGCCTGAGCTAAATGTAGAATTTATCTTACTTACTGCAAAGAAAGAACACAAGTACCCACTTGAAATATGAGCATGTACGTGACTCTGGTCTCATCTTATGTCTTATTCTAGGTTGCTTGATCTCTGTTACAACAAAAGAATAAGACCGTGGAATGGAACCTCAATGAATTATTGATTTCTTGACCTTCACTGAAGAATGCTATGGATAAAAACACAATACACGACATTTTGGACCAAAAATTCTAGATTTGTTTTTCAGATCAATCATCAAGAATATAGGCACTCGAGTCACACAACAATTTTAGACAACGTGTATTTAAAGATATTTTAATGACCTTCATTTGAAAAATCTGTAAGCTACAGACATGCAGTATCTTAAAATGTGATCCATTCACTCCGATAGATACAAATTATCCAGGTAAATGAGGACATGTAGGCAGCGTTTCCAGTTTAAAACCCTCTAATCTATATTCCACACAGTCACACTTGAATGATCTTCCTAAAAAAAGCAGATCTAAATATTTCACTCTTCCCTTTAAAAAGTTCTGGGGTTGCCCTACTGCCCGTTGGATAGAATCTACAGTCATCAGCATGAAATGCCAGGCTCTTCCTGACCTTGCTCTTTACCTGCCCTGCTGGACACAGCTTTATCCCACCCGGTCCTCCGCCCCTTGAATGCACCATACAATTCAGCAGCACCGCATTTCTGGAAGACCTGTCAGGTGTTTTCCCACAGTAGTCTGTGGTGATTACAGCCATCCCACAAAATTATCGTGTTCTGGTTATTCCCTTGCCTCTGACACTAGACTCCAGGTTCCCTATTGGCAAGGACCAAGTGGCATTTGTCTACGTATCTCCAGGGCTTTGCACAGTAACTGGAACTCAAAGAATATATATTGAAAAAGTAAAATAAAATCAAAGTAAAAAAGTAAATTGGGACTACAAAAAATTTCACTGATTCATCTGAATATCTCCTCATTTTGCCAAGTAGATTTGTGTTGGGAACACAGAAATTCCAAATCCCTTGGCATGTTAAGGCATGTCCACACTTGCAACTCCATTTAAACAAGTAAATAGATAAGATACAGACCATAGTTCCCTGTTCCAAATTTCATTATAAGAAAGAACCCTCATCGATGTTTCCTGCTAAAATGCAAATCTCCCCCATCCCATCCCAAGATTACAATGCAGTCATGAAGAAAAAATAAATAAATAAATAAAACATATAAAGAGATCTCTTATCATGTTTTCTGTGATATCCTATATTTTGGCAATCAAAATATTTCCCTGCCAAGCACCTAGGTGTTAGATAAACGAAGATTTACTATTGTTTTATGCATTTAAAAGCCATTTAGTCAAACTACACTCATCAGTGCAATTAAATGTCGTCTGCCAACATGTAGGAAAAAGAATCAGCAATTTTCTTTTTTTTTTTTTTTTCTTCCCAGCATTGCTATGTGGCTTTGATACTTTCTTCATCCCATTGTCTACCAATGTCATTCACCAGTTAAAGTGATCAAAGGAAGCTGTGCATACGAAGAGAACCACTGTTAGCTGATACACATTCACATTATGTAAATAAGCAGGTACTACTGGTGTTCGGCTAATTGTCCTCTGTTTCTTTCAGATACACAGAATGAATAATTGTGTAGAAGGAGCTGAATAAAAATATATTACTCCACTAACATCTTTTTCCTTCCTTCTTTCTTTCAATTTTGTTAATATATATTTCTGTGATTGCAAATTACTCAAGCTGTTCAGGTTATGAAACAGTGAGTCCAGCTGACTTAAAAATATAGAACTATGCCAGGCAGACTCTTCTAGAAAGCTCTTTAAAAGCTTCTATTATCTGCCGAAGAACTAATGCACTCCCTTAATTGTGCCTGCTGGGTGATCCAGCACAAGCGCTGAGGAATTCAGGCCCACAGGAAAATGCAAGGCGGCCAAAAGGACATTCGCTCAGCAAGAAAGGTTGCAGAAGCTCTATGACAAACGAGACAAAGCAAGTCAAGTAATAATAGAAGAGCTTTTTGAACATTTTCAGTAATTTGGTTATAACTAATTCTAGAGTGCATTAGCAGAAGATTCTTAATCAGACCCTACTTTTCCATTAGGGAGACTAATTACAGTGTGTCTTTTATTGGTAGATTTATTTTTCCTCCATAAAAAAAGCTTAGCAAATATAAACTAATTTGTTTGAATCTCCCTGAGCCCAGATCTCTGTTTTCTGAGCGACCTGATGCTGTCACATCACAGACTGCACACACAGGGGACACTGGTCACTAAATAACCTCCGTTCTGCTGGCAACTGATTAAACCAAACCCACATTAATGTGAGATCAACTCCCATCCCTCGAACGTAGTGTCTGTTGTAAAATCTTGTGTTTATAAGTCTGGTTGAATTCCGCTATCTTAATTCCATTTCTTTTTGAAAAATTACTTTCAATCTGAGTGATTTATTTTCCTCTTGCTGAATCTGTCTGTTGCTAGGCCAGTGATCTGCTTAAGAAGACTTCTAACTTGCCAGGCTGCCTGAGAGAAGGGTTGTTCGTCTCATGCCTGGGTGACTAAGATCACACTGAATCCAATATACTATGTTTTTGAGACACATTCTTCATAAGAGGCAGAGTAACCCCTGCCTTGCAGGTATGATCTTGAAGATATAACTTGTAGAGAAAGAAAAAAAAAAAATTAGGAAGATGCTTGAGTTCTGTTTTATTAACAGTCAGTTTCACTTGCTTTTTTTCAACAAAGCAGTATCAGTGGGTTTCCAGTTGTATATGAGTCATGAGTGGAAGAACCATGCTGACTGAAGTCTAGAACCAGTCAAAATGAGAACAAAGAATTGTGGGTGTAACAGCCTATTAAGCAAACTAAGCAATGCAGATTGAAAGTATCTGCATTACTTCACCCATGGTTACTGCAAAATTCAAATAAGATTTTTCTCAATAAATATTTAGCAAACATATAATAGGTATTATGTGCTGAAGACACAGTGACAAACAAGACAGTCTTGGATCCAAGATTTTTGTAGCCGACATTAAAAATAAAGTGTGATGAAAGTTATGGATTTTCTAAAAGCTTTGAAAACTTTTAGAGTGACATAAAATTATTTTTTATGTATTTTTGGTTTCTCAGTCAAAAAAAGTCAAATATCAGCAAATCCACATGCTTTGGTCTAACTGCAAAATGTAGCTAATCACTGTGAAAACATTTTGCAACAACTGAGTATCTTGTAAGCTGTAAACTGCTTGATACAACTTAGCTATTATTACTGTGGCATTAAAATATCTTTTAAACTTTTATCTTGATAGTGACAATAATGAAATCTTATCATGACACACACTCTATTTGAAAATTCAAGAAAATATATTCTTCACTATTTTTTTCATTAATCGTACATTTGAGAAATTTTAGGAAGACATCAATTATGTTCTCCTTATCCTATTATATCTCTTTCTGTGTTTGCTGCTTCCAGATTACTGTTTTATTTTCTTGCATTCCTGATATTGCTACTTATGATTTTGTAATTTACTACAGAAATATTTCCCTTCCTGCCCTATATGTTTGTTTTCCATTTAGTGATATATTGCAGAACAATTTTTTTTTTTTTTTTTTACTGAAGGTAAAGTTTTATACTAAGATAGCCAGTCTAAATTATTGTCAGAATATAATAATTACACTTTATTGAGCATCTGTTATATGTCACCCTTTAACTATATATCTAACTCTTGGAACACAGCCTGATAGGTCTATTATCTTAATATCCGTATATGAAAATTACAGAATTCAGTCTCTGTCTTTCACTTAGGCGTGTATGGAGGTAAATATATATATATATTCATCTATACCGCATTTTTACACTCAGTCATTCAGTAAATATTTTTTGAGCACCCAGGTTAAATAGTGAGGATACAACAGTGAACAAAACAGACAAAATACTTGTCCTCGTTTAAATGTGCATTTTAGTGGGAGCTGAGTTCACGAAAGAATTTAAGCAGTACAGAGTTACGTAAACTCTAACCAGAGTATTAATTAATAATGGCATAAAGAAAAACCTGGATTTACCAAGGAGCCAGAAATAGCACTAAATGTAATTTCATCACAACCTGCACTATTTTTCGAGGGTTTTATGAAGAATTAAATAAAATTATGTCATAAGTCTTGTACGATACCGAGTATTTGATAGATGTTTAATATGTATTGATCATAGTGATGGATATTTTACTTATTAATATTATTAGTGGTATTAGTATATATGGAACCTACATCTGGGCTTTGGACTTTAAAATAGTCAATACAAAGAGGTAAATGTAGAAAGTCAAATGTTTGAAAAATTTCCTATAATAAAATCAACAATTATTCCAGATAAGCACCGAAAGTATTTCTGGTCCTAAGACTTCACTGAAATCTCTCCCACTGATCAAAGGAAAGAAGGCTGTGATTGATTAAAACCCTGGCATCTTTCTTATGTTAGAGTCTGTACTGATGACATGCTTTTCCTATCGCTCCTCAAAAAATACTGGAAGATAATACCAAGTGACTATAATCAAATGGGAGGATGAAATAAAAATGAGTTCTGTTACTCAGCTCCCTAAAGTTAAGAAGTAGTTTTCTATAATATATTATAGATACGGACTACATGTTCTTTAAGAAAAACCTCTTAAAAATATTTCTCCTAACTCAGAGATAATATACGAGAATTTAAGATTACACTGAACAAAAATACCTGGATTGCACTTCTTTTTGCTGCCAGTTGAGTAGTGATCCACATGATTTAATAGATAAGTTAGCCAGAGACTTGGCCAACTTTTCCTTAGAAAGATGTGCTATCCAAAAATTTCCATGACTAAAGAGAGAAGACCTCTGCATACAACTGATGTTGTCTCTTTAAAGTGCCACTTTAAAATCCATAAGTAACAAATAATGGAATCTGAACTTCAACCCAGGTCTACCTGATGCCCACAGTAAATTTTTTATCTTTCATACCAATATACAGAAATCTGTGTTAGACTATCAAATGTCAAAATCAGTTTCATTGTGTTCAATAATTATTAGTATACTCAATAGTTACAAGCATACTTTTTTGTATTTTTATTCACAATATAATTTCTAAACATTAAAAATTATTTCCACAAGAGAATAAATGAGTCGACAAGAGACAGAATTAAGCTGCTGTTATACGCTGAGGAAATGTTGAAGAATAAAATAAAACAGTATTTGACTCAATTGAAGCATGCTAGCATCAACCTACATCTAGAGTACTTGAAGTTAAAATTGGTCGCAAATGAAATTTTTTCTGATACAAAAATGTATTAAATAGAAATGATTTTTACTTCTATAAAGCATTATTTAATAATATACAACTAGTCCCTCTATCTTTGTAAGTAAACACAGGAAGGACTTTTCCATAACTAGTAAGATAGAATAGGTTCAGTAATAAACACATGTGAATTATTTATTACTTTTATTGAAGGCTATGGGGATGGTTAATTTTACGGGTCAACTTGGCTGTGCAACTGTGCCCAGATATTTGGGCAAATATTATTCTGGCTGTTTCTATGAAAGTGTTTTTTGGAGGAGATAAGCATTTAAATCAGAGGACTCTGAGTAAAGAAGATTATCCTTCATAATACGGATGGGCCTCATCCAATCAGTTGAAAACCTTAGTAGAACAAAGGCTGACCTCCTTGGGCAAGAAGGAATTCTGCCAGCAGATGGCCTTCAGGCTTGAACTGCAGCTCTTCTCTGGGTCACCAGCTTGCCAGTCTACCCTGCAGATTTTGGATTTACCAAGCTTCTACAACTGTGGGAGCCAATTCCTTAAAATAAATCTGTATCTTCGTCTCTGTTTCTCTCTCTTTCTGCACAGACATACACATACACACCCACACCCCCCTTGTTGGCCTGTTTCTCTAGAGAAACCCAATTAAATACGAACATAAACATAATTTGCAGATGAGTCCAAATTCATCAGAGTTTCTAGAACCTAGAAAATCTAAACACATACTGTATACTGCTTTGGATAATCTGGTAAATTGTTATTCTAAACAAATATAAATATAAACTGAATATAAATTAAATACCAGTGTATTTGGGATAGTTTAACTAAAGAGATACAAGAATAATTATTATGCATCAATATAAATCAAGAGCAGAGGGTCTAGAGAGTGGACTAACTGGATGAATGAATGAATGAAAAATTAACTGATACTAAGCTATCACATTTGACCAGTAGAAAAAGACAAGTAATAATTAAACTACATTGAGCACAGAATGGCTCTTAACATTGAGACAAAAAAAAAAAAAAAAAAAAAAAGGGTGAAGAATGGAATGAAATTATTTCCACAGAAGTTTTATTAAATGAAAATTTTAAAAGGAAACTAGTCAATTTTCTATAGGAGTTTTTATAACTGACCATCATAAAACCTGCAAAAACATTTTCCTAAAGACTAAATTTGGCTGCATTACTGAGTGTCTAGTGTGTGGCTATAATAATTGAGTGCACACTACAACCCTATGTGGGAGGAATTACATCTCCATTTTACAAACTGGGTAACTTGCCCACGATTACGTAACTAGAGAGTGCTGCAGAGGACATTCAAATTCAGTCTGCCCAGCTCCAGAGCCATCCTCCTAACACAGTACGGCGAGAAAGCACACAAGTTAGCAAAAAGAGTTTTGGATTCTTAACCTTGAGTGATTTTCAAATAAGTTAACAATCACTGTCTATCCTATTTTAGCTTAGACCTCTCTACTATAAGAAACAGCTAATTTCCTGAGATCTTTTCCATGTTTACTCTCGTATATTTGTTTCTAAAGTAATTAGTTTTTGTAATTTAACTAACCTCTAAGATATTGCAAAAATGAATCTTTTTTTCTGGGTACATGTGCTCAGGATATTTAAACTGGCAACCAAAAGTTATCAAAACTACACTGCTGGGCTTTGAGAAAAATAAAAGTAATTTTGTTTGAAAAGAATCTTTGTACCACACACAGCACACGGTTTATTTCTTGCATACATGTTCCTTCTATAATCATGAAACCACATTTTAGATCTCACTTCTCTAGGGAACGCTCTGATTTTGAAAATAGAACTGCCTTTGTCCTCCTCTTCATGTACTTAATTGTCACTAATAGCTATATAATAATAAACAAATGTGGGCCACATTTTTATATACTGAAGTAATTACTGATGCCACAGAGATAATTTTAAAAGGGTTTATTTATTCCACTTGTCGTTAAGTATCAACACAGATCCAAACATTTGTATAAAGTCATATAGGAATACTATATGCATGAAAGATGTAAGTTTATTTTTGTATGTAGCCATGTCTGTGCCTGCACACAGTCTTGATTTTATCACACACAAGGGCAGATTTTGAATATTTTTATTTTTAAAAATATCTGTTTTTGACACAGTATGTTTAAATATAGTTTGTCAAACTATATTTAAACACAGTATGTGTAAATATAGTTTGTCAAACTATCTCAATGTTTTGTTATATATTAAATCAACACGTTTATTTCTCCAAAACTAAATCAGTTGTTTTGCAGAGAGTTAGGGCAACAGCAGATGTCAACACCAGTTTTTGTAGAATTCCTACTTTTTCCATCATATTACCATCAAATAATGTGACACATGTGAAGGTTAGGAAAAAAAAAAAAAAGGTGGTGAGGCATTGTCTCTAGAATTGCTTATATGGCCAAAAAACTTGGATGTCATCCTCCTACATATCAACAAAAGTAGGCAGAATTTGTTGAGAAGAAAGTATCTAATTTTCAACATTTATAACATAAAACACTTATGGGGTTTTCAGACTTCAGTTGAGAGTTTGGAGTCAGATAATATATCATGCTGAATTCTATGACTCTGCTGATATTTGACCATTTGATCTACAAAATGGTAATTCCAAAGGTTTTGACGTACAGGTAGATTTTAGAGGAGTCAGTACATAATCGCGATATGGCTTAGAAAGCCCCGGGAAAATGGTCCAAGAGAAACCCAGGGGAAGGTAAACCCACTTATGAAGCTCCAGCAGCATCACCCTTACGTGTGGTGATTCACAGACCTTCCTTGGTGTAGGTTTTTATCAGTGATTAATAATCAAATTGGAAATTGAATTAAAAATGATTTCTTCTCTAGTGATAAGCTGCCACTGGGCCACAGAAGTGGACAGAGAAGAATGAACATAGTTTTTCATTATGTCTCACTGCTCTGGGAAGGCAAGAGTTAGTGAGATACTAAAACACCTAAACAGGAGAACTCTGGTTTATCTCTGGGCCAAGGAGAAGGAAAGGTGACAAGTTATTATGGGTGCTTATAGCTTTTGAAGCTCAGCTCTCCTTCTGCCACCAGTATCCTCAGAACCACTCTCTCTTCCATAGACTCAGAACAGGTCCTTGGGATGGAGCATATGCTTTTTCCTGTTCCTGTTGCCAAGTGAGAATTGCGTGAATCTGGCTACAGCTATTGCTTGAGAAATGTGCGTGACCCAATTTAGGCCAACGTGAGTTACGTTCAAGTCTTTGGTTGAAACCCTTGGGGAAGAGTTATTACTCTGCTAGACCTGAACCTGGGAGGATGCAGGTCTGTGGACGCTAAAGGCTGCAACGTAGGGAAGCACACCCTGAGAGCGAGGCCAACATGGAAGAGAGAAGAACCAAGAAATGGAGGGAAATTGGGACTTCTGATATTTGTTTAAATCTCTAATTCCAACTAAGAAGTTTCTTTTCAGTTACACGGGCATACGTTCATTTTGGTTTAAGCAAGTTTCAAGCAGATTTTCTGAACTGTCCTCTTAAGAAAGTCCTGAGTAATACAACGGAAGGATGAGATGGGCAGAGGAAAGTGAGAAGTTCCTTCTGGATATACTCTAGGAGCTAATGCTCCTTGCGGGGAGGGGGGGGGCGAGTCTCAGCATCTGGGGATACCACTAGCCCGCTTTAGCTATTCACGATGCATTGTGCACAGGCTTACAACTGTTACCCTTCAGAATCAAAAGAAAATCATTATGAAATCCTGGATCCCTCTGGACCATTTCTCAAACTGCACCTATATAAGTATTCTAATGGAGGCAAATGCAACTTCTGTTGCATTCACAGGCCCCTATCATTTTTCAGAACCTCTTACTGAAAAGCTCTATTCCTACCTATACATTTGTAAAATGTATTCAAAACTTTTCTTCAATTTGAAAATCTTTCTCAGAAAATAAATCATTCTTCTAGCTCATGCTTTCAAACATTCTGTTTTCTGAAAAGTTCTTTTACTCATTTTTTCCCATAAAAGATCTTTCTGCCTTTAAGCTCAGATCAAATACCACCATCTCAATGAGACCTTGAGTACCAGCTTTCTCTTTCAACCTACATCATAAAACACGTATTCATTCACTTGTTTTTTCTGTCCACAAATATTAATTAAATACTTATTAATGTGTTGGATGCTTTGTTCATTACTAAGGATTAAAAAAAAAAAAATTCTAGAATATATCTCTGCCCTAAAAGACCTTACAGTCCAGGGGGAATTACAAATAAGTACATTAACAATTTACTAACCTCTGAAAAGAGCTTCCCAATATATAATTACAAGTGAGAAAATCAGCAGGAAACAGGAGGTGCATGAGGTGATGAGGGAGGAGGTGAGAGTTGATAAGGAGAGATTCTACTGAAGCAGGAAGTAGATATCAGGTCATGAAGATACCTCTCTGCCCTTCATGTATCATGAAGGGACACAGAATGGAAAACCATTGGATGATTTTAAGTAAGAGTGCAACATAACCAGGTTGTGTTTTAAATGTTCACTTTGGCATTAGGATGGAGGATGAATAGGATAATCTTTCACACTGATTTGCCTGGTATAGTCTTGGTACGTGTTTGCGGTTTTGGTGTAATTATGAATTGCCTCCCTTCATTCTCAAAAATGTCCTCTCTTGGACAGTAAATTCTGTGGTCACCTTAAGAGTGAATTAAGAGACCTTCAAGATGGCAGAGGAGTAAGACATGGAGATCACCCTCCTCCCCACAAATACATCAGAAATACTTCTACACGTGGAACAACTCCTACAGAATACCTACTGAACGCTGGCAGAAGACCTCACACTTCCCAAAAGGCAAGAAATTCCCCATGTACCTGGATATTTATCTATTTTTCCTTTTTCTCTTTTTGCGAGTGTATATGTGTATGCTTCTTTGTGTGATTTTGTCTGTATAGCTTTGCTTTTACCATTTGTCCTAGAGTTCCGTCTGTCCGTTTTTTCTTCTACTTTTTAGTATAGTTTTTAGTGCTTGTTATCATTGGTGGATTTGATTTTTGGTTTGGTTGCTCTCTCTTTATTTCTTTCTTTTTTTATTACTTTTCAATTTTTTAATTTTTAATATTTTTTTAATTTAATTTTATTTTATTTTATTTTTTTCTTTCTTTCTTTCTTTTTTTCTCCCTTTTCTTCTGAGTCGTGTGGCTGACAGGGTCTTGGTGCTCCTGCCAGGTGTCAGGCCTGTGCCTCTGAGGTGGGAGAGCCAAGTTCAGGACACTGGTCCACCAGAGACCTCCCAGCTCCATGTAATATCAAACAGCCAAAGCTCTCCCAGAGATCTCCACCTCAACGCCAAGATCCAGCTCCACTCAACGAGCAGCAAGCTCCAGTGCTGGACACCCCATGCCAAACAACTAGCAAGACAGGAACACAGCCCCATCCATTAGCAGAGAGGCTGCCTAAAATCATAATAAGTTCACAGACATCCCCAAAACACACCACTGGACGCGGTCCTGCCCACCAGAAACACAAGATCCAGCCTCATCCACCAGAACACAGGCACCAGCCCCCTCCACCAGGAAGCCTACACAAGCCACTGAACCCACCTTAGCCACTGGGGGCAGACACCAAAAACAACGGGAACTACGAACCTGCAGCCTGAAGAAAGAGACCACAAATACAGAAAGTTAAGCAAAATGAGAAGACAGAGAAACACACAGCAGATGAAGGAGCAAGGTAAAAACCCACCAGAACAAACAAATGAAGAGGAAATAGGCAGTCTACCCGAAAAGAATTCAGAGTAATGATAGTAAAGATGATCCAAAATCTTGGAAATAGAATGGAGAAAATTCAAGAAACGTTTAACGAGGACCTAGAAGAACTAAAGAGCAAACAAACAATGATGAGCAACACAATAAATGAAATTAAAAATTCTCTAGAAGGAATCAATAGCAGAATAACTGAGGCAGAAGAACAGATAAGTGACCTGGAAGATAAAATAGTGGAAATAACTACTGCAGAGCAGAAAAAATAAAAAAGAATGAAAAGAATTAAGGACAGTCTCAGAGACCTCTGGGACAACATTAAAATGCACCAACATTCGCCTTATAGGGGTCCCAGAAGAAGAAGAGAAAAAGAAAGGGACTGAGAAAATATTTGAGGAGATTATAGTTGAAAACTTCCCTAATATGGGAAAGGAAATGGTTAATCAAGTCCTGGAAGCACAGAGAGTCCTATACAGGATAAATCCAAGGAGAAACACGCCAAGACACATATTAATCAAACTATCAAAAATTAAATACAAAGGAAAAATATTAAAAGCAGCAAGGGAAAAACAACAAATAACATACAAGGGAATCCCCGTAAGGTTAACAGCTGATCTTTCAGCAGAAACTCTGCAAGCCATAAGGGAGTGGCAGGACATATTTAAAGTGATGAAAGGGAAGAACCTACAACCAAGATTACTCTACCCAGCAAGGATCTCATTGAGATTCAACGGAGAAATTAAAACCTTTACAAACAAGCAAAAGCTAAGAGAATTCGGCACCACCAGACCAGCTTTACAACAAATGCTAAAGGAACTTCTCTAGGCAAGAAACACAAGAGAGGAAAAGACCTACAATAATAAACCCAAAACAATTAAGAAAATGGTAATAGGAACATACATATTGATAACTACCTTAAATGTGAATGGATTAAACGCTCCAACCAAAGACACAGACTGGCTGAATGGATACAAAAACAAGGCCCGTATATATGCTGTCTACAAGAGACCCACTTCAGACCTAGGGACACATACAGACTGAAAGTGAAGGGATGGAATAAGAGTGAATTATACAGGAAGATAATTAAAATGCAACAAACGAGAAAGAGAGGCCAGTTGGAAGTCTGCTGCACGAACACTGCCTAGAGAGAAAGGCACCTAAACTAAAAGTCAGTGGCCAGGGAGGTGAAGAAAAACAAGAAGCATTTTTTTTTTCTACTAGAGACAACTACTTGTACCTTGATCTAGCACTTAATACATTTTGTTTTGTGTTAAGATTCATTGTTTATAAGTTTATTTTCCCCATTCAATCTTAAATTCCTTGAGGGCAAGAACTACATCCTCTAGTCCTGCTTTCCTTCAGAGATTAGTGCAATGCCTTGAACAAACTGCTTACTGAACAAGTATTGATTTGAATTAATAAAATTTTACCAGCATATTTTACAAAGAGAAATGAATGATTAAAGGCCTTTGCAGAGTTCTTTACCATTCATGGGGAGCAGAATTTTATCGTCATGAGTCAACAACATATAACATGTACAGTGTATAATTTTAAGTCTTTCCCCTTAGTTCTGTTGGATGACTTCATCATATTGGGCCATCAAATGAGGTCCCTGCTACTTCACATTAACTCAGACTCTTGATATGAAGAGAAGGGGTGTCTGCCACCAACTGATGGCAGAGGGTCTTTGGGCTTGGTAAATAGTAGGGTCTCGACAAAAATTTTTTGAATGAACGAATAAATTCTCCATTTGTATAGTTGGCACAGATAAGCCTCTGTCCCTTCCTATTCTATGCTTCCATACTATCTTACACATTCTTTTCTACATGGCTTATAATGGCTTATAATATTGTATTAAAATTACTTGGATATATGTCCTTGAGCTCCTCAGGGCAAGACCTATAGTTAATGCATCATTATATTCCTATTGCCTGGAAAAAATGCCTGGTGCTCAACCCGGGTTTATTCCTCTGGAAGCATCAACATATAAGTGTTGACCTTTGCAGAAATGGTGCCTTAAACAAAACCATCCAAATAACAATCAGTCATCTAAACCACTATCAAAGTAAAGAGGGTAATATTCAGAATGGTAGATCTGCTAGTACATGCAAAAACAAGGGAGTATCACGTAAGGCTGTCTATCCACCTAGTGTTCATGATGTAATAAGTAGAACTCCACGAAATACTATAATAAACATACAATATAAACTTACAGTGTTCAAGTTAAGCTTTCTTCTCAAATTAAATTGTTTTAGGATTTCCTGGGGAATTTCTGTCTACAGTCTGTCACAGCAGGATAACTACGATTCCATACATGGAATCCTGCATTAAGTAGCAAGATTGCTTGTTACTTGTTGCTACAGAGTCCAAGCATTTTTGTCTTCTTTCAGTACTACAGTTTCTCTCACCCCGAAATATACATGATTCGATAGCTGTGTACGCTCGGTCATATTAAATTCGTCATGCTAAGAGCATAACTGCTTGGCAGGTATCTTCCACATGAATCATGCTGACACCCACTCTTTACATTTCATGACCATTTATTCTCTGTCTCATTTTCCTAGAACTCAATAAAAATTATTTATGCCAAAAACTTCTTGATGGATCTATAACTCCCTCATATTTTGACCTACTTTTCCCCAGCAAGCCGAAAAGGTCTTGACCTCTATTATCAAAATCTCAATGCAGATGGAAGCTCTGATGAGATTCTAATTAAGTGAAAACCTTTCTGTAATTATACATGCTCACTATTTAATGAGAATCTTTCTATAATTAGAAATTTATTTGGCCACTTTAAAATTTCGGAGGCTGTTGCTGGAGTGCCCTAATTCAAGCATTTTTCATTCATGAGGGGGCAAAGTTCTCTTCCCCACAAATGTATCACTGCCAAGGGAGATTTCTCCTTTAATTAAGTGTACTCTACTGTTGAATGATGACCCCGCAAAACTTATTTTCACTCTCCTTTTTCTCCTCTTAACGCTTGGTCAAAGTTGGTGCCCTATGAGGCGCAACACTTTGGGTTAAGAATAAAGTGTTTATTGGCAGCCAAATAAATTTATAATTATTATTTTAAAAATACTATGCAAATTTTACCTTGGAAAGAGCCACAAAAGCCTCTGAGCTGGGGGTAATGGGGACAGTGGCAAAAAAAGAGAAATAAGGGGAGGGAACATGGACGAATATCCTCCTTGGCTAATGACTGGCCCTGGCTGGAGGGAGAGAAAGCCTGAGACACCCCGTTCACCGTGGTGATGCTTTCCCCAGAGCGGTTTTCTTCTCGCTTCCTTTCTGCACCTTGGATCATTTCATGTTAAATCAGTTTTTCTTAAACAGTCTGTCCTTGTTCCTTCCTCCTCAATACTCTAGAGAAATCACACTCCTCCCAGACTCACACATCCACAGGAAACCAAGTTTTACTCGCAAGTAGAAGTTTCCACACTGTGAACCAGAGAGTAACAAAGGACTGGAGTAACCCAGGGCTGGAATGAAGCCGCTGCAGGATCCCGACCAAGCAGTGGGGCTGGGTCTGAGGAAACCTCTTCTGTGCTTTCAAAAACATATTAAGGACTTTTGTTCGTTGGCCTGCCGTGGTTTAAAATCAATTCTTCCCTTTCCAGCTGGGAGGATGCCAACCCTCTTTCGGTTCATTTAGAGAATCGTAACTTTCCCCGCCACTAAGAATAAACTTTAGTAGCTTCAGTGCAACATCTGAGGAAAGGAAGAGACTGAGAGAAATAATTTGCTCCAAATCTCAAAGCTCCTAGGTCTGCAGGACCAAAGTACCCCAAATCACGCTTTGCGGTGCAGGGGAGTCCAAGAAGCATTAGGGAAAAGATTCCAGAGAGTCAATAAGTAAATGAAATATGCAACCTCCTTTATGACATTTACAGTGTCAAACAAGACAAAATTGAGTTGTTGTCGGCAATGCTTATAAACATAAATCTTATCTGTGTGCCAGGGATTTTTTTTTTTTTGGTATTTAGGCATTGGTACTGCAGTACTTTACTTCTGATTTGCTGTGAATCTTGAAAAATTTGTTTCATGTGTGTGCTTAAAATTAGATTTTTAAGTAAGTAATTTGAGGATAAGGATGTGTTTTCTTGGTTGATATCCTCCATGGAGCCAGGACTGACAGGGCGATGGGAGTAGATAGCTCCTCCACGCTGAACGTTAGTACAGTAAGTTACAAGTGCCCCTTTCCTCCTGGGATAAACCATAATGGAAAAGAATACTTTAAAAAAGAATGTATATATGTGTAAAAGTGAGTCATTTTCTTGTACAGCAGAGACTGGTACAACATTGTATATCAACTATACTTCAATTTAAAAAAATGAATGAATGAATGAATAAATAAATAAAAGTTCCCCTTTTCGATGCAGAAACTCAACCGTGTGAAAATATAAATGGCTTTCCAGTAAAAGCACATATTTTTCAATGCATCAAAGATTTCTTATGTTTAGAAGATATGCAGATGATTTGATTATTCTAAATGTAAATCAATATTGCCCTATATTGGAGCTTTCAAAAATTTTCAAACAAAAGTAGTATACCTATTATCTACCCTGGAGTATTTACACAGACTATTTAAATTCCTTACCTTTCCATTTCTTTTCCTCAGTGACTATTATTTACTCCAAGAGAAAGTTCAAGTTTATGGATAACATCATTTATTTGTAGCAGAATAAATCTTTTAAATCTGATAAAAATTACAAGGTTATAAAGTATATTAAGTCCTCTAACAGATGACTTAACTTCTACACTTTCTGACATTTTCTGCAATAACATTTTATTTTAAATGTCAACCATACATAAATTCAATCTCGTCACAGACACTGAGATGTTCTAAAGTTCTCAATTTTAGACAGGAAGATGAGGGGCGACGGGGAAGCAGGCCAGCGAGACAGAGAAAGAATAACTTTAAAATCCTGTATCTGAAAATGCCTTAAAATGCTCATCTCTTCTGTAAGTTTAAAAAAAAAAAAAAAAAAAAAATGCCAGCCTGAAATGTGGCAATAAATTATGCAATGCATCATAAATTTTGAATTGCCCATTGTAACTGTGGCACAATGTTTCAGAAAAATGTCACAGAGAAGGAAACATTAAATACCACTTCTTCCTGTGTTTGCGATATAATTTCTTTATATTTACAGAAAAATAATAGCACAAATTTAAATTAAAGCAATCAATATTTTAGAAGTGAGATAGTTCCAAAGATGTTCAGAGAAGCACATCTACTTCTGATTTCGTAAGTTTTAGAGGCCAAAAATTAATTTGTTTTATGGGCTATGAGTTTATATCTAGTTCTGATATGTAATAGAACTGGAAAAGTTTTGTTATTTTTAATTACTATAAAACATTGATGATATTTTTGGCATAAATGTTAACTATGAGCTACTTGAAATCAACTTTAATTTTCAATACTGTCCAGATAAAGTGATTTTAAGATTTTTTTTCTTAAAAATGCAGATGTTTACTAAAAATAGCACTAACTCAATAGCTAGTGATATTACACATTTTTAAGATTACTTCTTGTCAATATGTACAGTTTCTCATGCTCATATTCGTTAACTTTTAGATGAATTGCTAGAATAGAGCTCAATTTCTATTCTCCTTTTTCCCTGCTGGGGGCAATGTCCCTCCATTGCTACTTAGGAAATGACTAGAAACTACTCATAGAGAAATAGAATGTTCTTTTAAAGCAACGGTCTCCGTCAATAAAGTTAAAGGGAGGCAGCATGCCAAATATACGTCCTAATAAAACATTTTAACAATTGCAAACACGTAAAGTTTATGCTCATTGCCACAACCTGCACAGTAAAATATTTAATAAATGACGCAATAATGAATAAAAATGAATTCCTTTTTTCCCACCTGTGTGATAACTTTACATAGAAAGTTGTTTATTACTAAAAATCCATAGAGCCCCCTAAAACTACCTATACATTTTCTTCTTGATACTTCTTATAATTCATAAGTTGAAGGGATGGGAGACAAGAAACGAATAACAGATTGGAAAGAATACTCTTACTTAGCTACAAAGAAAATTATGCCCATCTATGTGGTTGCATTCTTATTTCATGTATTGAAATTAGTATTTTATAGTTAAATTTGATTGTATTCCTTTAAAATTCATTTTGCAACACTGATGATTATTTAAGAATAATGTATAGTGATAAAGGTACAATTTTTTAAAACCCTATGCTAAAAATTACGAAACATCATGATGAAATGCATTTCTTATTTGATATACAGCAACTATTTTAACATTGTTTCTTTATACAAAGTTAAATGCAAACACACACCACGGTCTTATTAAAAATCTTTAAATACACACTCACACACACACATTCCCAATCAAACACAGAGAAAAGTGTTAAAACACTATGTCTTACAATTTTTAAAGGCTTGATTAACCAGAATTCAAACAGCAAGAAGAATATTATTTCCCCTTTATCGATTAGGTCTTCTCTGATAATTTTGGGCTGGGGTGCTATCTCTCCTTTTTGATCCACTAAAACTACCATTTTTTCTGGAATTATTTAACTGTACAATTAGAGTCCACATTGTATTTCCTTTCACTGTGCTCACATTTGTCCTTTACTTACAGGGACTCCTCACACACAACAATTGTGATATATTTAATTCATTTTTCTTCCTTTTATCCCATGATTTCTCCAATGCTTGCAGTTATGATAGTACATGTACAACACATTTTAAAAATGTTTTTCCACAAACAAGATATGAAACAAGGTAGGAACAAATCTGATAGTTTTCTCTTAAGTTTTAGGTAAGCATGCTTTTCATTTAATAAGAATGAATGAACACCCCAAAAGGTTAGCAATTTATTTTATAAGCATTTAGGACTTGATATCAGTACCTAGTTTCTCTCAGTACTTGAACAGTCTCTGGTTAGGAGAAGGATGTGACTATCAGTACTCTTCCAGCCATGGAAATAAGGAAAATTAAGTTATCTTCTCAGAATCAAAGCTCTCTCGCGTGCGCGCATGCGCGCGCACACACACACAGAGGCTAGATCATAAATTTGCAAAATACGGATACAGGTAGAATGAATAGCAGGAAAGAATAAGAATTGACAATAAGAAAATACCTATTGCTACTAATAATGGTGAAAATAACAGTCAGGAATGTGTTGGGCACATTAGTCTCCATGACACAGGCGAAAAAAAGCAAGAATCAAAGTGGATGCCTGCGAAGGTCTCTGGCTGTACCACCACTCGCTTTTGATGATGAAGCCTATAGTTGCCTAATATGGCTGGTCTAGATTGTTCCCCTATAAATTAGGTTATTGGTTAAATGCGAGAAATTTCTTAGAAAAAGGTGAGCTATTCAGTTAATGGAATATGAGGAAACACAGCCTTACTGCTGGAACCTGCAAATAAACAGTCCAGATCTGAATGCGAGGGTGCGTGAGAAATACTTTCACAATTTTCCTCCCAAAACTCTCAAGGGAAATATGTCTGTCCTAGCAAATGAACTTAAGCACTTAGGACACTGTGACAATCCTAGTGCACTGTAGAGATGAAAATGAACTTATTAAACATTTGGATCACCTGGTAGCTCTCCTTGCTTCAAAACCATGCTGAACAAGCAACTATCTGATTAAAAAAAAAAAAGTTTTTTCATGCCATTTGGCCCAAAGGGAAAATACGTATTTTTTCACACAGATAGGAGCATTCTGGTATGCATGACAGTGGTCAATTAATATCAATAATTTATTATGCTAGCTTATATATCAATCTCTTATAAGCTTTAGATAATGAGAATCCAGATTTGAGTGATGGGACTTATCTCACCGTGTGGACATAATCAAGATTTTCAGCCTCTAAAAATGAGCAACAGACCTCTTGGTAAACTACAGTTTTACTCAATTTGGCAACCAGTAAATATTCATTCACCAAAGATGAGAGCTGTTAATTCACTGTTCTTTATTTTATGTGTGTACATATGTATATATGCATGCCTGTATGTATATGCTTACGACAGAGTCATTAGTAAATTCTACCAATTATATATAGATTTATTTAATCCTGGAGATAAGGATCGGCTGAAAACTATAACTGATTGCTTCTCTAGTCATAATATAATTCTTTATTTCCAGTTTACTATAAGAGTTCTTCTTCTCTTCAACATTCCATCAGCAGCTCTATTTCAACATGGTTAACAGAAATCAAAATATTCCATTTGAAACCTGGCACTCCCTCTAATTGTTAATTACATGATCACCTTTCTAATTACTCCGGCTTAAAATCAGAGTCATCTTTTAGCCCTTTCCTCAACAGATCATGAGCTTTGGGAGACAGACACAACTGGCTTCGGGGACTAGAGGCAATTTATTTCACATCTCTCATCCTCCATTTCTTGTGTATAAAGTGGGGCTAATGATGTAGTACCTGCAGTACTGTTCTAAGGGGGAAAGGAATGTGATGATGTCTGCATAAAGCTGAGCGCAGTTCTGGCTCAAAAGGAAAGCTCAGTAAAGGCTTGGCCACAGACGCTGCAGGTATATTATAACCTGACGTAACCAGAAGCAACACATGCCACAGTTATGCCAGCAAGACGCTGGCTTTTTTCTTTACCAGACCACAAAATTATGAGGTTTTTGTGGAATGGTGCCTGTGAAAAACAGGCAGGAGAATTCTGAGAGTAAGACTGGTATTAAGTTAGGTATAAATCTTTACAGACACTGCAAACAACTGGCTGGGTATGTATTTCTGCACAATGGAAAACATGATTCAAACTGTCACCGTTTTTAAAGAATAAGTCTCCACGTATAAAACAACTTCGAGCTTGGTGTATGGTAACCTCAGATGGTAAGCTGGTAACCTCAAAGCTGTTTTAGACATACTGAAACAGCCTCATAACTTGTGCAAGCAGAACGGAATCTTAGATGCCATCCAAATTTCTTCTTTCGCAGTTGAGGCTAATGAGAATTAGAGCAGTTAGGCTCTGTTTGCAAGGTCACCCGGTTGGGTAATGACAGTGTGTAAACTGGAACTCACGCTCTTTCCTCCTAAGCCTATGGTCTTTCCCTTCACTGCATCACTCCATCCCCTAAACCTGACTTTCAAGGTCAATGACCATGTTTCTTACATGTCTCCCTACTAAATTTCATTGTAGGGTCCACTAGCATTTTCTTAACTCTAAATGCAATGCAACAATATTATATATCTTTAAGATACAAAGGATCAAACATGGAACTCTTGTCAAACATGTTCAAGTAATAACTTTCACATCCTCATGGTCTGTTTTCTTCATCTGTAACAAAATTATTATTATTATTTTTTTTAACTCAGGTCTACTCACTAAAGTGTTGGTTGTATATTTTTAATACTGATTTGATTTGTATGAAACATACATCATGTAATGTCATACACAATGTTTTTAAATGAATACTGTATATACTGTATATTCAAATACCAGAGAATAGGATTTGTTTGAGTGGCTGTAGGCAAATTTGATAACAACAGATTTAACTTCATGTTATCTTCCCTTACATCGCCACTAAAACTATGACATTAGAAATCTTGTATGCGTATGAAGATTTTTCCCTTCCACACAGAAAACAACAGTGTTGAATTAAATACAAAATTAAAGAAAGCAATTTTCAGTAGGAAAAGAACAGCATGCGGACTAGAAAAGAAATATTTGTATAAATATTATTCACAATTTCTCCCAGGTCTCATATTTATTGCTTATTTACTGAAACGTATGTTAATGTCTTTATATCTTCTGTCTTGAGGCAATTTTGTATTTCTTAGTTCTTGCCATTCAGATAAACATTTGAATCAAACATTACGATCTGTAGTAAATAAAATCATCCCAATATTTTTTCTTTATACACATGGCAATATCATCTAATCTGTCAGAGATTCTGAGATTAAGTAAACTTCCATGACATACAGCCAGACATTCTAATTTTCCACGCGAGGAAGCTGAGACCCAGAGGGTTAAGTTAATTAGTGGCAGAGTTAGGACTATAATTTAGGTCTACTGACAAGTGTAGCATTCTTTGGGTATGCCGTGATACCTGTCTGTGTAACTTTAATCTCTCTGTTTATTGCTGGAGAGGTTTTACTCATTATTTTATTTCTTTACTTCCTTTTGTTCACCCTAAATCACTTTCATGAGGAAACCCTTGAGAAGGAAAAAAAAAAAAAAAAAATCTCCTAAACAAATCTACCAGTATCAACCACAACAAAACTCTATTATGACAAATTTGAAAGGAGGAAATCAAAAGAATGATGTTAGCTCAACAGGTTTAACTGTTAACAGCATCCTAAGTACACCTCCATGAGTTTGTTTATTCTATCCTCTCCACTTAGAAAGCTTTTCCTCCAGTACATATTCCATTTCTACCTCTTCTTTGAGACTAAGACCAAATATTATCTTCTCAGTTAAGCTTGCCTCGGTTTTGTAGTAAGAAATTATTACTTCTAAATTTTCATAGCACACTTCTCTTTACCCAGATGGGCCTACCACACAGTGTGGCATTTTAGTTGAATAAATATGACTTTTCCCACTTCAACTGAAGTTTTGACTCAGTAAGAGCAGGAATTCAATCATATGTCCCCCCTCCCGGCCATCCCACACTCAGTGAAACATTTTCTAAATAAAAGAGGCCGCTCTCCTGTTTAAAGAGGGAAGAAAACCCAATCCTATAAATTCTAAGTATAACAGATTTGTTTCAGCTAACTTACAGAAAATAATTATGGTGAACTGGTACATCCTTCTATGGTATCAAAGTAAGTAATCTAAACGATTCCTTCGAAAATTATAAGGCCTGCACATTTCAAACCCAGATATACCTTAACTGAACTTGCTAAAAGACAGAATGCATGCCCCAAAAAAGGTAGAAAGGACAAACAAGAGACATGTTGGGGAACGAACGTAAACGAGAAAGATCCTGAGAACATTTTTTTCTAGACCCTGTGTTTGGGGCAGGAGGAGGAACACTCTTAGATGGGCACTGCAGCCGGCCAGCCAGCCAGGGGGTTAAAGATGTGTGTATCCGCATACTGTCAGGGCCCTGCCCATAACCCCTCAGAAACCCCCTTTATGAGACAAAGACAGCTGATTGAGAACACTTCCCAGGCTGCCCCCAGCTGTTTTTTCTTTTCTGGTGGCCGAAGCAAAGTCAGCCCTGCCAGAACATTAACGCCCCTGGAAGCAGCCCTCAGCCAATGACGCACGTGGAGGGGGTGCAAAATTCTCCAATGGTTTTGGCTTGTTCAGAAGAAATCATCTCCAAGGTGCGTTCTACCTCCCATAGAATAAAGCTCCAAGGTGCGTTCTACCTCCCAGCACTCCTCATCCAGACAGAGTTCAGTCGTCCACAATCACAACTCGCTTGCTAACCACCTTCCTTACCTTCCCTTCCCTGTCTGTCTTCCTCACTCCCATGCTGTTCATGCCCTGGGGTCACGGGTCACCTCCCACAGAAATTACTTAGACTTACATTCTTATCTCAGTGTCTTCTCCTCAGGAAAACACAAAACAAAACAAACAAAAAACAAAACACAGTATCTTTTGCTTATGATGTGTTTCAGATGAAAATTTGCTGGTTATTTCTATTTAAAATGTTGACTTAAAAAAAAAAAAAATCTCTTTCTGGTATTATGAATCTTCTTTAGAGTTACAGACCATAAAATCCTTCATGGTCTAACATGTTTCTTATCTAAGCTAGAGCCCAAAGTTGGCTCTTGCCTTTTTGATAGATGACCCCACAGAATACTTTCCTCCCATGACCTTCCAATTATAGGTACTGGGAACTTGAAAATCTGGCAATGTCATGGTTTAAAATCAGAAATCTAACAAGATGAAATATGACGTATAAAATAAACTATGACTGCAAAATGTAACTCATAAAGAGAAAGTTATTGACCCTGCTCATCAGGATACTGAAACTACTTTCTTATGGATGTCAAAAATCTGGGTTGGAAAAACGTTTGAAAGCGCTATCATGCTACACTTTAGGTACTACTACATCTAATTCAAGAAAAACTGTAGCAAACAACTGCAAATTGGAGTTAATCAGACTAGTGTGAATGATGTTTTAGTGTACAATCTTTTAAATTTTATGAATATGCTAGTTGAACACTGGCTTTCTAATTGAAAAAAAAATAAATACATGTCCCACCATACCATTAGAGTAAATTATTTTCATCTGTAAACAATAGATGCATGTCTTTTTTCACTCATTCATTCATTCATCCAAAAACATCAGTTTCAGTGCTACCTAGTATCTCTGGTATTCTGCTTATGGGGAAAAGAGAGATGGTCTGTGTGACTGTGTTACTACCTAGTGGGTTTTTAATTGAACTTCATATCACACTTAAATGCTGGGCAAATACAAATAAATTCTACTTCAGTTATCTAAGAGATATTATTGGAAAAATGTATGAAACTTGAATAAATATAGCTTTCAGGTAAAATTCTGGAATGCTACTGAGACAGTTGTTTATAGATTTATAAAAGATTGTGCCATTAGAAACAGTTATAACAGAAGTATTTTATACTTTGGGTATGTATTAAAAGAATAACAGATCTTTATTTTTATTTTATCCTGAAACATTAATTGCAACAGATTTATGAATGACCTAGTTCTGTATCAAGTTTTAGCAATAAAACCTTTATTACAACACTTGTTATGAGAAATGTGACATAAAATTTTAAAAAGCAATTCTCAAATATTATGTTTATTGTCTTGGCCTTCAAAGCTATTTTTCCCCATGATTAGCATGCCTCTGTAATTTTAAGTGCTTCACCGGTTTATTGTATGTTTAATAATTCAGGTAAGCACGAAAGCCAAGATAAGAGTTCAGATAAAATATCTATTCCGTCTACTCCACTCAAAGATCCATGAATCTATTAAAATAAAGGTTTATACTCTTCACCATCCCAGAGTTCATTTACAGTGCGTTAAATCACTAAATTTTATAATGTATATAGGGCTTCGGGTCTTCAGAAATGGTAGTTGCTTTCTTAACTTAAATTCACTAAAGATAGGAAATAATGTCTTCTGTTTTTTTATAGGTATTTCTTAGCTTTCAAAAAATCTAATGTGACCTAAATTAGAAAACACAAAAATCCCACCTGCTGCTACACTATCTCTGGAAAAAGATGAAATATAATGCCTAAATGTTAAATAATTCACTAAACTTATCTGATCAATTTTACTGGGAAAAAAATAAAACATAATTTAATGGAAATGCTGATTATTTTGAGGATTAAAGGAGACAGTGCATATGATGGTTTGCAAAATGTGTACCACATAGGAAGTGTCTAATAAATATTCTCTTCTGTCAAAAAAAATAAAATAAAATAATTCTTAAGTATTTAAACATTTATATTAGTGTACAGAGTCTTTTAAATATAACAAGAAAAGTCTAAGTAGGTTCTAAATAGATACAAATAATGCAATATATAAATAAAGTTAGCAAAATACAATTTCTCTAAAGGCAGAAATACTGCGTATTTTCTTTGTTTCTCCAGAGTCTCTTTTTCAGGAGGTGACCATAGTAGATGTTACTCAATCGACATTAGTTAAGAGAACTTCTACATAAGAGCTGGTAGCTAATGGAAAGGAAATAAACTTATGTAAAAAGCCCCATAAATAAAAATATTTCATCAATTTGAAGCTTTATCCAGTAAGAAGCATATATGTCACTCTTGATATGACAGAGTCATAAAATAAATGTGGTTTTACTGGATCTACTCATAATAGATTGTAGGTAACCTTTATAATCTTTTTTTTCATAAACCTAATATACTTTATGCATTTACTCATTTACAGGAGGTCTGGATTCCTGATTTATAAATCTATATGTCTGTGTATGTTTTTAGATCTTTGCCCTATGTTGAATTGGTAGAACAAAAGACAAAAGAACTAGAGAAAAAAAAAAAAAAGGTTTAAATCAACTATTTTTATTTGTACAGGAGGAAGAGTCAAGGCAATACCTAAAGGGAAAAATGGATTGATTGATGTCTGTTGTTACTCTATACGACTCACTACAACCATCTTAAGTTTATACCTTTACAGCTGGAAAAACACTTTCTATAAGCCATTTCAGCTTCCTCACTACTGGGTGTGATAGATACAAATGTTTCTCCAGACACAGAAATGGACACAGAGAGAAAAAGCATCTTGCTGACTTTTGTAAAGCCGGCAAGTCGGGGAGACAAGACTCTGAACTCATTTTTTCCCCACTGGATATCAGGTACGGCTTGTCAATAAAGCAGGTGTATACTTAGAAATAAACACCTGTGTTTGAGCGCGTGTGTGTGTGAGCGTGTGCACATGCATGTGTGCAGATCAATTACTTTATTTTTTGAATTTCTAAGTCTCATAGTGGCTGAAGGTAGCACAAGTCAGGGTAGGAAGCTGAGATGAAAAAACACTGACTACAGACAAAGAGGTAAGTGGAAAAGAACGATCCTCCTCTATGTTCATTTTGTAAATTGATCTTATCTCTGAGCTTCAAATTATATCAAGTCTCAAATCGGTACCAATGGATCTGATGCCATCTTCAGTTCTCTATTCCCAAGCGTTAACAAGTTATTTTCATCTTGATGCTTTTGCTGTCATTTCATAGCATTTTTGAAACATCTCCCATCTGTTTTCTTTGTCCTCGAAAGGACTTCACTCCAACTTACCCACTTCCTCTGACTACTTCATCAGGCAATCATCCAACTTCGGTATTGAAGCTAGTAAACGTTCCTTTGAAAACTTCGACAATTCATCCTTTTCTCTCCATTTTCTCTTCTATTGCCTTAGACTTGCTACTAAGTACAACAAATTTGTATTCTTTTCCCTCTTCTCTTCCCTTCTTCGCCTAATCCATTTTAGAGAGCCTAAGGATTTTACCAAAATGTCAATTTTCCCTTTTTGTTCTCTTCCTCCTTTCTTTTCTCCTCTAGCTCCTTCTCCTCCTCCTTTTATATCTTTTGCTTCTTCTCTTTCTTCCTCTCTGAAGTCGTCATCATTATTTTCATTTTCATCACCTTCATCGATATTTACGGATCTTGTAATGTATGCTCAGTGCTCTACTAAAAGTTTTACATACGAGACCTTATTTAAGTCTCACAACTATTATGTAGGTCAAAATTAAAACCGTGATGTTGAGATGAATAGTGCACTTATTTTTACACAGACAAATATAGGCAATGTGATTCCACTGACAGGTCACCACTGATCCCCAACAAAACCTTCTAAAAATGTCTGATGTGGAACACAGAACTTTCTTCATGGGAAAATATCATTCAATGGCCCATTAAATCTTCTTCCTCTAGACAGTGTTATCAGAATTCTTGTTCCAGCTGGTATACTTCTACCTGTTCTGAATATCCTTTCTCGTAAGTAGGTGAACCCCCTACAGAGTAGAGACTATTATCTAAACTTCCATATAATCCTGGGTGCCAAGAGGAGGGCTTTTTCATGGCAGGCGCTCAATACACACCTGTTGGATGGACCAGTAGGCTTTGCACAATCCCCAAATTCAACCATTGCACAACAACCAGCTTAATAATTACGATCCTTTTCATCAAAGTATTTCTCCATAGTTTTTCCATCATCTGGAGGAATATTTGTGTTTCTTCACCATCAGTACATGTCAATAATTTCTCTTAAATGCAGATAAAAAATTCTCTCAGGGAAACTTTTCCCTGAGAAACTTACTTTATACTAATATAGTCTTCACTCTGTGTTCAAAATGATGTTTCATACTTGTCTTCCCCTGTTCTACGTGCCTTGCCTATCAGCAATACTGCAATTTTTATGAAAAAAATCTCTTAAAAAATACCAATTTTTTTGTGTATTCTACATGCTCACTAAATTCTTTATAAAAATAAATATCTTCAGAATCTTTATTCTTAGCTATAAGAAAAGAATGAATACTACAGAGCCCTGAAAAGTATAAATTTTATTGCTCATGAGAAATTTGAATCTCTTCACAAAAAAAACATGCAATACTGTGTATCTTACCTTCTGACGATATGAATGGCTTTCTTTATTGTCCTTTTTTCTCTTTATCATGACAAACTTCAATTAAGGATCTGCTATATGTAAAGAGCAGTGTTTTTCCATGGAATGATGATAATAGTAGAACTTGTCCTATAGAAATATGTGCTCTCTTGTGAAGTATAAAACCAGCACATGGATTAGTGGAAGCACAGAAAACAAAACAAACAAACAAAACCCAGCAATGAGTGCTGACAAGAGCGTTAGGGTGGTGTAGCATGCTGCGTGTGTGCTGTGGCGTTAGAAACCCACACCAAGAAGGTTTCACCTGGGGGGCCTGGAAGGGTTCTTAAAGCTGTATAAATTCTGGTAATGCACTTTAAAGTGGACAGATGAAGAAAGTCAAACGCTGAATAATTTGTTTTCAATCTGAATCTGGATTTCTGACAGCCACACAACTTTAATCTAGGGTTTTTAATAATTCTGTATATATTTAATCTCATTTTTATAACATGTTTTATATGGTTCTAGATTTGTTTTACATGTGTAACAGACAGATGATAAATAAGTCTGTAAGTATCCTAAGGGCTGGAACCAGACCATACACTTCTTTGATGTCCCTCAAAATACCAGGATGCTAAGCACAAAAGCACTTTTTCTCAAAGCGTAATTTACAAACCACCCGCATCAGGACCATCTAACATGCTGTTCAGCGTTTAGGTTACTAAGCCTCATTCTAGACCACGTGAATCAGAAGGACTTAGAATTCCTAATAAGAACCCCAAGTGAGTCCTAGAGCACATTAAGGCTTCACAGTCACTAATACAATGGGTGCGAAGTACACGCTTAGTGACTGATGCAACGCAGTCACACTGATGGAACTTTCAAAGCCGTTGTCTTGACAATCTAATTGGCATGTGTTTCAAACTGAGCATTTGCAAGAGCATTTCTATTTTGAAGCATTTGCAAAATCATGCTGGAAAGGGTGCCTCAAAATTTAAACTAAATACTTCATAATTCAGGCAAAGAGGCTGGAGTGCAGAGGACAAAGGGAAGACGAGTAAATAAACCAAAAATTCTGATTTTATGTGCTATACTACAACTCCCAACTAGTTCCCGTATCCCTGTCCCCAACCCCAGCCCAGAACACAGTATGCAGGAACACAGATGAATTCATAAAACCCTAAGAATTTTCATTAAAACTTTTCTCTTCAATTCGGAGAGATGTGGTCTAAAGAATAAGCATGCAGCCTTAAAAAAGTCAGGAAAAAAAAAAAAAATCTGAGCATGGAAATATTTAACTACCTCACTAGGACCTCAGCGCAGATGCGCAAAATGACCAAAGTTTCCCAATACACTATGCGACATTAGGTTATGTGTGTGGAGGGGAAGAGAAAAAGCCAAAACCAAGCACAGAGGGACACACTCTTGAGTGAGCAGAGCTGACTGCATGAGGTGACTGATACTGTTGAGAAGACAGAGCAGAGTCCAAATCTCTACTCAGCTCCAGTGCAGAACATCTTCACCAAATGTATATGCCCACAGGTCGGAAAAATGGATAGAAAACAGACCTCAGATTTCAAACAGGAACTACAGTTAGGAAACAAGTCATTCTTTAAAATTAAGTCTCAGTTGAAAACATTTATTATATATTATATCAAATAGAAGGTCGGATAAATTTTGCCCTTGTTAAGCATAAGCAAGAAAGGGCGTGACAGATCTAGCACAGCACAGTACAAACAAAAGAGGAAGTGTGAGGGTTGGAAGAACTGAAGGAAGAAACAACAGAGAAGAGAGAAGGGGGAAAGAAGAGACAAAGAATCAGGCAAATTCCTATTCTAGAATTAAAAGCAAGCTGAAGAACAGAAATAGATTATCCAGGTAAGCTTCAAGCTCTGAAAGTGTTTAACAGGAATATAAATTTAATAAGATGGCGTTAAAAGATAAGACAAAGCAACAGGAGATGAAAAGGGAGACTGCAATGGCCAGATGAAAACCAAACTAAAATCTTTGTGTATCTAAATTGATTAAAATAGTGGATTTCACTGGAACTACCTCAGAAGCTTTAGAAATACCAGCATCTTGGTTGCCTCAACATTTATTGACCTAATAGTTCTGAGGTGCAGCCTGGGCCTTGAGATTTTTTTTATAATCTTTACAGGTGATTTTAATGTGCAGACAAGATTTAGAATCACTGAATTAGTGACATCAAAATATGACAGCGATGTATCGAAACTGAAATAATGGAAATAAGAGCTTAAAATTCAAGTAAATGAAGAGGAAAGCCAAACAACTGAACCAGAAACTATATAATAGAATAGAGGACAAAGAAGCTCTAACATAAGGATAACTGGTGTCCCTGAAGTAGATGCTAAAAGAGGGAAGAAAGTGATAATCAAAAGTATAATTAGTGAACATTTTCAAGAATTCAAGAAAAAACTCAATATGAAAATCAAAAATACACATTACACCAGGAAACTTTTATATAGAACAATCAACATGAAGAAATTTATAAAGTAAATTATTCAACTCTAAGGATTAATAAACAAATACATTTGAGGCATTCTTGCAGAGAAAAGTCACTCAAAAAGGACAGGGAGGGGGCCAGGGACGAAGAAGCAAGCTAATATCAGAATCCAACATAGCATTTTAGTTGGAAAGTGTAATGCAGTAATAGTCAACTAAAATTAGCAGGAACGGCAATAAGGTTTTCTCAAGTGTAAAAAGAAAGAAATAGCAAGGAAACACGACACCAATAAACCATGCTTGAAAAACCCAGTCATTCGTAAAATCAAGACCACCTGCCAAGCCTCAAGACTAGCTGTGAACATCAAGTGCATCTGTATAGAAAGCTAAGACTAAAAAACTGAACAAAGTATGGATGTAGAAAATTATGTTTCATTTTTATTTGATCAATAAAAATCATGAAGTAAAAGCAATATAACAACTCATTACTCAAAATTCCCAGATCCCCAAGTATTCTGGTCACTTTTTTCTTTTTCTTTTTTTTTACTTTCTACAAGAGGGGTTGACAAACATATTCTGTAAAGGGCCAGACGGCAAACATTCGAGGGTTTGTGGTCCTTATGGTTCCTGCCACAACTCCCATCTGTTGTGACCCAAAGCAGGCACTGCATCCATGTGGCTATGTTAAAATACAACTTTATTTATAGGCACTGATATTTGTATTTACATACTTTTGTATGCCATAAATATTACTAATTTTTATTCAACCATTTAAATATGATAAAACCACTGTCAGCTCATGGGTCACATCAGAACAGGAGGTGGACCAGATGTGACCTGCGAGCTGTGGTTTGCCGACCTCCGTTCTGGACCGAAGTTTCTCATCTTCAGCACAACCTACATTTGCGGCTGGATAATCCCTTGTTGTGGAAAAGTATCCAATGCACTGCCGTCTGTTTAGCATCGTCTCTGGCCTGCACTCACTAGAAGTGCACAGTATCCATTAGACACTGAACTGTCTTCTGGCTGAGAACCACTGTTTCAGACCATTAAGCCAGTATGTACTGAGCACAGATAATTCCAGGTGTAAACTTTATTAACAGAGAGTTTAGAGGGACTTTTCCCTCCAGCTGAACACTAACTTCATGAGGGCATATTAAAATTACTTTAGCTGCCTTTATGAAATTTATATAAATTAAGACAACTAAACTACACCCCCGCCCCACATTTTTCCTTCACTTGAACCACTGTAAAGTCAATCCTTCAACCTATACTGTTCATTAAGAAATTCCATTCACACTGGCTTTCTAGGCACACTGATATAAATTAAAATTGAATAAGTAGCATCATTTGAAACACGGAAGGAAAGGGTAGAGGTGACTATTTAGCAAAACCACACACAACGTCTCTATTGTAAGTAGATGAATTCCTATAAATATTAGTTTAAGGTGCGAAACTACAAAGGACAAAATGGTTTAGGCATTATCGGGTCTAAATTTTAGTGGTTTTCTGATCTAGTCAGCAAACATGATTTTCAGTAGGACCTCATCTATTTGGTGCAATCAAGAAATGTAAATATGTGAAGAGGATTCAATTGTTCAATGAGATAATTTAAGTAAAAATACTTGGTGAAATGTAAAGCTATGCAAGGTATGTCATTTGCATGTGTGCACTTGTGTGCACTGGTATTTGCATGAGTGAATTTGTGTGTGTTCAACTGGCTTCTGGGCCAGAAAGTCAGCACTAAATAAACGCTTACTGACTGGCATAACATATAGTGCAATATCAACAATTCAGCTGATTTTTCCCTTTCCTGTTGTTTCTGTCATTACCTACAAATAACATTTTAAATGGGCTTCACATTTCCAATGTGACTCTAGTTCAATCACACATGCATAGATTAATTGACTTTATCCATGTGTTCACTTAGTATTAATTGAGAAGCAACTATGTTCTGGGCATTGGGCCCAATCTTGGTGACCACGGAAAAGAATACAGAAAAGTATATCAGAATTTATAGTCTTGCGGTAGAGATAATCATTGTGATGTCACCATAAAAGTCTTCCAATTTAAGATCAGTAGCAATGTTTGCTTAAATATGACAGTCACTTTCTCTTCTGTCTCGTGCCCTTTACTGTCCCTTTCCAATTTTACTCCACGTACCAAAATAAAATGTTCCAATTTTCCCTTGCCTTGCTTCCCTAGCGACTGTAGATGCATCAGCTCCTGTGCTGGGTCATCAGGAATGAGCAGTGTTTACAGCTGCCTGAGGTTCTACATGTTCTATCAATGAGAACAGCAATACGAACATCATAAAATCCAGTGAGCATTATATGCCAAATTCAGAACACAAAATTAACATATTTCCTTTTTTATATAGTCCTCATAATGTCAATTTGACCTCTGGAAACTGTTCTGAGGAGGCTTCTTTCCCAGGGTTAGCCAGAGTCCATTTGTATATTTTATGTATAACTTAACAGAATCCAAGAGTATATATACCTCAGTAGGTCTCCAGAATTTGGGGGTGACTGAGGTCAACATGGAATCTGCTGTTTGAGGGAACCTACCCATAACCAGGAAAACGCAATAGAAAATAAATTTTAAAACATGGCTCAATGGACAGTGAAAATCAGTGATGGGGAAGTGGACCATTTTTGCATCAAAAGTTTTTCACTGCTCATTGAGTCAAGTTCACCTGCTAATGCTTTGTTAACTTGGCAGCTTTTCCACACTGGTAAGTCTTTCGGTGTTAATTATGATCGATCACCTGCTATCAACCATCCATGAGGCTACTCCACTCTCGTTGCCTTAGTGGATAAGAGACACCAGTTTTCAAACAACTACTAAATTTCTAGGAATTTTTTTTTGGTAGTAGCGTTCCTGCAAAGTCATCACCTTCAGCTTGGAGAAAAGTATTTAGGAAATAACTTTTCAATACATGTTTTGATAATCTTAATGCACCCAATTCCTTCAGTAATTAACTGTTTTCTGAATATTTTCCCATACTATTCTTCTCTCCTGTCAATATTTAAAGACAATATCTCTTCCAATCTTCATTTTCTGGAATGACTTGCCATATTTCTCCTCAAAAGACATGTGGTGTAGGCTAGAATCTTTACTTCAAATTATGACAGTGATTATCACACAATTTAAAAAAAAAAAAAATAAGAGATGGCCCAGCTATAATATTCTACCAGGGTAAGTTTTGTAAACGTTCTGACAGGAGAAGGAATTTATGTGATAAGGATGGATAAGAAAAGCAGATGAAGTGAGATTATAAGCTGTTCAGAGTCCCTATCTTTCTGGCATATCAACTCTTAAGAACAATACTGTCTGGAACAGAATGGCGAGGAAAGGGCTGCTAAGATGTTTAATGTATTTCAGAAAATTCTGCTTGTAATCCTTGAAGATTCCTAATCAGAAACTTCGTAGCGATCCAGAATTTCCTCCTAATACTGGACTCTGAAATTATCATTCAATAGACACAGGAGTAGGGGAGGTTATCTGCTTCTCATACCATGACATAGTCCTTAGGAGGAAGGCCTAGGGTTATGCTTACCTTCCAGTGAGAAATACTTGTAAGCACTATGGATGAGAGCTTCCCAGCTCTTGGTTTTAGATATGAAGGTGCTCTTATTACAACATAGCTAAAAGAGCATCCTCAAGGAAGTAGCTTGGGGCGAAGTGTCATGGTCTACTTTTTAAGTTAATAAAAACTCCAGCTTCAGGGAGCATCCATCAAGAATTCTCTGGAGTCTTTGTTGCCCCAGGGTCTCAGTATCAGTCTGGTATGCAGTGTTTCATCCACAGTAAACTTGAGAGAATAACTGAATTCAGAATCAAGATATTTTTTCTCTCATATTTTACTGAACAGTGACATTTGTTATGATTTTCATTTATGATGTGTAAGCACTCAAAGATAATTAAATCAAGGAGCTAAATATTATTTGTATTCTTTCTTCATTCATATTTTTATAGAATAATTTTGGAATTACAATCTTAAAGAATAACCAGAATTTTTTTATTTTGTCTAATTCTCCAAAATGTTTTTTTTTTTTTAAAGGGGAAGCATATAATAATAGATAATTTTATAGCATTTAGAATGTTTTCATAACATTCACCAAACATTTATCGACTGCCTAAAACATGTTGGAATTATAGATATATTTGTTTAAAAATGTGACTTGCCATTCTGTGGCCTATGATCTATTTAAGAAAAGATAAGGAGTATATACAGGACCACAGGGCAACTTCTCAATCAGTAACTCAGATGATTAAACACAGTGTCAGAGAATGGTGTGCTCACCATGCATCTAGAAGGTCTTTTTCTTCCCTGAGGAATTCAGGCTGGAAACTAGTGTTTAGACTAATAGATAGTTTGAAGGACACTCCACATAGTAGAAACATTAATGAGATATTTTCACAGTACTTAGCATCTGCAATAGAAATGGAAAGCCAAAATAGCTCAGTAAGCTTCTAAACATTTCCTCATTTAATCAAGAGCCAATAGTTTGATTACCAAAGTAAGTCTGTGAAAGCTTTGGCTTTTCCTGGGTCTCTGCTATTAAATTTGATAATCTGAAAATTCCAATCAGTGATCACTTTCCTGGGAAAAAATATTCATTCGAATGAAAGAAAAAACTAATTATAATGAACAGAGCTCATTATAATGAATCAGAGTTCCCATTAGAAACATATACAGAATTCAGATGTCAAGAAGTGGGAAAGGCCTGAGACTTTACTGTACTTGCCAGCTAAGAAGTTAGTGTGCCACAGTGTAATGGATGCTGTCAGAAGACAGGACATTTTAGGTCAGAAACAAGGGACAGGTTATTACCCACATGAATAGCAGAAGCTAATGTAGCAGCATTTGGAACCCCCGTTCTCACAGGGTCACACATAGAGGGCCAGATGATACTTGCTCGTGCAGTGGGCTTTGTTACTGGAGAGGAACCCTGAGATTAGGGAGCCTGACTCTTTCATGATAGGCAGTAAGCAAACCTCACTTCTGCTCCAGACAAAGACATTATCTCTGCTTTCCAAAGCCATTCATTCTATGAACTTCCTGGAGAATACAACCTACAACAAAGGCAGTTGGTATCTCTGCTGATAAGACAAAGACATGATAAACCCATGAAGACTTGCCTCTCAAAATCACATTAATAGCAAATATTTATATCTAAAGTCTTCTTACAAGTCTTTCGCATGCATTAGCAGAATACGAACAACTAGCCTCTGAGGTTAAGGCTTTAGGTGGAAAAGTGAGAAATGAGCAACTATCCCAAAGGTCGAACAACTTTCTATTGGTGAAACTAAACAGAGAGCCCGTCTTCACCACCATGAATTACATCTAATGAACTGTATATTGTTCTCCTCTGCTACAGATACTAATCAGACTGTCACTAGTGACTCATATAATTCATATACACTAAGCTAGAAGATGGAGCAGATAAGTCTCTACTTGAATACGGAACAGGATTCTCTAATGTTTTACATTCAGATGTACCTATATAACGTTTCAATTCTGAAAACATGATGCATGTTCAAGGTTTCAGGGATTCCAGCACCGTATTATCTTTAGCTCCTTTTGTAACAGGCAATCGTAGCATAATATTGGATCAATCATTAGGAAACCTGGGTTCTAGACTAACGGTAACATCACAGGAAAACAGTGTTCTCCCTGTTGCTTCTGAGATTCCTTATATGTAAAGCAAAGTGATGCTCTCTAAAGTTGTTCTAACTCTACATTGAAGATGACTTTGTGTCCCTCCTGATTCCAGTATTAAATATAATTCCGTACCTCTAACAATGTTCGATACTTGGAAAGCTACAGAAAATATTAACCACTGTATACCTAAGGGATAAAACCTTTAGAACGAAACAGACATCCCCTGCTCACCCTAACTGACCACGATGCCCTCCAGCTGAACGTGGCTCCAATACAGAGAGTTCTTTCTCAACGGAGAGTTCCAGGCAGCGGCTAAATATTGATTAGAATTGGTCTGTGAGAGAAAAGCACTTTCTCTCCTTTTCGGAGAATACTGTAGATCAACACTTTGGAAATACTGAGCTTAACAGGGTGACAGTGAAGAAACAGAACCCTTTTACCATTTATTTATTTAAAAATAGGGGAGATCCAGTGATGAATAAGACTGCTGCTCTCCTGAGGGAACTTAAAATCAAGTATGGAAGAAGACACGTAAATAATTACATGTGATAAAGTGTGTTAAATGCTATGCTATAGATATTTATAATTAGCAGGATGATCAAAAGAAGAGAGAGATCAAATATTCCTAGAGGACTTCAGAGAAGTAAAATTAGACGTGAAAAAGTTTATTAACTGGACATAAGGAAGAGAGTATTGCAAACTTGGAGAATACATGAATGTAAAGCATCACAGTGGCGAATTTGGTGTGGCTAGTATGGAGGTGACAAAGTATGTGAGGAACAAAAATGAATCCCGGTCAAAAGTAATGCCAAGACTTGTATGCCATCAAGGGAGTATTTACTCTCTTCTATAGAAAATCGCATGTAAATGGACATTTTTAGAGGCAGAGGGGCTAATGTGATCACATTTTAACTTAGAAAATTTATTCTGGCTGGAAACATGATGAAAGCTAGTTTTAAAGGGCATAAGAACAGAAGCTGGAAGCTAGTTACAGGTTATTGTAACGGTCTAGGGAAGAGATACGCAGAGTTTGATCTCGGGCAGAAATAGGAGGGATGAAGAGGAAAGGAATGGCTTGAGAAGCATTTAATTAACCTGGGTACCTAGTGGGCACTGGGCGTGGGAGGAAGAGAGGCATCTAGGATGACAAGTTTCTGTCATGAGGAACTGAGTGGTCAGAAAAATAATTAACCAGGGAAGGATAACACAGAAGGATAAAATCTGAGATCCAGAATAAGGAGGAGAAGCATGACAAACTCAGTTTTGGACATGACAATTTTAAGATACTGAGAACCATCCTAGGAGAGATATCAAATGGAAAAACTGATTTACAGACCTGGATTCTGGTAGCAGTGCTGTGCTACAGAATTGCTTAGGAAAAGCAATACTTTTAAGGTTAAGAAAAGAACCAGGAACTGTATTGCCAAAAATTCCAATGCAAAGTAATACAGTATTTCAAGAAGCAAGGAGTATTAAAGAGGAAATCAATCTTCTTCTATTAAAGAAGAAGAAAATAGTCTCTCTGGAACTTGGTAAAAACGCACCGGTGATCTTAGCCAGAGCTGTTTCTTTGGGAGTTCTTTCAGAGTTATGGCTGGAGCAGGCAGAGGACTGAATAAGAGGAGGAAAAGGTGGTCTGCGGGAGATAGGTGCAAATTAGGGTGCTTTGTGATGAGAGCAACAGAACCCAACTCCAGATAGCTTTTGTATGAGCAGACTTATGATGTTACCTAACAGGAATTCAAAGGTTACGCAGGCTTCAGGGTTATTTAATTCAGCATTTCAGTGTAATCAGGGCATTTCTCTTTGATCCTTGCCATCTTCAGCAGGCCTCATCCTAAAACTGGTTCCTCCAGGGCTTGAAGATAGATTGTAGGTACAAGCTTCTCTATTTACATTCCAGAAAGAGATAGATGGAAGTGCACACACTATCATGGACTAAAAGACAGGTCTTTTCAGTTTTGTTAGGCAAACTTAGGAAACATGTCTATCTATCCTGGACCGACAACAATAAGAAGGGAAAATCCAGGTGCTGTTCAACAAAATCCGTATCTGAGGATGAGTCTGGTGGAGAGCTGAACAAAATTAAGGTTCTATCAGGAAAAAACTGGGGAGGGGGGAGCAATATGGTAGGTAGGCAACCAAGAGTGTCCACAGTAGGTAGGCTGTATATATACAGCGAAGAAAGACCATTCCCACAGGCCACCAGTTAATGGGGAAAGGCATACGAGCAACTTTGTAAGTTGTGCTTTTTGTTTTCTGTTCTTTTTCCTATTGGTGTTTGAGATCTGAGCATGTTTCTATGCCGAAGGAATGTGCTGGGGAGGAGGAAGTTGAGGGAAGAGACAGTAAGATGTACGGAATGAAGCCTCAGAAGGGACAGGGGTCGTGGGATTAATAGCACTTGATGGAGAGATCACTGGTGAGGAGGAGGAGGAACTGGTGGACACACGTGCTTAGGGTCTGCGGGAAATGTCGGGGTGAGGCTGAAAGCATCCTGACTCCAGAGGGCCTTTATTCTTCCTGTAAGGTAGGAGAGAGCAGGTCATCAGGTTAGAGTGATGGAAACGGAGATGCGAAACGAGCCTGTAAGAAAAGTTCCCTTTCTTGCTGCTGCTGGCAATCCTTGCTCCAGCCCTAAGTCAGAGCGTCCGTGGGGCGCCCTCGACCTTCCCGGGGTGCGCTTGGGCGCAGCCTGTCTCACAGCCGTGCTCCCTGGACGTTCTGGCACCATCAGTTTTAATCCCCTGCCCTTGCCTGTCTGCTCTCGTGCCTCCCGGCACCCCCTGCCCTGCCCTTTGCCTCCCTTGCTCTCCCTCTGGCGCTTCCTGCCCACATCCATATTCTCCAGGGTCTTCTGCCGAGACCTTCCACTCCACTGTCTCAGAGAAAGCTAAAGACTCCGCTTGAAAAGGATGAAAATAATCTTATTTTACCCAAAATAGCTTACTACAAGAGAAAAGAGTGAGGGGGAGGCTGATACTAAGAAAATATAGCCCCAAATTCCGTAAGAATAACTTTTCTAATTTTTTGTCATGAATATATTATTATTTAGCACTTGAGACTTGGCTATTTTATGTAGGTTTTTCATTGGTGCAAATACTACTATGCCATATAAACAGCTAGATTTTTCAGTTACATAAAGCGTTTCTGAAATAGACAAAAGACTCAATTTTGGAGTGGGCCAAGTTTGCTTTCTTTTTTTATAGGAAATGTACATAGACCTATTCTCCTTTCAGCGGTAGCATGAGTACATAAATTGTGTGTGGCTGTGATTTTCGTATTTTCCCCAAGTTAGAGGGAGACACAGCCCCTCCCTCACTGCCCTCCTGCTGCCACGAAAGGGGAAGAAATGATCACAGGAGCTCTGAATACAATTTTTGTTGAGCTTGTTTTTTTTTTTCTCACCTTAGGTGACTGGATCAATAGACAGTCCGGCAGCTGAGAAAAAAAAAATCATATGACTGGAATACAGCCAGAGGCAGTTTCTCTAGTGCAGCAGGAGTCCATTCTGATATTACAACATTTAAAATAAACGGTATCTAAGGAGACACTCACTGCTCAATAAACTTACAAAGGGAAATGCAGATATTAAAAGTACTCATAATAATACTAATGCCAGAATCGCTCCTCCAAAAGGTCTCATATAATGAAACAGACTTTCCAAGGCCATGAGTGGTTTCCCACCTTTACAAGGTATGTCTTCCGGGAGACTGACTAGCGTGTGAGAAGCAACCACGGGGTGCATGCTCCTCTACTGCACTGCAGGCCAAGAGGGCGGCGCACGAGCCCAGCCTTTTCACGACAAGCAGCTTGGGTGCCTGGGAAACAAAATGGAACGTCCAGCCTGAAAACCAGCAGTCAGTTGCACTGCAGACGCAGTCTTCCTTCCCTGTCTGCACCAGGGATGCAGCCCCTGAAACTCAACTAGCTCTCAGAAAGGATGAGGACACTCATATGTCCAGCCTTCTTCTCCACTCTGGGAAGTGTACTTATCCATTCAGGCAGCCATTTATTCAAGAGCATTTACTGAGCTCCTATGGTTGCAAAGATATCACAGGAATCAGCACATCACAAAAATCTCAGGGAGGCGAGGACTTTAAAGCTTGCTTCTGGGCCCAGGATATGCTTCTACATCTTACTCACTAGACGTGCACCAGTTTAAAAAAATTCAACTAAGTTCTTATCTTTTCTGGGAAGTCTTGACATCACTTCCTTGTCCTCCAAAGATCCTGAGAGAGGTATCATCTTTCTTATATTTCTTTACGCTCTATTTTCTACTATAATTTGTAAGGTAAATGACAGTGTGAATAATCAGCACGTACTGTTTGCCCTGTGCGAGGCGTGGCACTAAGTGACGTATCTGCACAGTTTCATTTAACTCTTGCAGCGACCGTTCTCATCCACGCTGAGGGTGCCTCTTGCTGGCTACGACACTATCCCCCGTGGACACGGGAGGTCTGCGGCGCTGCGGGGCTCCTCGTGAAACAGGCCCTTCCTCAGCTGCCTCGACACCACCCAATGCCCCAGGCACCAGCAGCTTCCTCACGGACACTGGGTCACGCCTTTGGCGACCACACCAAAGCCTTTAGGAAAAGTTAGCGGCCCAGCTTGCCCACACTTTCCAACTCGAACTGATGATCTATCTTCCTGTGAATCCAAGGGTCCCTCAGAATCATGCCGTCTTCCCTTATGTGCTTGTCTAGTTCAGTTACTTTAAAAAAAACGCCCAATTTATTCAACTACTTTGATAAGTCTTTCTATTCATCACTCTACCATTTGAGAGCACTGAGGGAGAAACTATGAGACACTGAATATGTACTACACACACTGAATTATGTAATATTCATAATCACCACCATGAAATACAGGCTAATAGCCTCATTTTATATACATAAGAGGAAACTGAGGCTCAGTGGGCAAAAGACTCCATTTAGTTTTCACAGGAGTAAGTGTTTCTGACCAGGATTCACACCAGGACCATCTGACTCCACAGCCTTTGCTCCCTTCACCTTTAACTGTGTGTCCCTCCGCCTTGCAGCTCTGCAAAGCTCAGAGTAGACTTACATGTGTTTATACAGTGAATGTAAGTTGTATGCCCTGTCCAGACTCACCATATAAAGTAGAAGTTCCTCGCAGACAGAGAACAGTCCTGTGACTCAGGGATCTATACCTAGAGCTCTGCATGCGGGGGTCAGTGCCTACATACCAATGACTCCCTAAGATTTGTAACTGTTTTTGTCCAATTTGCATGGATTCATTTGGACAAAAAGCTCTTCAGGAAAAAAGTGTCTTTTCCCAGAAATTCTTCAAGAATGCTAACTCCAGTAACCTCTATATATCATTAACAGTCTGCTTTTATGGATTCAAATTTGAAAATAATTGAGCATTTGATAAAAAGTGTAGGATATTAAATTCAAAGGCCTAATTTCACAAGCACTGGAAATGATATGCCTGTACTTCCTATAATGAGAAACACACTGTTTGCTCAGATGTGCTATAAAGATATGGCGAATTAACATTGCATAGGCACTTGTATACAAAACATGACTTGATATCTCCCTGAACAGAAAAGGAATTCATTTTCTAAATTTGCATGTATTTAATACTGAAAGTTCTATGCTATACTTGCATATGCGCCTAATGTGTATAGATATACCCTCTATAGCATGTGCACACTTACATATGTACATAATAATGATAAATGGGACTATTCCAAAGGATATGCCTATTTGAAATTTACATCTAATGTTTTTTTTAATGATCTTAAGTGGACAGTTATAGCATTTTTTTGCTGCTATGAAAAATGATTTTAAGAATATTTCCACCATGTGTATTCATCAGACAGCTTAAAATGTTGTTAATAAGCAATTACAGTATCTTTGGTATTCAGATGCTGAATCCATTTGCTGAAGATATCCCCATCTTAATGTGTTAGAATGTGCATTATATTTCCCTCATTCTTATTCTAGGAACTATGCCAAAATTCTTTCTCCAAAGGGGAAAAATGTAAGAGGCATAAATATTGTCTTGAAACAGAATAAAACCTTTGCCGAGGCACAAAAACAATTCTGTAAAAATTGAGGCTAACTTTCTAATCTTTAGCAATCTGAACATCTACATTTAATCTTATTAAAATCATAATTACTTGTATTATAGTGAGATAGGATTTTTTGATAAAAGAACAAAATATGGTTTAAAAAAAACCTACAATGGACACAGATATAAATAAGCAGTACTAGATTTTCATCACATAAATTATTTGAAAAATTCACATTCTCAGAAACTTTTTTCTATTTAAGTGTTATTCTCAATTGAATGTTCTACAATTATTCTTATAATGGGAACATTTCATAGGATTATCATTTTCAGGGAGGAAAATCCCCACAAAACTCAAGTTTGAATGACTTAAAACGTAGTGTTAAATATTTGTCCATTTTAATCCTATCATAAAAAAGTCAGTCCCAGTATAATGAACCACTTATTATTTATTTATTTCAAATGCAATTTATTAAAAATGCACTCACTGCCTGAAGGCCTTTGGGAAAACACATGAAAACACAAAAGTACATGAATTAAATTTATCAACAGCCCAACTCCTCATTAAAAAGAATAATGGGTTGAAACAATGACACACCAAAAAGCTATATTCTGTATTTTATGTATATATAATTTAATGATGGTATGTGGTTCACTATATGATCTCTACTGAGACTGATATAAGGATTTAGTTCGGTTCTGACTTTTAAATTTTTTTGGTTGAGGAAGGCTGAGAAAGAATTTCTATCTATTCAAGTAATGAAGTGACTGTTAGCTATGGAAAAGCTACTATGGGGCTTTTCTGGTACACAGAAAGGTCTTTTGGAATTTTATACGGAGGCCAGATCCTGAAAATTTAACAGTTTCCTTAGCTAACTAGTATAATACTTTCTCTTCTCCCACTATCTGACTTTGAGTTCACTGTGCATTCTACTAACAGGATGAAAATACATGGCATCTACAGAAAGGGCCTAGTTTGTTAGTAAACAGTGTATGTTGAAGCCTCACAGGACTTAAGAATTCACAGAACCCCATCTGCCCCAAATATCTTCTCTGCTGATTATATATGACACTTTAATTGCCAAATGTCAGCCTAAAAAAGTAAACGCAGGGGAAACTGAAATAGGTGGCTATGGATTGTAAATATCACACAGGATAGGAGGGAAGATGGTGGGCGAGCCTTTTCCATTAGCAAAAGCGTACAGATGAATTCATCAAATTTATCAGATTGTCTGGCTTTCACACTGGAAAGCAACAATTAACATCCTGAGGGAAATGAATAGGTAGATTTGAGCTGGAATGACATGCAGGTGATGGAAGAACCTTTAGCACTGTGTTGGGGGCTTCTAACAGAAAACAGTGGGAAAAGGTACCTGAAGTGGGAAAAAAGGAAAAGCAAAAGGAAAGAAAAGTGTCCAAGAGTATCTCTTCCTGCTTCCCAGTTTTGCTCAAGGCTAGCTCCGATCTATTGCCAGATTGGTCTACTCCCATAATATTTTTTACTTTCTTTAAGTAAGAAATGTCCCATTGGGACTTCCCCGGCGGTGCAGTGGATAAGAATCCGCCTGCCAATGCAGGGGACACAGGTTCAATCCCCGATCCGGGAAGATCCCACATGCCACGGAGCAGCTAAGCCCGTGCGCCACAACTACTGAGCCTGCGCTCTAGAGCCCGCGAGCCACAACTACTGAACCCGCGTGCCACAACTACCGAGCCTGTGCTCTAGAGCCCGCGAGCCACAACTACTGAGCCCACGCGCCTAGAGCCCGTGCTCTGCAACAAGAGAAGCCACCGCAATGAGAAGCCCACGCACCGCAACGAAGAGTAGCCCCCGCTCGCCGCAGCTAGAGAAAGCCCGCGTACAGCAATGAAGACCCAACACAACCAAAAAAAAATAAAATTAAATCCAAAAAAAGTCACATTATTATTAAGAAATACTAATATTAACATATCTTTAAAACAATTTTGATGGCACCTGACAATTGTTATCCAGTGATTATAGGTCACAAGAGCATTGTACTCACAGACTGGCTGGGTCTATAAAGAGAAACCTGCTTCTATCTGAAAGAAGCAAAGAAAACTTAGTATTGGGTTGGCCAAAAGGTTTGTTCGGGGTTTTCCATTAAGACATTACTGAAAACCCTGAACGAACCTTTTGGCCAACCGGATATTACTCCAAATGTTGCTTGTGATAAAGGGGATAATGAAATTGAACCCTGATTTAGAATAACAGAGCTCTGATTTAGAATCTCACACCTCTCCATGACCAGGCTCCCAGCTGCTCTCCAATGGTACCTTTTACCGCTTGCCTCCTGGCTTACTCTGATATTGGACGCCAATATTTGATATTTGCTGTTCCTCAAACACAACAAGCCTCAGGGCCTTTGCACGTGCTCATCCTCTTCATCTACTCTCCTCCCTGTGTGACTGGCTCTCTCCTTTCCTTCAGATCTCCATTCAAATGCCATTTATTAGTGACGCCCTCCTGGACCACTCCAGCACTCTCATCCCACTTATCCTGTTTTATTTTCTTCCAGAGCACACACTGGTACCTGTCATACTATGTATTTAATTTTTTATTTCCTTACTTCATGACTTTCTGTGTCAATTGACGATCATATTCCCAATGTTTATACAGTTACAAGTTCACAGTCACTGTTTAGTAAAGATGTATTGAACCGAAGAATGGAAGATATCACCACCCTATTGTACAAGTCAGAAACCCGGGTGTATTTTACCTTTTATCCTCTCTTTAAATGCCCATATCGAATCAATAACAAAGTCCCAATGACTGTACTTCTGAAAGAGTACTTTGCCTCTCTCCACTGTCACTTCCTAGATCAAAGCCCCATCACATCCTGACTGGATTAATGCGACAGCTTTTAACTGGCAGTAACAGCTTCTAACTACCTACTTGAGGTCTAGCTTCAGTACATTTGCTTTAATAATGCAGTTAAGTGACATCTCTAAAATACAAATCTGACCATCTAATTCTCTGCTTAAAATTTTGCATTGTTTCTCATTTCCTTCAGATAAGATCCAAACACTCACATGCTTGATTTTTTTTTTTTTTTTTTTTTTAATCTTCAGCCTCATCCTTCTCTGACTTCTTTGTCCATTCCAAGTATCTGATTAGAGACACTTTCTCCAAGAAGTCTTTACCAGTCTCCCTAAACTGCATTAGGTGCCTTAGCTAGGGATCATTCTAAAATACAACACATTTTCTTTCATGTTGAACTTGTCATACTGTATTCTTTTTGCTTGTTTAATCACACCATTGCTACTAATTTGGGCCATGAAGTCCAAGAGCATTACTGGGCCTCCAGGGCCTGCATTTCAGATGTCACCTTAATCCTGCATTGGACATATTGGTGCAGTTACAAAAAGAAGGTTTGTTTGCCTGGGGTGTCTTGAATTGGTCAGCAGCGGTCCTGAAATAGTTGATGACATCTGGATAATAAAATTATGTAGCTGTACATAGACTGGACAAGCACGAACTCCTTCAGCAATTCTGTACTGAGGGCTAACTACCTGCCAAGCACTCTTCTAGGTGCTGGAGAGAGTGGTGAACAAGATAGATAAGGTCCCTGGTCTCCCAGATTACACAGTAGTTAGGGAGACAGACAATGAACAAGTACATGTATCAGTAAACATGATAATTTATGACAGCAAGAACTGTTATAAAGATACTAAGACAGGATGTGGCGGTAGAGGGTACCTGAGAGGGGAGTGTTTTTATAGAATAGACAAGAAAGGCTTCCCCCCCAATGCAAGAATGGATTTTGCTGTGAGTAACAGTACGGACCCACACACGCAAGGAAGAAGAGGTTTCCTGTAAGAGGCCCTTTGGTGGGCGTGATTTTGGCGTGTTTCAGGGACAGAGAAAGTGGTGTGATTGGAATGCCGAGACTTGAGGCAAGGGGCCAGATTATATGCACCTCTAGAGCCACTGTGAGTGAGGATAATCTTATTTTCAGTTGAATGGGAAACCATCAGAGAATAGCCACCACTTACAAGACCAAAGTTAATCTACACAGAGCCCAGTGTATCTCACAACTAATTCAGTGATTCACGCAGCACACATATTTGATACTACTTTGGTTCAGTAACTCACAAATCATTATAATTAGGAGGCTAGTGAAGACACTGCACTCTCCACCTCCCTTTCCTTCTTTTTATTCGGTAAGCTCCAAAATAACTAGCCCTGGGGGGAGATAAAGTGATGAATGACCTCATTCAGCTCAAAGAAACAACAACAAAAAATCCCCAACTGAATGGTTCACTGCAAACAGCAAAATGGTGATTGTTAGTGGATGAGGTTTCCTCTCTTTAGTATCCAGGCAATGACTAATGATTTTCCTGAAAAGCTCCCACTTTTAAAAGAATGAATAAGCCCCAAAGGCCTCAGAGAGATAAGTATTACTTTCCTCCTGGTAGCTCAAGCTAGTGACTGGGAGGGAAAAAGAAACTGGACAATACTTCAAAGCCAAGACCTCTGTACGTAATGGTAGACACCGCACTTCTATATTCCTAAATCGTTTGATACCCAAACGTGTTTTCTGTTTGTTTGTTTTTTACGGCATTCTACGTATCTTCTGCCTTATCCCAAACTCGCTCATCTGAAGTGGGATTCCCTGAGCACGTTTCTGGCTGCCCTCACGTCAGTATAACTGGATTTCCTGCGCTTCACAGAGGAAAGCCACCTCCGTGACCCGACCCGCTGCTCAGACTCCTGGGAAACTGGAGGATCAGTGGCCCTACTGCACAAATAGGTGTCGTGCCACACTTGGTATTTATTTGCATAGTGTTATTTTCTAGGGACAACTTTCAAACAACAGTAACAACAACAAAGTACTCCAAAATAATTGCTTGCCTTTTTGAAGCAAAATAGCACATTGATCGCTAATGGAAGGTTCGATGCATTCCTTTCATTCTCTCCTCTCTATAAGGAAGAATGTCAGAGGTTAATATATTTGTGCCCCACTGAGAATTAAAGAGGAAACGCAGTGCTTAGCGTTTGTAGTGAGGCCACGCATTTGACGTAGGAAGGTCATGCCAGGTCACATATAATAGATGTGGCAACATTAGTTTCCACAGTAGCCAAAGGGGACTCAACTCAGTGATGGCACAGCTTTGAGAAATATTTATGTTTGACGTGAAAGGAAACAGAGCTAGAGCATTCTGGTTGACGGAAGCCATAAATAAGATTTTCCCACAAAGGAGGAGAAAGCAAAAATGCTCTTCTCACAAACTGTGTCACCTCAGAGTTCAAGGACTGGGGCGAAGAGACGGCAATCTCTTGTCATGGCAGTGGAATACGGTGCCGAGCTTTCATACAGTGAAATTGGTTTTAGTTCGTGGGAGAAATCATCAGATAAAATGACCCAAACGTTGGTACTAGAGGTATTTTTTTTTAAAGTTATAGAGAGGCAAAATACCTAAATGGAGCATACTTCCACATATTTTAATTAATCAGCTAAAAAATTAACATGGGCTATTTATAATATTAATCTTGTTAACCTCAGTTCTCATGGGTTCCAAATCTGTTTTGGAAAAAACAACTTGATTTGAAATCTTTAGAGGTAACAGATGTAAATAAACACCTTCAGCACTCAGGATAAAAACTGAATATACTGCATTTAAAAAAATAACCATTAATATAAATTAGAATTTGTACGGGAATCTTTACAGTGTTTCACATCTTGCAAAAACCCTTTACCTACATACACTGTATTATAAGATGAAAATCCTAGCAAATAAATATAGCGTATTAACTATTTAAAGAAAATAGGGCTAATCTAAAAAGGTAATTCACAAAAGAAGACGTAAATGGCCATTAAGTATACACAACAGGTTAAATAGCAGCAGCAAGCAAAGAAATGGGTGAAGAAATTGTATCAAGCCTTTTTCTTTTTAGTAAATAGTAAAGATTAAGAAGAATCACTCGCTGTTATGCTGAGGTTGGCAGGAATCTAAAAATTTCTTAGGAGTGTGATAATTTCAAACACTGCTTACGGGCATTTGCATTACTAATTGCCTTTCTGGAGCGAAATTTGCCAATGTATACTAAGTAATTAATCTTGAAGAAATAACTATAAAGAAATGCAAAACATTGGCACAAAGATATATCAAAACACTGTTTTTAGTAGTGAACTTTTGGAAACAAAGTATCCCACAAGAAAGGATTGATTTAGACACTGATGTTATACTTGTAGTAACAAAATACAATACAGCCATTAAATGCAATACTATATTTTGATGGATGTGGGTGGCAACATTTTCACTCTCAATCCCAAAGTTTCCCTCCAGGAAGTTTTAGTTAGCTGACACTCCTGACTCCTCTTCATCTTGGCACATTTCCTTATCATAAAGAAACGGCTGACTTTGATCAGTGAATTCGGGGAACAGGAAAAGGGTATAAAGAACCCTGCCTTTTCCTCTTGGGAATGAGTTTTCCTGCAGGTAGCATTAGCTCTCCTTTACTCCTCTCGTATTTAAAATTCTCTGCACATCAGTGCTGGAGAGGAAGACCTACATCAGATCAGGACCACCTGTTCCTGGATGGATAAGCTGTTTAACTTGGGGTTCAGTATTAATATGGCCCTTTGACGGCATTTATAAGCCACATGTGCCAACCTAGTCTTCATCGCACTAAAGATGAAATTTTGGCCCCATTCTACCCACACTTTTGTCTTACATCACAGATGGTTAGAACTCCGGCAAGAAAGAGAATTGCCCTCACCCCACCCGTCAACACAAGAGGATAACAGAAGGACGTTTTAACTCATACAAGTGTTCACAACGCACTGTTAAGTTAAAAAAACAACAAAAGATACAAAAACCATAGAATAAAAGGCCTTAGGCAAATTTTTTTTAACATCTTTATTGGAGTATAATTGCTTTACAGTGTTGTGTTAGTTTCTGCTGTATAACAAAGTGAATCAGCTATACGTATACATATATCCCCATATCTCCTCCCTCTTGCGTCTCCCTCCCACCCTCCCTATCCCACCCCTCTAGGTGGTCACAAAGCACCGAGTGGATCTCCCTGTGCTATGCGGCTGCTTCCCACTAGCTAGCTATTTTACATTTGGTAGTGTATATATGTCCATGTCACGCTCTCACTTCGTCCCAGCTTACCCTTCCCCCTCCCCGTGTTCTCAAGTCCATTCTCTACATCTGTGTCTTTATTCCCATCTTGCCCCTAGGTTCTTCATGACCCTTTTTTTTTTTTTTTTTTTTTTTAGATTCCATGTATATGTGTTAGCATACGGTTATTTGTTTTTCTCTTTCTGACTTACTTCACTCTGTATGACAGTCTCTAGGTCCATCCACCTCACTACAAATAACTCCATTTCGTTTCTTTTTATGGCTGAGTAATATTCCATTGTATATATGTGCCACATCTTTTTATCCATTCATCTGTCGATGGACACTTAGGTTGCTTCCATGTCCTGGCTATTGTAAATAGTGCTGCAGTGAACATTGTGGTACATGACTCTTTTTGAATGATGGTTTTCTCAGGGTATATGCCCAGGAGTGGGATTGCTGGGTCACACGGTAATTCTATTTTTAGCTTTTTAAGGAACCTCCATACTGTTCTCCATAGGGGCTGTATCAATTTACATTCCCACCAACAGTGCAAGAGGGTTCCCTTTTCTCCACACCCTCTCCAGCATTTATTGTCTGTAGATTTTTTGATGATGGGTCAGAATAGGCAAAATATTTTAACAATACTTCTCTCTGATTATAGACTGATGAGTGCTTCACATTTAACTTCCTGTATTTTAGTTTGTAGTTTTTTCCAAGTTTTCTGCAATTTGTTTGTGTTATTCTTCTATTTAGATTTAAAATGTTACTTTGGTGAGTTTTTGCAGAATTCAGGAATCTCCTTCTCAAGAGGTTATTACACATGAGAAGAGAAACTTGCCTTTGTGAGATGACAGCCCTGATTCTATATGAAGACAAGGTAACAAGTTACATCAACTCTCTAGTCCATCCATCCCAGAATTAGGACCAGTCACCACATATCTGATGACCTGTTGGTGAGAAGGATATCATTACTGGATTTTTATTTTTTTATTTTTTAACTAATTAATTAATTTATTTATTTTTGGCTAAGTTCGGTCTTTGTTGCTGTGCACAGGCTTTCTCTAGTTGCAGCGAGCAGGGGCTACTCTTCATTGCGGTGTGTGGGCTTCTCATTGCAGTGGCTTCTCGTGTTGCGGAGCACGGGCTCTAGGCGTGGGGGCTTCAGTAGTTGTGGCTCGTGGGCTCAACAGTTGTGGCTCGCGGGCTCTACAGTGCAGGCTCAGTAGTTGTGGCACATGGGCTTAGTTGCTCCATGGCATGCAGGATCTTCCCGGACCAGGGCTTGAACCTGTGTCCCCCTGCATTGGCAGGCAGATTCTTAACCACTGTGCTGCCAGGGAAGTCCTCATTACTGGATTTTTAAATTGCTTTCTCTGACAATTTTACCACAGGAAAACTGAACACCTATGTGAACTTTTAATTTTTTAATCTATTCAATATCTGACCAGAACTATGGGATATGATGGCTTTGTGGTCAGATTTATCCAAGGTCTCTTCCCTTTGCATATTTAGCTATTCAGAGGTTCAGTGGAATTCTTCAGATTTGTGTTAAAAGGTAGACATTCTTCTCCAAAAAGCCATTCTTTACAAATACATTTTGTTCATTAGTGACTTGAAAAGACTGAATTTTAGCATATTTTCTCTCATGAATGTATCCGTGAAACTTTATAGCCTGGTCATAACTCCATACTGGAAAATCCTAAGCAACTCCCCATGAAGAGTTTTTCCCTATTCTGCTCAAGCTAGCCCAGCTCTGTCTGGTAATAAACTCTCGGAAATGTGTAAATGTGCACAGAACAAATTTAAATTTCAGTAACCCCGGGTACACACATGTCAAAAACAAATGACAAGCACGTAAGAGCATAATTAGCCAAGTTTAAAAACAACACATGTAAAAAGCTTTACGCTTTCAAACAACTGCCACAGTTTATGATATAGTCAAACCAACTTCACAATTTGTTGAAGAATGTTTCCATTTGCTGCTGCATGACTTCAGAATTACATTCATACTCCTAGTGCTATGCTCCTCCAACGTGTTTAGCTGTGAGGAATGAAGAGCAATGTAACGTGCTTGTTTCCATAATACTCTTGTCCATAGAATTTAACTTTGGACATTTAAACTTAACTTAGAATTTAAATGTCCATCGGGATTTAAACTTTAAAAGACTTAAACATATTGCGTGGTAATGTTTACAACTGAAATAGACTCTTAGGAGGCTTCTTTATTGGAATCATAGAGTTTTATATTTGTAGCCAGTATCTGGTCTCTTAACATGCTCCAGAAGGAGAGCTGATACCTTTCTGGCCTATATTATATACGAGCACTACCAATGCATAGGCACTCAGATGTACATTTATTAAGAAACTTTGGCAATTAGATGAGTCTCTCTCCCTTCAACAAAGTAGGTTTCTGAGCTAAAGCCCCGAGCATAGAACAGCTCCAGAGCACAAGTCCAGGGGGACCCACTGACAAACTATGAGGTGGATGGTATCCCCACAGCATCATTCCTGTCTCTTCTCTAGGTCTACCAGATGTCAGACGTAGCCCAAAAGGGCAGAAAGCTTATAGTTCAAAACTAGCACAGCCTAAGGCCAGAAGAGCAAACTATGGTGGTGAGGGGAATCAGATATATCTAAAGGGGTCTTGGTATATTAAAGAGTGATTGAAAGTTCCACCCTTCCTGGCGGCATTATAAGCTCAGATCTAATTTGAAATAGAATTATCAGTAGACGTGCACAGCATTAAATAATGCACATGGTCAGAAGAAGCAAGGACAAGAGGGAAAAAGAGAACAGAGAGTGTTACTCTATGTTGATTACGGTTTCAGGCAGTGTACACTTTGTTCTTGTAACAACAGCCTTATGGCAACTTTATTTAAATAAAGGTTTTGTGGCTTAAGTACAATGGAAATAGCAAAGTTACCAAGCAATGTAAAGAAAGAAAATGTGAAGGAAGGAAGGGAGGGAGGGAAGGGACAACAAATGGAATAAAACAAATTCTATCCCTACGCCAGCAAGCCGGTAGGTTTACCTGGCATTAATGTGAGCCCAGATTGGCTGAAGGAGTTAAGCCCTGTCTTTTCCTTCTTCTTTTCAATTCCAGGAACCGAAAAAAATTTGAACATCCCAAAATGATGCAAATGATGCTTCCTGCTAATGGGAATATGCTCACTTGTTCAATTTTCCTTTGCTGAAATACTCTCAGACATTTATTTCAATATACAATTAATAGCAGATAGCAAGGGAAGAAACAGTAACTCTCACTTCATTTTTGCATTAGATTTTGCCATGGGGCCTGACGTTTGAGGTTAAAAGAGCAATAAAACACAAGGACTATCATTCATTCCTGTTGAAAACAAGGCTAATCGGGGATCAAAGTCTGGGAAATGAAAAAGACTGCTTGATTAATTTATATAGTCCCAGTATTTTCTAAAGGGCATTAAAGTGCTCAGCACCTTCATAGTATCTCCTTTTTTATATCTAAATCCATGCAGGTAGATTTTTCTTAAGAAAATTTAGTTCCCCAAGAAACAGATGGAGATGGTGTAATTCCCTCTGTCTGCACTTTCCCTCAGGTTGTTAATGACAAATGCATTATGGTTATTTATTACAAATAGATTAAAGGCGTTGGTATGGTTCAATTCACAGCAATCTTATACTTTTAACGTGTATTGGGAACTGGGCTTCTTCCCAGTGCTGACAATGCACACGACTGCTGTCAGGGAGACTACGTTCCTCAAGGATACTTTTCTTTACGTTTATGACTTTACAAAGTGAAGGCACCATCTGCTCTCGCTCACGGTTGTTTACATTGTTTAGAACCTGAGGTCACGATGAGAATAACTATGGCGTACTTCCACATAGTTAATTCCATCTGTAAATAATTAGCTCTGCAGCTCTTTCTTTTAGCCTTGCAATGGATAACAATGAACCCAAAATGACCTGTAGAAGCAACACATTTCCCAGGACAGACCTCTCCAAGTGGTCTGATGTAGCAACAGAAAAGTAGTTTTTATTTTATACCTCAGTGTCATAAATACACATATACCACACAAATAAAATTCTTTATGATTAATTTATAGCACATAATGTTAGATAAATACTTGCATTTAGAGACATTCTATTTAATCTTCCTTCTGAAACAGTTTAAGACAGGGGACAGACATAGGTCAAAAGGCACATTATGCAGACATGATAATAATTAGTCTATGGCTGCAGATTCATTCCATAAACAATAAAATTATTTAAAACATAGTTTCATAGGAGTTATGCAGGCTGTAACATTCTCCTTAATAGCTAAACAATGGAAATGGGCAATAACAGAAAAAGAGAAATATGCACAATATCAAAAACTAAATGCACTGTAATTGGTTTTAACCTAAGGTCTATGAATATCCTGAAATTATATGCAAAAATGTGGGATTTCCATGCATTTGTACATTTTCTAAGAAAGGATCCATCTGTTCGTTTTGTCAGCTTGCCAAAGGTCTAGGCTCTCTAAGAGTGTATAAATTATTTCATTACCATGTTATTTTAATAAAATATTGTATTTAATTATTCAATTCTTTTAAAGTTTGTTTAAAATGAAACACTGTTTAAATACACCAGGTACATGGAGACTAGATTCAGAAAACATCTGTCTTTTTCAAAAAGTATGGTAAACTGCAGGGGAACACAGGGAATTTAATAAAGAGAGATTGTTGTTAAGTGTTCAAACTGTTAGAAAATAGACTAAACGAAGCCAAAGCTGAACGTTTGTTCTGTGAATACTTCTCAGCCAAGAAATGTGCATCGACTTCATAACTACGGTGCAGTAGTGTTTGATTCATATATATATATACATATATATATATATATATATATATATATATATATATATATATTTAAAAGAACAACAGGTTTGATTATATCATGTTGCTTTTGAAGCATTCCTGCACAGGTATTAGGTTGACAACTCTATTTGGCATCCTTGTATATACAAATTACTGCACACATTAAGAGTCTGAAATGGAGTGGCTTATCTCCCCTTGTTTCCAACACTTCATTTTTGTGGATGTTAAGCTTACTTCAGGCCCGTCAGTGAAATGAGTTACCATGTTCATATTCCTGATATTTTCACATTTGACAAGTTCTCTTTGTATTAACAGGGAGAAAACTATACCATATCTCTGCACTCAGAGGGAAGATGTTTCTCATATAACCATAACTATATTTTAAGAGAAACAGATTTAAGCATTTGTAGGCAACAAACTTACCTGAGGGCTTAAAGGGGGAATAGGATGAGGGTGGGGTATTGCATAACTGTTATGGCTTCACGCTTCCTGACAAATATAAAAACAAATACCTCGCCTGTATTCAAGGTAATTGTATCAAAGGTTGCAGTGAGAAAAACTGTTAACAGAGAACAGTTTCGGTATCCACCTTAAGAAACACATTCTTGCCTAGCTCTGAGCCCCTCCTGTTTGCCAGCTCAGACACGGGGAGGCCTTGCTTCTTCACTGAAGCACCTAAGACATTTTAGTGTAATTATAGGACTCTTTTCTCTCCTTTAACATTGTCTGTCCCAGTAAATCTTATTTAAATAAGTAATTTGAGCGCTTTAACCCAGCTGGCTTTTCTATTTAGTCTAATATAGAAGTGACTTGGAACTTGCTCACAATGACCTAAGAAGCAGCAGTTTCAGGACAGGATGAACCCCAAATTTAAAAGAGAATGTTTTCACATAGAGATTTAAGTAGACATCTGTATCACAAAATAATAAGGATCTTAAGTTTATTCTATTCTAATTCTTGTTCAAAATGTTATTTCATACCACGTGCGACTTTGGGCAACCGACAATTACACTGTGTAGAATTGTGTAGAGCCTAATGGTTACTTTAAATTTCTTGAGTTTAAGGGTTTTCCAAAACATGTTTCATGTACAATGCCCCATAGGCCTGGGGTGGGCAGTGGAATATAAAATGAAGAAAGTAGGTCACAAGCAGAAAGGATATCGCTCTGTCTTATATATTAGTCTTCCCTGTAAGCTTCCCCTTGATTAAAGAGCTTCACAACTGTAATATTTTTTTTTAAACACTGCTGTGTTCCAATTCTTTATATAGATGAGGGCTAAAGAGGCCACATAATATGCCCAAACTCATATTACTAGGTAATGGAGAACTTTTTCCCCATTCCAAATCAGTTAACATTGAGTTCAATGTCCTAATTTATCTTTTTGGCACTAAAAAGTTCTGTAAGTTCAAATTTATTCACTACTTAACTAAAATACTGGATAAGGAATTAACATCTTGTAATTCTAGTAACCTGTATCTATTACCGTACTCATCAAGTACAAACTTTTTTTTAATGTTTGTCAAAAATTGTTTTATAGATTTTATAACTTTATAATTGGTTATTGGAAAGTTAAAATAAAATTAAGTAAATTAATCAAGCAACATAGTGAAACAGGAGGGAAGGGAGCAGGGCACAACCTTTAAAAGAATGACATAGCCCAAGGACACGACACAAACTGATTAGAACCAAACGGGTCCAAGATGGCAGACGAGTCTGACTTCCACTAGACCCTGAGCCTCAGTATATGCTCATTTAAACACATCAGCAAGCCAAATGACACACCCACAGGCTCCATGACAGTTCCAAGGCCAAGCATAAAGGTCAAAAAGCAGGCAGTAGCGCAATTTCTGGAAATCCCCACTCCTTCCCCAAAACAGCTGGAATACTCCTCCCACTCATTAACCTATGAAATTACCCACCCCTATAAAAACTGACAACCCCGTACCCGGGGGCGGCTCTCGCCTTCTGAGATGGCCCGCTCTCTTGTCTGTGGGGTGTGTTTTTCTCTAAATAAATCCACTTCTTACCTATCACTTTGTCTCTCACAGAATTCTTTCTGTGATGAGACATCAAGATCCTGAGCTTCATTAAGTCCCGAGACCAGGTGCGTGATCTCAGTTAAAAGACCGTGGGTTCGAGTCCCAGTCTGAGTTACACAGTTTCAACAGGTCACATTGGTGCGTGCGTTAGCATCAACTTACTAGTTATTACATGATCAATTTCAGCACAACCAAATGGCTCCAACACTTAAAGATTTATTTTAATAACGACTGTATAATAAAGGATACCGTGGAAATATGTACAAAGTGTTACGGGAATACAGATGGCGTGAATCAGCACTATATACTTCTGGAGTAAGCTTGCACAGTAAGTAGTATACACATATTCAAATGAACAAGATGAAGTACAAACTCTTGAAGGTACAAATCCTGTGGCGTTTACTAACCCAGGGGAGGGACTAAGAGAAGGTGTACCTCTGTCAGCCACCGTGAACTTCATCCTTCAACACCTGAAAAAGCCTTGTCAGCATCTCTGAGCTTAGACTTTACCGCTCTCTACTGTGTCCCAGGGCTTGCTGGAAATTTTTAATTTATGTAAGCTGGTCAAATATTTGATGGGTTTCCAATGAGTTTACAGAGCTTGATACTGAGTATCAAGATGGAAACGAATAGCAGTGTGCCTTACCTATCTTGAGGGGAAAGAAAGTATTTAGGAAATAGAAAGCATTTCAAATGATGCCGTTTATTGCCTGCTTATTAAATAATTTTATTATGCCATTCAGTTATTTTTAAGATAGGTTAAGTTCAGTAATACTATACAAAAAGCAGATTCCTAAACGATAAGGCAATGACATTAAATGGGCTTCTATGGCCATGGTTCTGAACCTTTTAAGGTCCTCGACTGTTTTAAGTATCTCATGAATTCTGGATATTCTTTCTCGAAAAATGTCTGACTACACACGCTCACAAGTTATTTAATCTAGTTTGAGTGGAAGTTCTAGTAATCACCACCTCTGAAGAGACTTGGAACTCAGATCTTTGCAAGGCAATGCTGACTAACTGTAAGCATTCTCTGAAGACCATCTAGGTATCAAGTACCATGGTAAACAACTTCGCAAGCATTCTCTCATTTCCATCCTTACGATAACCTTGATCTAAATCCTGTTTTCATCCCCATTATACAGATGAGGAAACTGGAGTTAGAAAAGTTAAATAATTTACCCCAGGTCACAAAGTACGTGAGTTAACAGAGCTGGGATTTGAACCCTGGCCTGTGTGATACATACATACAGACATGATCTCAAAGCTAACGCATTTAAATATAATATATCAACTATTTAAATAATTTTCCTTTTGTAAAATGTGAAAACATCTCAAAGAACATAGTTGGATACCCTCCCATGCCCCACACATCCATTTTGCAAAGTCTTACGTCATACTTCAGTCATCACAGCCTTGAAGTTTATCATCAGGTAAACTTAAATGTTTAACTTGCCTATTTCTTCTTCCTCTTATTTTTTGTTTTTAAGCAATTTAACAATTTTAAGTGTATAATTCAATGACACAGTACATTCATGATGCTTTGCAATCATCACCATTATCCATTTCCAGATTGTTTTCAACATTCTAAACAGAAGCTCTGTGCCCGTTTAATAACTCACTATTCACCCCTGCCTCTAGCCCCTGTGACCTTTATTTTACTTCTGTCTTTATGAATTTTCTATATGTCCTTTTGTGTCTTATTTTACTTAGCATAATGTTTTCAAGGTTCATCCGTGTTGTATCATGTAAGAGAATTCCATTCCTTTTCAAGACTGAACAATATTCCATTGTATATACAGACCACATTTTATTTATCCATTCATCTGTCAATGGACATTTGGGTTGTTTCTACCTTTTGACTATTGGTAATAAAACTGCTATGAACATTGATATCTGTTTCAATGCCTTCTCCAATTCCTTTGGGTACACACCTCAAAGTGAGACTGCTGGATCATACGGTAATTCTATTTAAGTTTTAAAACCCCTTTGATTTGTATTTCCCTTCCTTCTCTGAATAAGTTATAAACAGTTCCCAAACACCACTTCATCCAGGAAGCCTCTGCTGTCCTTCTCAGTACTAACAATATTGAGAATATTCTTCAACTCCTTATAATAAAAATAACTAGAATATCTTTAGTGTCAAGCTTCATTCTAAAATATTTATTCTATTGATACTATCAGATTCACTAATGTGATACTGGTCATAGCATATGACGACAGCATAATATTTTCTCCCTCGATGTCTTCTTGTGTTTCTTTCTCGGTACTCTTTTATCTGGATTATTATTTTAGACTGAAAGAATGAGGATCTAGGCCCAAAGGCACTAATACCTTTGATTATCCCTTGCCATCAAGGTAGACGCACTGGCAATTGGTAGATGAAGGAAGAGAGACATTTCATTCAGATGATATGCAACATATACTGAAGATGCAACAGTTTTTTTTTCCCCCCCAAGATATCTTAAAATTACCATAACATCACTTAATATTTTTAATATATGTTACATGGATGATAGTTTGCATTCTTCCCAAACTATTTCTTTCTGTCAACTTTATAAGATCAAAAACTACAGGAATAGCCTCTGGAAGAAAATCTACAGTAAGCACTGTTTCAAAGATAGAACAGGAAAGGGGAGGTGAAATAACACTCATTGAGCAACTACTGTCTGTCAGACCCTGGGGTGAACTAGCTGATTTATACATGGCCTCTCACTGACTCTTTCCAACAAGCACTGAGTCAGGGCAGGCCCCTATTTCACTAGTGTGGACATGGGGCTTGGAGAGGTCAGTAGTCAGCTCCAGGTCATGGGGTCAATACCAGAGCTGCCACTGCTCAACTACTGCTTCACAAGATGTGGACAAACAGAGTGGTAGGGAAAAGAGGAAGCATCTGATTGTTGAGTCCCATGTCTCCACTTAATCCTATAGCTGGCCACTTATACAATGGGGTCATATCACTATGCATCTATATGTTTATTTTTCTCATACACTGTAAGTCATTTATTAGGTTTGTAAGTATTTAAGAGTTTTATTTGGAATCTCAGGTGACTAGCTAGATATGAGTAGAGCTCAGATTTGTAACTATATTTAACTAATTAACTAATTAGGAGTTAACAGGACAAGAAAGTATTATTTTTTTTCATTATAAATCATTAGCAGTGTGTTGGTAACATGTCAACTAATTATCTTTTAAAATTTGTGCATTAAAGTCTGGAACAACTGTAATATAGTTTTCCCACAAGACAGAGCCACTTCAAATCTTAGTGGCATCTACATATTACTGGCCATTTGGTGATGAATAATGTCTCTAAAATAAAATTACAGGATATGTGAGAATGCACAATCTTAAATATGATTTAAAGCCCACTCCCCTACTCCTGTAGTAAATATGGTCTATTCTCAATTACAGACAGATTTATCAAAAGTTTTAAGAAATACATTTTAATTGTGGAAACTTGGATTTTATACAATGACATATCCTAATATATTCTAAATGAAAGCAATTCCATGTCAAGAGTAAAAGGTTGAATGAGAATAACTGATTCTGAAACTATCTTCTAACCGTGCTTCTACTACCTCGATAATAATTAGAGGCAATACATTAATTCCATATGTGAATGGAAAACTACAGAACAAAGAAATTTGTTCCATAATTGATTTTCATACTTCAATTTGTAAAAGTGCAGAGTTGGTATTTCTCTAATTAATATAATGTTTTTTACTAAATTAAAGTTCTTAAAATAACTAATCCATAATTTAGATAGCATATAATTAATGATATAGATTTACTGTGCCAGTAAACATTTCAGGGAACATTTTCTTTGATAATTTAAGCCGAGAAGTTCATCAAAAAATTTTAGGAAAGAAGTAACAACCACGTACATTATAAATGATACATGTATTTGTGTACCCACATGGACATGAATATATGCTTCTAAATATACCTAAGTTATGTCTTATTTCTAATAACTTAATTCTCCTCTTTCACAGCATTGAGTAATGCTATCCTGTAATGCTCTCTCGACCCTAACCCCAAGATCAGCTCTCCTTCACCCAAGTCACTTCTAACCATCTTTTGTATTTCAAATAACATTTCTTTTTTAAAAGAGAACTTGTGTGATATAAAATGTCTCCAAGATTCACTAAATAATACAACAGATACCTACTACCTAGATTTAACAAAAAAATAATGTTTTGTGATAGCTGCTTCGGCTTTCTTTTTTATATAAATTTGCAAATACTGATAAAGTCAAACTCTGCCACCCTTCCCCTTCCCTTCTCCCCCAGAAGTAGACTTACCTAAATGCTGGCATGTATGACAAAGACTCTCTCCCTGACCGAACTTCAGTCAGGGTCCTCTTAACCGTCTTGTCAACTGGGCCTCAACTTTTGGACTTCCAGGTCTGTCTTTGCATGACCTAATTTTAGCAAAAATTCTGCTACGTTAGTATAGACAGAATCCCCTGCTCTAGATATCTGGTCACCTTCGATGTCTGATCACATTTCGCACCCCTCACTATCTCTCAGGTGATGCCTGGTCACCCTTGACCTGCCTTCAGCAAGAATCCTATCAAATCGATCTAATCAGAATAGCCTTGATGTTTCTCTTTGGCTATAAATCCCCACCTGTGCTTGCTGTACCTGGAGCTGCGCAGGATTCTATGCTGTCTTTACTCCCCTACAGCAACAGTTCCTGCATAAAAAAATCTGTTTTTCCCCTTTACTGCCAAGCTCTGGGTTTCTTTAACATGCATCGTTACCAGACAAGGTTTTTTGTTTGTTTTTTTACCTCTTACGTATGTAGGATTAATGAATAAAGATACTATTTTTGTGGTTTGCTTTTGAAAGTTTCATATATGTGGTACCAGGATATACGTATCATTAGACCCTCTTACAGAACTTGTCATTTTCCTTCGGAGAATTTACAACATTTTGTAAATATACTTACTTAAGTACTTATTTGATGAATGTGACCAGAGTAAAAGTTTTTTGAAAGCAGTGACCATATTTATTTTGCTCATCAATTATTACATATCGAAGGTATTCTGACCGAAAGCATTGCTGAGAAGGAAAGGGTCTTCAGAATAGAATGAGACATGGATCACTTGAACTCACACTCAGAAAAGCTTCATAGCAATATTTGGGAAAAAAATATTTTTTAAGATCGTGGCATTTTTCCTTCAAAGCATTCATTTATCACCCATCCTGTGCTCTGACATTTTATTAAGTTATACGGAGGCCAAACTAAAAGACACGTTTTTCTGCTTTCAAGTAAATAGCACTTTCCAAGAACATTTAGAAAGTCTTCTTAGAAACCAACATATTTGGCAGACTTTACTTAAAAAGTAATGTCCTCGTGTAATACAGGCTCAAGGATATATTGTGCAACATGGGGAATATAGCCAATATTTTGTAATAACTAAATGGGAAGTAATCTTTAAAAACTTTATAAAAATTTAAAAAATAATAAAAATAAATAAATTTTAAAAAATCTCTACCAGAAGCAATAGCTCACTGTGTAACCTTAGGCAAATTACTTAATTATATTGCCATTAATCACTCCTGTTTTCCCACCTACAAAATGTTAATAAAAAGAGTAAGTATATCATTACAGAATGCAGCTACTATATGTGTTTGTGTATACCCCAAATGTGTATCTATATTTTACCTCATGTTGATTTTAAAATATTTGATGAAAAAATTAATAAATCTGAATATGTCCAGTGTTGCCTTGCATATAAAAAAAGGTAAAATCTCGTTATTATCTATTGAATCGGTTGTAACCCAGGTCTTGTCATAAGGCAGCCCGCAGTACGTGCTTAAAAAGTGACTCATAATAAATTACAAATCTTAATCAGTAACTTCAAAAGGATTCCTACATAGTTGCTCACTTCATTAACTGCCTTTACTTTCCAAGATTTTGATAACTAAGCATCAATGTTACTTTTATGGATATTTGCCTGTACATGACAGAAAGCCTTCCAAATATAATGATGATCCTTCTGCCCTAAAGCAGGAACTCGATTCAAGATAATGGCCTATACAGACGTGAAATTGGACATGTATGCAGAATGGCGAGAAATCAAAGATATATTAACAAGAATGCTTATAATTACATTTATGTGCTTTCCTTACAATAAACTTTTTAAATGAAAATGCACATCTGATTTGTCCATATGCTTAATGAAGGGGAAAATTCAATCTAATTACATTCCCGTTGAATATTTACTCCTAATGCAGTATTTAGTTTTGCAATATTTTACTTTAAAGGCTAGCTTCAATAATAAGCAAAACATACTAAACCAGGAAAAAGCAGTTTTTTCCAAAACTAAGAAAATGATTTTTTTATTCCATTATACATTAAAATTATTCAAACGAAAATATATTTTAAACCTAAGGTTTACTTATGTAAAACTATACAAATATATTCATGAACTTCTACAGATTCTCTTATAGAGATCACTTAGAAATAATAATCTTTCAGACTTGCCTGGTGGTGCAGCAGTTAAGAATCCGCCTGCCAATGCAGGGGACACGGGTTCGAGCCCTGGTCCGGGAAGATCCCACAGGCCGCAGAGCAACCCAGCCCATGCGCCGCAACTACTGGGCCTGCGCTCTAGAGTCCGCGAGCCACAACTACTGAGCCAGCGTGCCACAACTACTGAGCCCGCATGCCTAGAGCCTGTGCTCCGCACCAAGAGAAGCCACCGCAATGAGAAGCCCGCGCACCGCAATGAAATGTAGCGCTCGCTCGCCGCAACTAGAGAAAGCCCGCGTGCTGCAACGAAGACCCAACGCGGCCAAAAATAAATAAATAAAATTTTTTAAAAATTCTAAAAAAAGAAATAATCTTTCATGTTAAAATTAAATGATATATACTTTGAATATTTTTAAAATAGCAAGTTATAATAGAAGTATATTCACCTATTTGATTTTGGTCTTTTTATTCTTTATCACTTAAGTTATTATAGAGGGTGATAAATACTTTGTTTTCATAGAATCTAATTATAAATTATATTTTGGTAGATTGCTATTCATGTGAGGAACTTAACAATCCTGTCAAACTTTTATTTTCAATCTAAATTAAAGTCATTTCTTCTACCTACTCATTAGTCTTCAAATCCTCTAACTACCAAAAAAAAAAATATGTATGTGTTTGGATTAAAAAACAGACATTATACGCATCTGGGATACAGGTAAACATATTTCTCTATAAAATTTAAATTTGATCAGGAATTTATTTTTAACCCCATATGAAGACAAATCACACATGCACAGCTGGCTTGCATATCAATTGTGAGTCATTTTCCTCTCCGCCATATGCTACCTTTTTCAGGCAATATTGATGTGATAATAGAGGGGAAAGTAACAATGGATCGAATCCCGTTAGAATAGACAACTGCTGCTCCCAATTGCTTTCAGAGTATCATTTTTCTTTTCTCACTTTTAATTTTGAGGAGAAAACAAATGGGAAGGGGTTGGGTAGGAAAAGAAGATATTTGAGGGTAAAACTCTTTACGAAGAAACACAACACAGACTTTATGAAAGGCAAGGCGTTCTCTGATACCCTGCACTTATTGGAGGATGGCAGCCCAGTCAACTTTTGTGTGCAGAAGGGTGCTTAGCATGAATATATTAAATCAAAATGGCAGTGGTTTGTGCTACGAACTGACCGTGCTACACCAAATGTTTTACTTTGAAGCCCTCTCAATATGATGGTATTAGCAGGTGGGGCCTTTGGAAGATAATTAGGTTTAGATAAGATCATGAGGGTGCAGCCTCCATGATGGGACTGGTGCACTTAAAAGAAAAGGAAAAGATACCAGAGCTTCTTCTCTCCACCATAATGAGGACAGAGCAAGAAGGCAGACATCTGCAAGCCAAGAAGAGGGCCCTCACCTAGAACCAAATCTCCTGGCACCTTGATCTTGGACTTCCCAACCTCCAGAACTGTAGATATTTATCAAGTCACCCAGACTATGGTATTTTGTTGTCTGAGCTAAGATAGTTTGCTATTTGTGTTTCAAGTCTACCAGAAATAGGAAGTTGCTATTGGCAGCTAAATACTTATTTGTGGCACTTGCTACGCATCTGTTAAAGGGGAATTTTGAAATCATAGTTGTTATTCTTATTGCCCTTTCTAGGACTTTCCCACTGCCACAGTTTCTCCCTGGGTTTGTTTCCCAAATGACTGAGCAGCAACTTTTGGTATCTTAGCATCTTCTTAATCAGGCAGCCCTTAGCTCAATGGATTAAAAACAAAAACAAAAGCAAAAAAAAAAAAAAAAATCCTTTTTTATACACAGGAATAAGAATAAAAATAACTGCCATTAACACTTACATAGCACTTACTATGAGTCAGAGATTTTATACTAACTCATTGTACCGTAACTCACTTAATGCTTAAAAACCACCTTTTGAATTAGATAATATTATTGTCCCCATTTTACAGATAAAGAATAGAAGCATAAAAAGGACACACAACTAGGAAGTGTTAAGTCCAGGACTGTAATCTAAACAATCAAGGTTCCTTGCTTTTTAACTGACTCACATTTAGTTTCTAAAGTATATAAAGGATAAAAATTTCAAGTATAAACATACAAAAATTTAAGTATTTAAAGGGTAAAAATACTTGTTTATTGATATTAGAACCAGCTGTATACACTTATAAATAACTCTTAGCATGGAACTTTTAAATCTCATCTTTCATTAGATTTTAGATTTTAAAGTATCTTTAAACGTAGAGAAATCAGAAAATAAAGGATAAAAAATAAAAATAAAATCGACTATACTTCCCTACTCTGATTACCATTCCAGCTTATTTTCTAATAGTTATTTTTCTAATAATAGAACTATATTTTTCAAAATTTGGGCCAAATGTTATTTACTTAAAACATGCAAGTGACATGATTTTTCTAGTTTCATATGAAAAGCTTCCTATGAATAAGCCCTGGCCTCCTTTCTGTCATTAAAAGCAATTTAAGGTAGATAATCTCATGCTGTAATTATTCAGTACGTGACTTTTTGATGTATTACAACTCTAAGCTGGAGATCTAATTCAATATACAAGAATAAACTCATATTAATAAATTAGTAACTTTCCTTTTGGTAGTTTGTGTATGGGCAGGAGAGTTAATGCATAATCTACTTATCCTAATTTTGTATTTCATTTAGGTCTATACTGTGAAGTTGCCAGATAAATTACAGGATGCCCAATTAAATTTGAATTACAGATAAACAACAAATAGTTTTTTAGTATAACCATGTCTCAGATAATATATATTTTTATTTGCAAAATCTGGCAACCCTATGTGTACTCTACTGTTTAACACTGTACCTGTGAAGCGTCTTTCTGCCTGTCTGATTTGGATGCCAGGGTTTTTATTCTGAAAGGCTCTATGATGCAATAATATTAGCATTTTGAAAAATCGCCAAAGTGCCTAGGAACTGAGCTTCAAATTACGATCTGATCAAAAATCAGTGTAATATTGTTCGATATAAAGTTGGACATGAAAACGCAGAGTAAGATAAAATTATGAAAATAATGGAGTTTGATAATTACTCTGAGTCCAACAGCCGGCATAATAACTAAATAAAATATATGGGCACAGAGCACGAAAGCATGTGAAGTACAAGGAGTAAAATTATAGCAAATCCATGGGAAGCCCCTCCACCTCCAGCCCTCCCGGCACATACACACACACACGCTGACTGGATTTAGTTTCCTTTAGTCAATCCTTCTCCAGCTTCTGCCCACTGCTTGTGGAAACTGCTACTGCTAAGGCTTTCTTAAGATGTGTTAAAGACCATCAACACATCAACATTTAATTGAAGTTTTCTCCCAGAAACAATGATAAAAAGCACTGGGGGAAAAAAAAAATACCATTTTACATTGAATGCAGTATTTGTAATAGATTTTTCTATGGGCAAGGCTTTCCAGACACTTGTGAATAGAGAAAGATGACCCAGTGACTGAGGGTAGGATCAGATTGTTCAGTTAGACCATATTTAATAGTATTTTCACACTTATTAATTGAGGCATAGAAATTTTAAACAATCATGCTTAGGGATATTACGTATAACCTACTTTCTACTTAAAATAGCTTCCAGAGATGTCAAATTTAGGAACAATGCATTTTTTTTCAATTTTGTTCTTTTTTTTTTTTAAACAAAGGAGGCCCCATTTCACGGCTATTAAACAAATGCTGATTCACTTTTTTCCCAAATGCCTTGGCTTCTGTTAACTCCCTGAACCTGGCATATATGTTGTTCCCTCCTCAAAGAGGTTTTTTTTTTTTTTTAAACATCTTTATTGGAGTATAATTGCTTTACAATGGTGTGTTACTTTCTGCTTTATAACAAAGTGAATCATCCCTCCTCAAAGAGTTTTGATCTAAAGTTAAAAATGTTTGCTGGATTGAAACTATTTTATTTATAGCTCAAAAGAAGTTGATCCTCTTTGAAAGTCATTTGTGGCTTATTCAATTTTTTTTTTTTTAATCACCAGCAAATGGTATAGTGTCTTACATAGTGAGCCACCAACACATGTCCCTAAGATGATGGATGAGTGAATGAATGAATGAATGAATGAGCTAAAAGCACTTCATGTTGCTCATCTAGGCTTTACTGTCCTATGTATATGTTGGAAATTTCCTTTGGCTAGGCCACAAAATTAGTAGGCTATTTTCAGGGGACAACAGGAGAGTATTACAGGAAAAATTAATGGAATGCTAAGTGAGAAGACATACAGTGATGCAAAGGTTCTTTTCTGTTCTGGATGAGGAGTCTCAGTTAGACCTGTTGTTCTCTCTGCAAACAAAAATGCCTCCTCATGTTAGATGTAAAAGTATAAACTGAAAGCAAGGGTCAATTGGAAACCCTCAGCAATGAATACATATAATTGAAGAAATGCATGTGGTTTCCAATTCTATCTTTACTCTCATAGGGATGCTTCATGTTGAACCAATGCATGTAACTACTGATAAAAAAGGAATAATGGCCTTGCCATGAAGGTTATGGTTGTTTCATCTAAAATTACATTAAACCAGAAAATTCAATCGCCAAGTGCTGGGTCTGCCTTATATACAGGTATCTAGGCTGATCCACTGTCAGTCAAAATGGGTTTTTGAATAATTCACCCCCCCTCCCCAGGATTAATCCATACTGTTTTACCCAACTTCGCATGAAGCATACTTTACCAAGACTGGGCTTGAATTCTGAACCACACAAGTCTGTGAATATGCCAGGCTATTCAAGAGTTAACCCTTAGAACCCTGCACCATTACTACTTGCAAAAGCCACAAAGTCAGATACTCAATCAAATCCAGGATGCTACTTTTATTTCCACAAAAAGGAACTGATTATCTAACTAGGCAAGAGTACAATGACAGTTCTTTAACAATCTGTTCTTGGTATTTAAAAAGGCTGGCTTATCAAGCTGAGTGATTTCAATGAATATAAATTGCAGCAATTCAAAATGGAGCTCATTCTTACTTTTCATTTTTATCGTATTGCCAATTCCATTTTTGTTCTCATTTAGGCTTTCCTTTGTTTATTAAGGAATATTGACAAGTAATCTATCAATGCCCTACTTATGCTACAAATTGAAAATAAAATTTCCCAGAGATGGATTTAAGTCACAGTCTTGATGTGATATGTTTGAACATCCTAAATTCTAGCTCTTTTTTTTTTTTTCCTAACACCTTTTAAAAGCTTTTCAGCTCCAATAAAAGTATGTATGTCTTATGGGTGATTTGATAACACAAATCAGATGCCCTAGAGTTGGTGGATTTTTGTTTTGTGATTATTAAGTGGAGGTATAGTCTCCACTTCAGACTTATTTCACCCCTTCATTTCTATCCAACAAGGAGACGTACTGTTTTCAAACTAGCAAATACCACCCCAAGGAAAGAAAGACAGGTAGTAGTTACGTCCAGATACTGGGACTTGAGTAACTATAAAAATTGATTTTTCTTCTTTACAGTTAAATTGCTTCTCTCCTTGATAATACTTAGGAGAGAGTCATTAGCATCACAGCGGCAAAGCTATTCTTTGTCTTAATTTCTGCCACACTGCTTTGGCATTATAGACTGTGATGTTGAAAAATCATGAAAGGATGCACAGAGTTGTAAATAACAAATGTTCAAAGCAGTTCATAGCTTCACAGAAACATGAAGACAATTTTTCCCTCCAAGGTATTAAGAGGTGTCTAGAGATAGACAGTGCTGCCGGGATGTTAATTTCCTTTACAGCCTCTTTCTCTTCAAGGATTATCTACATCATCAGGTATAGAAACTGATTCCCCTTTCTGACTGACAACCTTCTATTAGATTCCTGCCTCAGCTTGGTCCTCTCGGGTACATGTCCCCACTTGCACATTGGGAACTGTCTCCAAGGGAACACAGGTGAGCTAGAACTGAATTAGGACTTGACCTAGTTTTGACTTTGTTTATGCATGGCAACTTCTCTTACACCCTTACAACCGATCTTTTCCTCTTTACCTATCCATCCCTCTCTGCCTCAGTTCCACAGACCTCTCCTTTCTTGGCTCTTTCAATTCCAGTTTGTATGTTCAACACAACCTCAGGCTGACAATTTCAACATATATAGTTAGGAAAGAAGCTATTTTCTCTTCCCTGCTCTTAAGAATCATTCCTCCATAGATATTATCTTTAAAGTATATTATCAAATTCTTCACACAGAATTACAAGTACTATGTATTTAATTAAAAATTTAAAGATTTGGAACTCTGACAATATAGTTACAAAAAAATAAACTATTTTTACTTCCATTTTCGCAGTCACACAGAAAACAATATAAGGAATAACGGACCTAAGTCAACAAGCCTATGCTCTGATAAAATATTATCTTTTCATTTGGGATCAAACAGGCATGCAAAAAAGCAAATTACTGGCATACGCTTACATAAATCCCTCAATTGCAAGACTATAAGTACATTAATTAAATATATGTTTGATTATTTATACTCTGCCTACTTGAAAAATATTTGAGGCAATTATATGAAAATATAATGGTAATACTTAAATGTAATATTGTATCTTACATTGAAATGTGAAAATATTAAAATATATTCATAGTCATATGCATATTCTGAGATATTATTTGTATATTTAATGTACTATCCATGTGGCACTTTCTCTGCATCTCTGAGGCTTGACATCACTATAAGTTTCTATAATTTGAGAATGCATTTTTTATTAACTATCTTAGTGAACATTACTTTACATCGAGCAACACCAGGATTCTGTCTCTTCCTTTTTCTTATTCTTCCTGTTAATGCTTGTGGGGAGAGCAAGTCAGTGTATGATAAAACCACACCTTCCCCCTATTGGGGCTGTTTTATGACCTTCTAGGTTATCAACATTTTGTTGACTTAGCAAAGGCACCTTATTCATCACTCGCTGGTATTCATTATTATTTGGCTTTTCAACTACTGATTTTGAGGAAGACTTCTAATTCTTCTTCTCCTTAGTTACTTTTCCATTCATTTCTCAAAGTAGAGAATTTACAGTTCATAATATTGTTTTGCTAATTTGCTTTTCATGTCTTCATTTCATTGTCTACATGACTTACGCCAAATTCTTGTAAATTCGAACACTATAGCCCTATGAGATTAACAGATACAAACTACTATACATAAAATAGATAAGCAACAAGGATTTACTGTATAGCACAGGGAACTATATTCAATGTCTTGTAATAACCTATGATGAAAAATAATCTGAAAAAACATATCTATATTTAACTGAATCACTTTGCAGTACAACTGAAATTAACACAATATTGTAAATCAAGTATACTTCAATTAAAAAAAAAAGCCAAACACTATAGCCCTAGTCAGAATTAGAGGCATGTTTGTATTCAGCCTTTAAATACTTCAATTAAAACTGAATGATTTCTACTAAATGAAGTACAATAAAACCTCCTGCTACTTTCCAAGCCCTCATTTTAAAAATACATATAAAAAAGGTAATGTTTGGTTAATGTTAATTATGTTTTCAGGATAATTAATCTGAAAGGCATTGCTGGTAATCTTACTTCTTGTTCCAGACTATCTCCTGTGTTACATACAATGAACAAGGACCATGAAGCTAAGCCACTCTGACTCAGTGAAGCTGCACTAGGGTGTGACAGGCCTCAGTAACTAACTCTCTCAGGACTGAATGTTTCCTTTGGTAAACTTTCTCATCCTAAATTGCTTTTCGCATTACAATCTGATAGGATCTTTAAAAATAGTTTCTCACTTTGATGTTTATACCTGAATAAAACATTTTTAAGTTATATTATGAGCCTGGTACCCTATTTTAAATCTGCATACAACTGTCCCTGGATACTCTGATCTTCCCACATATTGAATATGGAAAAATTTTCACACTTATCTACTCAAGTTGGTAAACAGGAGCATATGGACAAAGTTAGAGTACTGGCAAGTGTTCTAGGGTTATCATTCCTGGTGTTCTCTGCTGCCAGTGTGCGTATGTGTGTGTATGTGTGTGTGTGTATACTACCAGAGAAAACCTAATTGCTTGATCTTCTCTCATAACAACAGAATCCTTCTAAGTGGAATAGTAGAGGTAACATTTATTTTTTAAAACAACTGTCTCAACAGAAGTGTTGTGTTTCAAAAGAATGTCTTAAATGTGCCTCTTATTCTTACTGGGGGGGGTGGTGTGTGGTAACATGGCTGCAGCTCTTGGTAATTAGATTAGATATAAACGTTTAAGTAAAACTTTATATCTGCCACTTCTGCCAAGGTTGCAGTACTACGCACTATGCAAGTTAATTCTTCAGCGTTCTTAGCCATAAAGAAGATCATTTTTGGTCAGCAAACAAGAAAATATAATGGCCGGACCTGGTTTAGCTACAGCCCTGCTGAGCTGGACGAATATGCTATCTAACCTCTTAAAATACATTCCGCGAAGCAGCACTGTCATGACTACTGTTAATAGTTCCACGGCCCTAACACAGGGCTGATGAGGATGTATCTCAATGACCTTGTATTTAAATCCTGCACCCGCCTTTTTTTTTAATAAGTAGGGACCAAGTAGGACCTCTGAGATTTGAGGCACATGAATCTTTTGTTGACCTCCATTCCCACATCAGCTGCAGATAACAGGGATCTTCGGAGTTCTACCAGCTCAGAGCATGATGGCCTCTCCTGAGGCCTCCACCTTCCGAGCAACAATGAAGCGGGAACCCCGGAACTCAGTCTCCTCTTTGTTAGGCCCCCAGCTCTCCTTCCTGTCACATCACTCACAGCCGTGCCGCCACAAACTGCCTGAGAACAAGGGGACTAGCCTCACCCTGCCCTCTGTTCCTCACTTGGTCTGTCACCAAAAGCAAGCCCTGGTCATCTGGTTCACTTTAGTCCTCTCTAGTGACCCTCACCCATCACTACTCTCCAGCTCCAGAAACTCTTCCAAGGAGCCCTCTGGAACTCCTGGTCAATTATTAGCAAAGCACCCTGTACCCTCATCTTCATCTCTGACCATTCTCTTCCCCGTAGACACTACTTCCCCTGCAGTCCTCTTAAGTTGTAATGTGAGTTCCCTTTGGCCCTACCTACCTTGTATCACTGGCTTCTAATTGAGCTGACATGTTTTTTAAAATACTGTAAAATTGTATTTTGGGCACTTTCCCACCCATGTTTTCCTTATCCCCATAATTCCCATTCTAAACTTTCACATTCCAGATGTCCAGAGTTTCATTTTCTTCATTATCCTCACCAAGGTACACCACCAGGCTTATCTTCCTTAACCATACGCAGATTTGATTTTTCAATCACCCCTCTCCTTCACAATAAATACTCTGAATTACGGGAAGAGATTTTTTGATACAGCACTCTTCCTCTCCTTTGAACACTTGGAAAAATTTAAGCAAGGAGGTTCACTCTATCAGCCAACCAGGACCCATTTCAAGGACTCTTCCTTCCACAAGCAGTTCTTATTTCTCTGTACTATCATTAGTGAGCCTTCAGGTACTGTACTCTTAGAATATGGATGACTTATCTGATCTATTACTACATATTAGGATGAGATGAAATGTTTGAGTTTGAATTGATGATTGGATTAGTTATGATTCTCACCTATAAACGCCTATAAACCTCTCTCTTTATACAATTAAAAGGGAGATTGCCTTCAGCAAAAACGTTGCCAGAGCTTCACTCCTTTACTACAAATGTCCTCTGTATTAATTTCCGATGATTGCTGTAACAAATTACCACAAACTTAGTGGCTTAAAATAACATATATTTATTTTCTTATAACTCTGGAGGCCAGAAATCTGAAATTAGTTTCACTGGCCAAGATCAAAGTGTTGGCAGGGCCATGCTCCCTCCAGAGACTAAAGGATAATGCATTTTTTGCCTCTTCCAGCTTCTGGTGGCTCCTGGCATTCCTTGGCTTGTGGCCATATCACTCTGATCTCTGCCTCCAAGTTCACATTGCCTTTTTCTCTGTGTGTTTGTAAAAGCTCCTTCTATCCTCCTTTTATAAGGACACAAGTGATGGAATTTAGGGTCCACCTGGATAATTAAGGATAACCTTCCCATCTCAAGATCCTTAATTTAATAATACCTGCAAAGTCTCTTTTATTGCCATATAAGGTAAGGATCACAGATTCCAGATAGCAGGATGTGCGTATCTTTTGGGAAGCCATCATTCAGACTCATTTACCCCACAATCTTTTACACAAATGCCAAGAACTATGTGTAAATGCTATAACTTAAGTGAAAAGAACAATTAACTTATTAAGTCATCAACAATTTTTGTCATCGTTTAATTTATTTCAAATTTTGGATTTCTAAGTCTTTATGAATTATCTTACCCACGCTTTATTTTGCCTATATATAATTGAAATTATAATTCATAAATGAGTAAAGAGGAAATGTATAAAAATCTGGAACTTTCAAATATACATTTGTTGGTTTTCTATTTTGTATGTATGGTTTCTTTTTCATAAGCATCAGAGTATAATTCTAAAAGTTTAATGAAAATGGACAAATACTATTACTCTATTTCAACTCTACAGTCCTGTATGAAAAAATAATTCACACAGTATTTTCAATTCCATTATTACAGTTTTTGCCAGAAGAATGAGGCGTCATAGATTTTAATTGTCTGATATGTATTGGGAATTAGAATTGCATGCACTACCACCCTGACCTTTATCCATATTCTGCATTTTGATTGGCTAACCTTTCTACTTCTTCTTATTTGTAGCTTTACTAAACTAAGAGGAACAGGTGAAATGTCCAACCAGTAAACACACAGAACAGCAGAAGGTCAAGCTGAGAGAAAACAGCCAAATTTCACATAGGGTATGTAACATACCAATGCCAGGACCTCATTCTCAAGCAAAAATTTAAATTAGAATATAAAATAGCATAACTGAATTCATTCTCTAAAAATGAATAAAAGAAAGGTGGCAAATTTAACCCATCCTACATAATGTTGCAATTCCCTAGCCTTCCATGAAAATATCCTTGAGAGATTACTTGAGGTCATGAAGTCAGTTTTCATCATCACTAAAGTGATGCATACATTTATTTGTATCTTAAGCCCTGTGTAAGGAAAACTGTTTCAGATCTGTCTTCTTTCTTGGGTGATACAAAATCAAAGATTGATTATGACTTTCTCCAGCTCTTTCCTAACAGACCTTGTGCAGATGTACTCTTGGCAAAACTACAGTTCATGACTAGTAAAGACTAACAATTTTACTCCAAAGACCTGTATCACCATCAAACTTTTTTTCACACTTTTTTTCAAACCCAGTATTTCACTTGCAAGCACACATCCACCTAGACTAACCCAGATCCGTTGCTTTTAGTTACATTAGTACTCTTAGTATATTTGTAATTAGAACAAGAGTGCCAAAAATTACCACCTAAATTTAAAATACACTATCTTTTGGAAACTAGACACTAATGACATGCTTAAAAATAAATCTAAATTCCCTCTGGATTTTGAAATACAGCAATTAAGGTTATCCTCTTACATGTATATTTAAACAAATAAAAAAATCTTATATCCAGCAAATTTGTATATAAATGTTTTTTCAAATGCAATTTTAAAAGATTGCATTACACAAACCAATAAGAAAATAGTAAAGATTCTTCACAATTTCTTCTACACCTTGATTCAGTATGCCTGAAAACTTTGTTCATGGGAAGGTAGCTAAGTGTAAACTAATTATATACTTAAATTTTCCAAAGCCTTCCAGAAACATACATCTTTGAAGAGCATTCCTACTGTCTTTAAAAATATGTACATAGTAAAAATATTAAAGCATAAACATATTTTTGTCTGGCCAAGGGAAACTAATAAGGTTTAAATGTTACCATCCTAGTATAATAGAGCTTACCAGAGACAACCCCTTATTTTAAAGGGTAAAGAAACTGAGTCTCAGAGACTAGTCACACAGTTAGATAAATTTCTTCCATCAATTCAAAAGACAACTAAGGTGTATCAGCAAAATAAAATACAGTCTAAAAGATTTTTTTTTTAATTTTTAGAATGTAACTGCTTCTTCCTATTATTTACTTTTCACTTTAAGTAACTTTGTATTATATCATGCTAAATTTTATCAGCATTTTGGGTCAAAATACAATATACTCTCTACTATATAGCATATCATGTATCTAATCTAGTATGATATATATAGCGTATCATATGTCTCCAGAGAGAGATGGACATAGCTGGAGTTAGCTGGAGGGTGATGAGAAATTGAACAAAGATTTCTGTTGTTTTTAAAAGTGTTATATGATTTTAAAACTGTTTATTTTAAAATGTAATGGGAAGAATCCACTACAGAAGTAGAGGTTGAAAAGCAAAAGGATAACTAGACTGGAAATTTCTTGAGAGTGTGGAAGGGTATATAACTGAAGCACATTTGAAGGATCTGGCCATGAACTGAGGAATCAAGGAGGATAGTGTGGATTTGTATCCAAGTTTAGGAGACTGGCAGTTCTACTGAAATCATGGGTAACGAAACAGAAGTAAAAGAGGAACATAAGTGAAGGACATAGCGGACAAAATGGAAGAAAGTAGAAGAGTCAATGGAAAGAACATTTTAATGAGACTAAAAACAAAAACAATAAAAAATCCCAACAGTCATACCTAAACAGTCATAGGAACATGACTGCAGATCTAGCTATTTGAATGATGCAGGAATGACAGATAATGAGAGGATTCTAGGTATGAACTGAGAAGATGATACCTAGTTTGTGGTAAGGGGTCTTTCTGGCAATCCAACATCCTACCAGAGAAGCAGTAATTCTTGCCTAAAATCTAATACTAGAAAATGACTGATTTGAAATTCTTTCTTTACATATTGGTACTCAATGCATAATAACTTATGGATTTTAAGGTGCTAAGAGCTAGTGAAAACAGAAAAGAGTATAGTATTTACTGAACTGAAAAAAAAAAAAAAAAATAGGAAAAAGACTAATGAACCAAACTCTCCAGTATGCGTTTCTCTAAGAGTAGACAAATAATCTGGTAACTGGAGAGAGAAGAAATCATTAGTTATACAGATTTTGATTTTTAGAAGTAATCTGACTTCTGAAGCAACAGATACAGGGTTATTCTGGGCAAAATGCCTTCACATATTATTTTTCTTTTTTCTTTTTTTTTTACTTTATTTGTAATTTAAATTTTAATATCCAATAATTTATTTAATACCAGTATGCCTTGAGTTACAGAATTCTATCAGGACAATTGAAAAAGAATCCATGAAGCAAAACTTTAAAAGGACATTTGAAACTCTCAAGTCTTTATTTCACAAATCATAATATGAAACATCCTTTGAATGATAAAGTTTTCTAAATACACTTGAAATGAAATAATGAATCCTTGATCTTCATGCAATATGTTAGAAACAATCTAATACTAATGCAAAGTAGGAAAACATACTCAAACTACATCAATATTATTCTGTTTTTCTCATATTTAGAAATATGGACAGTATAAAGTATATAAATGTGTTTAAGATCTAAAAATGAAAGTTTTTTAAAAGCCCTAGATTTGACTGATTACTGATAGCTATATTAATATACTCCAAATGATTATTACAATGAATTGGCTTCACTAGTCAGTTGACTGGTTTCAAGGTGTATCATTACCATGTGTGTTTCTTTTATGTACAAACATCACCCTAACAACGAGGGGAATAAAACAATACTGATAGAGCATGGCTTGATTATGCTTAGACTATATTATTCATGATAGAAATTTCAGGCTTGAATAGGGATTAGTGATAAACAGTTTATGTTATAAAAGAATACAAAACAGACTAAAGTTGTAGAAATTTTGATAAAGGAAATATTTATTTGAATTGGGTGAATAAAATGCTTCAGAATCTATAGGTATTTATTTGTAGATTCTGAATTCTATAGTTTCTCAGGATAAAGGACACATCAAGATAGCTAATCCAAGAATAAATACAAGTCCTCAGTTGACCAGTAAGCTGAAGAAGCTATTTTGTAATCCATGTTTCCAAGTATTTACAAAGAATAACTTTTTTTTTTCTTTTAATCAATATTCTATACTTTTAGTTAAGGGATAACTTATCTACACTCCAAACTTATAAAGAATTTAAAACATTTCTCAGAACAATTAATTTAAAATCTATCATATTATATATAAATATACATAACCAAATAGATACTTAGATATAATATAATCATAAAGGAAAATCAGATAGGAGAAATAAGAACAGGTATGAGTTTAGTACCCAGAACTGTATACTGTTGCTTTGAGAGAGTTACAAATTTGACTCAGTGCTTCACAGTTGACAAGAGAAAAGGAAATCATATAAAGTTGCTGGAGTTAACAATGAAAATAAAAGCAAATTCAGCTGCTCAGGAGTAAAACACCAGTCTTGAGAATGAGACCCAGGAGGACTTCTTTCCCAGCTGGTTTCTCTCTGGTCAATAATGTTCCTGACAACTACATAAGCACCTGCATCTATGTTTGGTCAATGACATGCTGTATATTGACCTGTTCTGAAGTGCCTGATACACACAACCTTATTTTGATCCTTATAACCACTTAGATAATTATTGTTAATAAGAAAGTGATATGACGATCAAAGGGTTTACTCAACTTTTCTAAGTTTGCATAATTAGAAATTAGCAGACTAATTAGCTTTAAAAACAGGTATGTCTGATTCCAATCCTCTATTCTTAAGTATCTACATAATAAATAGTGAATTCAGCTTTGCTGAATTATTTCTTATAAATACATATGGGACAATCATTTCACACCAAAGCATAATTCACAAAGAGTACTGGGAGAGTGGAGAGCAGAGGAAGAGACAAAGGGATGAGATCCAGCTTTCTGATTGTCTAGAATAATTTATTGGTCTTTTTGTTTTGTTTTGCTTGTTTTTAACCTAAAGAAACGGATCCCTACAAATATAGCTGATTTGCTTTGTGGTGCTGTTTTGTTTGTCCTCTTCAAACAGGTGGTACTGATTAGAAGATAAAATTTCCTAACAAGTATATGGAATAAGACTGATTCATGCTGTCAGCTAAAATCAGAGCCATATGCCGGGACAGTTAGCTGACACCACTCACGAAAACTGAGAAAACAATCAAGGATACAGCCTGGAGGTAAAGCCAAGCTTTCTCAGGGCAGGGTGGCCATAAAGTTCCCAGAAGGCAGGCTCCCCCACCCCGCCCCCGACCCAGTGCAGTTGTTCCACCTACGTTGGTTTCCATTCCACGGGCAGAGTCCATCTTTCCTCCCATTGTCCTATTTAGAATTGCCTGTTTTTGACCAATGACCAAGCTCCGAGCCAGGTTTACGGATAATTTCTCATTTTATCACCTTCTTACCAGACACTTCCCTAGTCCACCTTAATGGAGACGGGTTCTCACTTACCCTAGCCAAGAATTCTGCTTTCATCCATGGCCTATACTGGTGCAGTCCACTGCAGGGGAACACGCTTTGCCACCCCAAAAGATCTCTTTGGCATGTGGATTATTTTGAGGTGAAAACAAGCAAGGCCCCAATGACTCAGGAAGAACACTCGACCTTCTCCCTAACTGCCTAAAGAATATAGATAGAGGACCTCTTCCAAGAAGGGAGCTGTCACCGCAGATAACTACAGTATGAACTAGGTGTGCGGGCAGGGAGGAACTTAGCAAAGTCTGTTTGCTAAAATTCCTCTCTGTCTCCCATTGTCTGTGCATGGCCTAGTAACCATTCCTTTACCAAACATTTGCCTTTCCATCTTTATGTCAATTGCCTTCCTCCCCTTTAAGGTTCCAAACCACTACCCACAACATTCTCTCTTGTCTTTAACTGAAGATGGTATTTACGGTGGGAGTTTCAGCCATTTTGGTGAATTAGGGTCTCTCCCATGTATACATGTTGTTAAACTTTTGTGTGATTTTTCTCCTGTTAATCCGTGTCGCATCAATTTAATTCTTAGACCAGCCAGAAGAACCTAGAAGGGTAGAGGAACAGTTCTTCCCCCTCAGTGGCTAAGGACACAAAATTCTCTAACTCAAATAAGCTGACGCACTTATGTTAATAAGTCTCAAATGAGCCATATAAACTGAACCAGGACATTGTAAGGGGAGGAGGGGGGCTGTAGAGGAGAAAGTGGTTTCACTTTGAAGTTATACTTTGAATTCATGAGGATAAAATCAAATTTGTACAGTTCTCACAAACACTGAATCAAGTTACTTTCTACACCAAAAGTTGCCATTTTGAGGAACGAACACAATTGAATGTGCTCTAAAAAGGGTTGGCAAATACAGGCAACACAACTTTGCATGTATACATTACAGTAGTTTATTTTTCTAAATTTGCCTCGTGGGTCAAATCTCAGGTAACTGCATCTAATCAAAGTTTATCTTTGCCACTTGTCTTCCTATTTTGGAAATCCCTCGGCCTTTTCAATAGCTAATAGTTGTTTTTTTCCCTGGCTGTTAAAGTCTCCCATTGCTCCATTTTTTTGTCATTCTTCCATTACAACCTGGCTATCCTTGACTCCAGGCCATGGAGATCACTTAATACATGAAGTGACAATGGAAGATAAAGTCACATAAGTTATTTGTATGAGATAGCTGGATAGCTTATTGCATCTGCTAGATATACTTTCAGAAAACACTAAAGTGGTCATTAGGAATTTCAAACACTTGTATTTCTTCTACATAAGATGTAGCTAGAGGATATATTTTTTGGTTAGAAAGGCCTCTAGGTAACTCTCATGTTACTTAAGTTCTTTTTTTTTTTTTTTTTTTTTTTTTTTGCCGCACCGCGCAGCATGCAGGATCTTAGTTCCCCGACCAGGGATCGAACCTGTGCCCCCTGCAGTGGAGGCATGGAGTCTTAACCACTGGACCGCCAGGGAAGTCCCTTAAGTTCTTTTTAAACACAAAAGTTGACCTCCCCAAGATACTGCTATGAGCTGTGAAGTCCCTCCAGTCATCTTTAATTGAAAAACCAGTTTAAAAGCAATTGCTAACAAAATACCTTGTTTTTCATTTTCACTGAATGAAATGTTTATTATAAACTAACACAGAAATAACCACATTAGTTACTTCAGATAACTTAATATTTATAGGCAGGTAAATCAAAACCCATATTCTCTTCAAAGGTAACTGCATGAACACATTAATATTTATTCAGAAATTGACCGATCTTTAGATGTACACAGTTATCAATATTTATGGACCTTAAGGCCCTTTAGAGATTCAAGGAAGAAAATCCACTGTCCCAGCATTCTTGAGCACAATAAAAAGAACAATAATATTTTGCTAATTCTATCCACAGTGTATCTAAGGTCAGTATGGATCAATGAGCTGACCGTGGAAGGCTGCAGTTTAAGGGACCTGTCCTTTGAATTCTCAGTCAATAAATAGAGAGTTTATTACATGACAATTGCCCTCAAGCAAGCTAAGAGGACATGACTAATAGCTTTAAGTAAGTTTTTATTATTAATTCCATTTCTTGTCAAGAATGGTCACAAGAGACCATGTAGATGTAGCAAATTAATAAACTCCATGAAAAGTGAGGAATATTGGGTGGAATTTAAGCCACTGGAGACTAAAGCTATCTGGATAAGGGTGCCAGGAAGGCGATGGGCTCTGAGACAGAAAAGAAGAAGGCTGAGAGGAGGCAGCTGGTGGACAAATGCCCTTGCCAAGCGGAGGAGAATTGAAAGAGGATCAGTCACTTCACTCAGGCGACGGGGTGTAAGCGGTTACAGACCTACACAGGTTGCAAGGGCTCCGAACGCAGGCTAAAGACAAAACTGTGTTCTGCAGGTTCAATGTACTCCCTAAAGGAGTATATTTTGAAAAAGAAAAATTTTTTACAAAGTGATATGACAAAAACAATACCTTGGATTAATCGGCATAGGAAGAAGAAAAATGTGTAGTCAAAGACACCAACCAGGAAGCTCTTTATGACAGAGGGGAACTGGAATTCATTTTAAAATGTTAAAGTTGAATTAGACAAAATCACCGATACACGTTCCTTAAGAGAGTGAAGTATGGACTTGTTTGTTCTAAAGGATGATCTGATTATATATATACATATATACATGTTTATATATAAACATATATATATACATACAAGTTAGTTTATAGTGACAATTTTAATATATATTTTATATTTATATATTAGTTTGTAGTGTTAGACAAATAGCTAAATGCAAATAGCTTACAGCCAGTAAATAATATCATGGGGAGGGTTCTGTAAAAAATAGTCCAGGGCTGAAGTTACAGATTAACTCAGCTATTCACTGCTTCTTTTCCTACACTGCTTCCAACTGATTTCCCCCTGTGAATATCTCATCTGCAGATAATGGTAAAAGAAGATCAAAAATCTATTTATAATGAACATGCCACCAGGTACGAAACATCCTTTAACCTACAGATCACATGTAATGAACTCAGTTGTGTGCCCTTAGAATAGAGAGCAACTTTATTTTTCCCTGTAAGATCAAAGTGTATTTCCCTCAGAAATAAGATATTCCATCATTTGGCAACACTATTATGAAAAGCTGGCATTTTAGGTTTTTTTGTCTCATACATTTTAAGAGGTCAAGAGTAGTGAACTGCATTTTACACGTTGAGTCCTAAAAGTTGCACTCTAATAACATTTTGTTATTCCAAATGTTACCATCTTTCAGTGAGAACTGACATCAATGAGTTTTATTAATGAATTTGAAGATGGAACTTGAGATTCTGAAAAAGCATTAAGAAGACAGTTGAGAAAACTGTCTTGTTCTACAGTGCCTGCCCCCTTTGATTTGTTACCAGGGGCTTTTTTGTCAGTTCTGTAAGAGCCAGGTAGCTTTTGCTTATGCCCTTTATACTGATAAAGAAGAAAAAAATCCTCAAATTATAAATGAGAAGATTTAAAATTTTCTCGTTCTATTAAAATTCAGATGTTATTCACCAACATAATTGATTATGGAACAAGAATATACTTAAGTCTCTCTACTTCTAAAAGGTAAACATGTTAAAATACATTTAGTTATGCATTTACTTTTGTGATTCAAAATCCGAATTCTTTTATGAGTGCTCTGAAAATCTAGAACTGCATCGTTCAATATGATTTTTGGCACCATACGTGCTGTCCAAGAGGGTAGCTGCTCACCACATTTGGCCATTGAGAAGTTGAAATATAAGTGTGACTAAGGAAATATATTTATAATCTGAATTAATTTTAATAGTCACATGCGGCTAGTGGTTACTCAATTAGACAGTATATGGATGATAGAACAAGTGGTCATAACCATTACAGCCAGCTGGTTCTACCTGGGTTCTGAACTAGACTCCATAAAGACTCCTGGTACCTCCTAGAGAATGAGGAAGAGTTTATTACCCTAAATTGAACAAAGTCTTCCTGCTCTTACAACTCTTTATTTTAAAATTAGCTTCTCTTCTCCCTCAACCCACTCCCATTGTCACGAGCCTTCCGATCAATAATCGTCCTGTAGGTTCCCTTCTTCACACAGGACAGGTAACCTCAAGTAAATAACCTGGTCTCCACTGTTCAGAGCTCAACTTTTCCAAGGCTTTGCTCTCCCCACAAAACCACTTCCTTGGATGAGGCCCTCAGCATTTATTTCTTGGAACTAGTAATACAGTTTCCTAACTGGCTCTCCTGTCTCCACTTGGGGTGTTCCTTCTCCATCTCCCCAATCCTTCTTCAAAATCGCTGCTCTACTGGTATTTCCAAAATGCAGCTCCAATGTTTCTTACTGTTATAAAATTCACTAGGGCTCCCTTTCGTTTTCTGGGTAAAAATGAGATAAGATGCAAACTCCTTAGCACAGTCGCAGATGTAATTTTATGCTCTAGTTCTCTCATTTCCTGTCACTCTGCAACTTTTATTTTGTGCTCCCTAAGCATGTAAAAATGTTCTCATGTCACCTTGATCTTGCTATATACTGCAGAGACAGCCTTCCCTTCCCACAGAGCCTGAAATGATTCCTACAGCCTCTTCTTCCCAATCCTCACCCCTATGCCCTCACTTTGGAATATACACACACAATCCAACACCACCACTTCAGTTACACACACCTATTGTGGTTCCAGAATTATCTCCTCCAGAAAACATTGCTTTAGCTCTCCAGGATGACCTGAGAATTCACCCCTCTATTTCCCATTTTATCCTGATTCGATCACAACTCCTACCACAATGAACTGAAATGATTGTTAAATGTTTGTATTTTCTCCATCATCCTGTGGTCAGCTAGAAGACGGGAACTTAATCTTTCCTCCCTCTATCCCCAGTGTCTGAGACCACACACCTAGCTACACAAAAGTTGTTAAATATATAAATAAATGACAGAATAAGAACAGATTGAGACTGAAGATTTAGATATAAAATAAAAATTAGAATGATCCAAAGATAAATAAAATCCTGTGTGTGTATTCAAAGTTTCCTATTTGGGAACCCTAAGAAAATATGATTTTGCTGATATGTGTATACACGTGTATATGTATATAAATATATATATTTATTTAAACACACATACTTATACTCGATTATTCCTAGAAAGTATATACACATAATTTGACGATTAAAAAAATACTAGAAATGACTTCTAAGGAAAAGAGCTTTTAAAGTAAATGGGTTATAACATTATTTGTAAAATAGGCAGTCCTGCTACTGATGATTTCTATTTGGTTATAGGGTAATGAACACCCTGACACTTTAATAATTTATGAAGGCATTTTCTTTCCCTTTCGCCTCTTCCTCATCCACAGCAAGACAGAGAAATAGTTTGAGTTATTTTACCAACCATTTTATATCATTTTTAGTCTATCGCAAAGCTAATACCAACTAATACTTTCTAAAGATCAATATAGTTTATTCACCAAAGCCTTTATCTACAACAATATTAATAAACAAGTTATTACAACTTATAACAATATTAATAAACAAGAATTCCCCCAAATAGAAAATAATTTCATTTATAATACAGCATATCTCTGAATGAGACTTGCAGACATTTGATAAGTATAATCATTATCTATTCTACAAAACAACATTTAATGAATTGTGCTCAAGGAAGACCCGTCATTGCCTGAGGAGACCATGTCAAATTGAAGATCACTGGATAGAAGTTTTGCCAAACAGCTCAATGGCTGAGTCAGGAAGACACCCAGGGAATGGTATCAGTAAGAAATGGAAAGCAGGATATATCCCAGATTACACAACACCCTAGAAATCTATCTGAGTAGAAAAGACACCAGGATCCGAATTACTTAGAAAATCAAGAATTAGAATTTGGAGAGCATTTTTGTCTCTAGAAGTTGCAGTGAAACGGATACCTCTGGCAGTGAATTACATCTTTTTCTTACAAATAGAGTTTCCATTTAAAACCTCATATCTTAAATTACTTTAATTCCTGGATGAGCACAGAGCCTGCAGCAAGCTGATATTTCCCTATTCAATTTGGAATAGAGATAATTCCCAAGTAATTACATTAATGTAAAGGAAGGAACAAGATAACCCAGGGCTGGCAGGTAAAACAAAAGTTACTTATGCTCACATTTGAAATAAACACACAGATTTAAACCATTATGAAAAATATATTGCAGAAGAACTGAGAAGTTACTATTTAATCTCAGTTGGGAGAAAGAGGCCCCTCTCTTACCTTTTGTGAGATGAACACAAGAGTTAGTGACGCACATTGGCGAGAAAACAATTTAAAATGCACCATTACAAAAGACGAATTTGAGTTGCTCCAAAGAAGTTATGAATGCAAAATAAGTGTCCCACAATCCAAAATTTAAAAACCAATTGTCAAATAATTACCCATAGAAAACAGACTCTCTGTAAATCAGCTAATCAGAGATAATTAATGTCATTAATGCATAAGTGAAATTTACATAGCAAGACTGACATAAACATACTGGACAAAATGGAAAGACTTGGCTGTGGGTCTATTTTTCCTCATTATTAAAATGACCTGGCATTAATCTATTAAAATTCTATGTAAAATGTCATTAGAGTGAATACAATTTATTGAAATTATAAAATGATAGGGTAAATTTAAATAACCATATTAACTTTTTTTCATGCATTTAAGCATAATGGAGTTCCAAATACTAAGATGTTGTAGTTTTTAAAAAGTTATTGCATATACACAAGCACTTACTGTTATTTCCTTGCAGCAAGAATCTGTATCCACCACAAGAGCCTGAAGTTATTGCCTGTTAAAGAAGTCACAAAAACAAGAATATGTTAATTTAAAATACAATAAAGTTTAAATTGCAATAGCTAATAAGATTCTTTTAGGTTCATAAATAAGAAATGTTATAACTATAACCTCTTGGTTTTGGTTTATTTTCATGAATTAAAAACTACAAAAGGCAAGTGAAAATTATTTCCCAATTCACACCGTAAGTTAAAAATACTACTGAAAAAGGAAAAGAAAATTTCCATTAGAGAAAAACAAAAACATCCTAGTCGGAGTAAAGAATGTGTTAATGTCCCTCCCTCCACCCTTAATGTTCACAGGTAACTTGATCATTGGTTTATACTGAGTGAATAAAGAAGAGTTTGAGTTATGTACTCATTAGAAACTTATCCTTTAATGTTTATCCAGAACTCTTTGATTGAACACATCTTTCCTAATCCATCAAGCAAATTTGAAAATAACAATAGAAAAAGATCTCATCAAGTTAGAGAGACACTACTTGAAAACAATTAGGGGTTATATAAGGGCAATACACAGGTCAAATACACTACTTCACTCAATATTTGATCGATTTACTGAAGAAAAAAATAAATCGTTTATCGTATGCTTGATGTTGACTAGTATCTGAATATTCAACCTGAAAGAAAGAACTTAAGTAATTATCTAAATCACTCAGGCCAAAAGACCAATTTACAAAAATTACTCAGCTCACTGGGGCAAATATTATTGGAGAAGTCTTTTCCTTGAATTATTTCTTAAATGCTAATTTTACTTTTCATGGTTCCATGTTACCAGACACAGAAAAAAACCATAACATGGTTTGAATTAGACATACATAATCACAAATAAAATCATCTGAAAATATATTTTTAAAAAATAAATTTTTAATCTTAAAAGATTACAGAAAATACTAAATCTGAAAATTATTTAATTTCTCTGAAAATACTTAAAAATATACTCTACACTGAAACTTGATTTGGATTTACGTATCATTCCATTGTAATCATGCATTTCCACTTTAACTGTTTATCCATTTTCATTTCTTTTCCTTTTCCAGCTACTGTTAAGAACACAAGGCAACTTGCAAGTCTTTTCTCCATAATATGTTCAATGTTAGTTTTAAAAGCTCAAGATCTTGCCAAAATATGTCCTGCTTTATACAGTAGAAGAGGTAACATTTAATACAAAATTGGAAATGTTATTTTGTTTAATAAGCGTTTTCTCCCCCAATTAATCAAAATCTGCTGACATAGTGTAAGCTAAAACATTCTTTACATATTTCTCTACTATGCTGAGATTTAAAAAAAAAAAATTAATACCACTTGGATTTGAAGAAAACAGTATATTTTTTAAAAAGTATTAAAATTTCTACAGTAAACAAGAAATAGTCTTCCATTACATAGGCAAAATTTTTTAAAATATTTTAGGGAAATAAAGAATTATTTCCTCAAGGAAAATAACAAGATAAATAATAAATTATTTACTATCAAACCTCTTATTCAAACAGCTAACAGTTAACGGCAGTTAATTTGAGGTTAAATTTAGAGAACTTGAACACAAATAATTAATAATCCAGGAACTCCCGCTCCTTAACGTTTTTGCCAGGACACGTTAGCATTTTGACATCATGTCCTATAAATGCAAAACACTATTTTTATTAACGTAGGACAAATCTTTAAAATGTATGGTGTAAGTTTGCTTTTTTTATTTTAAAATTAAATTTATACCTTATTATAATACATACAAATAAAGTATAATTTTTATTTTATGTAATAATAAAGCCATAGCTAGTCAAAATACCTTTATGATTAAAAACAACATTCCTTTCTCTTTTTTTGAATTTTATTTTATTTTTTTATACAGCAGGCGCTTATAGGTTATCTATTTTATACATATTAGTGTATATATGTCAATCCCAGTCTCCCAATTCACCCCATCTCCACCACCCCCCGCCCCCCAACTTTCCCCCCTTGGTGTCCATACATTTAAGAACATTTCTTTCATAAAATTTTCCTAGCCATAGGAATTATTGAGATATATAATCTTTCTTTGGGACAATAGAGACATCATTTGAGATAAATTTTAGTTTCCTTGTTTCACTATATAGTTACATCTTTATCCTTTCATACTATTTAATCATCCTACTCAACAGAAATATACCTAGACCACTACATGCTTTGCTCCTGTTGAGATGGCAGAAGCTACTAAATCTTGCTACTATTAAATGGGAGGAAATGAGAAGTTCCTGATTTTTAGGTATGGATTGCACTTAAGGTGGCTGAAGGAAGAGTAAGCATGAGATGAAACACCCACAGTGAATTTCTTCAATATCCCCATGCTTCTATTATTCAGTATGATTACTTTCCTTTGGTCAAATGTCCCATCCTGGGTCTACTCTCCCTGATGGCATCGTGGGTTCTACCACTGTTGAGATATCTGGTTCTGCGGAAATCTTTCTTTCCATGAAATACTATTTGTAAACTGGAAGTTGGAATGGAAGCCTCAGCCCTGTCTGCTCCATGTGTTCCCTCCCCACCTGCAGCTCCGAAGCCACCCCGGGATTTCCAAGGAGCAAAGTCTGAAATCCACTTCTCCATTTCCATTGTCCTTTCCTTTCATGTCAAGAAACAATGGGTGAAGAGACATGGGAAGCTGTCACTTTTCGAAGAAAGAAAAAAGAAATGGAAGATAAGAAACACGGCATAGGATTTGAGTAAAAATAAAGGAAATAGAGAAAAAGACAATGTTTCAGGTAAGTTTGCCATGTATGTGCCAGAGTTTTAGAAAACTGGTTGGCAAACACAGCCCTAAAACAAAGGTACTGAAAAGAAATACTACAAATAAATGGAACGTTACAGACAACTTGTATACCTTCATTCTCCCAAATGTTTTATATATTTAAATCTCTGATTTTCTGATATTTCAGGTGATTTACAACATGATCCACATGACTCAATCTGAGACAGATTTTAATGTAGTTATCTTCCCAAGACAAAATATAAAATACTGGCTCACACCTAAGCATTCAAGGACATCTGGCCACCCTCAAATTACGCTAATCGCCTCGAAATTCTGCCACATCTTAAATTACAGAGGTTGATAGTATAAGAACTGACTCAGAAGGTAGAGCTGTGTTCCCTAAAATGTGACTGTGGTCCCAGACACCCTTTTGAGGTGCTCTTCGTTACTGAACCAACTAACATCTAATTACATTTGGGAAGAGGAAAAACAAAAAAAGAAGAAAAAATAACCCTCAGGTTCATGTAGCTCTCTGCTCTAGGATTCACACCCGAATGCCTGCAGAGTTTGCACAAAGATTCTTGGCTTCCTCCGATGTTAATTCTCTCCTTTAGAATGTTTGGAAGCTCAGCACCAAACCCTGGTCTCCAGGTGCCAAAAAACATGCTGGTTTCTTGGTGTGGTTTTCCAGCTCTTTTGATATTAGTGCATGATTTGACAATATGCTGCCACGGTAACAGAATTCATTAAGGGCTTTCTGTTTTGTTCTGCCAATGAGAGTTTTTGCCTGCATGTAGCGCTGGCCTCTGAAGGTTGATCCATAATATTTGTCTTATAAAGTCTTGTCATCTCATAGCATGACTGATGCTACAAAATAATCCATAATGGGCCACACTCTCCCAGCATGAGCCACTCCCTGAGGGTAAATTAGGCACTACTAGAAACCGCATTAACTTCTTCATCATCAAACTTGGGTGCTTAAAATAGACTACAGGAAAGTGGATACAGTATGCAGCCCCATCTTGCACCACTGGGATTGTGGAACGGATTAGGAACGTAATCCTTAATGTTCATTCTTTACCATATCCCATTAGGGGAGAAAAAAAAATTTCATATTCTGACAATTTTCTTTGTATAGTCATTTCCAGAGGTAAGGTTTGCTCAAAATAACTGTGTGGTTGATACAGTAAAGGAAAAAAAAATGTCAATGCTTTAACCAAAATTTTCCCGTATGATTTCAGTAAAATACTTAACATGCCTTCTGTTATTTTCAGCTACATTTTTAATACCACATAATTATATTGACCACTTGTTCTGTTTTTCACTATTGGATTGTTTATTCATCTTTTTTTTTTAATGGTGTGCAATAGTAATAGCTTAAAAATCCTGTGAAATCTTTTCATGCTAATGAGGCCAAAGTCATCGGGCCAGTCCTCCTGGGGATTGGCCGGTTCCAGAATGAAGATTAAACTGCCCCCTGCATTCCTTCCTTAGATGTGCGGAAGCGGTATTAGGGAGACGGTGAGAATGAAGCGGGGGGGGGGGGGGGGTGCGGGGCAGTCCAGTACGTACACTGAAAACTAAACCAAAGTATATAATTGGATAAAGAGATGAAATAAATAAGCACCACCTTTATTTAGGGCAGTGCTTCTCAATCAGGGGCAATGTGGGGCCACAGGGGACACTGGACAATGTCTGGCCATATTGTTTATTGTCACAACTGGGGGGCAGGGGTGTGCCACCGAGATCAAGTGGGTAGCGGTCAGAGATGCCGCCGAGCATGCTGCACTACACAGGACAGCCCTCCCCTCCATACAGAATGACCTGGTCCAAAAGGACCACGGTGCCGCAGTTAACACACCGGTTTAAGGAAAGCTGGGAAGGAAGGGGAGAGGACACACCTCGTTTGTCTACAGGTCACTTTAACCGGCTTACAGGGCAAAGAGAGGGAACGAAATCCGCAAGGAGAACCGCCTGAGGCTTTGCGGAGGGCACGGCCTCGGCCTCTCAGGAGAGGCGAATCCACGGCTTCTCTTCTCCGCAGCAGGTGAGAGGAGGGGAGCTGCCACACCACCGACGTGCTCCGCACAGGCGTGTCTGGGCGGCACCCTGACCGAGCAAGCCGCACATACAGGTCCCACCAGACGGCAGGCCTAGCCGGCGGCTGCGAAAGGTGGAGAAACCATGGCTCTGACCCGTGCCCCGCAGTTAACGGAGGCTCGTAACTAACAGGAATTCCTGAGCTTGTGCTGCAACAGCGGATGAGGGAACGGCTTGTTCGAACCCCTCTGCTTGTAGTAAACTACCTTCACTAAGCTCGCTTGAGGCTTTAGGGGCTTCTTTCTCTCTTTGTTCCTCTCCTTAATTGCCTACCTTCGCCGCTCCCCACGGCCCGGGCGTCTTCCAGGAACCTGGAGGCAGCTCCCACCAAGCGCCAGCCGGCTGAGGCCGGCTCAGGCCAGCTCAGGCCGGCCGGGACCACGGACCCCGGAGCTGGGCCTGCGCAGACGTCCCCGACCGGCCTGTTGATTCCACCCCCAGATCACGCAACATCCTCACTTATGAATATGCAGACGCACGGAACCGCTTTGCGCCTGCGCAGAACGTCAGTTACCGCCCCTCTTCCCTGCCTCCCGTCAGCCTTCCCCAGTCCTGAGACCCTCCTGCTTGTCCCATTAATGTCCCAATTGCCCTTGCCTCTCGGGAGGCGGAAATGAGGCCTGCTCTCTGACTCCTGGCTTGGCCGCCTTATGAATAAGCTCTTTCTCGGCTGAACCTCCTCGGCGTCAAAGCAGTCCAACTTGCTGCGCATCCGGCAAAGGGCCCTGGTTCCCTTATTGTCCTGTCCCTTCTCGACCTCTTTGCCCCTTGACCACTTTTGTTATGTTACACTGTCAATGACAATGTTTGTTAATATTCTGATACACTATTAAGTCGGTTTAACATCCCTTTCTGGGCTTTATTTTTTTTTTTTTTAATAAAATTATTTATTTATTTTTGGCTGCGTTGGGTCTTCATTGCTGCGCACGGGCTTTCTTTAGTTGTGGCGAGCGGGGGCTGCTCTTCGTTGCAGTGCGCAGGCTTCTCATTGCGGTGGCTTCTCTTGTTGTGGAGCACGGGCTCTAGATGCGTGGGCTTCAGTAGTTGTGGCACGTGGGCTCAGTAGTTGTGGCTCGTGGGCTCAGTAGTTGTGGCTCGTGGGCTCTAGAGCACAGGCTCAGTAGCTGTGGCACACGGGCTTACTTGCTCCGCGGCATGTGAGATCTTCCCCAGCCAGGGCTCGAACCCAAGTCCCGTGCATTGGCAGGCGGATTCTTAACCACTGCGCCACCAGGGAATTTCCCTGGGCTTGTTTTAATTTGTCCAGGAGGAAGAAATTTTCCTCTACCCTTCTAGGTTCTTCTGGCTGGTCTAAGAATTACATTGACATGAGACAGATTAACAGGAGAAAATCACACAAAAGTTTAATAACATGCGTACACAGGAGAGACCAAAGAAAACTGAGTAACTCCCCACAATGGCGGAAAACCTCACCTTAAGAAACATCTTCAGCTAAAGACAAAGGAGGATGTTGAGGGTAGCGGTTTGGGACTTCACAGAAGGGCAAGGCAGTTGACGTGAGGATGGAAAAGCAAACAGTTGGTAAACAAATGTTTCCCTGGCCAGGCAGAGACAGTGGGACCCAGAGCAGAATTTTAACAGACTTTGCTAAGTTGCCCTGTCTACACACCTAGTTACTACTGTAGTCTCTATGGTGACAGCTCCGTTCCTGGAAGAGGTCCTCTGCCTACATTTTTCAGGCAGTTAGTGGGGAGGTCAGAGGTTCTTCCTGAGTCTATTAAGCTTGTTTTCAGCTTGAAATAATCCACATGCCAAAGAAACATTTTGCTATGGCAAATTTTACTTTCCTACAAATTCTTACAAAACGTTCATATTTAAAAAGATTCCAGCTTTTTTAAAAGATTGTGTGTGTAAACACACACACACACACACACACACATATATAGATGTAATTTAGTTGGTTCCTTCACCTCACTCAAAAGACAGAATTTTCACCTTAGCATCATTATTGGAGTACTTTGAAGTCTCAGAGAGCAGACCTTCTCCTGCTGAAAATGACTTATGTAAAGTAATAGTGTTTCACTAAGTGTAAGTAGTATTCACTGTTAACTCAGCATCACTGTCTCCTCATTTCTTTGTCCTTTCCTTCACCCCCTCCAATCTTTTTTTTTCTGTTTACCTCTTTCCTAATCCTTGCGACATTTATTGAATGTGTGCTCTATGCTGTGTTGCTAAGACACAAAGATAAACAGGGCATGACCCCTGTCCAATAGGCCTGGAAAGCAGGGTGGACGGAAATGGTATATATCAACTGAGAGAGTGCAGTCATCTGTAAAATGTATTCAACAACAGAACAGAAATTTTTTTTTCCCCTATAAGAATTTGTTCAGGGCTGATAAATGGTTTTGTGTTTTATCTTGTTATGTTTTTTGATTATTTTATTTTTATACCATATTAATTCTTACATAATATATTTCAACTATACATGAACAATTGAAAATGATAATTAGTAATTGAGGAAAATTCAGAGTTTTACATTATATACCATTTATAAATGATATCAAAAAGGCTGATGAAATAATATTTTTAACTAGCATCTTGTAATTTAAGTAAAAAGAGAGGTCAGCTGAGAGTGACTGTCTTTCTGCTTGAGGAATTGGATGCAGATCTGGGTGAGACGCCCAACTCTCATCATATGTTCATGTAAAGTCACATGGGCAAGTGTCCAGCCAAGAAGGAGAACAAAGACACGAAAAATATGCTAAGAAGTTATTTTAAATAAATGCTACTTCTACTCTTAGATTGCTTTAACTGAAGACATATTATCTTCTTTCGAAGTTTGAAAAATATATCAAATAAAACGTTTAATATCTTCTAGTGCATCTAAGGATAATCAACAATGTTTCCCATCACTTCAACTTTTGTTCTAATAACTATACAATATTTCCCCCACATAAAATAGAAATAAGTATTTGTGTCTCCTGCTTTCTCATAAAAGTAGAATCCAAATAGTTAAGCATTTTGATGATTCTAGCAATAAAACCTGAAAATGGTAGACAGTTTTACTGATTCATTGGAATAAATATAATTATAATCTGTCATTAATGTTATTTTTAAGTGCTATAAAATAGTAGGATGATTTTATTAGATTAATGTAATTTTAGTAGTTTATAAAAAAAATGCTTCCTGCTATAATCTATGGATAACAAAAAGGAAAAACTATATGAAAAAAATGTTTGAGAAAGTATATCTAATATTGACTATTCAAATTAAAAATAAAACTATACTACAATGGAAAGCAGTCGGAATTTTGGGATGTATATTTCATAGTAATAAAGAAGCCAATTTTCTCTAATGAAATAGATGTAAAGCTTGGTCACACACACCAAAAAAATACTAAGAACTCGGGTAGATCATATTAATTTGTAGTATATTTTTAAATAATGAGATTATTTTCCATTTTAAAAATATCAATATAATTTTTAAAGTATAAAATATTTAAAATAATAGTGGTTCATATTCTGATATCAAAATATTCACAATGATATCTACATAGGGGAAGATAACTTGATGAAATGTTAAGTAGCACATTTAGGTAAAATATAAACATACAAATTAATGTAAAATACCATCTTCTAATAATTTTGTTTTAGGTTAATAAGGAAATAGGAAATCATTTCAGTCTTTTAACAAAAAATATCCAAAAAGCTGCTAATGACACTATATTAATGAAATAATTTTAGAATATCTAGAACTAAAACAAATGAACTATCAATGGCTGACACTATCTGATGTCGGTAATCATTATCAAAGAGGTAGGAAGGTCAGATACTAATTACATGGACTCTGGAATAAGGCTCAGGGTTTGAATTCTTGTTCTGTTACTTCTTACTTTTGTAAACTTAGACATATAATCTCTAGTATCCTCAGTTTCCTCATCATCAGAATATAGAGATAAAACTGTTCCCTATTCATGGGATTGTTGTAGGAATTAAATGAGAAAATACAAGTAAAGTACTTAAAACAGAACCTGTCACAGATTCAGCATTTGCTAAATGCCATTAGCATTTTTACATGACCAAAATGTTCCATTAAAATCAAAACCTAAGAGTCGACATCAATATGTAAACAGAGAGCTCCATAGCTCATAATCCCTTGCCCTGTAGCCATATGGCACCTAATAAGAATCAGCATCCTTCCTCAGACCATAAGCAAATCCAATTACACTCCCTGTTCAAACATCACTTTTAAATTGAGGAGGTTGGACTAAATGCTTTACAAGATTGTAAGCTCCTGGAGGGCAGGCAGTTTAAGACTTCTCTGATTCTATGATAAACTCCCAGAGACAGAGTTGCCTACTGGAAAGAAAAACAATGTTTAGAATATAATAGAAATAACTATGGGTGTCCACTATTTCCTAGGCAGAGTGCCAGATGCATAACTAAGACTTAAAGTATTAAGTAGCTCGCCACAGTTAACCAACCAGCAACTAGTTGGAACTGGAACCAGGACTCCCTAAATCTTTCCCAGGCTTGAAATTGAAAAGAAAAAAAAAAAAAAAAACCCAGTATTTTTCTGAGTTTAAATTCTCACAAAAATATTGATCACTGCAAATCAGTAAATGACTGCCAAATAGGAAATTAGCTTCACACAATTTGTAAAATCTTCATCAGTTGTTTCTACTTGAATCACTCAGTATAAGCTACTGTATTCCAATACCCAAATTGTTTAAAGTGCACAATCCTACCTACACAATTTAAAGTTTCAAAACAGCTATTTTGGTATCTAGAGAACAGTGACTTGAGCAAACTACTGAGAATCACTCCCTTTATTCCAAGCTTTTACTCTGCAGGCTGCTATCTCATCTTGCCTCTGATCCATCTAAGAGGGGCCTATTGGCTACCTTTCCAATAGGCCCCTCTTGGAGTGTGACCTAATGGATGATTTTTATAAATGGTCTAAAGAAAAGTTAAAAAAGGATACTTTAACATTTTTGTGGCACATAGACTACAAAAATGATACTAAAACATTTTAAAATGAGAAGCCTTCTAAAGAAGGCTACATACACTCTGATTTGGGATATAACCTGATCAAAATCAAGTGAATAATTCTCCCAACCCAAACAAGATTGATTTAAAATTAAACAAGAAAACCAAAAACCGAAAAACACAAACTTCAGTGTTGTATAAAATTCAGGAAAATGTGAATTATCCTGTGGAAGACATAAAGTCATTCATGAACCCTCTAAGATCCTGTAAAATTGTACACAAAATTAATTAAATAAAAATAAAATAACAAGATTGTGCCAGAATTAAAGATTATGTATGTCAGCATCCAATAATTCTATTCCATGCTCAGGGTACCTGAGCCTATACAGCTCCAAAATGAAAAGACATCTCCACTTAAGCCTCCATTGAGACTGTTCTGACTATAGGCAAGACAGAGTTCTGAGTTCCGCTCCTTATCTACTACTGCCAATAGGCCTGGCGTATTATTAAGTACATTCTAAACTGTGATCTCAAAAGGTAATACCATTTTCCAAACCCAGTATAACTGTTAAAGAAGGATACCACTCCGCATCCAATGGAATAATCACCATGATAGAGAAACACTATTTGGATATAAACACTGTGACAGAAAACACTCTTGAGACATCTTAGTGGATCAAAATGTAAAAAGTATTAAGAGACTGTCTCAGGAATGTGAGGAAGTAATAGAGGATTCCTGGTCCATTTGGCTGTAGCATGCTTCTTCCTTTGAATCTATAGCATTATCTGTTTCTAATGAAACCAAATCCAAATTCCTCAGCTTGAATCTTGACAATTTTTACCAAGTAATCCAAAGTTGAATCTCTCCAACGACATCTCTAATCGATTCACAGAAGGTGAGACAGAGGTGACAGAGGGAAAAGAAAACTATGAGTATATTCTATTTTCCTCTCTCAGGTCTGGATCACTCTAAAAATAATCCAAAATACAGGACTGTTTTAAAAACTCAAGTAGCTTTTACATAAACTCTCACAGTAATCAATGATAAAGGGGCTTTTCATTTCAAAACCTATAATATCTTATTTAATGACTCTTCCTTACATTTAAAATTCCTCTTGTCACCGTGAAGTCACAACAGGTGAATGACTATGGTACAATATACAAGAGAAAAATCAAGTCATGCAGGGCAGTATATGGAAAAGCAAAGATTCATGAGCTCCAGTCTGGGCTCGGCCACTTCACTACTGTAAGGCCTTGGACAGGCCCCTTAATCCTACTGACTCTCAGGTCCCTCACCTGCAAAATGAGTATTTATAACTATCTTCCCCTTTTGTTGTGAGGATTAGACATACAGTATGTAAATAAAACCCATGTTTCACTGCCAACCACATAGAAGGTGTGTAGCAATTGGTTCCCTTTAGTAGTAACAGTAGCGGTGGTCATTGTAAGAATAATTTAGAATGGTAGTGATTATTAGTAGCAATAACTTTTATAATCCTTCAGTGGGAAACAAACAAACAAACCTGCAAACATCTGGAAAAGTAGAAAAGAGTAACAGTGGTATAAACAGAATGTGTGAATGCAAATGAAGAGCTCAAATGCATGAATGCAAATGAAGAGATCAAATGCATAGGAGAGATGGTCACTGTGATGTTGACCTTTATGTGTCAATGTGGCTGGGCCACGATGCTCAGATATGTGGTCAAACATTATCTTGGATGTTTCTGGGAAGGTGTTTTTTTGAATGAGATTAACATTTGAATCAGTAGACTTTGATAAAGCAGATTACCCTTTATAATGTGGATGGGCCTCTTCCAGTTAGTTGAGGGCTTTGATAGAAGAAGGACTGACCTCCCCCTGACCAAGAAGAAATTCTGTCATTGGAATCACTCTGCAACTCTTCTCTGGGTCTCCAGCCTAATGGCCTAACCTGCAGATTTTGGATTTAGCAAGCCTTAACAATCTTCTGGCCATTTAATCAATCAATCAATCTCCCTCCCTCCTCTCTCTCTCCAGACACACACACCCTGTTTCTCATGAGACCCCTGACTAATACAGTCCCTAAGGCCTAGCAGCAAACTTTAACCCAGTAAGTAATAATTAGCATCTCCAACGTGGAAACCCATGGAACACTTTGTAAATGTGATATTGCAGCACTGTATCTGATGTGTAACTTTAAAAAACAATTAGACCATTCAACTGCCCTTCAGAGTTAGGTAAAAGATGTATAAACACTTGACCATCTTGATCTTTGGTATTTACCACTAACACATAAAAGGGAGAAAAAAAATAACCGCCGAATATCAATTCTCTAGAATGAGAAAAACAGAAATCCTTTTGAATATAAATACTGTCTTTAGAGTCCTCAACAGAGAAATAAATCTGAATAGTGTTTCTCTTTTAAAGAATGTATAAAGCACACAGTGCATAACCATCAGCAAAAAAAAGGGGAAACAAGCAGAAGGTAAATGTTAGAGGAAATCTTCCATTTTAGGTTGTTCACACAAAGGCATATTTTTAATTATAATAAAGCAGGATTGCAAAAAATGCATTTCCTTGCCCTTTTCAATTTGTACATTTACATACATTTCATTTGTCAATTACTTTTATATTAAAGACTTAGAAACAATGCACAGCAATGTAAAATTAAAATAAAGAACAATTCCAATTAATGCTTCCAAATTTATTCTCAGATACTGTGATACATCTAAGACCACGTGAGAAGGATAGAGAAACTTAACCACAAATCCTTAACTTAACCTTCAATTTTCTACAAAAGTTCAAATAAAGTCAATGATGGGAGGAGGAGGGAGATGAAGATGTCTGAATGAGTTATCAAGTGGTTGTAATGTTTAGAGAACCAAATGGATCCACAGGAGTCTATTCTATCGCCAACAAATAATGATCAAAACTCTAATTGTGGGTTTTTATGAAGAGCATCCTTCTCAGAAAGAATAAAGACAAATTACAAAAATGCTATTGCAACTCTCCTTTGAAATTGTTGTTCATCTACAATACATGAGTGCTTTACACATATTATATCACCAAGAAGTATGATTTATTTCCTAATTTCAAAAGGCAGATAAAATATGAAACAACGGTCAAATCCAAGTATGACTGGCTCCAAAATCCAAGTCTCACGTACTCCGTCACACTGCATCTCTTTCTCTAGGGAATCTTCTTGGCCAAGTTCATTAGCTAGAAAAAGGTATGTATTTACTCTTTAACATTTTACTTTAAAAATAGATATTTCAGTAAATTTTATTAAGCATGGTTTTGGCTGGAATTATTCTGCATGTTTAACGATTTTATGGTGTAAGTACTATGGACTGTTGAGGAATCCAAACACAGGGAAGATGTTGGCCTCTCCCCTTGGAAATACTATCAGACATGCAAAGTTTGCTTCCATTTGCTAACTTTCATGGGCTTTTGTGAATTTCCTTCTGACCTAAGTCTCCTGTTTCTTGAGTCTTCTCTTCTTCTCGTCCCTGTGTTCTCTGCAGCCTCCTCCTTGGTAAATGCATTTATTCTCACTGCCTTAACTTTCACCTGACATAGATGACTCAAGTCCCACAATATAGCTAACCCATTTCACATGTGCACATCTGCAAATTAAAATAGGTTGGCAGAGGGGGTGACAGTTACTAAGAAAAGCTTACAAATCCCTTCCAGCTCTCCCTAAGAGTAATGTACGTGTCAGTCAGTTGAAGATACACATTCAGCAATATTTTCTAGAAGTCTCGTAACTGACAGCAGTATGATCAGCCTTTTGTTCACAGGATATATTTTGGCATCAAATTAATCTCCCTAAAATAGATCTAATTTAAATTTCAGTCGAAACAATTTGTTATTTTTGGACATACTCAGTATTTGCCTACTTTTTTGCCTTTGTTTACTCTTTTCTGTTTACCTGAAATGTTTTTACCTTCTGAGCTCCACTCTCATTTTTTAAGTATCTACCATCCGTCAAGCCATAGCTCAAACACAAATTCCTCCAAGAATCAGAAACTTCCCTCATCACCCACAGAGATGCCATCTCACCTTCATTCAACCCCACAGTACTTTCTTCCCATCTTCTTATTGCATGGAGAGATTGCCTTTCTTTGTACATCTACACTTTTTTCTGATTATAATCACGAGAGGAAAACCAGCGACTCTCAGAAAATATCTAGTCTTCTGTCTTTTCAGCAGCAGCAGCTGCCTGTGACTTTCCTGAAGCTGTAGGAAACCGAACCCTAGGAGTGAATCTCCTTTCTGCCCCAGTCATTACTGTTCTACCTTAGACACTGAGCAGTGCCTCCCGAGAAGGTTGCAAATGTGTGGCTGCGAGGAGGGACCACCACATTTGATTGTTTTTCAGCCAGAAATAGCAAAGCCATGCTCCACGTGTGGTGGTGAAGAAGCAGAGTAGAAACTCTAATGCAACTGAAGGTCTGTTTGTGGACCTTGTTAATACAGTGTTTCAACAAGAGGATTAACACACACCTGGGAACTTTTACTCAGCTGATTTGTTGGAAAGACAACTTTTGTTAACCAAAATGTCAAAAGGAGAAAATGATACATTCAGATACTGTCTTCTACTCGACATCTTCATTTTAATGAACTCTGACAATGGTCTTTATACCTCACATTCAATCCAGTTTATCTTCTCAGTACCTCTCTGACGACATTCTGACTGTGATCTGGTTCACGCCTATGCCTCCTGTGTCTCCTGTGCTCTCTGCAGAGTATCATTCTTCTCTTGCTACACAGTTTTAGTATATACTCTTCCTGCTTTCTCTGGAATTCTCTTCTTCTCCTTTTGTAATTTCTCTTAGTCCTCCAAATCCCACTGTAGAAGTCGCTGCCCTAAGAGAGGTCTTCTTGATACTCCAAACTCTTTATTATATACTTTTTAAGAACCATTTTACTTTCATTGATTGTTGTGGACTCAGTGTAAAATTATACACTCACTGGTGTAATAATGTGAGTAATGTTCTTCTCCGAGAAAATGACAACTCCCTGAGCTCAGAAACTCTCTCTTCTTTTCTTAATTAAATAACCTGAGCCCAGCACAAATCCATACTAATAGTAGGCCCTTAATACATGCTAGCTGAATGAATACACAAATGAATGAATGAATGATTGAATGAACAAACACAGGCATTTTAGATGCTAAATATGACATAACTTAAATGCAAAGTTATTTGACTCCAAGTATACTGGTACAATTTTAGAGAAAAAAGGATGAAAATGGTCTCAAACTTTTCTCCCATAACATCATCTGAAAAGAATAAATACAACTTTTTCTAAAGCAAACAATACTAACAATAACAATACTTTCTCCTCCCCTCTGTTATGTCTTTCTCCCTTACAACCCTCCAATTTGCTCACCTTATCACCTGCCTCAATCAATGGTGCTTAGAGCTTCAAAGTTCCTTCTTATTTACCCTGTAGAAATCCTGAAGGTCTCTTTTTTTCATGACCTCTGTTTTGTGTCACCTTTACTCTTTTCCAAGTCCTCATCATGCAAGTCTAGATTCTTACCAAGGACTTTAAATTGACGTCTCTTTCAAGACTGAAATCTCTGCTTTAAACACCCCATTCAATGTGTTATTCTGCTCCTCAAACCCATTTACTGGCTCTCAAAACATAACACGGGACTCATTTAACAGGTTTCAATGCCTTTAATTAGTAGATATTATTCCTCCTATCAAATTTATTTTTCTTACTACCCAGACTTTCCACGCATATGTTAATTCTTGCTACTCTAATTTTTTTTGAGGTACTTGTTAATAAGGAATATTTGGAAATAATTATCTAGGAAACCAGCACAGGATTGAAAATGGACAGAAAAATGGGCAAACTAATTTGCTCTCCTTAAATTCTCAGAATTATTTTATTAGCTGTTTTGGAAGTTTTAAATAGCCTCAATCTAACAAATCATAACATTTTTCTCCACCAGGATATTTGGAGGCTGACCCAATCTACGTCTTTAATAACACATTGATTGTATTCTAGCTAAGACTTATTTTGACATTATGGCAGTGGGTATATTGATATATGTTCATTATTATCATAGGTATATTACCTAATAGGCTCCTTAATTTTAGGCAAAATTTATAGAGTGTAAGAATGATTAATGCTTCCAGAAATGGAAGAGTATGAGAATGATTTATGTTTTCAAACCCATTTTACAATGCCAGAATTACCCTGATATCTAAACCAGACAAGGATGCCACAAGAAAAGAAAATGACAGGCCAATTTCCCTGACGAACATAGATGGAAAAGTCCTCAACAAAATATTAGCAAACTGAATTCAATAATACATGAAAAGATCATACACCACAATTAAGTGGGATTTATTCCAGGGATGCAAGGCTGGTTCCACATCTGCAAATCAATGTAATATACCCAACAAAAGAAAGGACTAAAGTCATATGATCATCTCAATAGATGCAGAAGAAGCATTTGACAAAACCCAACATCCATTTATGATAAACACTCTCACTGAAGTGGGTACAGAGGGAGCTTACCTCAACATAATAATGGCCAACTATGACAAGCCCACAGCTAACTCAAACTCAGTGGTGAAAGCTGAAAGTTTTTCCTCTAAGATTACAAACAAGATAAGGATGCTTACTCTCACCATTTTCATTCAACATAGTATTGAAAGTGCCAGCTAGAGCAATTAGGCAAGAAAAAGAAGTAAAAGGCATACAAACTGGGAAGGAAGAAGTAAAACTGTCACTATTTATAGATGACATGATATTATATACAGAAAACCCTAGAGACTCCTCCAAAAAAAAAAAAAAAAAAGGTAGAACTGATGAACAAATTCAGCGAAGTTGCAGGATACAAAATCAATATACAAGAAAGTGTTGTGTTTCTATGCACTAGTAACAAAACATAAGAGAAATTAAGAAAACAATCCCATTTTTAACTGCACACACACACATGCACGCACACACACACACAACTTTGAATAAGTTTAACCAAGGAGGTGAAAGTCCTGTATGCTGAAAACTATAAGACATCCATGAAAGAAATTGACAAAGACATAAATAAATGGGAAGATATTCTGTGTCCATGTACTGGAAGAATTAACATTGTTAGAATGTCCATACTACTCAAAGCAATTTACAGAGTCAGTGTAATCCCTATCAAATCTCCAATGACATTTTTCACAGAAATAGAACAAACAACCCTAAAACCTAGTATGGAACCACAAGAGATCTCAAATATCCAAAGCAATCTTGAGAAAGAAGAACAAAGCTGGAGGCATCACACTCCCTGATTTCAAACTATATTACAAGGCTACAGTAATCAAAACAGTATGGTATTGGCATAAGAGTAGGTCAATGGAACAGAAATAAACCCACACATATACGGTCAGTTAATCTATGACAAAGGAGTCGCGAATATACAACGAGGAAAGAACAGGCTCTTCAATAAATGGCGTTGGGAAAAGAGGACAGCCACGTGCAAGAGAAGGAACCTAGACCACTTTCTTAAACCATACACACAAAGTAACTCAAAATGGATTAAAGACTTGACTGTAAGACCTGAAACCATAAAACTCCTCGAAGAAAACGTAGGCAGTAAGCTCCTTGACATAGGTCTTGATGATGATTTTTTTTTTTTTTTAGTTTGACACCAAAAGCAAAAATAAACATGTGGGACTACATCAAACTAAAAAGCTTTTGCACAGCAATGGAAGTCATCAACAGAACAAAAAGGCAGCCTACTGAATAGAAGAAAATATTTACACGTCATATATCTATTAAGAGTTTAATATTGAAAATATGTAAAGAACACATACAACTGAACACTGAAAAAACAAACAATCTGATTTAAAAATGGGCAGAGGATTTGAATAGACAGTTTTCCAGTGATGGCCAACAGGTACATGAAAATGTGCTCAGTATTATTAATCATGAGGGAAATGCAAATCAAAACCACAATGAGATACCACATCACACCTGTCAGAATAGCTCTTATCAAAAAAAAAAACAAAAACAAGAAATAACAAGTGTTGGCAAGGATATGAAGAAAGGGGAACCCTTGTGCACTAATGGGTGCTGCCACTATGGAAAACAGTTCGGTGGTTCCTCAAAAAGTTGAAAATAGAACTACCATATAATCCAGCAATTCCACTTCTGGGTAGTTATCCAGATAAAATGAAAATATTACCTCAAAAAGATATATGCACCTTTATGTTCATTGCAGCATTATTTACATTAGAGGAGACATGGAAATAATCTGTGTATATAGATGGATGAATGGATAAAGAAAATGTAAGATACATACATACATACATACATACACACACACACACACACACACACACACACACAGAGGAATATTATTCAGCCATAAAAAGAAGAAAATCTTGCTATTTGTGACAACATGACTGTACCCTGAGATCACTATGCTAAGTGAAATAAGTCAGACAGAGTAAGACAAATACCGTATGATCTCACTTTCATGTGGAATCTAAACAAACAAAACTGAGCCTATATATACAGAGAAGAGAAAAAAGATTAGTGGTTGCCTGAGGCAGGGGTGCGGGGAGGCATCAAAACAGGTGAGGGGTGCCAACAGGCACAAGCTTCCATTTATAAAATAAGTAAGTCATGAGGATGTAGCATATAGCATGGTGACTAATAATACTCTATATCATATTTAAAAGTTGCTAAGTTCCCATCATAAGAAGTTTAATTTTAAAATTTAGCATGTAAGAAAAAAATATTTGTAACCATGTGTGGTAAGGATGTTAGCCAGACTTATTCTGGTCATCATTTCACAATATATACAAATATTGAATCATATTGTACATCTGAAAGTAATATTATATGTCAGTTATACATCAATTTAAAAAATGAGTTATGCTTACATATGTCAAAAGTTGAGATATTTGGATGATATTATCATTTGAATCAGAGCTAATGTTTGGAGTTGAAGATCATTTTGCAAACAATAATTTTACTCTGAGCACTGATTCTTCCATCTATATAGAAATCTCTCCAGAGGTCCATGCCATGACAGAAACTTCTCTAAAATAATTGATCAATCTTTCACCAACTAAATGTCATTGAAAGTCCTAGGGTGGACTTACCTAGTTTAAAATAATTGTAGAACAAAATTTTAAGCTGTTTCCAAAAAATTAATACATATCAGATTCAACAGCTGGTCTAGATAATACAGAATGAGATAGTTAAAATCTATTGCAGAATCTATAAAAAGTTTATATATGGATTTAAAGATAACTGCAATTCTCTTCAAGAGAAGCATTGTTCAAATTTACAGTGTTCAGATTTACCAGTAAAAGGAAAATAAAGAAGTTCATCTTCTCTGTGTGATTCATTTTTAAAACAAGTTTTTATTCCCTTAGGCAACAAAGTTGTCTTAAAGTCTAACATAAATTTCTAATTAAAAAAATAATAGGTGGAAATTTTTTGTACTTTGAAGTGCTACTCATAATGATGCTTTTGTAAACAAAGTACTATAACAAATGAAGACTGCTTCATAGCCTTCGGATTATTTTTTATCTAATACCATGCAAATATGTTGCCAAGTAGCAACTATACGAGGGCAGCAGCAAAATTAAATGCCTCCAATTGCCATTAGTAATTGTGAAAAATTATTAATCTGTCTGCAGGAAACTAATGGACATGATTAGAGAAACCAGAAGTCTTTATCTTATCGAAATCAATAGTCTAGATGTATTCCCATCAGATAATGAATTACAGATTCATGAGCTGAAGATTAAATATGCCTTAGTATACAGCCTGCCCACACCTATCAATTTTGTCTCTATTACTCCATCTGGTTTATACTAACACTGTATCATAGCTAACTATCTCTATTTTCAAAAATGATAGATATTTAGACACTACATAAAAAAGATACAAAAGTAAATCCATGCTTTGTTTCCTTAGGGCTTATAAACCAAATCAGCAACAAAGGAATTCTAGTTAATTTATATCAAGTAAGGTGACAGGGAAATGAATACTTTTTTTTAACCTTTTTAAAACACACAGGCTATGTTTACATGTGTGCAGTTATATGAACTCAAAGTGAAAGATTTATGATTACGATGAACTCTAGATTATCCACACGCACATGGAAATAAATAAATAAATAAAAGCCTATTTTTGAGTGTTTCATGGAATCACAAAGTAGACTGGTTGTGTCTAGTCCCTTTTGTGTATATGAGTCTAACCTAAATCCAAATGCGAACATGAATATATTAAACTTGTATGCAACTGTGCTTTATTAAATATCTACTAGAGTCTGGTTAATTGAGATTAGAACTTAATAGAAAATCTTTTATAGGATGCGTACTTTATGTCAGAAGAGACATCTACTAAAAACTAACTGTGAAACAGTTCACATTAAGACAAGAATTCTGGGAGAGAGTGGGGAAAGTGTTGAGTGTACCTTGGATACCATTCAAGGATATTGAATTACAGAAGAATGAAAAGACTATTGTTGCAGGGAATCACGTATATGGTTTTCTCTATAAGGTGGTTTTAAAGTAGGATTCCAGTGTACTTCTGTCTGAGAACAGTAAACTTCTACTAGCTCTGGCATTCCCAGAGGAAGATGAATACCTGAAAGACACTGATTTGAACTAAAGTTTCTCATATAGATGCCAGTAAGGAAGGCTTTTCTTTATACAGTGTATTGCAAAGTGTTGCCTTTAATAATGTAAAATCTCTACATCTTCAGCTCTTGGGTAAGAAATTTTTGTGCTGAAATCCAAGAGCTGAGCGTAGTGGCCACAAAGTAGGAGAGGGCTTGGAAGTGGGTTTATTACGTGAGAATCCACTATACTGGTGTAGCAAATCACGTTGGCAGGACACTGTGAGGTTTAGAGTCACGTACTGGGAGTTGCCTTCTAGCTGATCTCAAAGATAATTTGTTTTGTTTGTTTGTTTGTTTGTTTTTTAAATGAAGACAGCTCAGTAATATGGCGCAGATGGAGTTACAATTTTGAACTTTGGGTTTATTTATTTATTTATTTATGGCTGTGTTGGGTCTTCGTTTCTGCGCGAGAGCTTTCTCTAGTAGCGGCAAGTGGGGGTCACTCTTCATCGCGGTACGCGGGCCTTTCACTATCGCGGCCCCTCCCGTTGCGGGGCACAGGCTCCAGTCGCGCAGGCTCAGTAGTTGTGGCTCACGGGCCCAGTTGCTCCGCGGCATGTGGGATCTTCCCAGACCAGGGCTCGAACCCGTGTCCCCTGCATTGGCAGGCGGATTCTCAACCACTGCGTCACCAGGGAAGCCCCAAAGATAATTTAAGGAGCTAATTTTAAAGAGGCAGTGGGTCACAGTCACAGATGGGGCAACAATCTCTGCGTAGTTCTTAGTTACTAACTGTGCTTCCACAGTTTTCTCTCACTGGGTATCAGTTTTCTCTTCTGTAAAACAGGGATAACACATGCCTGTGGCCCTGCCCACGTGGTACTGTTCTCTAACGAAAGGCGGTGCTTCTTTTGATCATGTTAACATATATAAAGTCATAAGAAAATAAGATAAGAATTAGCCAAGAAAAATAGCAAATATTGTTGGTCAATGCAAATAATAATGACCATTTTTCATGTCTGAAACTCCAAGGACCCAGTTACTTTCAGCTGATAGTCTCGGCCCTTTGTCATGTAACTGTTTGCTGACACAGTATACTAAGAACTGGTCCTTACAGACTCGTTATGTGGTGACGGGGCTGCTTTCGCAAAATGAAATAATCTGCGCTTTATGTGTTGGAGCAGCAACTGCCGGCACCTACCATTCAAAGGGCTAAATCAGCATAAGATTTCCCTTGTGAATACCATGGAGAGAAACTCACGGTGTGTGCAGGGAAACATTTTGTGTCTCGTGAGCCCTGCTGATGTTATTTTCAGTGCCGTCAGCCTTGTGTGCGCATCTGGTGATAGGTGTCAATCAACTCCAATCATTGACAGTTTTGATTCGAGTAGGAAAATGTCTCTCACATTTGTCCTCTGGCAAACTTTCTGCAATATTCATCTAGTAGAGCAAAACTGGGAGGAAGGGCAATGACCATCTCCTCAATGACCCCTTAGTCCTGGGAGCTAAGTCTTCTCGTCCTTGAGAGTATCTCAGAATATTTTAGATGGAATGGCTAAGCAGAAAATCAGAACTGGATTCCATACAACTTATCACATTGTTTTCTACACTATAAAATGTGATTAATGCAATTGCAATAAATTCACATTGGTAAATCATTTCTTCCCTCTATCCCAGACCCTTACATGTTTAATAATTTTTTCTCTGTGCTTATATGTTTTTCAATCATAAAAAAATGTCTCGCCACACTTAGATCATACAATCTTCTCTCATAGCCATGGATATGACTTCTTTATTACTAAAGATCTGAGGCATGGACTATATACTTGATGCCTCCACTTTCTTACAGTCTATTCACTTCCTCCTTAAAACACTGTCACTAGCCTATAAAGTCCTTTATGCCAGTGAAAAAACAGTGTTCTACATAAAAATATGTGCTGTCACCTGCCAGAAAACTGTCATGAGCGCTATATACATCTGCACTGCTTCTAATGTAACCGACGCCTCTTAGATTTGGGTCCTACACAACCTGCACACACGTAAACTTTGATGCTGAATGTAGGAAGAAAAGGAGAGAAATCAAAGGTAACTCTTGCCTGAAACCTGAGAGACTGGGAGAAAAGCATTGCTATTAATAGGGTTAGAGTCATCAGGAAGAGCCGTTTGGAGGCTGGGAGATGATTACTTCAATTCTGGATAAGTTTGAAAAGTATTAAAATATCAGATAGGCATGTCCAGTATGCTGAATAAAACTTTAAGGCAGAATGTGAGGGTTAGAGGTAACGGTTTTGGATTTATCTGCATGAAGTGATATGTAAAACAAAGGGAATAGAATAAGAATTAGCTCAAAAAGAAATTAAAGACAAAGACCCCTGATAGGCCTGTTTTCTTAAAATATGGAAGGAATAGCAAGATTTTAAGGAGAGGATCCCTGCATACAGTTGCACTGTTGTGCACTGCCCAACTCTGTCTGGTGCCAGCCATATCTTAGTCATCACAGATTCTCTAGGAGTTGGCAGTAAAATGTCTTGATGGAAGGAGCCCTCTTTCTAACTTATAGAAAAGAATAACAGACTAGCATTTGCCACATCATAATGATTACATCTTTCAAAATTTTTCTTGACTACGTTCTCAAGTAATCTTAAAGTAAATCTCTGACTAGGCCACAATCCATGTGTGACCCTTTAAAAATTCTTCAGATTTCCACACACTAATAAATAAAATCGGAACTGTTTAGACGTACATTCAGGACTCTCCACAGTATTGTCCTTGAAGAATTATGCCTTCCATCTCAAATAAACTTCTCACTCTCCACCAAATGTATCCTACACTTTCCTGATTTCCAGAGTTTTCCCATGCTTCAGCAGAGGGTATTATTATAACTGTTTTACAGATGATATAACTGAAATTTAAGTTAAGTATTTGTCCAAGTCATCCATTTCTAAAGTCTGTGCTCTTTGTCACAAGGATATGCCGTTCATACTAATTGAGTCTATGTATTACTCGTATTTGTATAAATTACCTACAATATCATGTATATTTGTTGAATCAGTTGTTTTATATATGCTAACGTGTTTAAAACTTGAAATATGTGTAACCATTAAATATTTAAATTTAAATTTTTTTATTATTATTATTAATATTATTATCCAGTTGTCAGCTTATGCTAAAATAAAAGTCTCTGGGCAAAGAAAACATTTTGTGTCATTATTGTAATTTATAGACATGAAGTATCACAAAGCGTTACTAAGTATAAAATGACAGGTGGTCATGAAAATATTTCTTTTTTGCTCATGCCAATAGGCCTATTAAAGCTTCCAATAATCAGAGTCAACTCTCATTTGTAATTGTTGAAAATGATCCGCAGTGGAGCCACAGGAGCTCACTCCTGGTGGGAATCCAAAATGGTAGTGCTACTTCAGAAGACGTCTTTCAGTTTCTTACAAAGGCTAACAGTCTTACCATATGACTCACCAACTGCCCACCTAGGTATTTGCACAGATCAGTTGAAAGTTACTTATGGCCACATAAAAACCTGCACATGCATGTTTATAACAGCTTTATTCATAATTGCCAAAAATTAGAAGCAACCAAGATATCTATCAAGATAGGTGAGTGGATAAATAAACTATGGTATATCAGACAATGGAATATTACTAGGCAATAAAAAGAAATGAGCTATCAAGCCATGAAAAGGCACGGAGGAACCTCAAACAAACATTGGTAAGTGAAACAAGTCAGTCTGAAAATGCCACATAATATGATTCCACCACGTGACATTCTGAAAAAGGCAAAGCTACACAGAGTAAAAACGTCCGTGGTTGCCAGGGATTAGGAGGGAAGTGGTGGCGCACAGGGGATTTTCAGGGGACTGAAGCTCTTTTCCATGATACTGTAATGGTAGATACATGACGCTATGCATTTGGCAAAACCTACAGAACTAACTGTACAACACAAATAGTGAACCCTAATATAAACTCTGACCTTTTCCTAATAATCATTTATCAAATTGGTTCATCAATCGTAACAAATGTACTATGTTAACAATAGGAGAAACTGTGATGGGGGGGGGGGGATATATGGGAACTTCGCACTTTTTTTTGTAAACCTAAAACCGCCCTAAGAAATGAAGTCTATTTACTTTACAAAAATCAATATTAAAATTAATACACATGTGATGTTATAAGATATAAATACTTGGCCTCTGCTCTCAGTTTCTGGCAAGGAGGTTCTAAAACCCTTGGAATTTCCTAAGGGATTGAGTGAAAGGAATATCTCTCATTGTTCACACTAAGCCCCTTGCAACCTGTGCCCGGGGTCTATGCTAATGAGGTGGCTCCTGAAGGAGGGGCTGGCTGCTGCAGGAACCAACCATGTGCCTAGAGGGCGGGGACTCTCAGTGCCACACCTCGCCCCTTCCAGGAAGAGGAGGGGATTTGACGAAATCAACCCTCATTGGCCAATGACTTAATCAGTGGTGCTTCTGTGGACCCTCCATAAAAATCCCCCAACAATGGCATTCGGAGAGTTTTGGGATTGGGTGCTGGGAGGGCGGGCGACTTGCTGGAGAGGGAAAGGAAACTCCCCCATCACTCACCCCCACCCCGTGCCATGCTTGCGTGATGCACCTCTTTCATTTAACTGTTCCTAAGTTGCATGTTCTTTACAATAAAACAGTAATAGTAAGCTGAGGACTTTCAAGTTCTGAGCCAACCCAGCAAATTCTGGAACCCAAGAGGGGCTCGTGGGAAACCCCGATTTATACCAGGTTAGTCAGAAGCGTGGGAGGCCCAGACTCGTGATGGGTGCCTGAAGTAAGGGGCAGTCTTCTGGGACTGAGGCTGTACACCGTGGGCTCTGTATTAACTCTGGGTAGTGTCAGAGGTGCTATGGGTACAGCCATTTAATAGACTCACTGGCCATTTTCCTGTCTCTCTCCCCTCGCCGGAGGCTGGGGGATGAGACTGAAAGTCCCAACCCTCAAATCACTTGGTTGGCTCCACTGGCATCCAGCCCCCATCCTTAAGTGCCTTCTAGAAGTCACCTCATTAACATATTATAAGAGACACCTTCAAACTCCCATCACTTAGTAAATTCCAAAGGTTTGGGGAGCTATGAGGCAGGAACCCTGGATGAAAACCAACTATATATGAAAAAATATTCCAGACATATTTGGTCATCTAAATGACCAAATCTATTTTTCTTGTAAATCACAATATCACACCAGCCTACCTAATTACTTAATAAATAATAGTATTATTAGTAGCAGGAGTAACGACTTGACCAATATTCCTTAATTCCCCACTGGATTGTTCCATGTTCCATTCCTTTTAGGATCTTCTCCCCATCAGCAGTTTTAAGAACCACACACCCTGAGGGGTAAGTTTCAATTCATCAGTACCAGGCTAAAAACTGCTTTTGGCATTCTTGGTTCTGTAATTCATAAATTTGATAAGGAAGTTTTATCCATCAGTATGAGAGGAGTTTGTCCCAAAGTTTATTAGGTATTGTCCAAGATGCTGCTTTCTTTTTAAAAATGTGCTGTAAATATAGCACTGTAATTTCAAATAGTGCCCTTAAATAGCTTTGAGGATAGAGTAAACAAATATAAGGTTACCATATCTGCAAGTTGAAGTTTTAGGTCCTCCTCAAGTTTCTCCATTCCTGATAAAATCCTATCTCAATGATTATTATGTAACAGCTTTTATCATCTCTGAATTCATCTTAGTTTCATACACACACACACACACACACACTTACCTACATATAACTTCTTAACTATTGGGATAAAAATGGACACAGTGCCACAGGTACATACATATAAAAAACTTTTATGCTATCTGTAATGAATCATTAATTATATTGATGTTGCACAACAATTTAATCTTTCTGCTTGAAGCATAACTTTCTTCTCAAGGACAAGACTCTTAGATCCCTTTCCCTTCCTGCGGCATAGCAAAAAGCACAGACACTATAGTCACACAGCTCTTGTCTTTAAGTCTGGCTTCTCTCATTTACTGGTTGGCTGATGTTAGCTAGTTACTGAAAGGTCTCTGAAACTCAGCTTTATACTTATAGACAGTTGTATGAGGATCGAAGGAGAAAATGATGCTTAAGGTGCCAAGCATATTCAATGCACTTAATTGATGATGGTTATTATTATAATTTGGTTTGCTTAATCTTTAAATTTATTACACATGTAATTAATACTCATCCCTTGTCATTAGAAAAGTATGTCCACTAGAACAAATCCTAAGATAAACAAAACATGCTCCTTGATGGAATAAGCCATTTGTTAGGCAGAATTAAAAAGATGACGCCTTAAGATTCCTGTTCTCAAACTCTAACCTAGGTATTGCAGGGATTCTGCAGTTGTAATTAAAGTCCCCAGTCAGTTGACTTTAAAATGTGGAGATTAGCCATAATGTGCCTGATTTAATCACACATCCTTTAAAAGGTAGAAATGGAAGACACAAGGAGAAGTCAGGGAGATTCAAGGTGTGAGATGGATTGGACACACTATTGCTGGCTTTGAAGATGGAGAGAACCACAAGCCAAGGATGCAGGCAGCCTCTAGAAGCTGAAAACAACACCCAGCCAACAGGCAACTAGAAAATAGAAACCTCAGTACTACAACCACAAGGAACTGGGTTCTGCAAGCAAGCTGACTGATTGTATGAGTCTTCCTCTTCAGGTAAGAGCCCAGGCTAGTCCAAACCTTGATTTTGGCTTAAGAGACCCTATACCGAGGACCCGGGATTTCTGACCTATAGAACTGTGAGCCGATGAAAAGGGACTGTTTTAAGCCATTAAATGCTTGGTAGTTTGTTATGCAGCAAGACAAAACTAAGTCATGTTCTTTTGTTTGTGATGCTTTTTCTGGTGTAGTTCCTGGCTTATTGTAAGTGTGCAACAAACATCTTTCCACGGAACGTTGAAATACTTTTTCAATGCCTATACTTATATTTTAAGAAAAGATATTTAAGATATAAAATACTATTTGTCAAGGACCCTACTGATGAAAAGGAAGGAGAGTAAAAAAAAAAATCAAAGAAATGTATTTCTACATCATTATATGGGGACACCACTGCTGGTTCCCTCTGGGTATTCAGATTTTAAATGAGCCAGTTCAAAGGTGCCTTGATATCCTTCTTGATGTGTCTCACACTCTCTAATATATTTAAATTACATGCAAGTTGAAATTCGATCCTATTTCTATGATACAAAGTTATTGATCCTATAGCTATCATGTTGCTATCAAATAAATGCTCAATTCTTCCAATTTTCCTTTCGAGTTTATTTTAATTTTGTACTTTAAGCATCTGTATCATACTCCAATCATTTAAAGTAGTGTTGATGAAGGCTCCTTTAAGGGCAGTTTAGCATGGTAACTAAGAAAGAAAATTTTCCTTCTACTTGAAACTCTGTTCACCGCTGTAGCTGCAAGCCTGGGGCAAGTTAGTATCCCTCCCTGTGTCCCAGTGACCTCATCCACAGAAAGGGGTGAATCACTGTGCCTATTTCAAAGTTTGTTGTGGGAAAACAGGGAATGAATATACACAAAGTACTTAGATCAGCGCTCGACACCATAAGATCCACACGAGTCTGTGCCACCATCACTTAATTTTGCATCTCTATAGTCAAAAGTCAAACACTGCCTTTACATAGGATCTAAGCAGTTAGGAACGCCCCTTTGCTGGTAATGCTGTGAAATTTCATTTTTACCCCTCCGATGGCAACAAAATTGCTTTGAATTAGCGCTTTTTAATACTCTGGCGTCTCTAACCACTCACATTCCCAAAGGGGGGAAAAAAAATTTTTTTTTTTTTTTAATTCAAGATCCTTCCTTCTACGAGAAGAATGTTATCTTTTCTAGAAAGTTAAAAAAAAACAAATAAAATAGTGAATTCGAGGTCCATGGCCACGACATGCCAACGGGAGGCTGGAGAGTAGCTGGTGTCCCCTGAAGACTGACACCACTTCCAACATGCACTCCTCAGTCTCTCGTAAATTACTGCCGGAACGTGCAGCCCAGGATCACGTGCACGTTAGGCCACTGACCGGAATACAGAAGACGACTTCTGGACTCGCTTTTCCAGGACTGAAAGGATAACGCACCAGCGCCACCTAGCCGTCCAAGTTCAATGTGCTCCTTACTTATCCTTACAGGGAATTAAGGCTGCTCTGACAGGTAGGAATGTAAAATCTGAGTTTCTGTTACTGCTGACACCACCCCTGTATTTATTTTAAGAAATACTCCCCTTCAGCAAGCGACAGAAGTAATAACTTCAAGGTTCAGTTTAAGGTAACTATTCCTCTTGTTTGCTGCATTTATACCAGAGGGTTAACAAACTGCACCTACTTATTCTCAATACTGTTCTTTAACTTTGCTTGCATCTGAATTACACATCTGCCGCATCAGCATATTCATTGTATATTACTGTATGTCCCGGAGTTTCCAGCGTCACAAAGTAGGGCCTATGCTTTCCATTACAGTTAAGACAGCATGTCGAATATTCCAAGGGTGAAATCAGGCATTTTATTACATGCTGCTTAAGAGATAACTGTTTGATTCTGTAATAAGGTGCACACACAGTTAATGGTCTACATTCTCCACTCAGCCTGGGGGAGGTCTGCAGGTCGAATTGGAAGCTCACAGGTGAGTAACTGCCACATACACTCGACAGAAGCGGGTTCTCTGAGTCAGGAGCACTTGCCGTCCCGCCATATCTAGACCGGACTTGAACACCTGGGGTCAGGCCTGGGAATGTCTGTGCAGTGAGCCGGAGGAAGGTACAGGATTCTCAGAGGTGAGGGAGGGCCCACAGATGGTCCGGCTCCATAAAGAGCTGCCATGTTGATTGACAAGTGGTGGGAGTGGAGGAAACCACACCAGCAAAGTTATGTCTACAAGAGTAATCCCTCACCTATGATGTTACTGTGTCCCCCAACTTCAGGATGAAGAAAGCAAAAACAGTACCACCGATGAATCACCATTCCATCCTCTTGAATGTGCATGGACAGAGTCCTACCGAGGTGGGAATATGCTGCCAGCCTTCCTTCCTCTGCCAAAGAGGCTGGGAATCTGTTACTAATTCTAATAGCTACAGGACAAGTGGTGAGGAGGAAGAAACCCCAAGACGTTGCTCTCAGCCAGCCCTTTCTTCCTTTTTATAAAGCATGGCTATACTCAGACTAAAGAAATATAATCCCTCTCCTTCCGCCTTTTCTTTCTTCCTTCTTCCCTTACATCTTTTAAAAAAAAATTTCTATTGAACTCATTTACTTACTAAAATTAAAGACATTTCTGAGCTTTTCAAAGCTTCCCTTCTTTACCAGAAAATGCAGATTAAATACTTACAAAAAGTAAAAATCACAAAGACCGCTTTAAATCAAGGATAGCACTTAACAAAATATCACTCAATCAAATAGTACAATGGTAGTAGGAAAGTAATTTAAAAACAGGAAACATTTTAAGCTTCTAGGAAATCTGTTTTCCTTAAAACTACAACAAAAGCCTATATTTACATATTTCATGTAAATTTAAAGTACACTTTGAGATCAACTTGTCAACCCACTCAGATGTTTTCCACAACTGTAGGTAACTTTACAGTATTGATGAAAGATGGAGATTTACACAGGACTAAAGCAAAATACCTACGTTCGGTATTATTCCTTCCTCTCAAAGGATGCCTTAAAATCCCATATAATTATAGATTAAAAACTGAGAATCTACATACAGGTCTTGCTTTAGAGTCTGTGCTCTCATCCAACAAGTTCACATAAACTAGCTACTTGAATGTATACCTGCAGCAAATACAGAGTTAAGTACTCATGGAAATTAAAGTTAATGGGACAGAATACAATCGGTAGTATTATTGAAAACTTCTGGCCACCATTTTCCTTGTACATGGTGATTTGAGTGCTTGGCACTTGGTTTGTGGCGGCATCTGCTAACTGATCTTCAAACCTCTTACTACTTCTTCCTGAACAGACAACCTAAACTATATTTTCCTTTCTCCTCTGCAGTAACTTGCAGCAATAGATTGTGACAGGAAGTAATGTACAGCACCTACAGACCTGACCCATTTAAAAAACAAAACCAAAAAATCTGTGCTCCTCCTCACTGCCTGCTTGATGCAGTAAGCAGGGGACCTTGGAACTCAAATACTGAATATGGCTGAGTCATAAGAAGGCTGGAAAAATATAGAGCCATGCTATAGGGTGGCAAAGGTGATAAATCCATGGTCCATGGTAACCTGGAAGGCAGATTAAAGGTAGCTCTAGCTGAAATGAATGATGGAAAAAGAACGGTAGTGTGTGTTGATGTTACTTTTATTTAGCAAAGAACTACAAGAAAAGGATGAGTTTAGGCATGGATTCTAAGCAGAAACGTAAAAGACATGAGAGAATCTAGAAATATGGGAACTTTAAGACTGGAAAGGCCAATTGTTTTAGACCTCAGAGAGTAAGAAGTAAGGATGACAGAGGCTTTGAAAGACAAAGCCCATTAAGACCCTGACAAGGGCATCAATCAGATTAAGGGTGTGGACTCTCCCAGCTGGTCTGTTATCTCCAGTGGCCTCAGGTTGGCTACCAAATGAGGGGAGACAATGTGAGAGACAAAAACAAAGTCATAAGAATTCTGTCTGAGAAAGAACTCGGGGTTTGTTACTGATACACAGAACTTACTGAAGGCAAATAGAAAAGTCTACTAGGTTTCCAAAGAAACCACAAGCTTGGACTCTTCGAATTTTAATCCCATCAGCAGGCCCTCTAGCAAGAAGGAGAAAGAGATTGTGAAAGTTTGCAAGCCTAGGAAGAGGGCCTAGTGCCCAACAGATATGTCTACGGGGAATAAAAGCAAGGAAGAAACTCCCAGTGGCTACAGAGAACAATGCACAAGGTAATGCCTCGCACAGTGCTGAACTGGCATCTAATCAAGGAAGTTTCCCTGCCACCAGCTTAAAAGAACCTCTCTGTGATCACCCAGAAAGATTCCATCCCTGCCTTGGACCAGTGACTGCTGTGTGACCCCCCTTCTTTCCTTTTCTAAAGGGGAATGTTTTTGCAGTTACCTTATCCTTGCCTCTCCAGTATGTATTACATGTTGAAGAGGAACTGATAAGCCATCAGTTTGGTCCATGGGTCTCTGAATCACAAGGATCAATTTATAAAGATGGCAAATTTGAACGCCTAGAGAGGCCGGGTTGCCAGCACAGGTGAGTTAAACACTGCATGTATTTGAAGAATTGTAGAGCCTCTGTTGGACTGTAGAAGAAGAGGTGGCCGCCACCACTCATTTTCTAATCATTTTTTGCCATGTAGAAATGATGCTGCGGTTCCTTCCATTTTTTTTTTTAAAAGAAAACAGAAATCTGGATCTTTATGTAACGTTGGATCAAAATATTAAAAGGAATTTTACATATCATCAAAAAGAACGCAAATAACAAATGTTGGCTAGGATGTGGAGAGAAGGGTACCCTCGTGCACTGTTGGTGGGAATGTAAAGTGGTGCAGCCACTGTGGAGAACAGTATGGAGGTTCCTCAAAAAACTAAAAATGGAGCTACCATATGATTCAGCAATCCCACTCCTGGGTATACATCTGAAGAAAAAACGCCACTAATTTGAAAAAACACATGCAGCCCAATGTTCATAGGGGTATTATTTACAATAGCCAAGGTATAGAAGCAACCCAAGTGCCCATCAACAGATGGATAAAGACGTGGTATGTATGTGTGGGTATGCGCACACACACGCACACACACAGACACACACACACACACACACACACACACACACACTGGAATATTACTGAGCCATAAAAAGGAAAGAAATTTTGCCATTTGCAACAACAAGGATCGGCTTGGAAGGTATTATGTTTAGTGAAATAAGTCAGATAGAGAAGGACAAATACTACATGGTATCACTTATATGTGGAGCCTAAAAAATGAAACAACTAGTGAATATAACAAAAAAGAAACAGACTCATAGATATAGAGAACAAACTAATGTTTATCAGTGGGGAGAGGGAAGGGAGAGGAGCACATGAGGTGTAATGGATTAAGAGGTACAAGCTAGTACGTATAAAATAAATAAGCTACAAGGATATACTGTACAGCACAGGGAATAAAGCCAATATTTTGTAATAACTATAAATGGCGTATAATCTTTAAACCAAATAAATTTTACAGCTAACAGCAACATTTGCATAGTTGAAGTTGACCTGTGGGCTACCTGTGACAGTGCTGCGTTTTTGTTTTTTAATTGACTAATTTTATTTTACTGTGGTTAAGAACACTTAACATGAGATGTACCCTCTTCACAAATTTTTAAGTGTACAAGTTTTTAAGACTAATCAAACAGACAATGCCAAAATAAGATGATCAGGAGTAATGATTCATTTTAGAGTGAAACATCCTGGAAGAATGCCAGTGAGCTCGTTAGGTGATAAAAATTCTAACAGTGAGTCATCATAAAAATATTTTAAAAATTCAGATATCCCACAAAGAAGAGCCTTCATTCTTTGTGGGGGGGTCATATGTCCTATGGGGTAAAGTTGGAAGGCATGTTACCTTCAAAAGAACAACAATAATCCTTAAAACCAAGAGTCAACAAATCAAGAGAACATCAAACTTTCCCATTAAAAAACCCTGAGTGTGTAAGAAGGAGAGATGCTTATTTCTCATCTGTTTTGTCTGGATTAGTAATACCATCAGACTGAGAGTAAGTTTTCTGAGATGATTCCTTACAGCTCTTGTTTTGAAAATGAACTTTGTTAATAAAGTGTTTATTCATATTTAAAATACACTTGAAATCTGTAATCATCGAAGTTTATAATTTTGGTACCTAATGACATGGCCTTATTTTTGAGGGTGGGCTTTTTGAGTAGTTTTTAAAGAAGAAAAATCAAGGAAATAGTAGAATTTGACAAAACAGCGCTGTTAAGATGGCAAAATTAAACCACTGAGCAAGACCAGCTCTGTAACGTATGTTTCTATCAGGAATAGCACTAATGGAATACAGCCTGATTGACTGTTTCTAAAATCCCTGTTGTACATTCTGTCATTCTGCTTTAAACACATATGAATTTTTCCACGAAATGACAACTTATTGATAAGAAAATAGAGCCAGTCGACAGTAGTAAGTCAATTCTCGCTACTTGATATTCACATTTGTATTTTTTGCTTTACCTTCAGAATCAAAGCAAAATGCTAAAATCATTTAAATTGTATCTTTATCAGTAAGAGTGTAAAAATATCAGTAAATGAAATCAGCTGCAACTATGATGTTTTATTTACTGTTTTACTCACTTTATGGCTTTTTCCAAATTATTTTGGTCAGAATGTTTACAGGCAATAGATAAAATTAAGTTCTTATTTTCCCATCAATGCCATTCTCTCTGAAGCTATTTAAAAATTCCAACTCTGCATGATTTGTGAAGATACAACCTAAACAATTTTGAGAGTTGGTCTGTAAATTAGAGAAGCATAACAACTAGAATGAAATAAAAGTTATTCTAAATTTCTGGATATAGTCTTAGTTCACAACCCTTAAGTCTGAAAAGAAAACTTTAAACCCATCCTAAGGTAATCGATTCCCCAAGTCTTTCACTTTATGTGTCTCATATTACCCTCAAGTGGCCAAAGGATCTATTTTTACAGTATTAGAGGAGATCTACACCAGCTACATGGTTTTTCTGTCTCAAATATGAAAACACAACCAAGGATTTTCAGGTGTTTGGACAACCAGCAGCAGGAAAGAAAAGACCAAGTTAAGTGAATAAATATTAAAGAGAAAGACACTGGAATGGACACTTTGTAGAACAGACAAGACTTTTAAAATTCTCACTGACTGTGCCCTCTTGATTTTATTGATGGAATCATTTTTCTCCATGTTACCTCTAAATATTAGAGTTCCTCAGGCTTGGTCCGAGATCCTTCTCTTCTATTCTTTCCCTCTACCTATGTGATCTCATCCAGTCCTATGGCATCAAATAACATCTATATACTGACTACACCCAATGGCATATCTTCACTTTTGACTCCTCCTCTGTAACGTATATCTAACTGCCTACATTGCATCAGTGCATATCAAATACACTGGATATCTCCGTGTATTTCCATTTTCACATGTCTCTTACTACACCTCACATCCCAACATGCTTGTCCTAAGTCTTTCCCATATCTGTAAATGTCCTAGCCCAGTTACTCAAGACAAAATAGATATCAACTTTTTTTTCTTTTTGTTTTCTCTATTTGACCTCCCACATCTGACCGACCTCAACTGCTTCCTCAGCGTGAAAGAGTCTTCCCCAGATCTTGACATGGTTGGCATCTTCTGACTTTCATGTCTTAACCAGCTTGTTACCTGCTAAGTGAGACTTTCCCTGATGACCCAATCTCAAATACGTGGGTACGGAACATCAATGAATTGTGAAAAAGAGGAAAAAGAATGGAAAGGATGAGAGAGGTTAGCTCTATTAGATATGCGAGTATATTGTAAAATAATGGAAATATATGATAATGATACTAAAATATAGATGGCTCAAAAGAGAAACATTATTATTATAATCTAAAAATAGCAAAAGTGGAGAAAGGGAATTTACAGATATTATTTTAGCTTCACACTTAATTACTACCATAAGTCGATAAATTCCAAATAGATTGAAGAGTTAAGAAGGAAAATCAGCAGAGAACGGACTACATTATTTATCCCCAAAGGTATTGATTTTTAAAAGAAATAATTATAAAGACAACTCAGGTAAAGGAGAAAAATCTGCCATACAAGAATGACAAAAAGCAATAAAATAAAATGGAAAATGACTATAAAATATTTGTACAAACGGAATCAAAATTTATTACATCCTGAAGTAAGAATTTACACATGATAATGTCACTTAGACAATAGATAAGCCCCCTCCCTTTAAGTCCTGTATGAGAGGAAATTCAAATATTAACCTAATGTACCTAAAGTGTTCAATTCAATAGTAATTAAAGGAAATTTATCTAAAACAGTTCTTTATGGTTTTATTTATTAAATAATCAACCTGAAAAAATTTAAAATACCATTCTGTCAGTGTATATACCCATAAGGTAATGAAAAATCCATTTCTTTGATTGCCTCTAGGACTGTATTCTAAGGAAATGATCATAAGTAAGAAAACTGTCAATATATGTAGGAAAATGTTTATTGTAATTTTTTCCAATTGAAAAAATCCTGGCAGCAACGAAAATACCCAAGTAAATTATGACATCTTAATGTGAAATGTTTTATAATCATTAAAAAATTATGAACAGTACGTGGCATCATTGATTAACCTTAGTGTAAAAATTCTATGATAATTATGTAAAATACACATGTACTTATAAGGACTGAACGGTCATATGACGTAAGGGGAATATGTGGATTGTTTCTCTTTTTAAATTTCCTTTAATAAATTGTGGATAATAGACACAAATATTTTTTAAAAGTCTGTTGTACACAATAGAATAGGCAAGGGCACAAAAATCAATCAGCATAAATTCATCTCCATTTTTTTTTTAAAAAGGTCAAAACATATGTCTTAAGAAAATCAATGTAGCACAGTTAAGTAATGATTTGGTACTAACCTAGGAACACCCATATAGAAAGATATGGGTAAACTCACACTAAGTTCATGAAACAGCAAGTCCCCATTGTGCCTACCTATAGACTAGTTTAGGGCCATTTCTTTGTGGACTAGAGAGTCCGCTGAGTGGAATGGTTTAAACACAGCTCTGGAGCCAGTCTGGGTTTGGATCTTAGTTCTACCACTTACTTGCTACTTACTAATTCCTTAACCTTCTTTGGCTCCAAATCCATAAGATGGAGTATGAGTAGTATATCTCCTAGGGTTGCTGTAAGTATTCAATGAATTAAGGTTTTTAAAACACAACAGTGCCTGGCATACAGCGAGTACTTAGTAAAATGTTAGCTATTGTACACAAACGAAAAAACAAAAACTAAACTAAAGTAGCTCTTCTACCAGTCACTGATTTTTACCTAAACATGTTTTCTTTTCTTTAAAGTAGAAATCACTATCTGAATTTAGTGTTTTTGTATATGTTTGCTCACAATTCAACAGTTTAAGGGGAAAGCAAATGAAACAAGAATATCATAGTCCAAATACGGAGCATACAAAAATGTGGTATTCATTGACGCATTGATACTAGCCAAGTACTGATGAAGCACTGATGAAGATATTGTGATATTAGACCAGAAAGGAAATATAATCCAATATACCACTTGTCCTGATATTGAATAATATTAATATACTCTAAATAATGTAAAAAAAAACTATTGATTTACAGGCTATACACACATAAACATCCATAATCATATATACACACAAATATATGTATAAACAGAATGTATATTCAATACCTATAATGTGCTGCAAGACAGGATGTACATTGAATAACCTTGAATGTGTTAAAGTAACAGAAAGTGAGACAGTAGGAAGAAAAAAAAAATGGAGAAAAGGGCAAGGACACTAATAGGATTATCAAGAGATACTGTTAAAAGTGTACGGCAAAAAGTAGTAAAGTTTTACATATATTATTTAAAATCATAATAGCAATTAATAGGAGTAATAATATAAATATCAAGTTTTGGAAAGCAAGAAATCAAGACGAACTGAATTCTCATCTGTTATAACTGGGAAGCAATAGATAATTATCTGAAATTGACGTCAGGAAACAGAGGCTTAAGTATAATTTCTAGACTCACAAAGGTAAACCTAGTAATAAGAACAGAAAAACTTAGTAGAATCCGCCCCTGGGGGTGGGATAGGGATAGAAGGAGAGGAACACAATTCCATTGCTTTCCCTACGTTTCTCTGTACTATAGCATTTGTTCATATGTGAATGTATTACTTTGACTTTTTAAAAAGTTGAGTTAAAAAACAGAAATTGCAGTTGCTTCTTTATTTGTACTCTTCAATAAATTAGCAGTTTGGGGGCATCTTTTTAATTAATTTTTATTGGAGTATAGTTGATTTACAATGTTGCGTTAGTTTCCGCTGTCAATAAACTGTTTCCATAAAACATCCTTTTCCTACATATCCTGTGACTGGTGTTCTCTTTATTCTATGTGCAGAACCTTTTGTACTTGCTGCATCATGTGTGTTCTCACCTTAGCCGTCTTTGAATAAGGAAAGTTCTAGGCAGGCACTTTGTTTACCCATAAATGGTTTGGGTGGATTCTATTCTTACAGCCCTTCTGTGAAGGTTAGAATCTTCTTTTCCAACATTAACCTAGAGGGCGGGCAGTCGACATGCATGACCAAACAGCACTGTCCATCAATCATTTATCTGCTTTGGCTCCACTGGTCTAAGGAGGGATCTCTTGTTCCTGCTCTCTGGTCAGTTGACCAAGCTGAGTGGAATTTACTGCTGAAGAGGTTAATCTAGGCCATGCTTCCCTCGTCAGAAAGAAGGCACGGAGCTCTTTGTTCCTTAGAAAGCCTGGCTCTCTTGGTTCTTCCCATTTTTGTTCCTTCTGTTACTAACTTCACAGCTCGAGGTGAAATAAACTCTCACCACTTCGGTGCCTGTTTGTTTTGCATTATTCTAAGCTGTAGCTTCCAAAGGGGTGTCCAAAAATGTTAATGTGGAGACAGCTGGTGAAAAGGTACTGGCCAGAAAGTAGTGTCTACAAAGTAGAAGGGTTTCTGTTTTCTGCTCCATGAAATTCTATAAGGAAGAATTTGCAGGCAAAGGGCATGGAAAGTATTATTTTACCTCCTCCGTGCTTCTGTGCCACTGTCTGTCCATGCTTTGAGAATGGAAATGTGTCCCAGGGTCTGGGAGAGCAGTGACCCTAATGGACCATGGCACACTTAAGATGGGGGAGGACAAACTTGCTTCCGTCTTAGCCATAAGTCCATTATTTGTATTTATCTATTATGTAAAATTTCATCCTCATTATCAAACCATTTTATTTGCTTTCTCTGATTAAAGAAAATGTCAGATAGTTGAAGGCATCCTGAGACAGGTAAAACAGAAGCTTGTGATCTGTTCTAACCAGAATGGGAACAGTACCATGCTTGCCTGCCAGAGGGAGGGACCTAAAACTTGACCAAGGCTACAGCTCTGAGCCTGGCCTTCAACTCTCCCCTCTACCACCCAGGGAAACTTTTAACTCCAAAATTTTACAAACCTAGAAAAATTATGTTGGCAGACCGTAACAAGGAAAATTTAAATAAGTCATCATATACAGTATTGGTAGGTAAATATTGTTCTTGTTTCCAAGGTTTAGTGATTGAATATGAAGGGGTTTGGGGATAACGTTGGCCCTTCCGTTTTTTTTCTTCTTTGTTGGTTTATTAGTTGTCTTAATGACACAGCTGTACACCCTTAACATTTTAGTGTATGACATTTACTATGTAACATGCTTCAACAATTACACCCCAACCTGAAGGTCCAGGTCAGATAGTAATCGGTCATTCTGTTGAGGCATGAATCACATGGCTATTGATATAAAGCAGATTTCCAGGCAAGGGTGCGCACCTTGCCACTGCCCATTGTGCACATCTTACTGTGGCTGTTCTGTTTTTCTGCTTTTCCTCATGTGTGAACATTCAGCTAAAATATATATATATTCCCTAAGCATAATTGTAAATAAAGAGATGTGAGAAAAAGTGACATTTTCAAAGCACAGTCATATTGAGTAAAATAACCTAATCATCTCTGCATGGTAACCACCTTTAAACAAGGAGTAATTCTGATAAAATCACTATCGATAACCATAAAAGTAAGTCACATAATTAATAAATGCCATTTCCTGATGCTTTTCATTTCCTGAGCTTCCCCTTACCCGGTTTCTCAAGCTATACAGACTACTTATTTCTGTTTGTAATTTATGTCAGAAAATCATCTAACAGCTTTACATTTGATCTCAAAAAAGTTAATCTGATGCTGACTATTATTTTTCTAAAAGAGTTTAATGCTAGTTTTACTTGTATTTTATAATACATATATATATATAGATGAAATACATATGTCAGGAGGAAACTTCAGTGTGCATTTTCCCCCTACTAAAAATCGCCCAAAATAAACATGTGAAAATATACTGTAACTAGTGTAAATGAAGACTGCTGATTTTCAAATAAAGAACCCAAGGATAATTGCACTGCTGACTCTCTAGTTATTGGGTTTGGGAAATTTGAAATACCTTCATCCTGGGTATTGTATATCTGTAATTATTGGAAAACTTAGATGCAAAGTCATTGCCATGCAAGCTAATATTTTAAATAAATCTTATGCAAAATGTTATGAATTTATTAAATATTCATATGAATATATATACCACTGTAATAATAATTTTCCCATAAATAATTTGTTTCTAAATTAATTTTAAAGAATATAATTGGTGAAGTTATCTCTACTTATTAAAGGATTAAAATGCTTCAGAAGTGAACGTTTTATCTATGTCTTCACAGGAAAAAATTTAACATGGAATTTCCAGCAAAGTATAATAAAAGTGTTTATGTCTCTCTATCCTATTTACATGACACCAATCAACTCATAATCCCATAAAGCATAATATGCCTGGTGTTAGACTTCAATCTTCTCTCAAATTTTCATTGATATTGCAGACCCATGTGCAATAAAATAGCTCCTTTGAATGTGCATTTCCATTTGTATATGAGGGTTGTGAAAGAGACTGTGAAATCTGAATCACAAATATCTATGACGTAAGTCTCACTTTTCCAGATCAACATCCATAACAAGACACCCCCTGGAGGCGTCCCCATGCCCACGGAAACACATCTTCCGGGCAAAGAACCAACTGACTCCACGTGCAATGGGACACAGAAAAGAGAAAAGTGACAGGAGAGAAGGATGGCTATCAAGCCATTTCTCTCAGGTTGCAACTGCACAAAACTTTTAGTCACCCCACTGCAACTAATCTCCAATGTTGTAAAAACAAGCATCTTTGCTTATAAAATACCGTCATTAAAAACAATGTAAAATTGTCTCAAATGTGACCTTAGCCAGTAACAGAAGTCATTCACAATAAGTACAAGTTCCATTATCATTTATAAAATAATTTAGAAAGAGAACAAAGCTAATGTGTTAGAATTGTCTAGTTCATCAAGATAGATCCATTTATGAAAGTAGTTTATTTTATTCTATAATTAGGCAAAGGCACTTAATTTTCTGATTACTTGACAGAAACAAAGTATGGTCTTTCCAGATTTCTTAACACAAATGTTGAAAAGAACAGTATCAACATTTTGTGTACATCAAAGTCACTCTTTTTCCCCCAACTCCCTTGTTTGTTTCTGCTGAATCTCACGCAGGGTGACTGGCTTTGTTTTACAGTTTTAATTTTGTATCCAGGGTTCATGTTTGACTAGGTTTTATTGTATCTTGTGCAGGTAGATTGAGCACACGGGCCTCCAGAATATAGCTCCTTCTACTTCTTCCAGCACTGCTAACGTGGGCCCCTTCATCTCCTAGCCTCTGTGTCCTGGACACCAATATGGTCACCTCAAACTCTAAACCCACGTGAAGGCAGTGAGTGGTCAGGAATTTTATGCACAAAAACGTGTCAACACATTTCTTTGTCCTTTCCTTTTGGGGATGGGCAAGTTATTTTCCAGTAGAGTCTTTGAGAGTCTAAAATTTCAAGGGTCATGGATAGACATTTGGAGTTCTCAGTCCCCCCTCCCCACCTTGCAAGGGTCCAAGGCCTTGTGTATCTTCCCTACATGGTTCTTCAAAATATGTTCCTTAGTTATGGAGCCGGGCACATGGCCCTCAAGGGCAGTCACAGCTCGGCATTTCTCACTTCTCCTTTTCAGCTCTCTTGTCTTTGGGGGTTTGGGAATTTCCTTTTTCTATCTTGAAACTCAGATATGTTATGAAACAATTTTGTTGCAATGTTTCCAGCATTGCTGTGGTTTTGTAGAAGGATGGTCTTAGGTTTTCTAATCCTCTTTATTTCAAGAAAGAGCAGGTCCTCCATTTGTTAAATGAATGTAGGACCTTTTGCTTCCTTTGTCCATAGAGGAGAGAGTCATGAGTCAGATCAAATAAGTGTTTTGCATGCTAAAAATAAACAAATAAAATAACTTCTAAGTAGCCAGGTCGGAAGAAGGGATAGCAATTTTGACTCCAAGAGGAAGCTAAAGATGAATGCTGAGCTCACCAAGTACCCTGGAAAGGACTGCACACATGAAAGTACTTGGAACTTGGTCCTTTGGAGGCAGGAATGCTCTCAAGGGAGCATGAAACCAACAGATTCACTCATCCTGGAACCTCCGTGCCTAGCTTTCCCCAGTTCCATGCGCATTTAATCTCTGGGAACAGGTTTCCACCCTAAGCAGTCCTTCCCTCCCCTTTGTGAATGGCCGGGCTGTCACTGAGCCTCTTGGTCCTTTCAGCAATGACTTCAGCATTAGTGGCACTAATCCAGGTCGTCTCCATTTCTACCTGGCCTCTGTGAAGTGACTGATAGAGGAGGCTTGGCTATGCTCTACCTCCATGAAAGTGATCGCGCGGAGGGGAGTTGGGAGTGTTTGCAGCATGAGAGCTGATTCTCTGACAAGGAGCCCTCTTCAATGTGCACAACTGCAGAAGGAATCCGCCCGTCTCTCCACAGAGCATCTGCCACTGAGTGCAGAGCCCGCTGTTCAGAACTCGGGGCTGGCCCAGACTCGGCCACATCCCCTGGATTCCACATGCCAAACTTCCCGACCAAGGTCAACTTGATGACTGTAGCTGGCTGTGGGAGGAGCCCTGCAGGAGAGGGAAATGTGAAGAAGGTCTTCTTGATGTGACTGGCAATGTGAATTACCATGGACACTGCACTCTGAGGGGCAATGCAACACATTATTTACACTAAAAACCATGTAAAGGAGATGCCTTGGTTACATAAGAGCATGCTTAAATATCCATCACCATAGATTTTACGTGTATTAGCATCAACTTGCTATTATCCATATAAACAGGTTTCACTCTGGATAAGCCCTAACCTGTATTTAATCCCAGAGTGCTATATGCTGACACCATCTACTTCTAAATGCATTTATCTACTATAGTCTACAATAAAGAAACTTACTGAGATATTAACAGAAAACACACATAATTAGTATGGTGAATTAGTAGCACCCCCAGAGTTCTAAAATGCGTTTCAAAGACAAGTATGATTGGTGGTTGCATTGTCGTCTATTTTGTATATACTTTAAGATGAACAAATGAAATTAACCCTATATAACAGTCCATATTATCTGCCTATCCTCTAGCCAATCTCTTCTACATCCCTCCAGACAGAACCTCAGATTTTTATCTAAATGTCCACTCTTCCCCCACAGAGCCAAAGGCATGTGGGTAAAGTGACCATCAATCTTACTTCAATGTAGCTTCTGATTTTTCTGAGATTAATATTATGCCTCTTGCCAACTGCTTGTTGAAGAATGGACATGTGATGGAACTCTGGCCAATATACTATGAAAAGTTGCCTTCTGTGGGATTCTAGGAATAGTTTCTTCCCTTCCAGGAGAAACATACAAGAATAAATGTATAGTTTTACCTTTGGGTTTCCTGGTAAGTGTGAGATAAATCTCCTTATTCCTTGAGTCAAATGGAATCAGAGTTTCTGTAACTTGCAGCCAAGAGCATGTTACTAGATAAACTAGGAGTTAGAACAGTTCAGAATTCTTTGGGCTGCTAATCCAAACAAGATAGGCTACAGTGATATTTTATATCTACCATAAGATAAATAACAGTGTGATTAACATAGCTTAAAATGTACATGCTGAACTTGAAAGAAAAATACATATTTTTTTCAGGGATGATGATCTTAACTGCCACTGATATCTATACCATCAGGAATGGGAAGCCAGACTCCTGAACTCTATGGAAATATAGATTTGGCTGTTTTCATTTGTAACGAGGTAATTGAATTCTAGTTCTCGCTTATGTACTTTCACAATATGAAAAAGGATTTAGACCTATCTGGAAGGCTGTGTAAATATACACTGACAGGCTCCACGTGCATGCTTTTCTTAGAGCTGGTCTAATTTAGACATCCCTTAATTATTATTCTTTCTGAGAATCTCTCCTTCAATTCCTCTTCCTACTAACTTATTATATTCAAATATAATACTATGGTACACAAATGGTTGAAACCCTGTCATCATGACAACATTCAGAACACTTGTGCACAAATGACAATGGTGTGCTCTGGACTTGAACCAAGGCTATCTGAGAGCATTCCTGAAATCACAGGGTGATTAAAACAAATAATGATCTACTGAGTCAGCCTTTCTTCTCCGGAACTTCTTCTCTTTTCATTTATTAACGGTGTTTTTCTCCAACCCCAAAGCACTACTGTATAACAAATTGCTCAGAAAGTGACATCTCAATATATGCCTTTATACAAAAGATCAGAGGAACTGCATTATTTGGTCCTCCTGAACACACTGCAAGAAAAATCCCTAAATAAACGCTGCAGTTTATGAGTGTGACCCTTTCCAGCCACGATAGGAAGTTCACTCTATTGTCTTTAAGTCCTCAATCTTTTCTCCACTTAGAGTTCTGGCAGTCGGTAATGAAGGAGGAAGGTCAGCTCTACAGTAACTCTGCACTTGCTGATCTTTAACATTTTCAAGAATGACAGATTCACTTCCCATTTGCTGTACCTGTGGAGACTATTTTGAAAGAACCTGACAATTTATGCAGCTCCACAAACAATACAGCATAACTTTAAGAAACAAATGACACCTGTCTAGTGGTTCACGAATGTTGGATGATTAATGTCACGCTTTTTGCAAACAAGGGACTGATTCATCCTTTTCCATCTTCCTAAGGGCTCCTGGGCAAAGGCAAGGTGGAAATTTCATCTGTTCTGTCTTATAAGTAAGCATGCTTATAATGATGGTATTGAATGTACCTTCAGACCTGTCTACTGGGCATTAACCTTGAGCTCTACCGTGTGACCAAATACAAATGCCAAGGAACAGTGCTATGAGCAGTGAACAGAATGCACTTCAGAGAAGCTGTAGCATAGGCTGCTGAGACTACTTGGCAAAGCTTTCATTTATATCTCTTCCAGCCACTAAATAATTGCTCTAAGTTAACTTAAATACAAATCAATAAAGAGCCATATATAATTTTTACTGCTATACCTGACCTTTCCTAATTCATATAAGAAAATACATTGTCCCAACTAAGGGAAAAAACATGACAGATCACATCATAACCACAGTTGATTTTAATATTTAAGATACTTTTTCTCTAACCACTTTATTTTTGTTATCCTTGTATATATTACATCAAAATGCTGAATTGTGTTGAAAGAAGGAATTTAGTGAATAATGAAACAATGTACTTTAATCAAAGAAGTACGTCAGGTATTTTTGCTTTAAGTACTTGAAAATCAAATAGTCCATAATTTTTTAAAAGTGTGACTTGTCTTATTAGGGCAGTATTCCTTCAGGAAGTATAATTAGTAAATTATTATATAGATTACAGTCTAGACTCTCTATTTGGATGTGAGTACCAAGCCTGCCAATTCCTGGCAGGATTCATCTGGAAAAATTATTTAACTGTGACCTTTCCCTTCCTCGTTTACTAAATAAAGAGGATAATAATATCGGATAAGATAAAGTATTTTTGAAGATTTAGAAGTTAAAAAAAAATCACTTATAACAATGCTTGGCACATAATAGGACCCAATAAATAAAAACTATTAATTAGTACTACTACCCTTCAAAAATATAGTATCTCAGAGGATTTAAAATATGAGGATTTTAAGGGAATACATCAAGAGATGAAATTTTGCCTTTAAAAAACAGGAAAAGGTTATTAAGATTACTTTTTGGAGGGAGAAAATGAAATTATACAAAGGAAACCAATTTCTTTGTGGATACCCAACTCCATGTCATACCAGCTAAAATACATACCATTAAGTAAAAAATTAAAACAAACAAACAAAAACCCCTCAGAAAGACCTGTCTCTATGTGAGTTCTGGCAATCATTCATTCAACAGTATTGTTACATACCTACTATCTGTCACATCAAGATGAGGATATAGTCCCTGCCCTCATGGAGTATCTATTCTAGTGGAGACAATAAACAAACAATTACAGAACGTGGCCTAAAATGAAGAAATTAAGCACTGTACTGGGAGAGAACGTTACATAGTCAATGAACGGGCATTTACTCTAAGGATTATCAGAGAAATCCTGTACAAAAACTCAGATGTTAAGAATGAAAATTAGCTAGTCTTATACAAGCAGGGAGAGAGTCAAAGGTTCATATTTTCCGTTTGCCAGACATCATAGGTACTAAGGATTCAGTGGTAACCTTACAGACAAAAGTCCTGCCCTCTTCGAGCGTATAATTTATTCTATGCAACAGGAAAACACTGAGGGATATTAGCAAACATAATAAGGTAAACGTTTTTAAAAGTTGGGTGATACCTTTGGTTGTTGACTAGATAGTGGGGTGTAGTCAGGGAAGACCAGCAGTAGAGGAATGAATGAGGAGGCCATGGCCATAGGTCATGTAAGAGGATGAAGCGGGCTTAGGCTCAGACAGTGCAGCACGATGAGAACATACTACAGATTTGAAATAAGCATTGGACACGGGTCAAGAAACACAATGATGGGCTTGTTATGGGGGTGGAAAGGAGGAAGGAATTGATATGATACCAAGATTTGTGGTTAGAGGAACTATCCAGATGACAATGTCACTTAACTGGGGAAGAGATGTGAATCAAAACAGGTTAAGTCGGTAAAAATCTCTCAGAGATCTCCATCTCAACATCAAGACCCAGCATCACTCAATGACCAGCAAGCTACAGTGCTGAACACCCTATGCCAAACAACTAGCAAGACAGGAACACAGCCCCATCCATTAGCAGAGAGGCTGCCTAAAATCATAATAAGGCCACAGACACCCCAAAATACACCACCAGACGTGGACGTGCCCACCAGAAAGACAAGATCCAGCCTCATCCACCAGAGCTCAGGCACTAGGTTCCCTACACCAGGAAGCCTACACAACCCACTGAACCAACCTTAGCCACTGGGGACAGATACCAAAAACAACGGGAACTACAAACCTGCAGTCTGTGAAAAGGAGACCCCAAACACAGTAAGATAAGCAAAATGAGACGACAGAAAAACACACAGCAGATGAAGGAGCAGGGTCAAAACACACCAGACTTAACAAATGAAGAGGAAATAGGTAGTCTACCTGAAAAAGAATTCAGAATAATGATAGCAAGGATGATCCAAAATCTTGGAAATAGAATAGACAAAATGCAAGAAACATTTAACAAGGACGTAGAAGAACTAAAGAGGAACCAAGTAATGATGAAAAACACAATAAATGAAATTAAAAATACTCTAGATGGGATCAATAGCAGAGTAACGGAGGCAGAAGAAAGGAAAAGTGACCTGGAAGATAAAATGGTGGAAATAACTACTACAGAGCAGGATAAAGAAAAAAGAATGAAAAGAACTGAGGACAGTCTCAGAGACCTCTGGGACAACATTAAACGCACCAACATTCGAATTATAGGGGTCCCAGAAGAAGAAGAGAAAAAGAAAGGGATAGAGAAAATATTTGAAGAGATTATAGTTGAAAACTTCCCTAATATGGGAAAGGAAATAGTTAATCAAGTCCTGGAAGCACAGAGAGTCCCATACAGGATCAACCCAAGGAGAAACACGCCAAGACACATATTAATCAAACTGTCAAAAATTAAATATAAGGAAAACATATTAAAGGCAGCAAGGGAAAAAAAAACAAATAACACACAAGGGAATCCCCATAAGGTTAACATCTGATCTTTCAGCAGAAACTCTGCAAGCCAGAAGGGGGTGGCAGGATATACTTAAAGTGATGAAGGAGAAAAACCTACAACCAAGATTACTCTACCCAGCAAGGATCTCATTCAGATTCGATGGAGAAATTAAAACCTTTACAGACAAGCAAAAGCCGAGAGAGTTCAGCACCACCAAACCAGCTTTACAACAAATGCTAAAGGAACTTCTCTAGGCAAGAAACACAAGAGAAGGAAAACACCTACAATAACAAACCCAAAACATTTAAGAAAATGGGAATAGGAACATACATATCGATAATTACCTTGAATGTAAATGGATTAAATGCCCCCACCAAAAGACACAGGCTGGCTGAATGGATACAAAAACAAGACCCATATATATGCTGTCTACAAGAGAGCCACTTCAGACCTAGAGACACATACAGACTGAAAGTGAGGGGATGGAAAAAGATATTCCATGCAAATGGAAATCAAAAGAAAGCTGGAGTAGCAATTCTCATATCAGACAAAATAGACTTTAAAATAAAGACTATTACAAGAGACAAAGAAGGACACTATATAATGATCAAGGGATCGATCCAAGAGGAAGCTATAACAATTGTAAATATTTATGCACCCAACATAGGAGCACCTCAATACATAAGGCAAATACTAACAGCCATAAAAGGGGAAATCGACAGCAACACAATCATAGTAGGGGACTTTAACACCCCACTTTCACCAATGGACAGATCATCCAAAATGAAAATAAATAAGGAAACACAAGCTTTAAATGATACATTAAACAAGATGGACTTAATTGATATTTATAGGACATTCTACCCAAAAACAACAGAATACACATTTTTCTCAAGTGCTCATGGAACATTCTCCAGGATAGATCATATCTTGGGTCACAAATCAAGCCTTGGTAAATTTAAGAAAATTGAAATCGTATCAAGTATCTTTTCCGACCACAACGCTATGAGACTAGATATCAATTACAGGAAAAGATCTGTAAAAAATACAAACACATGGAGGCTACACAATACACTACTTAATAACGAAGTGATTACTGAAGAAATCAAAGGGGAAATCAAAAAATACCTAGAAACAAATGACAATGGAGATACGACGACCCAAAACCTATGGGACGCAGCAAAAGCAGTGCTAAGAGGGAAGTTTATAGCAATACAAGCCTACCTCAAGAAACAGGAAACATCTCGAATAAACAACCTAACCTTGCACCTGAAGCAATTAGAGAAAGAAGAACAAAAAAACCCCAAAGCCAGCAGAAGGAAAGAAATTATAAAGATCAGGTCAGAAATAAATGGAAAAGAAATGAAGGAAACAATAGCAAAAATCAATGAAACTAAAAGCTGGTTCTTTGAGAAGATAAACAAAATTGATAAACCATTAGCCAGACTCATCAAGAGAAAAAGGGAGAAGACTCAGGTCAATAGAATTAGAAATGAAAAAGGAGAAGTAACCACTGACACTGCAGAAATACAAAAGATCATGAGAGATTACTACAAGCAACTCTATGCCAATAAAATGGACAACCTGGAAGAAATGGACAGATTCTTAGAAATGCACAAACTGCCGAGACTGAACCAGGAAGAAATAGAAAATATGAACAGACCAATCACAAGCACTGAAATTGAAACTGTGATTTAAAACCTTCCAACAAACAAAAGCCCAGGACCAGATGGCTTCACAGGTGAATTCTATCAAACATTTAGAGAAGAGCTAACACCTATCCTTCTCAAACTCTTCCAAAATATTGCAGAGGGAGGAACACTCCCAAACTCATTCTACGAGGCCACCATCACCCTGATACCAAAACCAGACAAAGATGTCACAAAGAAAGAAAACTACAGGCCAATATCACTGATGAACATAGATGCAAAAATCCTCAACAAAATACTAGCAAACAGAATCCAACAGCACATTAAAAGGATCACACACCATGATCAAGTGGGGTTTATCCCAGGAATGCAAGGATCCTTCAATATACGCAAATCAATCAATGTGATACACCATATTAACAAATTGAAGGAGAAAAACCATATGATCATCTCAATAGATGCAGAGAAAGCTTTCGACAAAATTCAACACCCATTTATGATAAAAGCCCTGCAGAAAGTAGGCATAGAGGGAACTTTCCTCAACATAATAAAGGCCATATATGACAAACCCACAGCCAACATTGTCCTCAATGGTGAAAAACTGAAACCATTTCCACTAAGATCAGGAACAAGACAAGGTTGCCCACTCTCACCACTATTATTCAGCATAGTTTTGGAAGTGTTAGCCACAGCAATCAGAGAAGACAAAGAAATAAAAGGAATCCAAATCGGAAAAGAAGAAGTAAAGCTGTCACTATTTGCAGATGACATGATACTATACATAGAGAATCCTAAAGATGCTACCAGAAAACTCCTAGAGCTAATCAATGAATTTGGTAAAGTAGCAGGATACAAAATTAATGCACAGAAATCTCTTGCATTTCTATACACTAATGACGAAAAATCTGAAAGTGAAATTAAGAAAACACTCCCATTTACCATTGCAACAAAAAGAATAAAATATCTAGGAATAAACCTACCTAAGGAGACAAAAGACCTGTATGCAGAAAATTATAAGACACTGATGAAAGAAATTAAAGATGATACAAATAGATGGAGAGATATACCATGTTCCTGGATTGGAAGAATCAACATTGTGAAAATGACTCTACTACCCAAAGCAATCTACGGATTCAATGCAATCCCTATCAAACTACCACTGGCATTTTTCACAGAACTAGAACAAAAAATTTCACAATTTGTATGGAAACACAAAAGACCCCGAATAGCCAAAGCAATCTTGAGAACGAAAAATGGAGCTGGGGGAATCAGGCTTCCTGACTTCAGACTATATTACAAAGCTTCAGTAATCAAGACAGTTTGGTACTGGCACAAAAACAGAAATATAGATCAATGGAACAGGATAGAAAGCCCAGAGATAAACCCACACACATATGGTCACCTTATCTTTGATAAAGGAGGCAAGAATATACAGTGGAGAAAAGACAGCCTCTTCAATAAGTGGTGCTGGGAAAATTGGACAGGTACATGTAAAAGTATGAAATTAGAACATTCCCTGACACCATGCACAAAAATAAACTCAAAATGGATTAAAGACCTAAGTGTAAGGCCAGACACTATCAAACTCTTAGAGGAAAACATAGGCAGAACACTCTATGACATACATCACAGCAAGATTCTTTTTGACCCAGCTCCCAGAGAAATGGAAATAAGGACACAAATAAACAAATGGGACCTAATGAAACTTAAAAGCTTTTGCACAGCAAAGGAAACCATAAACAAGACCAAAAGACAACCATCAGAATGGGAGAAAATATTTGCAAATGAAGCAACTGACAAAGGATTAATCTCCAAGATTTACAAGCAGCTCATGCAGCTCAATAACAAAAAAACCAACAACCCAATCCAAAAATGGGCAGAAGACCTAAATAGACATTTCTCCAAAGAAGATATACAGATGGCCTACAGACACATGAAAGAATGCTCAACATCATTAATCTCATTAGAGAAATGCAAATCAAAACTACAATGAGATATCATCTCACACAGGTCAGAATGGCCATCATCAAAAAATCTAGAAACAATAAATGCTGGAGAGGGTGTGGAGGAAAGGGAACACTCTTGCACTGTTGGTGGGAATGTAAATTGATACAGCCACTATGGAGAACAGTATGGAGGTTCCTGAAAAAACTACAAATAGAACTACCATACGACCCAGCAATCCCAATACTGGGCATATACCCTGAGAAAACCATAGGTCAAAAAGAGTCATGTACCAAAATGTTCATTGCAGCTCTATTTACAATAGCCAGGACATGGAAGCAACCTAAATGTCCATCGACAGATGAATGGATAAAGAAGATGTGGCACATATATACAATGGAATATTACTCAGCCATAAAAAGAAATGAAATGGAGGTATTTGTAATGAGGTGGATGGACCTAGAGTCTGTCATACAGAGTGAAGTAAGTCAGAAAGAGAAAAACAAATACAGTATGCTAACACATATATACGGAATCTAAGGAAAAAAAAAAAAAAAAAAAGCCATGAAGAACCTAGTGGCAAGACGGGAATAAAGACACAGACCTACTAGAGAATGGACTTGAGGATATGGGGAGGGGGTGGGGTGAGATGTGACAGGGTAAGAGAGTGTCATGGACATATATACACTACCAAATGTAAAATAGATAACTAGTGGGAAGCAGCCGCATAGCACAGGGCGATCAGCTCGGTGCTTTGTGACCACCTAGAGGGGTGGGATGGGGAGAGTGGGAGGGAGGGAGATGCAAGAGGGAAGAGAAATGGGAACATATTGTATATGTATAACTGATTCACTTTGTTATAAAGCAGAAGCTAACAAAAAAAAAAAAAAAAAAAAAAAAACAGGTTAAGTTAAAAATGTCTATGAGACATCCAAGTGGAACCGGCAAGATGATAAGTATAAAAATCTTAGACTCGGTGTAGAATTTATTTATTTATTTGTTTGTTTGAGAAGTACCTAAAACCATTGGAATGGCTGAGATTACCTAGAGAGAAAAACAGAGAGAAATGGCAAATCGATTTTAACGAGACTAAATTTCGTGATTGTAAGCGTCAAAGTGGGCTCTTCTCTCATCTGGAACATAACACTGACTGAATTCGCCTACTGGAAACTCAAAATCTTCAATAGAAAGGGCATCACTAAGATAAAAGTCTCTTTTGTTGATGATCATTATGCAACAATAAGTTTTGTATTGCTTTCTTTCCAGAAATGTAAAGGAAAACATTGAGTAACATGTTGGTTGTTTAGAACTTTATTAGAGCTGTAGTATAAAAATTCCAAAAGTGTGTCAGTACAGTCAAACGAGAATCTAGTTCAGCAATGAATATTAAAGAAAAAAAGACTGAGTTAATTTTCCATTTTTGATCACTGGTATATGGCATATATGATGATAATGTAATATTAGTATTTCTTAATACCTATTTTTTATTTTAAAAAAGTCTATATTGTACATACACATACCTTTTTGATTACAAAAAGAGGGATAAAATGGAAAGTATAAATTTCATGATAAAATGTTTCTGTGGCATTCAAAATATATTGAAGAAAATGTCCCAAAGGTTTCTGAAATACTGCATGGTATAAAATTGCTTGACATGCTTATTTTGGAAACATTAGCATAATGGAATACAATCAACAGAATCTAATAATTACAGCAAATCCAAGTAATTCCCATAAGTAAACATGTGCTATACATGTTATACAAATTACTATCCTGTAAAATGCTTAATTGCATTCTATGTAAGGCAATTCATCAGAAAACAAGACCATCTCACTTTACTCTCGAGAACATTTCAGAATTTATCTAACAGTAATAGCAATAAAGGACCAAATCTCCAAATACATGCAAGACCAAAGACTGGCACGACGAATATGTAATGTATAGTGACCTTCCACTCATATACAGTCAAATAGTTTCTAAGAAGAAGGTTTAAGTGATAGCAAGAAAGAGGTTTCAAACTGAGGATTCCAGTAAAAAATACTAATAAGTAATATGAGAATTACCTCTGGCTTGGGACTTCCCTGATGGCGCAGCGGTTAAGACTCCACATTCCCAATGCAGGGGGCCCGGGTTCCATCCCTGGCCAGGGAACTAGATCCCACACACATGCCACAACTAAGAGTTCGCACACCACAACTAAGGAGCCCACGTGCGGCAATTAAGACCTGGCGCAACCAAATAAGTAAATAAATAAAATAGAAAAGAAAATTACCACTGGCTCACATTTTTAATGTCTTTAATGTGTGTTTATGTAAATACTTGTTAAATAAACTAAAATGACTTAATGATTTTTTTCATTTCTACAGTAAATTTCCAAGTTAATCAATGAATGAATATATATCTTGTGTGGTACCAAATAATTCAACATGTTACATGTACTTACTTCACGCCATTAGCCTGTCTGACTTCATCCAATCCTGTCCCTACAAATTACACTTGCAGAAACAAATGGAGGAACAGAACATCACCAAAAGAAACTATCCCTTCATCCTTCTTCTCCACCTCTATCCAAGAAACACCTTTAAATAAAATTATGATGTCCGGACTAGACTGATTCCAAACCGAGATGATTAAAGTTTTATCTTGTGAATAGACTCAATAGGGGATTATATTTCTCTCCTGACTCCATTAATGTCTATTTTATCAGTACCTTATAAGTTAATAAGATACGTGGTGAATAGCAATCTCTCCATAGGTTTATTCTTCTAAGCAAAGGAAAACTTAAGTTAATCACAGCTTCAAAATATTATACAATAAAACTAATTTAATTACACTTAGCAATGGCCACTAGACTCATTAAAATGTTAATGGAGCTTATAATTATTAAATTGCTTAATTATTGCTAATAAGAATAAATGACAAAATAAAATTTAAGTACAAAACAAAAATGCCCTCAGGTAATTTTTCTCAGCTTCAATCCCATTTGACATTGTACGTGAATATCCTAAGAAACATGGCAGATTTGAGACTTGTGACAAAGGACATAGCATTGAACAGTATTCCAAATAAATGTCTTTATGTCTAGCAAAGGCAATCAACTGCTTCATATAAAATTCCACAAATTATTTCCATACACTAATGAATTATTGATTAGAAACACAGAAATATTATTAACAGAAATGGCATTCTGATATTTTGATAACTGTACTCTGCTTAGCAAAGTATATATTTACACGTAAGTATATTTTTATAGCAATTAAGTGAGTCTCAATATATTTGAAATTCCATATCCAATTATTTTTATCTTTTAGGTTTATGGTTTGCTGAAATAAAGTTCTAAAATAAATAATATTTGCTTTGAGGTATTTAGATAAATTAAAATTAATTTTATTTTTAGACAATTAGATGTATCTAGGGCTATTATAAAACTGGGCTCAGCAGTCACTCCTTTAGAGAAAAAACTGTAATTAAATAATGGGAAATTATTATACACACACACACACACACACACACACACACACACACACACACACACACACACACACACATAAGGTTGGCCAAAAAGTTCATTCGGGGTTTTCCATAAGATGTTATGGAAAAACCCAAACGAATTTTTTGGCCAACCCAATATATTCTTTACAAAGGTTACTGGCTACTTAATGTTCACTTGTATATCAGTTCCATTGATGAATTAAGAAACATGAACAAAACTAGGTCTTGCCATTCCTCTGAAAGACCCATAAAATGACATTGCGCTTTGCGTCACAGTTTGAGGAATAACAATGAAAAATCTTCTGTCTCCCCAAACTTCGTGATGGTCTTGGAAACTTATAAAATAGAGTTGATCTTCTTTTCTCAACTTAATGAGCCTTAGAAACTTAGAAGCATTCATTTATTTCTATTTATTTTTTATATTGCAGTTGTAAACCTGAAATGGTCAAGGACTGTTCTAGCAACACAACCTTAGTTAGTATCAGGGTTCTGTCTAACAGCTAAAGGCTCTTAACTCCCAGACTTGAAGTATTTCTTTTACACTGAGCAGCTGTGCCAGACATAAGTACTAAGAAACCACGTGGTGACCAGGCACCCGGAACACAGTCGCCATTCCTCCTGTCTGGTGCCTGCATGGCTTGCACTCTGCCTGTCTCTTCTGCTTCATCCCACTTACCCTTTCTCTTGCTCAGTATTTTCCAGCCACCTTCTTTTCTTTCTGTAAACAGCTCAGACTTGCTGTTAAATCTCAGGGCTGTTGTACTTGTTGCTCTCTCTACTTCTAATAATACTTTTCCCACAGATTTCCCCCTGATCGCCTCATCATTCCATCAGCTCAAATGGCACCTCTCAGAGAAGCCTTCTCAGACTGTCCTGCATGAGACAGTCAACTACCCCCCTATCCCAGCCAATCTTGTACATGGCCCCGTTATAATTTATCCATACCACTTACCCCTATCTTAAATTGCTTTATACATTCGCGTACAAGTTTAATATCTGTTTCCTTCCATTAGGACGTTAGATCCTTCAAGGCAGAGGTGTGGTCTCTGTTGTCTGCCGTGGCAGCCCCTGAATCCAAGGATGCTTAGAACGTGGTGGGCAATAAATATGTGTGACTGCTCTTGTTGAAAACGCAGCTGACAGTGAGGAAGCGTAGCACACAGTTTATTCACTTCGCAATCCTGTGCTGCTGTAGCTGCCTTTTAAAAAGCTAATTGTAGGGCTTTCTATGCAAGGTCATCGCTTTTATCCACTCTAAAACGTATCTCGTTAGCTTCAACTCATTTGTCCAGACCTGATGAGGTTATTATTGATTCTAATTGTCCAAGTTTTCTCCTCTATAAAATATGTTTCATATCGACCACATAAAATTGTTGTGAAGTACTTAAAAATTATATTAGATACTTAAAACCATACTTAAAGGCACTTACAAAGTAAATGGTGCCAAGTGCATATTAAGTAACTTCTGAATAGTAGGCATTGTAACTACTATGAATAAAGAGATTAGCTGTAGTTTTCAGCCATCTCTCCATTTATAGTTATGGCAGATGAAGTACAAGCATATTATCACTTAATGCAAACAAAATATGTGTTTAAGTCACTATTTTATAAGCACCCATATACTTTCACAAAACTGAGAGAAAAAAATCCCTGCTAATGAATACGGAGCTAGGATTCATGATATAAACCGACTCGCTACCACAACAGGCAGAGAGACAATGGAGATGCAAGTTCCAAATGTCTGCCATTACCAGGCCTCATGTTTGCCCTACAAGAAGCATCTCTGCCAATACGGGTAGTTAAATCTCCATGGACCATTAACTGCTGGCCTCCTGTCTGACACAGACAGCAAGGATACTATTTGTAATCATTTACATCATGAATTCTACACATAGCTCCTATGAACAGGAATTCTGTGTTCAACAGCTCATTTCATTGGGTCACTGATCAACCACTGTGTCAGAGTTTTAGATACAACCCTGTTTGAATGTGGAGCCAAAGAATAATGAGATGTGAACTCCAGTACTGGCCACCTGTCATTCCCCTAGGCTATCAGATGACATCTAACATACAGTTGTTACTAGCTTAATAAAATATACCTACTTCAAAAACTAAAGTCAACATAAATGATAAAAATCATGTTTTACATACGATTTCTTAGAACGCAATAGACACGTTTAAACTTAGCTAATAGAAATCATAGCACTAACGACAATGTGTTATTTTGTCCCCTTTCTGAGGAACTGAAGCTCTAATTATGAGATATTTGGGCCCCGAATCTATGATTACTTTAGGATACATTTCAACTTCTTCACATAATATTATGGTTTCAGAGAAGTGCATCCCTATAGGGTAGAGATGGGGTGAGGAAACAAAGTCGTCTCTATGGCAATGGGCTAAAGAACACATGGGAAGCCCACAAATACCCACCAAATTATCAACTCTGACAAGATGCATTAACTGTAAGAGCTCAATACGTGTATCGATGGATCAATTAAAGCACCTACTGCGTGCTTGTCATGTGCATCAACAGCCATACCTGTTCCAGTAAAAAACATCGGAATGCCGGTTGACTCTCAGCATTCATGTCCACACCAGTGAGGCGTGGGGATGGGTGCAACTGGTACCCCATTTGTGTCTAAGGTGTTTTTTCAGTTGGTTGATTTTCATGGTTAACTTTACTGAGATAAACTACTTTCTCAGTAGCCTCTGTACTCTCTCAAGTAAGCAAAGCTTTCTGAAAGAACAAAAATTAAAGCCATTAGCAGAAAGGGCAAATGCATGATAGATCTAAAGGACATATGAGGTTCATATTTGTGTTTTGTGTTGTCAAATGCCAGTAAAATGCTTAAAGCAATAAAAGACATCAAAGGCAATATCCGTCTTACCTTGGTGCTGGTGTTAGGGCTTCATTCTAATTTAAAGAGGGGGAAAAAAAAAATAACCCAGAACTCTTGGGGGTAAGATGTGTTTGCCTTACCTGACTGTATTTCAAGAATATATAGTGAAAGAATCATAGGTAATTTTCAGAGTTAGAAATTTGACATACAGGAGGGAAGGGAAGTTGTATTTCAGAAAAGAGAAATGCATAAAGAGACAGTCCAAGAGACTAAACTTAAATCTTCATCTATAATGACTAATTATTAAAATGAATAAATTATCATTATAATTTTTAAATGTGTGTGTAATTTGAGATGAAAAAAGAGTAACTAAAGAACCAGTAAGTACACCTGAAGAGTGATCTACCTGTCAGATGTACACATATAACTACTTAAATCCATCACCTTGCCCAGTCTGTATAATACAAGAAATTTTTGTCATCGACATTTAAATGCAAACCAATCTAATCGAGCAACTAAAGACACATATTCCTAGAAGGGAAAAAATGTTGTGAATAATTTGAATAGGATCTTTACCTGGTAAACCACTTTCACTGTGTTAATCAGAAAAACGACTTTAATATGTATCCAGCTGTGCCTTGGCTGTGGGATCCTAGGAAAGAAGCACTCCCTTTTCCTCTGTATTCCTACAGTGTCAGAGTACAGCGATGAATCGCACAGCCCTCCCCAGCTGCTTACCGCAGGGAAGCACCAGCGTTCTTAGTTAGAAGGTGTTTTGCAGCCGCCTTGGGAGCGGCTGCAACCAGTCTGGAAACGGCAACTATCAGAGAAACAGTGAACATGGACATCCAGTTAAGATCTGTTTACACTAGCCACAAGCAGAAAAGCTTTGCGAATATAGCCAATCTGCCTCTGCACTACTGCAGGAAACCCGAAGGAGAGGAGAGGACCTTTTAATGAGACACCGTGGTGCTTCCCCTACTCAAGGCCAGATGAGGCAGATTGCTCTGATTCCCCAAATCCCTGTTCCCCCCACTGCTGGCTGCACATTCCGCCTGTGACGGGCTGACAGAAGGAAAGGACGGGTTGAAAAGCCATGACAATTGCTAGCAATGAGAAATGCCTCGTCTTCCTACAGCCAAACGTAGGGTAGAATATAACCAACCCTTCCAGTTTTCATTTTCTCCAGAGGAAGGAGCAGAAAAGCTGAGCAAGTTCTTTTGTATTTTAGAGCAACATATAAATAGAAGAGCTGTACAGAATCTCCCGATGCCTGCCTGATACTCGGCGCCTGTCTGCAGTGAGACGCAATCCACCATGGACCTCAGGTAATTACGACTGAGAGTAAAAGGGTGGAAAGGGACAGATCCCAAGGTATTCATCACTTCTTTTGCAGATGATTCAGGAACCAGAAGTCAATCATTTAGATTCAAAAATCCCAGAAAGGATTGGTAAAACGGAGTCATATCATCCATATGACAGGAGGTAGTAATGGTAGGGGGCAGACTGCAAGAAGAAAGAAGCTAAGGCTGCATGGTGTGTGGGGTAATTCCTCCAGAAAGAGGAATAGCAATGCGCCAACCAGACCACTAACAGGAAAGAGGGCAGATTTTCAGAGGTTTGGTTAATGAAACTGGCAACACACAACAGTAAGACACTGAGGACAGTAGAATAAGAGACACCTACGGTATTCTGAACGTTCCACCTCTCCACCTCTGTACTCGACATAGAATCGCACAGGCGATCCTCAGAAGGTTGGTGGGAATGGAAATCCCAAAAAGTTACCAGATGACAAGCATGGCAACAAAAGCTGTGACCCCAATGCCAGGGCCAACTTTTTAGCGGATGGATTCCATTCACATATATTTCTTTCTCTTGACGCAGCTCTTAGAGAAGCAATTTAACTCCATATGCAATTAGGTAAAGGACCCAAATGCTGAAACTTTTAAACAGCTAAAACCTTAATATGCAAATTCAGAAGACTCCTCTGCAGGCTGAAAGTATCTGAGTACAGTATACTACAGTGCCTTGAGGGGAAAATCGTGCAGTCCTTTATCATCACAAAAACTAGTTAAATGCTTGAAAAAGTTTGGTATTGCCATAAAAAAGCACCCTCTACCCCACCTCCCTTGACAAACGCTTCATTTTATAAAAGCTTCTGTATCTTACTCTAGTATCAAGAAACACGGAGGGAGCCGGAGTATGAAATCTCTACTGCTTAAAGAGGGGAAACAAAAAGCAAACGACTGAGCTATGGTAACTTACACTGACGAGATGAATTTCCCAGAGAGAAAGCTAACCAAATTGTGTAAATGGTATACAAGAAATCGGGGAGCGTACAGCTGCTTTTTTTTTCCCCCTGTCTGCCCAAACCTATTCAGAATGCAACGGTTCCCTTTGCAGGTGAAACACATTAGCTAACAAAGGTGTCATTAGTTTCTCTTAACGTACTTGGAATAATTCGCAAGCCAACAGCGCTCACCGGTGGCGGTTCTCACAGGACACTGGCATTCCTCCCCTCCAGCATTGCATCTGCTCAGAGATCTCATGCATGCAGCCTAACTCTGCTGCCCAGAAGTTATCAGCCTGGTAAAGACATGAGGGGTCACGACCCTGCAGGCAAATGTTAAAGAACAAATTTCGTGGTGCATCTCTAGCAGCACGTTGCATTAAAACTGAATTTTTAAAAAGACTTCAGCAACGCTCACACCTGGACAACTGCCCATTGAGGAGGGGCTGAATCACACCATCCTTTCCGGCCCTGAATATTATAGACAGAGAGTGAATTTGCTTTTCCTTATGTAAAATGGGATGTTTTTAAAAAATTAGTAATTTCATTACATTCCGGCATTATTTCTAGTAGTTTTAGGGGCGAGAAGGGTAATAGATGGTTTAGCTTCATGAACAGGTAGAAAATAATAGAGTTGGTGTTCAAATTCACCTGATCAGAAGCATGAACAGATGTGATCATTACTTACAAGAGACTTTAAACGTTCCTGTTAGAAGGGGCAGTTAGATGAAGGTGTCTCACAGAGAAGGGAGGAGGATATAGTGATGAGTTTCAAAGTAGCTTTATGTGGTGTAGTTAAAACTTGAGAGAAGTTTCTGAGGGACGTGTTTCAGCTAATTTCTGCTTTTCCTACTCACTCATCCAAGGAAGTTTTCCTCCAAGGCATACATTACGCGTTTTCCTCAGTTCCTGAGAATAGTTTTCTTACTTTTACATCTCAAAAAGAACTTGAAATAGTCTCCCTCTGTTGGTATTGGGCAGATAGAAACATAAACAGAAGAGATAGATACTGATACATACAAAGGGGTGTGGTTTCTATTTGGGTAAACTGCGGTACGTAACATCAGATATTTCGTAGGTAATAGGAACCCGTGTTTTAACTATAATTGTGATCATTTTAAAACCAAGAAGCTGGCTGGTATAAGAATCTCTGGGGACTTTGGCTCCTGTTGGCTTGGCATTCCTTTTATAGGAGGTGAGATGAAAATCTTTCACTCTAGTCTGAGTGTGAATTTTTTGTTTTTTTCATTTATAACAGAAAAATGAGGTTATTTCTTCCATTAGCAGATCATTCTATGACATTTCTATGATAGTCAAGATAATATATGTGAATAGTCTTGAATCTCTTCATATGTGGGAATATCAAACGCCAAGTGAGATCACCCCAAATACTGTTTTAAGACTGAAAATTAACTTCTAATATTTAATGTCTTTTACCCATACACAAAATTTAATAACAGCTTTTTAAAAGCAGTGCTTCACTTTCCTAAGGCACTTCTGAAAATGCTTTGAAAGTCTAATGTATAAATGTCTGACATACAGAAGTTAATATCCTTATTAAATTTATGGGAAAGTAATTATTACACAGTCACTAATTTTTGCAGTTGAAGATTAGCAACACCTTCCCAGGAGGGGGCAGATGAGAACTTTCACTGATGTTCACTGGGAACTGGGAAATAGAGAACATAATTCAAGCACCTTCTTTCCCTCAAGCCTGTCGGGGCTGAGGCAGCCTGGAATCATGGAGACCGCTGGCTGGACTGTTAGATCCCTAGGGCAGGACTTCGGGTGCAGAGAAAGGGGTCAGGCTCAGCCTCAGTCCCAGGCAGTCTCTGTCTGTCTGTCTCTGCCACCTAACTCTTCCCCTACAGGTGAGGAAACTCCTTTTGTTGTCTGTCACATTGGAGGGACCATGTTCCCCAAGCATGCGACAGCCTCGAAATATCTGTTCAACGACAAAGATCACTTCTGTGTGAAAAGAGCAATTTGAATATGTCAATATATGTGAAAGCATCTACTGTGTGGCATTCAAATATCTAGAAGTTTGAAGTAATTTACATATGGAATTGGGTGGTCATGAAAGAAGTTGTAATAAAGTATCAAGTAAGATATTGTTTCACTTTTGATTTTATATATATATATATATATATATATATATATATATATAAAGTAAATGAGACAGAAAATCAATCCACAGATCAGCCTCATTAGGCCACAAACATTATATAATTTTAATAGACATGGGAGAGCATATTATCTATGTATTTTCTGAAAAAAATGTTTACTTCTATTGTTCTCTAAACCTCCATTCTTGTAGTAAGTCCCATGTCTCAAAAAAAAAAAAAAATCACCCTGTCTACTTCGTGCACAAATCATTTCCTTAGTTATAGTGAGTACTGAAAGGAAAATTATTTCTTCTAAACTGAAATTCAAAAATAATATGTTTACTAAGTACATACTATAAGTCAATGACTATGACACACATTCACATGCATTAGCTTTTTCTATGGTATTTTCATTTGAAAACTGTTTTTCTGTTTCAAATTTCCTAGAACTTGAGAAAAAAAGTAACTGAGAAAAATGTCTTTAAAATTCAAACTAGGTGTGAAATCTTGAACGTTTATATACATTATTATGTTTTATATAGGAGATAAGTATATATAATATACCATGTATATAAAATGTAAGACAACAAAGAACTTTTCTTCAAAAAATGAACAGGAGAAATCTCTACATGGTGTTTGAGACTACAGTCTGACCTGAGTGTTCTTATTTGGAATTTTAGAATATTAACTGTTCACAGTTTAGAGACGATTTTAAGAAGTTGCACAAAACAGGTAAAAAGCATTTCTCAAATGAATTCATTCTCTGATAAGGAAGGTCTAGATTTCAGCTTTCTATTTTCTAAACAGGCTCGAAATTAAGATCAAATTTTAATGTTGACATTGAAAAATATTATCCATCAATCATCCATAGGAATTAATGGCCTAATGCCTCGAAGTATCCTGTTTTATTAACATTTGTTTTACTGTGGTTCCAAGGACTATGTTTATTATGTGCCTGTAATTACATCAAGAGCTCACAGATTTCATTTGTTTTCTCTAGTTGATTTTCAATCCAAGTCCCAAGTCCTTTGAGAACTAGGCAACACTGCTGCCACTATAGGACTTGGGTGCTTCTTGAAGAAATGCACATTAACGTGGCAGTTTTAGAATAATGCCCAACAGTCCTGTCACTCAGACCAGGATTTTTGAAGAATACTCTGTGTTTTCCCGCAATATGATCTATCAATGCCCCACAGAATTTGTGTGTCTGTCTGTCTCTCACGGGGAAAGAGAGAGAGACAGAGAGGAGACAGAGAAAAAGAGAGTAAGAAAAATCGACAGAGACAGAGAGAGACTTCTTTATAGATCAGGAAAAGACACTAAAGTCATTTCTTGCCCTTCCTCAGCAAAGGGCTTCTTTGCATGAGGTTCATGGCAGCTCAGCAGAAAAAGGTCAGTAATTTCCTCACCCCTGATTCTATTTGACTAGACTCCAGGGAAAGCTGCTTGAGGTATAATCCCTCTGCCAAGATGCAGTGAACGTAAAACCCTTACTGCTTTCTCCTGTGGTTACAATTCATAAAGCCAATCCTGAAGACAAGCCGTAGTCTGTTGTCTGTAGTAAGAATTGTAAATGAATTGCTGAGACATCCTGCTTAGGGAATTCCGTTAAAAGAGGTTAAGTGTAAATTGCCCTTTGGATTAGTCTGAATAACCCCATTATAAAAGTTGCTGAAACTAGTAGGCTGAAATTAAAGTTTCAAGAAAAAAAAAAGAAGAATGCACTTTTGGAAGGCAATGAAGAAATGTAAAACCAGGCTTATGTTCTCAGTAAATACTTATAAAATTATATCCATTAACAGCTTCAGTAATAACATCTTATTACCAGAGAAAAGGAAGTGAACCAAAAGTTCATTTTAGAAAATAAATTCTAAATTACTACCAATCTAAAGAAATGTATTAGATTACTAAGAGCATATACTGTTCTCATAGTACAAACTACATGACTCAAATATATTACAGTATTTCTCAAAAAAATCAGTAAAACCATATTCAAATTAAAATATAACTACAGTTTCAAAATTTCTAGGTCTTTATGATTCTGATTTTTAAAGCATGACCTCATTCCAACACATAAGGGAAATACTATAATTAAGATTGCCTGCCTTTTAAAAAATTTCATACAGAATGAATAATTTTACAATGTTAATATACTGTTACACATAGGAATTTTAATAATAGTTGTACAGAAGTATAATGAAAAATAATGGTCCCTGCTGTATCCTTACCCATCCCCAGTGCTGCTTCCCAGAGGCAAACACGTTTAACTATTTTTTCCTTTTAGTTCCTCTGGTAGTTACTTCCATATCTCTGGGTAATTTTTTGATTCATTAATATTAATCACGATTTTTATATACATATATATATATATATATATATGTTTCTGCTATGATAGATGAGAATTAGCTGATTTCCTTTTCTTCTTTCCTACCACGCACTCATTTTTACGTTGCTATTTTAATTCAATTTGTGTTTACTGTTTGGCTTTTCAGAATACAATTAAAATTGTGTCTTAGGTAATCAAGCTTACAGTTTGTAAGATGCAGAAATTATTAGGGCTCCTGCTTTTCCTTCTACCTCTCCTTCCCATGTGTGTCAGCTGCCCTTAACTTTATATTTTAATGGTTGATAACATATGCACTGCTTTGTATTTAACAGTCACATTGTTACAAATTGACTCAAATACTGAAAATCACTTAGCAGCATTGATACCATTTTGATTATGAGAATACTGTACACTACAAAAGCCAGTCAAGGGCTAAGATGTCCTTCTCTATGGCAAAATAGTCAGGACCTTTCTGCCCTTCCAGAGAGACAGTTCAAACGGATTCCCCTCACTTCTCTGGAAGTCACTCAAAATACATTTCCCTCATGTTTGACGATGAATTACTGGCATAGTTTTATTAATTTATGAATTTATTATGTATATATTATTTTTAAAAGTATAAAATTTCTTGTTGGGATAAGAAATACCATGTTACTATTACCTTTCAGATTCTCATTCATTCTGTTTGATATCCATTTCATAATATTCCTTTAAACTCAGTGACTTCCTTTTCTAATTTAATCTTATTTATTTCATAGTTGGACCATGACTATTTGAATAGCTTTTCTTCTTCCTGAAATTTCCAGGCACTTTGTTTTATTATTATATTTTGCACCTTTCTTTATACTCTAAAATTGCACTATTATGCATTTCAGCTGGGACGTTTTTATTCTCTCCATTTGATGGGAGGATTTAAAGTCATACATCTTTCTTTCTCTGGAAAGGTTTTCTTGTATTATTTCTCTGATAATTTTTGTACTTTTGTTTTCTCTGTAGTTCTTTCTGGAACTTGTATCAGTTGAACATTGGATTTACAGGATTGACCCTTATGTATCTTATAGTTTCATATTGACCTCATGTTGTCTTTTTTTAAAAATCATGCTACACTACATTCTGGGGAACTCAATTTTCTTCCACTTGCACCATTTTTTAAAAAATCAATTATTTTTAAATTCTAAAAAAAATTTTCTTCTTTTCTGACTGTCCACTTTTCATAGCATCCTTTTTTAGTCTTGTGCATACACCACCTTTTCACGTTTCTCTTAGGTTATTTTCAAAGAGTTTCACATTTCTGCACATCTTGTAAGCAGAAGCGTGGGCATCCTTCACTCCACATTATCTTTTCAAGAACGTTTGTATAGCAAAAAGCTGTGGAAGATATAGTCTCCCTTTGGAACAAAGGGAAGGTCTGTTTACTGTCTAGTATAATAAAGATAATGTTGATTTACTCTGATGCAAATGTCAAGCAGACTTATTGCCCATTGTAAAAACTCCCAAGACCAGAGTTTCTCTCCTGTAACTCAACCCGTTGTATGGGAAGGCATCACTTGGCAGTACTTGCATCAACTTCTGGGGATAAAGGCTTAAGGAATTGGTGAAAAAAATGTGAATATTCTGTCCACAGCTATTGTTGTGAGTAATTAACAGTCCTTTACCTCTGACTCAGAAGTCTCATGTCTCTTTTCAGCATCCACAAAATCATGGCAGACTAGTCAAGGTGAGTAGGATAAAATCTCAGACCCGTCAAAATTCTTGACACATTATCTTTTAAGTTATCTTGTGCTCTTTTTATTATTTCTCCTTCCTCTGGAGTCAGTTTCTTTGTGGTTAATCATTTTTGTTGCTGTTGTTGTTTGTTTTGTTTTCTTCTGTTCTTCAGGCTTCCCTCAAATGTCTGGTTTTTATTTATCTGTTTATATTTAATATTAGGAGAAACAGGAGAGAATTTGGCATCTGACTGGGCCTGTGAGGGGCTTGAAATTGGCAAGCATTTGAGGAAAGGTAGCAGAGAATTTAGATATTTTGCTGCAGTCGGAGTAAAGGGGTCAGAAGCCTAATTGCCAAATGTGCAGACTTGTGTTCTGGGACATTCACACTTCTGCTGGTCTGGTTTTCAAAAAGTAGTTTAGAGAAATTGTTTTGTTTTGTTTTCCCCCCTTGATGGTAGAGGTTTGGCTGCTGGGTCTTGTGTAAAGGGTGATGAGAGTAAGCCAGGTTTGATGAGAGTAATTCTTTACCATGTAAGTCTACAATCAAGCCAGTATAAGTATGCACAATATCTCTTTGTTTAAAAATAAATGAGATACACACACACACACACACACATATATACACACACACAATTTTTGTTAATGTTCAAAATGTTAGTGGTGTTCATTATAAAGAACTCACCCATAAACCCATAATACGGTGTTACTAAGTTTCTCCTATGGAGAACTAACTACTTCAGACTTACCTCTTTTCTCTGACATCTATTTATCTAGTCACCCCTATAACAATGTCTAAATGAAATAAGAGACTGGAGTAAGTTCATGAAAAACATTAGAAACCCCAAATGCAAACGTTCATTATTTTCCCATCTGTTCAGTAGCTTGTTTTGCTTCGATTTCTTTCTTTTGACTTGGATGATGTGAGGCATACTTCTGACTGAAGGTTATTAGCAACCTCGAGCTCCTGAGCATTTTAAACTCACATCCCAATGATTCAAGTTGTCTCACCGATAAACTACTAAAGGAAAATATTCATATTTAAAGTAGAAACGTTTCTGTATTGTGTCACTTGGAGGGATAATTTTAAGAGTTTAAATATGCTTATTATTTATTTATTTTTTTTATAAGTTTTTTTTTTTTTTTTTTTTAAAGATTTATTGATTGATTGCTACGTTGGGTCTTCGTCTCTGTGCGAGGGCTTTCTCTAGTTGCGGCAAGCGGGGGCCACTCTTCATCGCGGTGCGGGGACCGCTCTTCATCGCGGTGCGCGGGCCTCTCACTAACGCGGCCCCTCCCGTTGCGGGGCACAGGCTCCAGACGCGCAGGCTCAGCAGTTGTGGCTCACGGGCCTAGTTGCTCCGCGGCATGTGGGATCTTCCCGGACCAGGGCTCGAACCCGTGTCCCCTGCATTGGCAGGCACATTCTCAACCACTGTGCCACCAGGGAAGCCCTAAACATGCTTATTATTTTATATGCTAAAGGATTCCCCCCCTGGAACATTCAGTAGTAAATCTTTATACTTAAACCTTCCAAAGAAATAGTGATTTTAACCTTGTCATTTGTATGTTTGATGATCCACAAACTCTAGGGTCAGACGGATTTACTTAATTTCATGTCATTATCTCGTATTTTACTCACGTTAATCTAAGTAATTCTTCTACCACCTCAAGCCAGTCTTAGAAGTATTCGCACTTCAGTTAAGACTTTTAAGTGTTTTTAAACGGTCATTTAGCCATATTACACCTTAATTGTTTGTGTTACCCTTCCATGAAATGTTTCCAAATGATTTTTACTCTGCCTGAGGGGATGGAAAAGGCCTTGTATAAAGGCGTCAAGTTATGTAGAATTATTTGATGAATTACAAGGACCAGCAGGGTTTCTTCCTAAGTCTTCATTAGCATTATACTTGATCCAACTAACCAAAATTTTATTTCCCCCTATTACCTTGAACGACACTGACCGCTAAAGGTGTCAGAATTCTTCTGTTTCAAGACAACACAAATTTCAGTACATTCATTTATTGTCAATTTGAACCAATTTTGGTAGAAATCTTGCTAGTATACTCTTTCCCAATGTCTTAGAATTTTCTTCATCTATCAATGTGTATATTTTAACAGAAACTTACATTTTATTTATTTTTTCCTACAGCTGTAATATTTCTCTGTGATTACGTAAGGGTCTCACCATCTTTATTTTTATTTAATACACATTTCAAATTAAATCAACCATTTTCTTCAAGTACGTATTGATCACTTTTTATATGTGAGGACTGATACTAAGAAATTCATGTTTTTGCCGGTTAGAACCTTACGATGCGGTTTCGCTGATCAGAAGATTATACTGTTTAACACTGTTTAATGTCACCTTTCTGTCCCAACTCTGATCATTTATTTACTATAATAGTCTCCCAGCTGGTTTCCTGACCTCCAGGCTTGGCCCTTGAACTGATTCTCCATTCTGCTAACAGTAATCCTGCAAAATCAAATGTGACACTTCATATTTCAAACTCTTCAAACTTTCAAACTTTTCAAACTTTCAAAACTTCAAACTCTTTGCATGGCTCCCCCTCTAAAGCTGTTTAAAATCTACACATTGTTATTTCTTTATCCTTTCCTTTACTGCAACAGTCATAAAAACTGCTTGAAAATCTTCAAACATACCATTATTATTCCTGTTTACAAATCTCCCTACACCCTAGCCCTTCTGCTTCAACCACCCTTCAGCAGTAGTCTTTCTCAGTTAAGACCCTACTGGATCTGGCCCTAGGCTACGGCTCTGACTACAGTTCCTACCCCTTCTTCCATGTATTCATTCATTCATTCGTTCATTCATTTACTGCACCACAGTTTACTGACCTCCACATTTTTCCTCAAAAATATCAAGTATGTTCCTGTCTCATGGCCTTGACCTTTGCAGTTTTCTCTGCCTGGAATGCCCATCCCTATTTGCAGGTTTCCTCTCTCCTCTCAGTATCATCTCCTCAGAGAGCCTTCCAGATCATCCTTTATAGAACACCATTATGTCCACAACTATTTATGTGAATAGTGGGTAGTTTTTTCTCTATGGTCCTTATCAACACCTAACATCATACGTAACTTATTTATCGTCTGCTTCTTGTTCATGAATGTAAGCTTTACGAGGACATGGACTCGACCTGTTTGACTGACAGTGGTATCCTTAGTAATTCATCCAACACTTAATACTTGGAGGGGTTCAGCAAATTTTTGATGAATGAATGAAATGAATGTGAATTTTTACTTGCCCTTCAAGATCCGCTTTCAGTATTACTTCATTTATCAAAACTCACTTGATATCCCACACTACAAACTGACTTATACTATTTAACTACTCAAACTTGTATAATACACGTCTTAATATTATTTTCCTTAATTGACGTGGAATGCTATTCATCCTTTTCAATAGCAAAACACTATGACAAATATTTAAGACCATGAAATTAAGAGCTGATTTTCTAAGAAATATTTGTATGGGACAGAATAGAGGGCCCAGAAATACACCCACATGAATACAGTCAACTGTTTTTTGACAAAGCAACAGTCTTTTCAACAAATGGTGCTAGAACAATTGGACATTCATAGGCAAGAAAAAAAAGAAGTATGTAGACACACCTTACACCCTTCAGAAAAATTAATTCAAAATGGGTTATGGTCCTAAATGTAAAACACAAAACTATAAAAATCCTAGAAAATAACATAGGAGAAAATCAAGATGACCTTGACTATGGCAATGACCTTTTCAGTGTAACACCAAGGCATGATTGACAAAAGAAATAATTGGTAAGTGGGGTTTAATTAAAATTAAAACTTCTGTGAAAGACAATGTCAAGAAAATGAGAAGATGACAAACCACTGACTCGGAGAAAATATTTGTAAACAACACATCTGATAAAGGACTGTCACCAAAATATACAAAGGACTCTTCTATCTCAATAAGAAAACAAATCAATTAAAAAGTGAGCCAAAGGCTTTAATAGACACCTAACCACAGAAGATATACAGATGGCAAATAAGCATAGAAAAACATGCTCCCCATCACAAGTCATCAGGGAAATGCAAATTAAAATAACAATGAAATACCACCGCATACCTAATAGAATGGCCAAAATCCAGAACAATGACAACACCAAACGCTGGTAAGGACCTGCAGGAACAGGAACTTTCATACTTTGCTGGCGAGAACGCAAAATGGTTCAGCCACTTTGGAAGACTGTTTGGTGGTTTCTTACAAAACTAAACATACTCTTATCATATGATCCAACAATTATGATCATTGGTATTTACTCAAAGGAGTTGAAAACTTATGTCTACATAAAAAGACTGCATGTACATGTTTATAGCAGTTTTGTTCATAAATGCCAAAAATTGGAAGCAACCAAGATGTCCTTGAGTAGATGAATGGATAAATAAACTGCGGTACATTGAGACAGCAGAAAACTACTTAGTGCTGAAAAGAAATGAGCTATCAAGCCATGAAAAGACATGGAGGAATTTAAAGGCATACTGCTAAGCGAAAGAAGTCAACCTGAAAATGCGACACCCTATATGATCCCAACTATATGATGTTTTGGAAAAGGCAAAACTATGAAGTAAAAGATCAGTGTTGCCAGGGATTGGGGAAAAAAAAGTGGGATGAATAGGCAAAACACAAAGGATTTTTAGGACGATGAAACTACTCTGTAGGATACTATAATGATGGAGACAGGTCATTATACATTCGCCCAAAGCCATATAATGTAAAACACCAAGAGTGAACCCTAATGTGGATGTATCACTGTAGGTACAGCAACTGTCACTCAAGTTCCACTCTGGCAGAGGATCTTAATAATGGGGGAAGGCAATACATGTGTGGAGACAGGTGATATATGGGAAATATCTGTACCTTCCTCTCAATTTTTCAGTGAGCCTAAAACTCCTCTAAGAAATAAAGTTTTAAAAACACTAGGATATCTCAGCAAAATGTAAATAATTAACTAAAATCCCTTTTTTCTTTAGCAATCTTACCTCCCAGTGGTAACAAACGACGCTGCAAGTGGTAGTAACCAAACCCAGAAAGTTGATGTTCCATGATTTAAATTGATTCACATCTTGGTACTGTAGGCCTTTCTCTTGAATTCATTAATCAAAAGAAGCAAGGAAAAGTGTTCATTTCTTGGAGCAAAACTGCCCATTTGTCTTCAAAATCCCTTTTTTCCCCCAAAGGTACTCAAAAGAAGAAAATGGAGGAAAAAAGGATACTTTTTTTTTCCCCCTTACACCCTTTTGGTTGGTTAGATGGTTGATTTGGACTATTAAAAAAAAAAAGGAAACACTCAACAAGACTCTCACATTTTTCTTATTTAGATGGTTTTCCTCATATTTCAATTTTATAAATATATATTTCAAGGATTAAAAGCTGTACATATATTATGAATAAAAGTAATCTTGCAAGACATTTGAAATACTTATCTTTTGAAAAAAAAAGTGAAGTTATGAAGATAACCTTTGCTTTTTTCAAAGTTTGCTTTCATGCTAAAGAAACAATGTGAACTTAAGCCAAAGGCTGAGTTAAAAAACATACTAGAGTCCACAGCCAAGTAAGATGTTTGGTGTGTAGATTTGAAAATACCTAACAATGCAATACTTTGTTAGTATGAGTTTCTATTCTTTCTCAAAGCCTTATATCTTTTATTTAACACAATCATATTAGAGGAGATTTAAGTCAGGATGTGTGAAAATAGTGATGAACATTTAACAGCCTGACCAGAAACCATGATTTCGATTGTTTGTATTTTCGCTTACCAATTCCTAGTAGCTCTGCTTTTCCTGAACTATATATTAGCAAACAACCAATGTGCTAAAATTTATATTCATCTCTGCATACGTTTTCGTCCTTGTTTTTATTTTCTTATCTACGGTTGCAACTCTAATCTTCATACTTGTGACACTTAACTATATTTCTGTAGGTTTCTCTCTCTCTTCCAGAGCTCTGAATACATTTCCAGTGGCCTATTTGCCATTTCCACTTGCCCTTTTGATTAACATATTTCAAAATGGACTTCTATTCACTCACTTTCTAAGCAGCTCCTCTACACATTTTATTATTTCTCTGCCTCACACTTTTCCCAGGTTGAAGTCTCTCAATCAGGGGTCAAAACTGGCAGCCCACGGACTGCAGCACAGCAGCAAACATGTTTTTTGTTTGTTTAATTTTCAGTTCTCATGATGTTGACCCAATATAGTGTTAACAAATAACATTTAAAAGGACCCCAGCACTGGAGGAATGGAGCAGCCGTGGAGTATAGGCAGAGACACAGATGGCCCGTTCAGCAACTTGAATGAATTCACAAACGTTCTGCCTTTTAACAGACAGTCATGGCCCTGTGCCACAGGTAAGGCTCAGGTGAGTGAACTATGGGCTACCGTTTCAGCTACCACTTGCTTCCTCGGATAGGAGGGCTGTGTAGTAAGTCGGCTGACCATCATACACGGTGGATCTGGATACAGACGCCGAGTGCAAAACCATGGGTTCAGGGTGAAGCTGTAAAAATGGCTGATTCTAACAGGTATCACGAAGATGTAGATTGTGAGGTATTAGCAGGTGCTACCTGTGAGATACAGGAACCCTGTAAGCATTGGTTGCAAATCCTGCATTGAATTACTCCAGAAGATGACCAGGAACGATGCAACCTATAACTAACTCCCTCCCTCCCCCCACCTAGGGTCCTGATTGCTCCTATGAATTTTTTTTTTTAATTGCCTACAGATGAGTTCACCAAAATTACTGATTCTGACGCACTAACCTCCAATTTGGAAATTTTTAATGGTCCCACACTGTCTACTTCCTAAAGCCACTTAGGTCTTTTAGAAAGGATCCCTGATGACAATTAACATCTCATTATTTAGGATGTACCTTCATGATCCTCATGTTTCAGTATAATTAAGACATCTGGTATTTCCTGAGAAACCCATGAGCACCTGAATATACCAGAATATTTATCCTACTGAAATTGTATCTATGCTTCAAAGAATCTCTACTTCAGACTTTTTCAGGAAGCTTTTCTTATCATTCTAAATGATTGTTAGTTCTTCCTGTTTATACTACAATAAATTTGTGTTTACACTTTACGTAGGTTATGATATTTAGCATACATTTTCTGTATTTTAGATTATGTTAAAACTTTGGAAAGTATAGAACGTTACATATTTTTCAATGTACTTGGCTTATTTTGTACTACTCAATTGAAAATTCATTGAGGATAAGGATTTTCTTTCTTACTAAGACTTAAACTCCTGGAATGCCTACCTTGATACTACTTTCCATAACTGACATGCAGTACTTGTACTGAATCATCTAATTTAGGCTAATTTCATGCAAATATAAAGCAAAGTTTAGTAACAGATATTTTAGAGTATATGTCTATCTTAAATTTTCTTAGATTATATCTCTTTAACTTACAACACAAGAAAAATTTATTCAATAATACATCCAACAAATATTTACTAATACAGTGTTCCAGGAACCAGAATATATACTAAAAATATTTGTCATGGAATACAGACCAAACAGTTGGTTTAATCAATCAATCAATTATCCCCTTTTCAACTGATTGTTTTACCATGATGTTTACACAACATACAGTTAGAAGTATAATAAGCTTTATCAGAAATGTCCTTTTTTTTTTTTTTTACATTGTCTTGTAGAACACAGTTGGTATATAATTCTACTGCTCTAGGCCCCTGGGAAACAAGTTCTATGATAAGAAGCTTCATTATCATATGACTGTAATTTTCTCATAGCTAAGGAACAAGTCTCATTTGTCTTTTTGTGTTTAGCAGTTAGCACAGATCCTGAGCCAAAGTCAAAACTCAATGCATGATGCTGAATGACTGAATGAATGAACAACATGAGAGGGGAAAATTTTTTATTTCTTTCTCCTCAAAAACAGGCATGGATGAAGTTAAGAGCCAATGTATTCCTCCAAAGATAGAAAGGAAAAATATCTTACTTACATTTACACACATACACACATATGCATATACACACACATACTTCTCTCAGCATTGTAAAGATCAGATTGCCATAGGTACATGTGACCATACACACTGAATTATTACCGGTTGGTATTCATGAATTTGATTCTGTGATGACAGATACTATCCCTGACTTGAAACATTCTTCCGTTTTCAAAATGTAAAGTAATTATTCACAAAAAGAGTTGACCCTAGGTTTAATCTAGACAACAGAGCTATTTTCCAATTTGTAAGAAATACAAGAGAGAAATGAAACAAGTTAACACTACCAAGCAAGGAAGAGAAATTCAAAACGTGTGAAATTTTTACAGAATAACTGATCAGGTTTCTTCGAAAAGTCAATGGCCTGAGAAAACAGGAGAGAAGGGACACTTACTCAACATTGCAAATAAATGTAACATGTGGACCTTATTGGGATCATCATGCAAACAGACTGACTATAAAGAGATATTTTTAAGACAACTGGAGAAATTGGATATGAGCTGTGGATCAGAAGATACTAGGATATATTATAAATTTAGCTAAGTGTGGTTATAGAAGAAAACATCTCTATTTTTTAGGATCACACGGCAGTATGTAGGAGAATATTGGTAAGATGTCTAGGACTTGCTTTGGCAAAACGTAAGTGGGGGAAGGAGCCCATGTGAAGCAAGAGTGGCAATATCATAAAAATTATTGGGCGTGGGACGTAGGGTTCATTATTCTCTACACAGTGCCAACGTCTGAAATATTTCACACACAAACTACGTTTAAGAGTGCTCCGGTAAAATGTTTAGATCTCTATTCATTCCGATCTGAAGAAGGTTAAGTTAGGATGTTATTAAATGGATCTGTAGAATAATACGGTGGCATTGGAGGGGCCACTTGGAGCGAGAAAGATATACTAATACAAACGTACAACGAGCAGACAGAGGTGGTCAGGTGGAGAGAAGCTTGCAGTTGCTGACGCTTCCCAAGGAGGAGTCTCAGCTCTGGGCCCCATGCTTCTTCACTGTAATCTCCAGACTTGGTGAGAACCCGCATGCGGCATGGAAAGCCAGAAATCTAACAGATGTGTCCTTCTGCTGTGACCAAATTCAAAGACAGCAGCAGAGGAATGAGAAAGATGTGGCATAGAGTTTATCAGCTATAAAAATGATCAGAGAAGGAGACAGCTGCATTGGGACCGAGACAGGGAAGCTGTGAGCAGCTAGAAAGTTTAGAACCAACTTTAAGAGACTTTTTTTTTTTTTTTTTTTTTTAATATCAAGCTGTTTCTTAAGCTCTGGATAGTCTCAGAGGTGTCGTATTATTAGGTGTCTATTCAGGATTGAAAAATATATATATTCTAACAATTATAATACCTGTGACATTTTAGACCTTATTCTTTGCCAGGTTGAGTTAAGCACTTTTAGTCCTTATTTTACTCAATCCTTAATCTCAGTAGGTAGACACTACTGGCACCATTTTAGAGATGAGAAAACTGAGGCTAATGAAGTTTAAAGAATTTGCTTGGATAAACAACAAGGTCCTACTGTATGGCACGGGGAATTGTATCCAATCTCTTGGGATAAACCGTAATGAAAAAGAATATTCAAAAAAAGAATGCATATATGTGTAAAACTGAGTCACTTTGCTGTACAGCAGAGATTGGTAGACATTGTACATCAACTAAACTTCAATTAAGAAAAAGAGCAATAAAAGAAAAGAATTTGGGGCGAGAAAGGGAGGGTGGGAGGGAGATGCAAGAGGGAAGACATATGGGGCTATATGTATATGTATACCTGATTCACTTTGTTATAAAGCAGAAACTAACACACCATTGTAAAACAATTATACTCCAATAAAGATGTTAAAAAAAAAAAAAAAGAATCTGCTTAAGCTAGCAGTAGGCAGAGGTAGGATTCAAACACAGGTCTGTCTTCCAACATTTAGCAATTGATCTCTGAAATACAAAAATTACCATAATTTTGCTTAAAATTAATGTTATGTCAACCATGTTTAAGATGCATTCATGATTTTAAAAATACATTTTTTACACATATATACACACATATGTATGTATATAATATGCATCCCTATGACGTTGCTCACTGAGTCTTTTTTTTAACATCTTTATTGGAGTATAATTGCTTTACAATGGTGTGTTAGTTTCTGCTTAATAACAAAGTGAATCAGCTATACGTATACATATATCCCCATATCTCCTCTCTCTTGCGTCTCCCTCCCACCCTCCCTATCCCACCCCTCTAGGTGGTCACAAAGCACTGAGCTGATCTCCCTGTGCTAAGCAGCTGCTTCCCACTAGCTACCTATGTAACATTTGGTAGTGTATATACGTCCATGCCACTCTCTCATTTCGTCCCAGCTTACCCTTCCCCCTCCCCATGTCCTCAAGTCCATTCTCTACATCTGCGTCTTTATTCCTGTCCTGGCCCTAGGTTCTTCAGAACCACCTTTTTTTTTTTTTTTTTTTTTAGATTCCATATATATGTGGAATAGCATATTGTATTTGTTTTTCTCTTTCTGACTTACTTCACTCTGTATGACAGTCTCTAGGTCCATCCACCTCACTACAAATAACTCAATTTCATTTCTTTTTATGGCTAAGTAATATTCCATTGTATATACGTGCCACATCTTCTTTATCCATTCATCTGTCGATGGATGCTAAGGTTGCTTCCATGTCCTGGCTACTGTAAATAGTGCTGCAATGAACGTTGTGGTACATGACTCTTTTTGAATTATGGTTTTCTCAGGGTATATGCCCAGTAGTGGGATTGCTGGGTCATATGGTAGTTCTATTTTTACTTTTTTAAGGAACCTCCATACCGTTCTCCATAGTGGCTGTATCAATTGACATTCCCACCAAGAGTGCAAGAGGGTTCCATTTTTCTCCACACCCTCTCCAGCATTTATTTTTTGTAGATTTTTTGATGATGGCCATTCTGACTGGTGTGAGGTGATACCTCACTGTAGTCTTGATTTGCATTTCTCTAATGATTAGTGATGTTGAGCATCCTTTCATGTGTTTGTTGGCAGGCAATCTATATATCTTCTTTGGAGAAATGTCTGTTTAGGTCTTCTGCCCATTTTTGGATTCGGCTGTTTGTGTTTTTGATATTCAGCTGCATGAGCTGCCTGTATATTTTGGAGATTAATCCTTTGTCCGTTGTTTCATTTGCATATATTTTCTCCCATTCTCAGGGTTGTCTTTTCATCTTGTTTATGGTTCCCTTTGCTGTGCAAAAGCTTTTAAGTTTCATTAGGTCTCAATTGTTTATTTTTGTTTTTATTTCCATTTCTCTAGGTGGTGGGTCAAAAAGGATCTTGCTGTGATTTATGTCATAGAGTGTTTTGCCTGTTTTCGTCTAAGAGTTTTACAGTGTCTGGCCTTACATTTAGGTCTTTAATCCATTTTGTGTTTCTTTTTATGTATGGTGTTAGGGAGTGTTCTAATTTCATTCTTTTACATGTAGCTGTCCAATTTTCCCAGCACCACTTGTTGAAGAGGCTGCCTTTTCTCCATTGTATATTCTTGCCTCCTTCATCAAAGATAAGGTGACCATATGTGTGTGGGATGTGTGTGAGTTTATCTCTGGGCTTTCTATCCTGCTCCATTGATCTGTATTTCTGTATTTGTGCCAGTACCATGCTGTCTTGATTACTGTAGCTTTGTAGTATAGTCTGAAGTCAAGGAGTCTGATTCCTCCAGCTCCGTTTTTTCCCCTCAAGACTGCTTTGGCTATTTGGGGTCTTTTGTGTTTCCATACAGATTGTGAAATTTTTTGTTCTAGTTCTGTGAAAAATACCAGTGATAGTTTGACAGGGATTGCATTGAATCTGTAGATTGCTTTGGGTAGTAGAGTCATTTTCACAATGTTGATTCTTCCAATCCAAGAACATGGTATATCTCTCCATCTGTCTGTATCACCTTTAATTTCTTTCATCAGTGTCTTTTAGTTTTCTGCATACAGGTCTTTTGTCCCTTTAGGTAGGTTTATTCCTAGGTATTTTATTCTTTTTGTTGCAATGGTAAATGGGAATGTTTCCTTAATTTCTCTTTCAGATTGTTCATCATTAGTGTATAGATAGGAATGCAGGAGATTTCTGTGCATTAATTTTGTATCCTGCTACTTTACCAAATCATTGATTAGCTCTAGTAGTTTTCTGGTAGCATCTTTAGGATTCTCTATGTATAGTGTCATGTCATCTGCAAACAGTGACAGCTTTACTTCTTCTTTTCCGAGTTGGATTACTTTTATTTCTTTTTCTTCTCTGATTGCTATCACTAAAACTTCCAAAACTATGTTGAATAATACTGGTGAGAGTGGACATCCTTGTCTTGTTCCTGATCTTAGAGGAAATGGTTTCAGTTTTTCACCATTGAGGACGATGTTGGCTGTGGATTTGTCATATACGCCCTTTATTTTGTTGAGGTAAGTTCCCTCCATGACTACTTTCTGGAGGGTTTTTATCATAAACGGGTGTTGAATTTTGTCAAAAGCTTTTTCTGCATCTATTGAGATGATCATATGGTTTTTCTCCTTCAGTTTGTTAATATGGTTTATCACATCGATCGATGTGCGTATATTGAAGAATCCTTGCATTCCTGGGATAAACCCCACTTGATCATGGTGTATGATCCTTTTAATGTGCTGTTGGATTCTGTTTGCTAGTATTTTGTTGAGAACTTTTGCATCTATATTCATCAGTGATAGTGGCCTGTAGTTTTCTTTGTGACATCTTTGTCTGGTTTTGGTATCAGGGTGATGGTGGCCTCGTAGAATGAGTTTGGGTGTTCCTTCCTCTGCTATATTTTGGAAGAGTTTGAGAAGGATAGGTGTTAGCTCTTCTCTAAATGTTTGATAGAATTCACCTGTGAAGCCATCTGGTCCTGGGCTTTTGTTTGTTGGAAGAGTTTTAATCACAGTTTCAATTTCAGTACTTAGGATTGGTCTGTTTATATTTTCTACTTCTTCCTGGTTCAGTCTCGGAAGGTTGTGCTTTTCTAAGAATTTGTCCATTTTTTTCCAGGTTGTCCACTTTATTGGCCTATAGTAATCTCTCATGATCCTTTGTATTTCTGCAGTGTCAGTTGTTACTCCTCCTTTTTCATTTCTAATTCTATTGATTTGAGTTTTCTCCCTGTTTTTCTTGATGAGTCTGGCTAATGGTTTATCAATTTTGTTTACCTTCTCAAAGAATCAGCTTTTAGTTTTATTGATCTTTGCTATTATTTCCTTCATTTCTTTTTCATTTATTTCTGATCTGAACTTTATCCTTTCATTCTGCTAACTTTGGGTTTTTTTAATTCTTCTTTCTCTAATTGCTTTAGGTGTAAGGTTAGGTTGTTTATTTGAGATGTTTCTTGAGGTAGGATTGTATTGCTATAAACGTCCCTCTTAGAACTGCTTTTGCTGCATCCCATAGGTTTTGGGTCGTTGTGTATTCAGTGACACTTGTTTCTAGGTATTTTTTTATTTCCTCTTTGATTTCTTCAGTGATCTCTTGGTTATTTAGTCGTGTATTGTTTAGCCTCCATGTGTTTGTATTTTTTACAGATATTTTCCTGTAATTGATATCTAGTCTCAGAGCATTGTGATCAGAAAAGATACTTGATACAATTTCAATTTTCTTAAATTGATACTATGTGGAGCCAGGAGGTCTCTGCTGAGACCATGAGAGACTCACTGAGTCATTTTTAAGACCATGCTTAGCAGAATTAAGTCCAGTTGTTGTTACACAGTATTTCAATATAATTTTATTTTGTTAAATAAAGAAATGATAATTAAGGAAAACTTTTTTTCTCTCTTAGCTAAGCATAATAAAGGTTTTAATCCAAAAAGTCCAAACCATGAACCATGTGGTCCTTCAACTGAGACAGTACCTATTAAGTTTTAGTTTCACTTATTTGAAAGATGCCTAAGAATCTTAAAAGTCAAACTAAAAATCAAAAGTGAAAAAGGAAGAGAAGGGCAAGCATGTTACTGACCTACTGCAGGATTGATCTGATTTCATTATTGAATTCTCATGAGGAGCCTGGTGCTGGCCCTAGCTAGTTAAGCCTGCAGCAGTAAGGAAACCATAGCCTAAGGCAGCTGTGAGAGGTTCATTCCATCAAGTCTCTCTTTGCAGGTAAGAAGAGGTCAGCTTTACTGAACCAGTTTGATGTCAGTTACAGAGTCATTAGGGTCAACAACAATTGTACTTAAAGGAAGAGTAATACCTTGACTGCTAAGTGCAGATTAGGAACTGCTTTCCCAGGCCAGCTTTCCCACAGAAACACTTCTGCAGGGCTTCTCCAAGTGGTGTTCTGCTAAGGGTCTGCAGTGCCGGCCCCTAGAGCATGACCACTTATGCGTTCAGAGTCAGGGACTCCTGGCGGACGCAAAGTTGACTGCAGGATGCTCTTTGATTTACAAGGTCCTCTTAAGTCCGTTAAAAAACTTGCCTCGAGATGGATGGATTGGGCTTTTTCTCACTTTCTACTGTAGTGACTGCAGCAGAGTATTCCTTGAAATAAATGTTGGGTTCTTAAGTGTGGTTATTATGTGGTAGGGCAGCCCATAAAATGTAGGTAACAATTCTTTTTTCTGTCTCATCAGTTTAGGAAATGTATCTGAAGTGTGTAAAGGAAGGTTGACTTAGGGAAAGAAGTGTAGGGGCGGCCTAAGACCAGAAATGATTTTTCTCCTTAAGTTAGTTAAATGCCTGTCTAGGGGCCTATGGGAAAAATGGAATTTTTTTTCATTTTCAGTTTTCAAAATGGACCTTCAGTCATCTCCCATTTTTGGAATCTGTCTGTGGGTCACCATCCTGGGAACAGACACTATCTAATAGGTCTGCTCTTTAGAACAGTTTCATCCCAGCACTGTCTTAAATAATGTATGTAGAAATAATTGATATTCCAGCACCTTCCTCAGCCTATGTACACACATTTTCCCAAGCCTTAAAATAATCAGCCTCTGATTCTCATGGTCATTCTTCCTTTGGTTTAGATAAATGACAAATATTTTACATTTTAGATAAGTTCATGCACTATAATGCCATTGCCCAAGGATGAGAGTTTATACTTGACTGCACAATACTTTTCAAAATGCTCACACATATTTCATCCTTACTAAAATCCTTTAAGTCTAAGAGGGGAAGCTTACCTTCCTAAATTTATGTGGAAAAGTAATCTAGAGTACTTATTTTCTACTCAAAGCTTAAAAATAATTCTAGTAGCTAACCTTTATTGTACACTTACTATGTGCTTTAAACTGATAAACTGAGTTAATCATCATTAAGGAGTAGTTATCTAGAAGTAATCTTTGAGTTTAATATTAGAGATTTAGGTATTAATTTGACAGTATGTAGATGCACCAGAAAATATAGCCTCCTTCGGTATCTGCGGGGGAATTGGTTACGGGACCACCTCCCATACCAAAATCTGCGGATGCTCAAGTTCCTTATATAAAATGGCCTAATATGGCTTGCCCTCTGTATCCAATGGTTCCATATCCTCGAAATCTACCAACCGTGGATCCAACTTTGGATACGGAGGGCCAGACTGTACTAGTCAAAAGTTAAAGCTCTTGAACAGATTGAATGCCTGCTCCTTTGTGTACTACCTGGGCAACTCTGGGAAATGTTATTTAATTTCCCTGTGCCTCAGTTTCCTCCTGAATATGTTTAAATGTCTAAAATGGGGATAATTGTAGTTCTATTTATAGGTTAGATGAGAAAATATCTATTTCTTTGCACAGCACCTGACTTAGGACAGTTCCCCAATACATGTTAACTGGTATTACCCATATTATTACTTGTTTCCTTTACACTCAGCCGCGTCTTGGACCAGAGATGAATTGGGAATTCACGGGATATTAGTACTTAGATTGTATCTTTCACCAATTACACTTCTTTGAATCTTTAGTAATTTGAACCCATCTAAACAAATAGGTGAAGAGAAAGAAACAGATAAACTAACCTTATTTTAATGATTCTCATACAGAAATTATACAGTACCTGATTCTAAAAGTACTCCACAAGTAAATTTGGGCTCCTTATTCCACTTAGATCAATTCAATTCACTTGCAACAGTGGAGTGACAAATCCAGACCCTCATTCGTGCGCTTGATCACTTTACATGGATTAACACACAAGCGTCTTCCGGCTCCTTGGCTAGGAAGTGAGGCCACAACGTAGTGGAATCCAGAGGAACACACAAAAAGGCTGCTCTGAAAACCACCAGAGGAGGATAAATTATAGAAATACCGAGAGGCTATCAGAGGGGCACCCCCGGCTGGGAAGGTGACAGAAGTTTCCTGGAGGAAGTGGTAAACGAGCCACGTGGGAATTAGAGAGCTGGGGAAGGCAGAGAGTAAACCTAGAAGCGGGTTGAAATAAAGGCGCCGGGGTGAGAGCCAGGGTGGCTCGCGCAGAGAGCTCAAGAAATCCAGCGGTGACGGGGTGGAAGCGCGTGGCTGCAGGAGCCGGAGCCCAGCCTGGGGAAGGAGGTGAGGGCGGGCGGCACAGGGCGCGCTCTGCTGCGCTAGCGGGCCGGCGTGCATCTCATCGGCATGGCCCCGGGCCGCCGTGCACAAGGTGTGCAGGCAGGTGAGTGACAGGTGTTTCCGGACAGGTTACTCTGACCGCTGTAAAAGGTGGACTTACTCGGCTGGTGGCATGTGAGCCGGGTACGCGAGGCAAAGAGAAGAGGCAGGAGTTCCTGCACTAGTTAGATGGAAGTTTTTTGGCTAAACCTGGGGAAACTTGGCAGGGATTGTGAGGCAGAAAAAAATAACTCATTATGATCATCTCTGGGGGGAAAAAATCCAACAAAACGGTGACTATCAGTTAAATAACAGCAAACTACCTGAATCCGAGAGTAATTCAGACAAAAGTATGTCCTGTTAAGGAAGCGTTCATTCAGGGATGGTACAGGTACTGGAAGGACACAGCCTGGGCTCACAACAGGATCTGCTCTCAGAGCAGCAGAGTCAGCTGGCGGCGTGTGCATCGACTCCGGCGTGAGCCAACGCAATACCCTCCATCAGGGGACTTAAGTGTCTCTTTCAGAGTTTCACAGCCTCAATGCTGTTAACATTTGGGCCGGATAATTCCTTATTGCGGGGAACTTTCCTGTGCCTTGCACGATGTTTAGTGGTAACCCCGGTCTCTACCCAAGTGACAACCAAAAATGTCTTCAGTCTTGCCAATCTTCCTCTGAGGGGCAGAAGAGCCCTTAGTTGAGACCCTTGGTTAAATTCATCTTGGGAAGTGCTAGAATAGTCCACATTCTGCAGTGTACACTGGACCCAGTTTATTCTAAAACGTCTAAGGGATGTCACACGCACATGAGTGCGCGTGTGCAGGCTTTAGGGAGCAGTGAGCATAACGCAAGATCACCACCGAGTCTCACTAAGAACCGGTTCCAATACTATAAATGTCTGCTATGTTAGCGCCTCTCCCTTAGATAAACATATTTATAACTGAACAAGTCACATCAAAAAAAAATCTTCTGATTATATTTGATGCCTCACTTTAAACAATCACAAGTTTTTATTTTCTGGAAATAAAACAAAGCATTAGTTGTTAATATCAACACATTTAGAAACTGTGTTTAAAGTTTCACATGAGGGTGAATTACTAGATCGCCCGTTCACTGCCTGACTTACTAAAACAGAATCTCTGAGCCCAGAGCTTGCCTTTATCGGAATGGTATATAATGGTGTGGTTTTCTGGTATTTCTACAAATGCTACTACAACTAAGCAGTACATGTCCTATGAAATTCCCAGGAGAGAAATCTGAGTTGCTATTAACCGACCTTCTGACACCTCCAGCTCCACTGGAGGTTCCCGTGGTCCCAGCCATGCTAACTCTGATAGATGCATCAGCAGTGAAGTTGATTATTAAATTCCCTGGAGACTGTGCTCGACTCCTACAAAATGACCACAAACTCCATATACAAATAGCAAGATGTGATTACTAAATAAGTTAACAGAGCCGTAAGCATTCTTAGTAACTATGATATCCAATATACAAAAAAGAAGAAAAAAAGATTCTCACCCATGTCTGCATTTCTCAGTGTATGTCTAGAATATTATGGTTGTTTCTGCTGACATGTCTAAGAAGGAAGTTGATAAATTAGTGTCCAGACGAGAACCACCAGAGTGGGCCTTCTAGAAGGTAACTTGCTACCCACCACATTTCACTTGTTCTCACTGACATAGTCAACGCTTGGAGACCCTATTCAGTGACACAGACAACTTACTCTGGCTAGGAATATTGCCATATGGTTCCTCAAAATAGAGTTGGTAAAACCAGAACCATGCAAAGAAGATATAGTGTGATACAAAACATGGCAGGATAGCACACGATGGAAACACAGTAGTTGGTGAATGTCAGTGATTCTGGAAATATTTTATATGTGGGCAGTGTGATCATGTTCAGTGTTTTTAAACCAGGTTATTAACACATGTCTTGTATCCCCTCAAACATGCTTGCTACTGATTGCTGCTCATTTCACTCCAAGCTCACTTCATTATTATTGTTGCTAACACTACTGAACACGAACTAAGAACTCTGCCACGCAAATAACAGAAGCAAGCTCTGCCCCATGGGCTTACTGGCATCACCCTGAACCAGGATAAAATGCACGTCATGCAATAGAAAAATCAGCACAAGGGATTTTTAAAGGCTAAAGGAAATGCACATCATAGTACAGGTTTTGCCGGCTCTGGACTTAATTTAAATTTAACATTGAAGTGTGCACAGCAGTCGTCTAGTACGATATATTTCAGCGTTGTTTTACAGGATTTTTTTTTATTTGTAGTGATAGAAACAAAAGCCTTTCCTAGTTGAATCGTGAAGTTATCTCAACTCAAAACCACATATGAGGGAATGATTTATGTGAAGTACGCTAAAAAACGTGCAACCATTATAAAATAATAGTTTTGCTCAAAAACACGTTCAAGCATAAACGATGACATATAAACATGGGAATAGATTATATGCACACCAAAAGTGTTACTTCAATTTGGTACTTTTCAGATGATTCACACCAAACATGTTTAATTCACATTCCAGTGTTTTTAAGTAGTGTGGCATTTAACTTCTCCCGTCTTACACTTGTGTCACTTTGATATTCACTGTACATTTTTATATTCCAGTATTTTCCCTCACTGATAGAATAAGTATCTCCAAATCTCCAAGAAGATTTTAAGTATTCTTCTCTACCTCCTTTTGAATTTAAAACTATTTAAAATCTACTTGATTATGTTGAATGAAAAAGCACTTTAAATTATAAATCTTCCTTGATTATCTCAAAGATTTTTATTTAATATAAATGCAAGCCAGAGGGAAATAAGAAATGCCAAAATACTGTATTATCAAATATGCGATTTGCAATAGAGTTAGTTTATTAAAATCACCAATTATTCTTCCACATAAAATTTAATTGAGGTCATAACCCTCCTGGCAAGTTATTTCAAAATTCTTTTCGGTAATAAGGTTTGTTATTGTAGCATTTTCCACATCACTGCTTCTCACACATATATATGGGTTTTATAACTATTTATAAAGATAATAGACATTACCCATAAGTTGACTGAAATAATAATCAAGTTATATATTTAAATGTCTGCTCAGGAAATGTGGCCCTTTTGTTTCCTTGTTGTTTACAAAACCAACAACGTGAAAAAGCTCTTGCCTATCCAGTGAACGTTTAGCGACTCCCAAAAAGGTAAAATATCTGCACATTCTGAACAAATGAGACAGGTATTTCAATTATGTTCCTGGAGAAACAATCCCTCGTAATATGTGAAATTTTCAAATTGTGACATGAGTTATGCATCATTACTCACTTCCAGACAAAGAGGAATCTTACGCTTGTTTAGAAGTCATTTCCCTGCTGAGGACCACTCGCCTGTACGAAACACTCTGGTTTTTCACTGACCTTAAACATCTGTTGATGAAGATCATTTCCATTTACATACAAATGGTTTATATGACCTGTGATGAAATCTACGTTAACATGCTGGGATTGTGCAGCAATTTGGTTTGACAACAGTCTATTATGGTACCTGGAGGTCAACTACCAACTTCCTTCTTTCCTTTTCTTTTCCTTTCTAGAAACATTGATTATTTTTACGCCAGTTCCTGGGCTTTATATGGAGGCTTAAGCCATTGACACAACACGGTCCCCACTCTCTAAGAGCTAAAAAGCCCATTAAAGACGACTGTCCTATAAATAAGCAGTTATATTAATGTGTTTAGCATTACTGTTGAGAGACAAAGCACCGACAGAAAAACCAGGACAATTGATTTGTTCCAAATCTGGAATATTTTAAGATAAATGTCAGCATTAAATAGAAAACAAATCACAGGGGAAAAAAAGCATACATTTCTCTTCGCCTGAGAGACTTGCTTTAGAAAAGTTGACAGCAATGTGAAGTTCTCTAAAAGGAATTCTACTTTCCAACTAACGTCTATTTTAAAATGGTAAATTTATTTCCATAACAGGAAATGTCCTTAAGTGCCAAAAATAAATGCATTTAAAAAAATAAAACATCATTAGGCATGAGCGCACCAAGTTCTGTAAGTGGTGATATTTTTGCGGCACCTTCAAAGTATTTTCAGAAATATCTCAATTCTGTACTCACCCTGTGCCTTTATGCCCTATTTATTTTTTACCTTTCAACTCGATTCCCTTTGCTCCAGCTTTCTATTCATATGATAATTGCTCACATTTTTCGGACTCACAGAAAATCAATAAATGTTAGTTCTTCTTATTCTTATATGTTTGCCTAAAAATTGGGGCTCAATTGTATGTAATATCAGTAGATATATAAATTTTTAACAAAAGGTCTGCAAACTTATAGGTATTCTTGATCATAGGTATTTATCCCATTTTACTAGACTTAGATAAGAACACTTAGGCATAGAATTAATTAGTAAAAGGACTGGATCAAGGTCAAATTGCTAACTGTTTCATTTGGGTCTAGTTTTCCTGAACATTATAACATAAAGAGAATATAAGCTTTGGAATAGAAGATTGATGTGTTCAAAACACAGATCAGTCACTTCCTAACTTTATGACCTTAACCTCCTTTAAGTCTCAATCCTGTTGTCTGGAAAACAGTTATAATTATAGGTTAGTCATAAAGCTACAATAGGGTTTTGCATGCAAAATGTTTAGCACCATAAATCATGCACAGTTCGTACTCAGTAAATTATACTTGTTTTCTTCTTATCTATCAATAAGGTTACTTCTCTATGTTCTCTGCTAGCCTGAATTAAGCATTCAAATGACTGAAAAGGTATAGCTACGTGAATAGAGTTCAACACTTGAATAAAATAGATTTTATAAATGAAAACTTTTTAAGCTCTATTTCAAAAATACTTTGATTTTTAACTATTAATATAATAAATTCCTCCACTTCATGCTGTTGAGTAACTTCTCTTGGAGGTAAGATTTTTAACTCATATATGAATCTCATTGATTCCTTGTAGTTGACTCAAAAAAAAAAAAAAAAGTTAAGAAGGATTCTGAGGTGAAGTCCAGGCTAAGTGTAAAAGAATATCATAATCACTTAATGGATTCAGGAGAGAGAGTGTTGATACAGTTTTATAATTTGTCATTCTTACTTAATAAAAGTACAGGAATGAAATTCTTATTACAATATGTTTTCAGTCCATCCACCAAATCTTATTCTCCCAAAGTCACATTTGCCTTTTATAATAACTTAGCTTCTTCAAGTCATGAGTGCATTGAACCATTTATTTATTCTGGAAATTATAAAATAAAAAATATCATACTACTCTGGCTTTTTATTTAAAATTATAGGGCATGGTAGAAGGGAACTTATATTTATTGAGTATCTACTATATGTAAGTTCTCATTTATATACAATGTAATCATCAACCCAATTAAGAAGACAGTGTTTTGTCCATTTTATATAAAGGAAAACAAGTTCTAAGATATTAATTAATTTTAGTTCTAATATATTAATTAATTTTCCCTACATTTTACATAATGAAGTGGAAGAACCAGAATTCAAACCCAATCTGCCTGACTGGAAGCCAGTGCCTTTTCCACTCTATATTTACTATGCTGTAAGCAACAGCCTAGCTAAAATGAAAGTAATATAGTAATGGGTTTATCGTTAAACAATATATTTATAGTTTCTGCACTGAATTCCTAACTAGTGCATCTCAGTGTTTGATCAAGATTTCCCCTTGTCTAATAAGTGCTGAAATTTGACCACAACTCAACTCCTACGCCCCCTAAGCTCCCAGCTACTCCTACAGTCTTTCCCAACTCCATAAATGGAAATTCCAACCTTCCAATTGCTAAGGTCAAAAAACTGAGCTCATACTCGAGTCCTCTCTTTCTCTTATACTCCACAACCAAGCAACCAGGGAGTCTTTTCAGATCTTCTACAAACCACATTCTGGAACCTTCATGGTGTATCACTTTCACACCACAATCCTGATCTGAGCCACCATCACTTCTAGCTTTGTTCATCCCAGTGGATTCCTATAACCTGTTGCCCTGCTTCTTCTACAGGAAATGTCTATTCTTAAACCAGTTGTCAGAAAGAGCATTACAAAACTCAAGTTGGATTCTTTCATGTGTATGACCCAAACTCTAGTGACTTGCTACTTCACTCACAAATAAAGATGAAGTTTTTACCATTGCCTATACGTTTCCCATGATCTGATTCTGAACTAACTCTCCAAACTCATCCCCTGGGCTCTGCCCTCACTCACCACACTCCAGCCACACTGGCTACGGTTCTTCAAATATTTCCAACGTGCTAGGGCATCATGGCCATTGTTCTTCCTGCTTGGAATGTACTTCCCTTTTGTATCTGCATTGACTCTCCACCTTTTCAGGCTTTTGCTCAAATGCCACCATTTCAGAAAGACCTTTGCTGGTTAAAGACCTCCCTCACCCCATTTTATTTTCCCCATAGCACTTATCTGACAGAACGTACAGTTGATTCTCATTATTCTGTATTTGTAAGTTCGCCTACTTGCTAAAACATAATTGTAACCCCCAAATCAATACTGCTGTGTTTTCAGTCATTCACAGATATGAAGAGCAGTGAAAAACTTGTCACCTGAGGTGCACACCCTCATGTGACTTTTTTTTTAACATCTTTATTGGAGTGTAGTTGCTTTGCAATGGTGTGTTAGTTTCTGCTGTATAACAAAGTGAATCAGCTATACGTGTACATATATCCCCATGTCTCCCCCTCTTGCGTCTCCCTCCCACCCTCCCTATCCCACCCCTCTAGGTGGTCACAAAGCACCGAGCTGATCTCCCTGTGCTATGCGGCCGCTTCCCACTAGCTATCTATTTTACATTTGGTAGTGTATATATGTCCATGCCACTCTCTCACTTTGTCCCAGCTTACCCTTCCCCTTCCCTCTGTCCTCAAGTCCATTCTCTACATCCGCATCTTTATTCCTGTCCTGCCCCTAAGTTCTTCAGAACCATTTTTTTTTTCTTTTTTCTTTTAGATTCCATATATATGTTAGCAAACGGTATTTGTTTTTCTCTTTCTGACTTACTTCACTCTGTATGACAGACTCTCTCTAGGTCCATCCACCTCACTACAAATAACTCAATTTCGTTTCCTTTTATGGCTGAGTAATATTCCATTGTATATATGTGCATCTTCTTTATCCATTCATCTGTCGATGGACACTTAGGTTGCTTCCATGTCCTGGCTACTGTAAACAGTGCTGCAATGAACATTGCCTCATGTGACTTTGGACAAGGTGACACCACCTTCTTGTTTCAGCCATTTGTGGTCTAGGCAGTGCCAGTTTTTTCCCACATTTTTATGCTTCCTGTTGATAATTCTGCTGTTTAAAATGGCCTCTAAGCGTAGTGCTGAGGTGCTGTCTGGCTAAGCACAAGAAGGCTGTGATGTGCCTCACGGGAAAATACTTGTGTTAGATGATCTTCATCCAGCTATGAGTTACAGTGCTGCTGGCCATGACCTCCATGTTAGCCAATATATAGAAACCAGGTGTCTTTTTAAGAAAGCACACATGAAACAAGGTTATATATTGATGGGTTAACGAAAATGGTGTGACCAGAGGCTCCCAGGAATGTAACCCAGCATTCACCCTGGGAACAGTGGTTCAGTAGTCACTAATTCAATGTATGTAGTGACTTTACAGAACACAACTACCATAAATACTGAGAATCAACTGTATGCTTATTTGTTTATTATGCATTATCTGTCTACTCCCAATAGAGTGAAAACTCCATGAGGGCAGATACACTTTGTGTTTCATTCACTGCTGTATTCCCAGTTTTGAAAAATAATAGCTCAAAGAATAATTGTTTACTGCCTAAATGAATGAATGCAGGAACCAATTATGATGATGAATAAGTAATGAATTAATAAATATAAGATAAATATCTAAATATAAAAATAAATGCAGTATAAATGAATGATAAATGAATAAATAAACCAATTACAACTGAAGCACAGGCCTTTATGCTAGGATAATAAAATTAAAAGATAAATAAGACATGAGTCTTACTCTTGAGTTTTCACAATCAAGATAGTTTAAATGTTTTGAGAAAACAATAACCTGCCCTTACCTTTCCAGTCCAGCAGGTAGATATCATACCTATTTAAAAGACTGTTCTGCTTTCCAATGGAATGTTCTATAAATAAAAGATGCTACCAGAAAACTACTAGAGCTCATTAATGAATTCAATAATGTTGCAGGATACAAAATTAATACACAGAAATCTCTTGCATTTCTATACACTAACAGTGAAAGATCAGAAAGAGAAATTAAGGAAACAATCCCATTTACCATCACATCAAAAAGGATAAAATACCTAGGAATAAACCTACCTAAAGAGGCAAAAGACCTGTACTCTGAAAACTATAAGACACTGATGAAAGAAATCAAAGATGACACAAACAAATGAAAAGATATACCATGTTTGTGGATTGTAAGAATCAATATTGTCAAAATGACTATACTACTGAAGGCAACCTACAGATTCAATGCAATCCCTATGAAATCACCAATGGCATTTTTCACAGAACTAGAACAATTTCGTTTTTTTTTTTAAATTTGTATGGAAACACAAAAGACCCCAAATAGCCAAAGCAATCTTAAGAAAGAAAAACAGACCTGGAGAAAACTGGCTCCCCAACTTCAAACTACACTACAAAGCTACAGTAACCAAACAGCATTTTACTGGCACAAAAACAGAAATATAGATCAATGGAACAGGATAGAAAGCCCAGAAATAAACCCACACACCTATGGTCAATTAATCTATGACAAAAGAGGCAAGAATATACAATGGAGAAAAGACAGTCTCTTCAATAAGTGGTGCTGGGAAAACTGGACAGATACATGCAAGAGAATGAAATTAGAACATTTTCTAACACCATACACAAATATAAACTCAAAATGGATTAAAGACCTAAATGTAAGACCAGATACTATAAAATTCTTGGAGTAAAACATAGGCAAAACACTCTTTGACACAAGTCACAGCAACATCTTTTTGGGTCCACCTCCTACAGTAATGAAAATAAGAACAAATGAGACCTAATTAAACTTAAAAGCTTTTGCACAGCAAAGGAAAAACTACCAACAAAACAGAAAGACAACCCACAAAATGGGAGAAAAATATTTGCACATGAAGTGACCAAAAGGGGATTACTCTCCAAAATAAACAAACAGCTCATGCAGCTCAGTATCAAAAAAACAAACAACCTGATGAAAAAATGGGTAGAAGATCTAAATAGACATTTTTCCAAAGAAGACATGCAGATGGACAAAAAGCACATGAAGATGCTCAACATCACCAATCATTAGAGAAATGCAAATCGAAACTGCAATGAGATATCACCTCACACCGGTCAGAATGGCCATTATCAAAAAATCTAGAAACAATAAGTGCTGGAAAGGGTGTGGAGAAAAGGGAACCCTCTTGCACTGTTGGTGGGAATGTAAATTGATACAACCACTATGGAGAACAGTATGGAGGTTCCTTAAAAAACTAAAAATAGAACTACCATATGACCCAGCAATCCCACTACTGGGCATATACCCAGAGAAAACCATAATTCAAAAAGAGACATGTATACCACAATGTTCATTGCAGCTCTATTTACAATAGCCAGGACATGGAAGCAGCCTAAGTGTCCACTGACAGATGAATGGATAAAGAAGATGTGGCACATATACACAATGGAATATTACTCAGCCACAAAAGAAGAAATAACGCCATTTGCAGCAACATGGATGGACCTAGAGATTATCATACTAAGTGAAGTTAGACAGAGAAAGACAAATATCGTATGGTATCACTTACAGGTGAGATCTGAAAAGATGATACAAATGAACTTATTTACAAAACAGAAACAGACTCACAAACTTCCCAAACAAACTTATGGTTACCAAAGGGAAAAGGTGGGTGGGGAGAGGGATAAATTAGGAGTTTGGGATTAACATATACACACTACTATATATAAAGTAGATAATCAACAAGGACCTACCATATAGCACAGGGAAGTCTACTCAATATTCTCTAATAACCTATATTGGAAAAGAATCTGAAAAAGAATGGATATATGTAATATATGTATAACTGAACCACTTTGCTGTACACCTGAAACTAACATAACATTGTAAATCAACTATACCCCAATATAAAATAAAAATCAAATCAAAAAAATAATAAAAGACTGGTGATTCTATCTGTGAATCTACTTTTGGTAATAGACAGGTTATCCTTAGGATCTGCCTTTAGTACCAAAACATAAACTTTAACTTAGAATGTTTGCTGTTTCCCTCATTACTGCTATAACACCAGTAACACGTAGCTTTATAAATACCTTTATAAAGCTTTATAAAGGCTTTATAAAGGCCTTTATAAAGCCTTTAAAGGCTTACGTGTTCTTTGCTGACCACTTGGGCAGTATCACACTGATGTTTTTAGCTGTGAGATCTTAAGCAAGTGACCTATAACCTCTTTGGATCTCACTTTGCGTGTCTGGTAAACGGGGACAGGAATAACATCTCTTAGAGGATTCAGTTAGTATATGTAAACCACTTAGAATAACTGTTGCGTGTTATGTGTTAACAACTAAATCCTTTTCACATGGAAAAGGCCATACATTGCTGAAGCTTAAACTAAAAGAAGACAGACGGCAGTGTACTGCCATACTAAGTGGAAGATATATGGATATAAACTTAATTTCCTGGAATATTTCAAGAGAGTTCACTGCATAGATTTTGTTACATGGAGGAATTTTTTTTGGATTTAGTTTAGAATGAGTTTTATTAGAACTTCATAATTTTGTATCAACATATGCAAATGTGCTCAGATGTTCCATTTCAGTGGTTACTTTATTATAAACTAAGAATGATTATTATGAATATCCATTTTCTTTCAAAATCTATCAGCCTGCATTTTCCATTTTTTAGCAAAAGTGAATTATGCTAAAACATTAACTCTTGAGATACTTTCCATTCTTTTAATTTTCCTCATTCAAAATTACTAAATGTTAACATAATAAAAAGTTCTTAGTGATTTAAACATGTACCTATTTTGCTTTGTCTGTGTCACACTTCAGTAGAAGAAAGACACCCAGAGTCCCTAAAGACTTCCTCCAAAACCAACTGTAGAGAAAGTTACACTCTTTTGGTCAGTTCAGGCTGCTATAACAACATAATATAGACTGGGTAGCTTAAACAACAAATACTCATTTCTCACAATTCTGAAGGTTGGGAAGTCCAAGATCAAGATGCAAGCAGATTTGGTGCCTGAGGAGAACCCTCTTCCTGGTTTATGAATGACCACTTTCTTGCTATATCCACACATGATTGAAAGAGTATGTTTATTTAATTTGCGGAAGATGGGCACAGAGTTCTATATATGTCATTTGGAAAAAACAAGTTTTTTGTATTATTTACATCTTCTGTTTTTTTTATCTACTTTAACTGCTGACTTATCAGTTGCTGCAAGTTGGCAAAATTTCCCACTGTAATAATACATTTATCAATTTCTCAACAGTCTGTCCAATTTTCCTTTAAATAAATGTATTACATATAATTTTAGATAAACACCTATGTTTAATATTAAGATGGCTAAACCAGAGTTCTTTAGATTAGTAAATCATTGGCACTTTTCCCCCATAAATTTATTTTAAAACCTTGATTGATATGTTTTTTAGATGTGACTTTTGTAAATAGCATTTAGAGAATTTTTTAACTTAAATTTATTTTTTTATACTGCAGGTTCTTATTAGTCATCAATTCTATACACATCAGTGTATACATGTTAATCCCAATCACCCAATCCATCACACCACCACCACCACCACCTCCGCTTTCCCCCCTTGGTGTCCATACGTTTGTTCTCTACATCTGTGTCTCTATTTCTGCCCTGCAAACCAGTTCATCTGTACCATTTTTCTAGGTTCCATATATGCGCTAATATACGATATTTGTTTTTCTCTTTCTGACTTACTTCACTCTGTATGACAGTCTCTAGGTCCATCCACGTCTCTACAAATGACCCAATTTCGTTCCTTTTTATGGCTGAGTAATATTCCATTGTATATATGTACCACTTCTTCTTTATCCATTCGGCTGTCAATGGGCATGTAGGTTGCTTCCATGACCTGGCTATTGTAAATAGTGTTGCAATGAACATTGGTGTGCATGTGTCTTTTTCAATTATGGTTTTCTCTGGGTATATGCCCAGGAGTGGGATTGCTGGGTCATATGGTAATTCTATTTTTAGTTTTTTAAGGAACCTCCATACTGTTCTCCATAATGGTTGTATCAATTTACTTTCCCACCAACAGTGCAAGAGGGTTCCCTTTTCTCCACACCCTCTCCAGCATTTGTTGTTTGTAGATTTTCTGATGATGCCCATTCTAACTGGTGTGAGGTGATACCTCACTGTAGTTTTGATTTGCATTTCTCTAATAATTAGTGATGTTGAGCAGCTTTTCATGTGCTTCGTGGCCATCTGTATGCCTTCTTTGAAGAAATGTCTATGTAGGTCTTCTGCCCATTTTTGGATTGGGTTGTTTGTTTCTTTAATACTGAGCTGAATGAGCTGTTTATATATTTTGCAGATTAATCCTTTGTCCGTTGATTCGTTTGCAAATATTTTCTCCCATTCTGAGGGTTGTCTTTTCGTCTTGTTTATGGTTTCCTTTGTTGTGCAAAAGCTTCTAAGTTTCATTAGGTCCCATTTATTTTTGTTTTTACTTCCATTACTCTAGGAGGTGGATCAAAAATATCTTGCTGTCATTTATGTCAAAGAGTGTTCTTCCTATGTTTTCCTCTAAGAGTTTTATAGTGTCCGGTCTTACATTTAGGTCTCGAATCCATTTTGAGCTTATTTTTGTGTATGTTGTTAGGGAGTGTCCTAATTTCATTCTTTTACATGTAGCTGTCCAGTTTTCCCAGCACCACTTATTGAAGAGACTGTCTTTTCTCCATTGTATATCCTTGCCTCCTTTGTCATAGATTAGTTGACCATAGGTACGTGGGTTCATCTCTGGCTTTCTATCTTGTTCCATTGATCTTTGTTTGTTTTTGTGCCAGTACCATATTGTCTTGATTACTGTAGCTTTGTAGTATAGTCTGAAGTCAGGGATTCTGATTCCTCCAGCTCCGTTTTTTTCCCTCAAGACTGTTTTGGCTATTTGGGGTCTTTTGTGCTTTCATACAAATTTTAAGACTTTCTTCTAGTTTCGTAAGAAATGCCATTGGTAATTTGATAGGGATTGCACTGAATTTGTAAATTGCTTTGGGTAGTATAGTCATTTTCACAATATTGATTCTTCCAATCCAAGAACATGGTATATCTCTGCATCTGTTGCTATCACCTTTAATTTCTTTCATCAGTGTCTTATAGTTTTCTGCATACAGGTCTTCTGTTTCCCTAGGTAGGTTTATTCCTAGGTATTTTATTCTTTTTGTTGCAATGCTAAATGGGAGTGTTTCCTTAATTTCTCTTTCAGATTTTTCATCATTAGTGTATAGGAGTGCAAGAGATTTCTGTGCATTAATTTTGTAAGCTGTAATTTTACCAAATTCATTGATTAGCTCTAGTAGTTTTTGGTGGCATCTTTAAGATTCTCTATGTATAGTATCATGTCATCTGCAAACAGTGACAGTTTTATTTCTTCCTTTCCAATTTGTATTCCTTTTATTTCTTTTTCTTCTCTGACTGCCGTGGTTAGGACTTCCAGAACTATGCTGAATAACAGTGGTGAGAGTGGACATCCTTGTCTTGTTCCTGATCTTAGAGGAAATGCTTTCAGTTTTTCACCATTGAGAACGACGTTTGCTGTGGGTTTGTCGTATATGGCCTTTATTATGTTGAGGTAGGTTCCCTCTATGCCCACTCTCTGGAGAGTTTTTATCATAAATGGGTGTTGAATTCTGTCAAAAGCTTTTTCTGCATCTATTGAGATGATCCTATGGTTTTTATTCTTCAATTTGTTAATATGGTGTATCACATTGATTGATTTGCATATACTGAAGAATCCCTATATCCCTGGGATAAATCCCACTTGATCGTGGTGTATGATCCTTTTAACGTGCTGTTGCATTCCGTTTGCTAGTATTTTGTTGAGGATTTTTGCATCTATATTCATCAGTGATATTGGTCTGTAATTTTCTTTTTTTCTAGTATCTTTGCCTGGTTTTGGTATCAGGGTGATGGTGGCCTCATAGAATGAGTTTGGGAGTTTTCCTTCCTCTGCAATTTTTTGGAAGAGTTTGAGAAGGATGGGTGTTAGCTCTTCTCTAAATGTTTGATAGAATTCGCCTGTGAAGCCTTCTGGTCCTGGACTTCTGTTTGTTGGAAGATTTTTAATCACAGTTTCAATTTCATTACTTGAGATTGGTCTGTTCATATATTCTATTTCCTCCTGGTTCAGTCCTGTAAGGTTATACCTCTCTAAGAATTTGTCCATTTCTTCCAGGTTGTCCATTTTATTGGCATAGAGTTGCTTGCAGTAGTCTCTTAGGATGCTTTGTATTTCTGCCGTGTCTGTTGTAACTTCTCCTTTTTCATTTCTGATTTTATTGATTTGAGTCCTCTCCCTCTTTTTCTTGATGAGTCTGGCTAATGGCTTATCAATTTTATCTTCTCAAAGAACCAGCTTTTAGTTTTATTGATCTTTGCTATTGTTTTCTTTGTTTCTATTTCATTTATTTCTGCTCTGATCTTTATGATTTCTTTCCTTCTGCTAACTTTGGGTTTTGTTTGTTTTCTTTCTCTAGTTCCTTTTGGTGTAACGTTAGATTGTTTGTTTGAGATTTTTCTTGTTTCTTGAGGTAGGCTTGTATAGCTATAAACTTCCCTCTTAGAACTGCTTTTGCTGCATCCCATAGGTTTTGGGTCGTCGTGTTTTCATTGTCATTTGTCTCTAGGTATTTTTTGATTTCCTCTTTGATTTCTTCAGTGATCTCTTGGTTATTTAGTAATGTAGTGTTTAGCCTCCATGTGTTTGTGTTTTTTACGTTTTTTTGCCCCTGTAATTCATTTCTAATCTCATAGCGTTGTGGTCAGAAAAGACGCTTGATATGATTTCAATTTTCTTAAATTTACTGAGGCTTGATTTGTGACCCAAGATGTGATCTATCCTGGAGAATGTTCCGTGCGCACTTGAGAAGAACGTGTAATCTGCTGTTTTTGGATGGAATGTCCTATATATATCAATTAAATCTATCTGGTCTATTGTGTCATTTAAAGCTTCTGTTTCCTTATTTATTTTCATTTTGGATGATCTGTCCATTGGTGTAAGTGAGGTGTTAAAGTCCCCCACTATGATTGTGTTACTGTCAATTTCCTCTTTTATAGCTGTTAGCAGTTGCCTTATGTATTGAGGTGCTCCTATGTTGGGTGCATATATATTTATAATTGTTATATCTTCTTCTTGGATTGATCCCTGGATCATTATGTAGTGTCCTTCCTTGTCTCTTGTAACATTCTTTATTTTATAGTCTATTTTATCTGATATGAGTATTGCTACTCCAGCTTTCTTTTGATTTCCATTTGCATGGAATATCTTTTTCCATCCCCTCACTTTCAGACTGTATGTGTCCCTAGGTCTGAAGTGGGTCTTTTGTAGACAGCATATATATGGGTCTTGTTTTTGTATCCATTCAGCAAGCCTGTGTCTTTTGGTTGGAGCATTTAATCCATTCACGTTTAAGGTGATTATCGATATGTATGTTCCTATGACCATTTTCTTAATTGTTTTGGGTTTGTTTTTGTAGGTCCTTTTCTTCTCTTGTGTTTCCCACTTAGAGAAGTTCCTTTAGCATTTGTTGTAGAGCTGGTTTGGTGGTGCTGAATTCCCTTTGCTTTTGCTTGTCTGTAAAGCTTTTGATTTCTCTATCAAATCTGAATGAGATCCTTGCCGGGTAGAGTAATCTTGGTTGTAGGTTCTTCCCTTTCATCACTTTAAGTATATCATGCCACTCCCTTCTGGCTTGTAGAGCTTCTGCTGAGAAATCAGCTGTTAACCTTATGGGAGTTCCCTTGTATGTTATCTGTCGTTTTTCCCTTGCTGCTTTCAATAATTTTTCTTTGTCTTTAATTTTTGCCAATTTGATTACTATGTGTCTCGGCGTGTTTCTCCTTGGGTTTACCCTGTACGGGACTCACTGCGCTTCCTGGACCTGGGTGGCTATTCCCTTTCCCATGTTAGGGAAGTTTTCGACTATAATCTCTTCAAATATTTTCTCTGGTCCTTTCTCTCTCTCTTCTTCTGGGACCCCTATAATGTGCATGTTGTTGCGTTTAATGTTGTCCCAGAGGTCTCTTAGGCTGTCTTCATTTCTTTTCATTCTTTTTTCTTTATTCTGTTCCGCAGCAGTGAATTCCACCATTCTGTCTTCCAGGTCACTTATCCGTTCTTCTGCCTCAGTTATTCTGCTATTGATTCTTTCTAGTGTATATTTTTCATTTCAGTTATTGTATTGTTCATCTCTGTTTGTTTGTTCTTTAATTCTTCTAGGTCTTTGTTAAACATTTCTTGCATCCTCTCGATCTTTGCCTCCATTCTTTTTCCAAGGTCTTGTGTTATCTTCACTATCATTATTCTGAATTCTTTTCCTGGAAGGTTGCCTATCTCCACTTCATTTCGTTGTTTTTCTGGGGTTTTATCTTGTTCCTTCATCTGGTACATAGCCCTCTGCCTTTTCATCTTGTCTATCTTTCTGTGAATGTGGTTTTTGTTCCACAGGCTGCAGGACTGTAGTTCTTCTTGCTTCTGCTGTCTGCCCTCTGGTGGATGAGGCTATCTAAGAGGCTTGTGTAAGTTTCCTGATGGGAGGCACTGGTCAGCTCCTCCTTTTTTCTCTCACAGATTTATAACTTTTCCTTTTTCACTGAGCATTTCAATTTCTCTATGCTGTGTTTAAGTGTAGATTGCCTTTTCTTTACCTCACCTAGGAGTCAAGGATCTATTTCAATCTGTTAAATACACATTTATTTATTTATTTATTTATTTATTTATTTATTTATTTATTTATAATTTGTTTGGCCTTACCACATGGCATGTGGGATCTTAGTTCCCCAACCAGGGATCGAACCCACACCCCTTGCATTAGAAGCGTGAGTCTTAACTGGTGGACCACCACGGAAGTCCCTTTTTTTTATTCTAGAAAATAATTTGGCATTACTTATTAGAAAAGGTCACTCCTGCATTCTCTAAATTTTTGTTCTGAGATCCTTTTTTTAGACATATGCTGGACCTTCTCATTCTATCTTCCATTCTAGCTACTTTTCCTTTATATTCTCCATTAATTTCAATGTTTTTAAAAGTTTGATTTCTATAGATCTACCCTTCAATGTATTGATTCTCCCTTCAACTATGTCTATATACCTTTTAATCCAAATACAATTTTTATTTCAATATCTACTAATTCATTCCAAGAATTCCTTTTGCTCCTTTTACAAGTTTGTTCTTTTTTTCATTATATAGTGTTCTTGTTTATAGTTGATGTGGTTTATTTTATCTCTTTGAACATTGTAAATATACTTACTATAATCTCATTCACATTATTATTGCATTTTATAAAGTTCTTCCAGTATTAATAGCCTTGATTATTGTGATTAAATTTTCTTCATAATACATTTAGACAGAACTATTTGATTTTTGCCTCTGCCAGAGTTCTGATGGTTTTACTGTTTTTGTACCAGTTTTCCTCATAATCATGGCATGAGGTCCTAAAACAAAGGGAAATGTAAATTGGGCCCACACCTGTGCAGAGACCAGAGTGAAAATTTGTGTTTTGCTTTCACAGGTTGGACAGCAGAACTTTTCTCATCCCTACTTTATGGATGAATTAGCACTTTGAGGCTCTTGGCCTCCAGCAATTCTGAGACCTGAGTTTAATTCCTCAGACATATTAAACTCCTTATCCACTGAGGTTTATATCCATGGAGTTAAACCCCCCACCAAATCACTGAGGTTTACTATTTATGTCTCTCTTTGCTGAGTTTCTACTTCTTTTTTATAGCACCCTGATATTAAGTTTTATTTGCTGTGTGTGTGTGTATGCAGATGAGTGTGCATATGTGTTTGTAATCTGTTATTATAAGTTTGGAAAGGAAAGTGGGTTGGTTCATTTTAGCTCAGACTATTATATTTACTCAATCTTCACTCATTTTGTGTTTCCCATTCTCAATTTAATAATATCCATAAGGGGACTTCCCTGGTAGTCCAGTGGGTAAGACTCTGTGCTCCCAATGCAGGGGGCCTGGGTTCGATCCCTGGTTGGGGAACTAGATACCGCACGCATGCTGCAACTAAGAGTTCGCATGCCGCAACGAAGATCCCGCCTGCCGCAAGACCTGGTGCAGCCAAAATAAATAAATAAAAATAAATAAGTAAATATAAAAAAATAATATCCATCTGGTAGGAGGGGAGATATTAAATGAAGAGAAGTACCTATTTTTTCCTCTTCACTGTGTAATTTAAATTTAGCTCACGGATTTATGGTACTCAAGTATAAAATATTTAATCACAATCAAAATTGAAACATCTGTTCAGTAAAAAATATCGGAAAGGACATTACAGGAGATATTAAGTTGAAGATCAAATGTTTAAAATTTGGTGATTAGAAAAATATGAGAACAACCCCTCATGTTTAGCACAATTAGATAACTAACTGTTACACTGAGAGTCTTTTGATTTTAGGGAAATTTTATGTTAGAATCAAGGGCAGGAGCACTTTTGAACATAAAGACATACCTTGTTTCATTGCACTTTATTGTGCTTCACAGATATCACATTTTTTACAAAATGAAGATCGGGGCAGCCCTGCACTGACCAAGTCTATTGGCACCATTTTTCCAATAGCATTATTTTTAATTAATACTGTTTTTTGCTTACTTGGGTTTTTTTAGACATAATGCTATTGCACACTTAATAGACTACAATATAGTATAAAAAACTTTTATTTGCACTGAGAAATCAAAAAATTGTGTGATTTACTTTATTACGTTCTTTGCTTTATTGTGGTGGTCTGGAACTGAACCCTCAATATCTCTGAGGTCTGCCTGTACTTGGAAATAAACCTAAACTCAGGGTATATTTTGCTCATTTTTCTGAATCTGGTTGTGTCTCTGTGATTTGCCCTTGGTTTACAGCAATATCGTTCACAGCTCACAACCAGCTTTAACTATCTATTCACCTCCATTTAACACACTATGGGTTGGGATTGATATATACACACTACATATAAAATAAGGACCTACTATGTAGCACAGGGAACTCTACTCAATACTCTGTAATGGCCTACATGAGAAAAGAATCTAAAAAAAGAGTGGGTATAGGTATATGTATAACTGATTCACTTTGCTGTACACCTGAAACTAACACAACATTGTAGATCAACTCTACTCCAATAAAAATTTAAAAAATAAAATAAAAAGCAATACACTATGGGAACAGAAATTCACACCCACTCAGAACAACAACAAAAGGCACAGAATTTCTGGTAACAGAAATTTGTTTCCAGTCCCATTTATACACTTCTAATCAAAATGCCAGTCAGATTTCAGCTTTTTTTTATTCTGTAGACGAATAAATCTTGTTTGGTCTTAGCCATTAACATCTTTTTTTCCAAATGAGAAAGTGGCAGAATTTAGGAAAATGAAAAAAAAATTCCTTAAGACACATCTCATATACTTGCTTTTTCTGTAATACAAGGTAAACAAATTATGCACGTCCTTTTGAAAAACTATGTGGGCGACAGCAGAAAACTCATTTATATTTGTGGCTCCTGATGTCACCCTGATCAGAATTTCTATCAAAAATATCCAAGCCAGTATCAAAATCAGAGAAACTAGCTGCCTTTAATCGAGGACTTTGGCATTTAATCCTTTGAAGCATAAGAGAAGCAAAGATACGCTATATGCAAAGTAAAATCCTCTGCTCTCTTTGAAAATACCAAAGGTAACTTTTAAGTACACTTACCATTTTCACCTTTACAGATAAAATGTCTAGTAGGCAGGCTTATAGATGTTCATGGTTTTTCCCTACCACTTAAATGTTTTTGAAATGAACAACAAAAATACTTATCTTTTTCAAAAGTCAAATAGCACTTTAAAATACCTCTATGTTATATACATATTTTTTAACATTCTGAGCTGACAAATATTATCCACTGAAATAGAGTCTTGCGTCTCGGTACACATCTTTAAAGCCACGTTGCCTAAATTACATGCATAAAATTTATAACTGAGTACAAAAACTGACTAAATTAATAACTTGCATACTTATTCATATAGGTACAAATATTCTACATGTCACAAATAAGCATGTTTAAACATATTACATATCTTATTTCCAGAAGCTTAAAAAATGGTTTATATAAAGCCTATGTTTCAAATAGAAATGCTTATATATAACATATAAAGCAATGGTTATTTTTTGGAAAAGCTATGAAATTTAGCAAAATTAAACCAAATTTAATTTTCTTGGAAAGTATTTTATTATTAATAATCTTTATCTTTCAAATTAAAAAAATAGTGGCTTTAAAAAAAAATAGATATACATAGTTAGTTGTCTATGTGGGCCATGGCAGAAAAGGGACAGAGATCTTGTACCTTTATACAGAGACAATATGGCTGATTCTTCTCTTTTAAAAGCACGAAACATCTATTCCATCAACTGGCTATTACATGGTTATAAAAATAGACGTGATGAACAAACACAACCTTAGTTTCTTGATTCCTATTGATGTTCAGTGTATTAATAATCAAGAGGAATACAGTTACCTCTCAATGCCTTCTTGTCAAGCTGAAAGAATGCTCTTGACCTTAGAATCTTTGCTTCATTGAAGTGTGATTCTCAGACTTTAGCGGGCATGAGAAACACCTGGATGGCTTGTTAAAACACTAATTGCTGAGCCCCACATCTAGAGTTTCTGACTGAGTAGATCTGAAGTGACACCAAAAATCTGCATTTCTAAGTTCCTTTCTAAATGTTGCCAGCTCCGCTGGTCCGGGGACTACACTCTGAGAGTCACTGAATTTTGGATTTTAACCATGCAGGGGAGTTAGAGCTTCTTAAACTTTCAGAAAGAGCAGTCATGAAACTTTTAAAATAATTAAGATCTGTATTATTAGATGTGTCAGAAAGAGAACTGATCTAAGTTCTAATTTTTTTGGAACCTCCCCAGGAGATTTCAAAGCCAAGTGGAATTAATTAAATTGATAGAAATTGTAATCAGTAGAGCTCCCAAGAACGTAATAGGAGCTACATTGATTTATAGGAATACTTCTAACCTAATCTTTCATTCTGTATTTATCTTTATCTGCTAATATTTACTCAGTGATCAGGGAGAAAAGCTGGTTAAAAGTGTGTCATTTGCTCAAAGGGCATTATTCTAAATGCCCTCCAAACTTGACTCAATATTTCCCAATGAGCTCTTAAGATAGTTTGTTTCAGGGAAAAAACACAAAGTATAAATGAATTAAATTATATGCCTAGTTCCTCATCTGATGTCTACTTACAGGCCCCCAACGACTACTTAGAAGGTATTTATAAACTATGTAGTTTTTGAAAACTTTTCTTCAGCAAAAAAAACTTTGCTTCAGTTTTTGAAAACTGTCAGAGGCAGCATCAGAAAGGTGAGGCTTTGCAGGGACGAGGGAAGGAAATTCACCAAGAGGCACAAGATCTGTTGTTTTCTATGTTGTCTTTGTCATTTATCAGGCATGTCTGGTCTTAGGCAACTCTTTTAACCTCCAGCTGAACTCAGTTTTCCTATTTCAAAAATGACAATAGTAATTTCTTTCTACCACAAGATTGTTGGGAAAATCAAATTAGGTAGAGTCTTATTTTCTTATAAATAGAATTAACTGCAATCTAACATATTCAGTGCCTTAAGAGGGTCGGATTGGTGCCGTGGTTAATAAGAGAAGAGTATCTTTAGATCTCTTATTCTAATTCAGTCGTGTACTCCTAGCATTGCCTCGATTTTTAAAAAGTAATCGTGGTTTGTGTCTTAGAACTGATGGATATACTACCTGCTTCGAATCCTGATTTGGTCATGTGTCAATCTCATTCCAGTTCTGTGAAGTTTGCTGTTCTTCCTTGTGTGAGACAATGCTAGACTTGACAGCTTGTAATATCTTTTTTATCGCTTTTTAAAAATACCCAGTAAATATTCAGAATATTTATTCACCAGAAAAGTTATACTGTGGATGAATCAATGTTGTTAATACTTTCCAAATTAACATTAAAATAGTATGATTCAAGAGTGAAAGCCACACTGTCAGTGAACTATACCGTCTTCTGCTTTTTCTCTGTGTGTACGACTGCCCTTCTTGTTTGCAACACCCAGTATAAATATCCACATAAGGAGTGATTTCAGACTTCCTGCGTTAAATAATGTAGATACGGTAGGGGCAAAAGTGAAATATCTCACTAGGAAATAAAGGTGTCTTATCAAAAAAACCCTCTGTCAAGAATGACATCCTTTGCGTGCTCTTGGCCTCTGTTGATGACAAAAAAGTGGCAAGTCAGGGGCTCTGAATGGTGCTACTGAAAGCAAAGAAATAGCTTTGCAGGTGAACTTTGAGCCATGTGTCTGTATCACTTCTTTTCTAGAATGAGCAGCCTTATTAGAGGCAGCTTATTACTACTCTCAGATGGTATTTAAAATAAATATGGCTACCTATAAATGTCAGTTTAAAAAATCCTTCAAATTTATATCTATTAAAACTATGTTCCAATTAAAGATGAAGTCTGAGTCCTCATCATCTCTTGTTTTCCTTTCAAATTCTGTCTGAGCTTTTGCCTTTCTCAAGCATTGGTTAAAAATTCTAAGACAACATACTTCTTCCTGTGCTTTAGTCTCGGGAGAATACAAACAGCACTGAATACAGTAATTTTGAAACCAAAGAGAAATGAATCCGAATTGGTTTTAGGAGCTCTCTCAAAGAAAAAAGAAAGAACACTGCCATCAGTGACTTCCCTGATTCTTATCAACATATAATTCTCCAAGACACAAATATGTTTGATATGTATGGTTTGACACATAAAATCTGTGTTCAGCCATTCTGTGAAATCTCATAAAATTTTGAGGTCCACAGAGTACACAGACAGTATATTGCTGCCTCAACCCAGGCAAGAAATAACTGTCAAGGGCTTCCTTTCATATGCTTTAAAGATGTATAAATGGGTACATAGGAAAACAGAGGCTGAAGACAGACTAAAAGATAAGAACTTTCTCTGTGAGAGAATTAGTAATGTGTTAAAAACATTATATAAAATGCACAAACAACTAGATTTAACTTTAGCAATTGCTTTTTCTAAGGTCAAATAGTCTGGACTGTTGCTTTCCCACCTTTCCTAAAGTTAAAGAATATCAGATGAATTATTTAAAAATGAAAGCTTTATTTCAGTGCCAGGCACACAAAATCAAGATTGACCATCCTGCGGCAGCTTTGATGCCCTTTACGCCTTCAGATACCGAGTAAAATAGAAAATGCCTAGTGGCAAATTCAAGACCAGCTGTTGGAGGTTTATAGCAAGCACTCTATTACTTTACAGTGTGAGACTTACCAATTCTGTTCCTAAAGAATTATTCTTAAGATGTGGGGTGTCTGAATCAGTAACAACTATTGATTGTAGGTTACCACAAATCAAGCAGGAAAACGTAATAGCCATTTCGGGATAAAATACTTTAAATATAAATAGAATGTTCATTCTTCTCCTCCCTTATAAAGACCAAATTTGTTTTTAAACATTCCCATGAATATTTAAAAGAATATTTACAATTTTGACAATTTTCATCAATCAATAGGTCCATTATATACAAAAAATAGAAACTTTTAATAGTTGACGAAATTGCTATGATAGTCTTCTATTACAATAGATATATCAGCAGAGTGGTATTGCTAGTATAGTAAAAATTAGAACTGCTACAATACAAAATTTCTTAAACTACAGTAAAATGAATTCAAGGAGGAATAATATAGGCAAGGCAACTGTATCTTCTATGTCTGACTCACTTTTCATTTCTCACACATTTACTCTTTTTTTTTGCTTTACCTTTCCCTAAAGCTAATGAGTTTAGATTGCAACTTCTATAAGCGCTTAATGGCTTTTGTGACATTTCATGTGGTGTTTCTTTAGATAGTTCTCAGCAGGACAGAACTTTGGTACTATGCAAGTGTGTGTGTGTGTGTGTGTGTGTGTGTGTGTGTGTGTGTACACACATACATGCATGTGTATAAGCAAAGAACGTTCTCTAGACAAGTCCAACAGTTTTAATCTACAGCTGTACTTCAGACACTGCTTTGCGATTTAAGGAAAAAGAAATACATGAAACTGAAACCCCTACATATTTAGTAAAAAGACATCTGACATACAAGATGCTAAGACACAGGAATCACTCGCACAGTGCGTGTGTCACTTCAGCTATATATGCTGGTTTTATGAGAAAGACAGCAATTTGAAGCTTCAATGTCTTGTCTGCCATTGAATGTCTAGTTTAATAACTTGAAATCTACTATGCTTTACACCAATAATGATGTTACCGTATAAATAGCTGCTTTATATTTTCACTCTTCTCCCAAGAGAAGACCTCTAGACCCTGATGCCTTATTACTAGATGGTAATACATAAAGACAACCACAAAGGTCATACACACAGTTTGTGCTCTGGGAAGCAAGTGACATAATCTCAATATATAAACAGAGAGCTGAACGTGTTTTCAGTAAGAAAAACTAGGATATCTACTTAAGCATTAGGCTTATTCTGATATTTAAAACTACGATATGGTCAATATGGTTGACATTTTAAAAGGAAGGCTGTTATCAGCTGATGAGATAGGATCTAGAACAGAGATTCCTAAACTTCATTTACCAGGGCAGCTCTTTCACAGTAATACATAATCTCAGGGATATTTGTGGGAATTTTTAAAAATAGTTTATAATTCGGTGTTTTTATAATTTTTTTCAGTAAAACTCATATTTAAGTCATTATATTATTAAATACTGTATTACAATGAAGCAGCAAGATGGTAGATTTAAATGCAACCTATCAGTATTAACAAATGTAAACAAACTAAGCATTTCAAATAAACGGTAGAGAACATCAAACTAAATTAAAAGAATACCCAACACGGAGCAAAAATTAAGTCAAAAATAAAAGAAGGATAAAAAATATTATGCAACCCTAAGTAGAAGGTAGAATACTTATTTTAATATCAGACCTAAAAGACACCAAGACAAGCAGTAATAGCAGGTATAAAATGTGGCATTTAGAAATGGTAAAAAGATAAAAATGTGTGTGCACCCAATAAGAGATCTTCAAAATACATGAACAAAAACTGGCAATACCAAAGAGAAAAAGAAATTCATCCATTATATAATTAGAGATTTTAATAATTTCCTTTCAGCAACTAATAAAACCAACAGGAAAAAAAATCAGTAAGGATAGAGAACGGTGAACAACCACTATCGACCACGTTAACCTAACTGATCTTAATAGGACTCTATACTCAACGTGTACAGAGCATTCGTTCTTTTCACAGGTACTGGAACCTTGCAAACAGACACCATATGCTGAGTGACATTTATATTTATAGATAAGTATAAAAGTCTTTCTAACTATCTACCTATCTGTCTACATACTTGAATGTATATGGGTTCTCCGGAAGCACATGCTAAGCCAGAGTTTGATATATGCAAGATATTTGCAAGACATTTATGAGGCAGATAAACCTGTAGAAGATGCTGAGGGGTAGGAAGAGGTGGGCAAAGGAAGCAGTCAAACTCTTCCAAGGCTTTGGTCAAAAACCTCAAGGGAAGCTTTGAAGTATATGGCCTTTCACGCTTATTGCTCTTCGGGCTGAAACACCCAGGCTTTTAAACTCCTGAGATGATCAGTCACTGCACGTGGGTTTCTTCATGAAGGACATGGATTGGAGTGAAGGAGCTCTCTGCAGTTGAGGTCAACCCTAAAAGGCCTGCGAGCTGAAGTCTACTTGCTGAGTGTACTCTCAGCAATACACGTCTCTAGGTACACACACACACACACCCACACCCCTTCCAAGCTCTGACCACTGAGTGGGCCTGGAAACAATATCTCAAAAACAATGAGCACACCTAAATACCATTCTCCACCAAAAGAATCCAGGGTTTCTTGGAATACTGGCTGTGAAAGAGAGAGTACAAGACTGCAAGAGAATTGGAAGATTCAGGAGGCCTAATATTTAAATAATATAAATTTCAGAAGGAGAAGAGAGAATAAATGGAATATAAGCTATAATGAATACCTAATGTCTTTGATCTGAATCAATACTCAATGAGACATAGTTCACTTAGTTCCAGGACTGGTAAGGCAAGGTACCTACCAAATTCCAAGAACTGGTCAATCAATACAAAGAACACCAACAAAAAAAGAGTAAAGCAAAATAAAAATGTCAACTTTCTGTCAGTAAAAAGTCACAAAAGAAATGAAATTCATCCAATAATGGACTTTACAACATTGGAAGATGGAAAGTGTTGGAATGTCGTCTATAAACTACTGAGAAAAAAATATGTATACACACACACCCCCCATCATTTCATCTATAATACTTGTTTTGAAACACTATTTTGTTTCTATGTGGTTGATATATTTGGGAACATTTAGAGCATAATATGAATTCTGAGTGAGTTATGTGCTATCTCCTCACTAAAATCACTAGGTGGAAGCAGAAATCCTATCAGTCGATCCCAGGAATACACAAGATGCCCACATGCACACACCACAAACATTTACCAGCTACCTCAGTTCATTGCGTGTATCATCCTAAATGGTTGTGTTTCGTTACATTTTTCTTGTTTGTGAACTTTTCTATATGTATTTTAAAAACTCATTTCACATCTCAAATGTGTTTTAGCATCCTGGTTCAAAATGCCAAGCAGGGCAATGTGACAAGTAAATCGCTACCTATGTGTTTAGACCTGAAAGGGACATAGCCAAAGCGTGCAGAAGTGACTCCTTATTTGCACCTGTAGTGGCTGCTTTATTGGTTTCAAACATCCCGACAATTTCCAAAGCCATCAGCTATGGAGCAAAGCTGCAGGTTCAAGGGAGATAGTCATAGTCATAAAAAAAAAAAAAAAATTCCATAGTAATACAGACAATAAAGAAGAAAGCTAGAACACTGGATCAAATATTCAATTTTGATAACATGTTGATAAGATAAAATATCTATTATAAGCACATGCCTCAAAGGACCTATAAATCAAAGACAAACATCTGCACCAAGATCTAAGGCCATACAAGATGGCTTAACTGCCATGTTTGGGGCCCAGATCAACAGCCCACACCCGTCCATACCTGGTGCTACAACCTGCCTTCCAATTTCAGAGCACTCCCCTTCCACAACTTCCTAATAACTGAGAAGCAGCAGCTCTTCCAACACTCACGTCCACAGAAGACCTCAAAAACTTAATTTTGTTCAAAGGTAAAGTGTGTCATTTTTACCATAGTAATTATGTATTTTTAATCTACGTATTACAGATAAAACTACGCTACTGTTTTTACTGGTTCCTGTCTGTCTTCATTCAGTTTTTCACTGATGAAGATGGTGGGTGGTGTGCTCCAGCATCATTTTTCCAAAAGCCCTGTGGTTTTTATTGCTCAATTATGCATAGCATAGTGATTTGCAGGAATGCGTGTAACATTACAGCAGAACTGATTGTGTATACATATATGCACACCACACTCATCTGTATACATATAAAAACTGCATGTGATTTTATAAGCACAAAAAATATTGGCCATGAAATAACTAGCTACACGTGCTTCAATTAGGATAATACATTTTCCTAATTCTATTTTAGTTTTATGCCTTCAGATTTTAAACAATTATCATAAAGTAAAACAAATGAAGCTCTTTTCATTATGAAAAACAAAGTAAAGGAACAAATGTGGGGAAATTCTGGAATGTTCTAGCAGCAATTTCTTATCTCCTAGGAAAGGAGAAAACACCACTATGGGAGCAGCTTAGCATAGTTTAAAAGCACAATTGGATGATATTTAAGAGCAAAAGCCATCATCTTGGGACAGCAGTGGGATCCCACAGCACTAGACAGCACACACATTCTGAAATGTGATGATGACCTAGCCTTATTATTATCCTGCATTATTCTACTTGGTGCAGAAATGTCATGAAAAAGTTACAAGGGTATGTGGGAGGAAATGCTGAGGACTGTCAGAATAATTTACTGGTACGTATACTATCTTATTTCTCACTGAATTTTATCTTCGCACACCCACACCATCTTTGAGCACCTCTCCTCAGAAGAGGTCTGCTTTATTAAACACCAAAGTAAAAGTGGTTTTAGAAGAAACTTCTTGGTCTGGCTTGTTATCCTGCAGTCTGCTATTTGAAGGTTGTTCTAAGTGCCTTTGAAAGCAGCCAGAGGAGAGAGGGAGGAGGCTTTTAGAGGTTGGAGTGGTCTTGGGGGATGAAGACACCCAGCCTTATAGTCTTTGGGGACTGGGGAGACTTCAGATAACCTGGGGTCACGCTGTGCCTGGTTAAATGGACCCTAGATTCTCAGCCTCAAAGGTTCCCGTGCCTCAATCACGACCAAGAAAAACAGCGTGTCAAGAGCTTGGCCAGGGAAGATATTAGGGATGACCTGAACACAGTGGGAGTTACAGGCCCTAGTCTTACCCACAAAGTCAAGTCAAGCAGCTTTGAACACCAAGAATAAAAACAGTTCATCCAAACACAGCTGCTCTCACCACTTCCTTCCTTACCTGACTAACCTTCGTGTGTTTCCATTCTTCTCCATCTCCCCATGCACTGCCTCTTAGGCTCTTTCACTGCAACCACCTCTTCTTTGCTGTCTTCTGTCTCTGAGTCCCATTGTCCAGATCATAGCTAGAGTTCAACAGCAGTTCATCACTCCTCTAACTCTTGTCTTTTCTACCCGGGGCAGAACCGAGTGTAGAAAGATCACCTACCTCATATACTAGGCTCTGCCAATTCACGACTGGTGGGGGGAGAGCAGTGAGTTACACACAATAAGGCAGAAAGAACTCCAGAACCTGATAGGCCCATCCAAGAATATACACAGCAAAAAAAAGTAATGCTCATTTAATCAATTAAAATGTGTACTCTAATCATTATCTACAATTAGAACATATCTGTGAACCATGAGGGAAGAATTCTAGGCTCTAATATTTGTAGCCTGTATACAGTTAAAACAATAAATAGCTGTCTTTCATCATGAGGATCCTTTCTGTGTTTGCTTATTAATTCACTGGGATTCCAAAAGTGTCAAGGAATAGGTGCTATGCCTTGTCAGATGAAGAGAATAAACATACCGTACAAAAGGCTTTAGAAAACACAAAAAGCTGAATGGCCTAGCTTCCCTGGAAAGTAAGTTACCTAAAGTAGTCCTCTCTGTGAGCTGTGAAAGTTTATGTGAATAGTCTAAGGGAAAGAGAACATAGTATATATTACACCCAATATTCTGCTGTACATTACTGAGCTTGAAAGATATTTTTCTACCAGGGAAGATAAAGTCACTGCATTTTTCAAATCCTGTATGACATACACCATCACATTGTTTGTTAAAAGCAACAGCCAGATCAATATGTGTACTTTCCAATTGTAAAGGCCTCTTCATTTCTCTGAGTTCAAGAAAAAGATAAAAGTAATACTCAAAAGCATATCAAGTCAACAGATATTTTCTGCACCCTAGATATGCATTTTTATTAGCCACAATTCTGTAGCTTTCTGGAAGACATTTTATCTTGGGGAAAAAAATGTATCTTTTGTTGCCTACAGCAATTGGCATCAAAGTAAACTGTAAATTTTTGTGTTCTTCGGGATAACCTGAAGAAGAAAACAAATTCACTTATTGTTAGTTTTGAGGAAATATTTACAGCAAAACTAAGTGACTGCAACCTGGGAGGCAGGGGGTGGGTCTTGACTTTATAAAACTTTATTTTCTGGAAATGGTACTACCAGACGCCTTTTATTTGAATATTAAGATCATTTATTCTATTGTTCTTTGATAACTTTATTATCCAATATTTCTGAAATATGAAATAAGTCATAGTCAGACTTCAGGGACATCCAAGTTTTTCTTTCTCTTTCAGGAATTTTATTTCCCTTTTAAAACCTCCTCAATCCTGACCATCATAATGATCTTCAAACACTCTTGATGACCTTCAACACATACAGATGTCTGCATTCTATGTCACATTTCTAATGAGGCTAATTTTCAGATCTCTATCTTGACTGAAAATTATTCATCCCAGATATGAATTGATAGCTGTCAATAAAGGTGTGATTTCATGTAGAAATATTTCCAGCTTACTAAGTTTCCTTATTAACAGAAAATTATTTAAGACACAAATATTTGGTAATAATGGAACTCCATATGATGGGGAAGGAAATGTTGGATGCTCATTACTTGTTTTTTTTTTTCAGGGATGGGTGGGGTAGTGCAAGCAGGTCGTGGGGGAGAGAGGGCTGCTACTTCATGACCTCAGAATCATTCCACGTGCAAAGCCTTAGTACTTCCACTGCAGGTCCTAATCCAAATTACCAATGACTGGAGGAAAATATTAGGTTCAGAAAACCTCACAAAATTAAGATTTATGTTAATGGATGAGCTGATTTCACTAAGTTTACTTTAGTGAAATATGAATGGGCATGATACGACAGGAAGTTCTAAATATCATGTACAGCAAATTTGCTGCCCTAGATAAACTTGGAAAAAGAAAGATGAAACTGTATTTGAATATTTTTAAAAAGCTTTAGTCTCTTCATTTGTGGTTTTCTTGTATCTCCCTAATCCTCTACACTATTGATGGCACTGAAGGAAAAAAAAATATTAAAAAAAAATTTCAGCATACTGTGAAAATGTACACAGCCTCACCGTTTTGCATTTAAGTGCACTAATGATATTAAATACATACTAAGTACTGTGCTAGTTTGGTGAGAAAAGTCAGTATTCTTATAAACAAAATAGTTTCAATAAAAATAACTGTATATCAGTTATGTCTCTAGGGTAAAAAGTAGTAAAGTACAAACAGTAATTATTTTGAATTATCAATTTGTCAATTTATTTTTCATTGGCTATTGAATCAAAATGCCAAGTTTCTTGCTTTATTTAACTACTAATTACAAGCTGTATTACAAAGGGAGAATGAAACCAAACTTTTTAAAATTAACACACTGATAAATCTGCCCTTTGAGCTTCTTCATGTATAAACTAATTTTTACTTACATATGCTTTTCTACAATCTCATTACAACCTATTTAAAAATTCTGATATTGGTAGAATCTTTGCTCTAGAGTCCAAAATACAAAATAGCAATAATAAAATTGATATAGAATATACCAAGTGCATAAAAGATGAAGGCAAGGTAACACACATTTCTTGACTGCCTATTTCAACCGGTTATACGCCTCACCTAATTGATTCATCTTAGTAGTCAGTAAAGGTGAATATTATCATCTAAAATTTAAAGATAAAGTCAGGAAGCCGCGATGAAGTTGTAGAATTTGTCTGTGGCCTCACAGCTGATTACTGGAGCTAAAATTCAAAGTGATTTCTGTGTGTGCTCTTTTAATGGGCAACCATACAAATCCATAAAATGTATTTAAAACAAGCTGATCTGTATTTATATAAGGAACAGAGAAGAGAATCAATGCTATCCCCCAAATATTTTTAAATTAAGTTTTCTAGATAGAGTCATGGAATGATAGAAATATTAGCAGACTGTCCTCACTTTGGACTTTGGAAGAACTGAAGTCATTGGCTGGCATTTAAGCCTCCCTTCAACTAAGCCCGATCTACTTTCCAGCTTCATCGCCATAACTCCAGGCCTCACAAAGCAAACACTAGCCACAAACACAACTTCCTGCTTCCGAGACAAGCCCTGACCCACCATGCAGTCATTATTTTATTCCCTTAGCTTTCTCTGCCTCGAAGGCCCTATTATCCTGACCACGAGACATCTTTTCCATTAGTATGGCATGTCTGGAAAGCAGAAAAAGTCCAGGAGTTTCGCCTAATGGATTTATTTTTATTCACCCCAATGGTGCTAAAAATAAAAGATGATGATGATGATGGTGACAATAATAAGTGATTTTAGAAAACACTAAATCTAAAAGCTTTAAAAAGAACCATTACAACAACGCTATGAGGTAGTTGCTCTTATTTTTCATTTTATCAGTAAAGAAACTGACAATATAGAAAACTTAAGTATCATACAGGTATAGCCCTTAATCACAATGTTTGTTGAATTGTTTTTTTTAAATGAGAATGAAAGTGCATCTACTTATCTCTTTTCAGAACACACTATCCAGTGAAATTCGTAGTATTTATTTTTCATGATTAAAATACAAAAAACGTAGGATTTTAACTTTACCAAAATCCTAAGTTCAAAAATATACATTTAGTTCAAAATTTTGGGCGAAGAATCAGGTCCTCACTAAAAGTTCATCAGCAAGTGTTACTAATAATATTCTCATGAATGTAAATACTTTTTCTTTGCTTTACAGATCCCTCCACTGAAGGAAAGTTCCTCATTGCCAAATAAAATTTATATGTTTTGAATAGACTGAAAATAACACTTTTATTGAATGTTCAATAGTCATACTAATGCATTATCACTCTGGGTTTTCCAAGAATAGCTTGACTCTCAGAAGGCAATTTTAACAGTTTAGTTAAAACTCAAGAGACTTTCTTTTATTATGTTTTTTAGTGTACTGATATGGATGGATACATATTTGGATCATCAGGTTTTAGTTCCGGACGTTCATGAAGAGAAGCATGAATTTACCATGTATTAAGGCTATCACAACTTAAATGAGTCTTGTATATAATTTCTTTAGTGTGAAATCTCACTTAACCTGTCTGTGTATGAACCTTAAATAAAAAAAATCACTATTGATATTTGAAATATCAACATTTCATCATACCTAACCATCATACATACCTGCTCTTTCTTTTATTTAAATTTAAACTTCTTAGTACTGCTACCTGACAAGGCACTCTAACCTAAATGTACTTCACATGCACATACCTGAACTTTAACTGAACAATACCGTAAGATGACATGGCATTTAATTAATGCTTACTTGCAAGGAACAGTTCAATGTAGTAGAAAATTAAACAACAAAGGAGTTTTTCTTTCTTCCTTTTATACAACAAAGTATAGTTTCCCAAGAAGATATAACGGCCTTTGACATTTACACATCAAACAACAAAATGGTATTGAGATATACAAAGAACAAACTATGAGGCATATAAGGAGTGATGTACAAAACTCTAGTTTTAAGATTGCACTATAGCATACAACTCTCAGAAAATGTCAGATCAAATAGATAAAAAATAAGTTAGGATATAGTCTGTGAATAAAAACAACATGATTTTATATCTATGTGTAGGGAGAGAAAGTTCTGCCCTGCATCAAAAAAAGAAAACACATTATTTCCAATACCATATGAACATTTATAAGAAGTAAATCAGACTAGAAAGAAAATATCAACAAAATCCAAAAAGTAAAATCATAAAGCGTATACTCTGACATAAATGCAGTTAAACTAGAAGTTAGAAATAAAAGGATAGAAAATAAAGTCTAATACTTTGGGCAAACAAACTCTAAAAACAGAATAACTGGCTACCTTTATGACATTCAGGATATTAAAGAAATAAATATTGGAATTATTATACATTTAGAAATGAACAATATAAGAGATACTGCGTACAGAGTACATACACATAAGTACATGTGAAAATTGTGACCTAAAATGTATAAGGGAAACAAAAAGTACAAAAATGACATAAGTATTCTTTAAAAAAGATAAAAACAATCAACAATAAAAATGTGGAAGGAAGAAACTGATAAAAAGAAAAGTAATATTAGTAAGTTTAAAACAAAAGGAACTTCATCAATAAAATAAACTGCTTCTTTGAAATAATCATAAACTATAACCTCCTTGTTGGACAATGGGTCAAAAAAGGCATGGAAAATATAAATCACATTAATAATGAAAATGTCTATAATACCGGATAGGGAGATACTGTAAAACATTATAGAAGGAAAAAATTTCTACTCATTTGTATTTGAATATTTAAGTAAATATTAATTTAATGGACCTAGATTTAGAAAACATGTAAATTAAAGCTCATTGAAAATGGTAGATGACCTAAATATCTTAATAATCAAAGAATAAAAAATTATTCAATTAGTGCCAGATATCTGTTTAAAATATATATAATTTTTATATTTTTTAAAACATTAGAGAGTACTTTAAAAAATGGAAATTTCACAATCAATATTCTGGTAACAAAATGAATAGAGAAAGTAAGAATACTATGGATTAAAGTCATTTTCATGCAAAGTAGATGAATAAACTATTAATAAACAGGACTTAGCTGAGTACTAAAAGAAAGATACATCATGAACCAGGAGACTCCAACCAAGAAATGAAAGGATTCTTCAATATTAGGAGATCTAATATAACTTAGTACTATAACAGATTAAAAGAGAAAAAAACATATGATCTTCTTAATGGATGATGAAAAGTCATTTGATCAAATTCAATAGCTATTACTAATTAATTTTTTTTTTTAATGTTTAGAAAGCTAGAAATACAAAGACATGCCCATAACCTGTTAAGGAATCTACCTGAACCTTATTATTGACAGTTAACACTAAAATAGAACCAAGGCAAATATGTTTATCATTAACACTATTTTCAATACTGTAATGAAAGTTCTACCCGATCCAATGGTATAAGAAAAAAAGATACATTAATCTTAGAACCTGTAGATAACACTGACTTATAAAATCTGAACAAACTAACTGAAAAATTCTGAGAACAAATGCATATTCTATAATGTGATGGATGCAAGATAAACATGCAAAAATCAGTAGCTTACATGCCAATGAGAACCAATTTTTGAAAGTTATGGCAAAAAAAAGAACCTACTCAACATATCAACAAAAACTGCAATATCCTTAGGAAGTAAGCTTAAAGCAAAGTACACGATCTATATGAGTATCACATAAAATTTTACTCAAGGACACACACATCAAAGAAACTGAATAAAGAAGTACAGCATTCCCTGAAAGGGAAGACACAATCTTTAGAAGATATAAACTATGCCCAAATTCATCTACAAACTCAACGCCATTCCAATCAAAATCAAAATTGTCTTTAATACGACTTGTAACAAAATCAGCTCATTTTGAATTTCGCATAGATGAGTAACTAAATAATGGTTAAGAAATACTTGCCAAAAATGTATAATAAGGAGAAACATGCTTCACCAAAAATCTACCAAGTTCTTATGATTAAAATAGTTTAATCTTAACAGAGAAATAAAGAAACACAATAGAGAGCTTAGAAAGAGACAAATACATAAACAAATGGCATTTAAAATCTTGCTATAGGGCTTCCCTAGTGGCGCAGTGGTTAAGAATCCGCCTCCCAATGCAGGGGACAAAGGTTCGAGCCCTGGTCCGGGAAGATCCCACATGCCACGGAGCAACTAAGCCCGTGCACCACAACTACTGAGCCCACGAGCCACAACTACTGAGCCCTCGCGCCTAGAGCCCGTGCTCTGCAACAAGAGAAGCCACCGCAGTGAGAAGCCTGTGCACCGCAACGAAGAGTAGCACCCCCCCCTCGCCACAACTAGAGAAAGCCCGCGCGCAGCAACAAAGACCCAATGCAGCCAAAAATAAAAAAATAAAATAAAATAAATCTTGCTATAATGATGGACTATTTATTAATACAGATACAGAAAAAGACTGATTAAGAAAAAAGATATATGTCTCAGAAACATATGAATATATGTTAAGAATTTATTTATAAGCTAATGATAAAAATAAATAAAGCTAAACAAAACAAGAACAGATGAAGAAAGATGGAAGGGCGTGCGCTCTCCCTACCTATTATGTTAAACTTAGGTAACCTAGTATCTTCAAAGTTAAACTTAAATTTGGAGCTATGTGGCTAGGATTTATCTAAAATCCACTCTTGCATTCTTTATTATTAACGGAACTTCTATATTATTGAGGGGTTGCAACACATCCAGCTAAATGTCAACATTTCTCAGCATCCCACATAACTAGTATGTATGACTGTATATTCTGACTCATCATATAGAAGTGAATGTTGTCGGGAAGGACTTCATGGAAGGCTTTTTAAAGAGGATCTGGCGGGTGTAGAACACCTTTCTAGTTTTTGCTCCCCGGAACTCAGGTGCCACGGCTGAAGCGCCAGCAGTCCAGGACAGTGGAACAGGAAGATACAAGGCACATGCGGCTCAGTTTATTCCTGAATCTAACATAACAGCACTGGACCTCCCATCTCTGGACTAGCTTTGCATGGGAAAATAACTGTGTGTTGAAGCCACTGCTGTTTTTGGTTTTCTGTTATGTGTAGCCAACCCCAGCAATAAATTACTGAGGGTGCAGGAATCTTGAGAGGATTGCAGACAGTGATCTAAGCATGAGTGCTGTAGACCATACACGTCAGAAAGTAAGGATCTGACAACGTGGACACGCTCCCGGTCCAGCCTTACGTCCTGCCTTTTATTAGGAACGAGAGCAGTTATTGTATTAAGGAGACAGTGCAATTCCAACAATTACACTGGAGAAAATACTAGTAAGACTAAGCACATCTCAAGGGTGTTCTTGGAATAAGTATACTCTAGTCCCATGTTGACCTGAACTTCATGAGACCTTTTTTCCCTCCCTAAATTATTCCAGGATTTTAAGGGGCAGAGATTATATAGGACAAACTCCAAAATTCAGTAAAAACATGGTGTAAAATATCCAAAACCTTACTTTTAAGTTGTTTTAGAAAGAATCACCCTTTTACATGTGATTTATTAATCACAGTTTTACACGTGAGTATTTCATTAACAAATTTTTGCTCAATAAGATTATGTGATTACCACGAACCAAACAAACCGGATGTGCTCCAAATTATTTTTAGTCTTTACTCATATTCAAAACACTCTTTTCCTAAAGTGGATAAAAATACATTTGAAAAAGTAACACTGGAATGAACAGATGTGAAACCTGTCCTAACACACCAGATTTAAATATTTTCCATTTAATGTTACACACTGCACATTAAAATGAAGACCATAAAAAACAGGGAGCTGAATGTACGTTTTACACACATTTTTAACGACCTGAAGCAATTATAATATTAGCATCGAGACTAGTGAACCATTAAACAGCAAGGTCCTACTGTATAGCACACAGATCTATATTCAATATCCTATGATAAACTACAATGGAAAAGAATACAAAAGAAGAATGTATATACATGTTTGACTGAATCACTTTGCTGTACAGCAGAAATCAACACAACATTGTAAATCAACTATACTTCAGTTTTTAAAAATTGCAAGAAAAAGACTAGTGAACCATTTTAAAATGTTTTCTAACTAGAAGGTGCTGTGTTATACTGATTGAGTTGATAATTTTAATACAAGCACATGTTTATAGAAGTTATAAAAACAAAAATTTAACAACCTGACTTCATGAGTATGTGGTGGGAAATAACAGAGGGTTTATTTAAACCTTTTGTAGACTTTTTTTGCTCACAGCTTCTCAGTCAAATACCTAACGATTTCTGTAGCCAGGGGTTCCTACTGGCTACAGGACGATGGAGGATGGTGGCCGTGCAAGAGACCCCCCCCCCCTCCCCAAAACTGTCAGCTGGAGCTCTCTCTGCACTCACTTACAACAGCTCAAAATGCAAGAGAACAGTGCCAGAAGCTCGGAGGTATTTGGGAAGGATGAGATCTGAGGTACAGGGAAAGAAAAACAAAGTCATGTAGGCTTTTGCAATTGTGATTTTCCATATAATCTTACTTGTGACTCCTTTTTACTGTTGCTAGCTTTAAAAAAATCCTGAAAATATTCTCATAACAAGAGACTGACGGTGGGATAAATGTCCAAACCCAGAGGTCAGACGTGGGATACGAAATCTCTCAAAATGCAGCCTCCTTTCTCCTCCCTGCTCCCACTGCCCGTGGCACGTGCTACAGTCACCCGAGATTTTCACCAGCTTCTGAACATGCCTTTTGCTGTCACCCTTCCACATGCCCGAGGCTGACTATTCACTCTGCCTGGAATGTCCGTCTCCATTTTACCTCTTGAGATAAGTCTAAACATTCTTTCAGGGCCCAACCTGAATACTTTTTCCTCTATGGCAAGTTAACTGACGGCTGCACCCTCTTCCTTTCTCTCCTCTTAACATCAAGTATGTGGTTCGTGGACCCATATGTTTATATGTTCCTCAGTGTAGCGGAGTATAATCTAGAAGTTGTTTGACTGTGTTTCTGTCCTCGCTACCCCCTCCCCACACACAGACCCGGCCGAGAGGACTTCAAGAACAGGAATGCACCAGTATACTCGGGGCTCTGTGGTGCCCTGGATGGGTGGGATGGGCGCAGGGAGGGAGGTCCAAGAGGGAGGGGATATATGTGCACATGTAGCTGACTCACTTCGAACTGCTACCAGAGGGGAAAACCTCACTGCAGGATGACCAGACTGTGACCATGACCATGACATACACTGCTCCATCTTCAGTAGTTTGGAATCTACGGCCAGCACAGTTCCAAGAACTGGCCTCAAGAGAATGGGATTAACACTACTGCCCACAATAATCTACATCTTTGTGGGCATCAATATAATTGTAGCTTGCTCTGCCCGCATATGTAGGTGGGCAACTAAAACTGTCAGCAAAGAGATGCTACAGACCCAGGTCGACATTTTCCACTCTAAGAATACGGTGCCATATGTCAGCGTGAAGAACTTACAGAAGACAGACCTTTGCCCCATAATCCCATAGAAACAGAATGATGTCTAACAGTGGGGATTTGTAAGCAGCTCTTCTGCCTCTTTCCTGCTTGCCTATATCTGTTCCTCTTAAACCTTAATTATAAAAATGAGATCACCAGATAACATTTAACCTGAATCTTGACTTACGATCTACTAAATGCACACAATACCTGGCTTAACCTGCTGATGTTTTCCCCTAGATTAAAAGAAGTAGGAATGAAGAATTAAGTAGTTAAAAGAATGGCTAGCCCTCTACATCCAGCTTTTCCCTTTAGCAATTCTGAAGGCAGACCACACAGGCAAGATAACGTCTGAACAAAGATCTTGAGGAGGCAACCAGTCTTCATCCAATGGAAAATGACACAGAACCTAACCTCCTGCCTGCATAATTCACTGAGATTCTTTCTCCTTTTTCCTCTTATAAACTGTCATGGCTGAGCAGAATCTTGAGAGCTGATTTTGGGACACATGTCCACCTTCTGCCCAGGTAGCCAGCTTCCTGATTAAAGCAACCTTTCCTTTTCCAACCAGTGCTTATCTCTGAAGTACTGGCTTTCAAGCGGCAAGCAGCTGAACCTGAATTCGGTAACATTAGCAATATTATTTCTTATCCCTCCCCTCCAGAATGTAAACTTCTAAGGGCAGAGACGTGGACATCTTAAAACTGTATACACACTGAGCAGAGAAGCTGGCACACAGTTGATGATTAATATTTGCCAAGTGAATACATACATGAAGTTAAGGCTAATTCTTACTTATATGATGGTAAAGGCAGGTGGTGCCTGGAGAGAAGATGACTTCATGTATCAGATAATAATGATATTAATGATTATACCAAGATAAGTATTTTGAAAATGTAAATATACTTTCTCAAGCCCGGACACAATCCTTAGATCACGGTGGCATTGTTTTACCTGGGAGGACCCAGGTGTTACCGAAGAATTGGAAAAGGAAGAAGGAATATTCCACTGTTGATGCTGGTGTGCATAGTCTCTACCCCACGCTCCCCATCAGTTATTATATGAAGAGCCCAAACTACAGCATCTAGCTTATAGGTCTACTCTGTAATTGCTGAAGGATATTCAAGGCGTAGAATAGCTGACCCTTTTCTAGCCCAAGGGATTTAGGAAATGATGAAGAGGGAGGGGGAGAGGGAGGGGGAGAGGGAGGGGGAGGGGGAGGGGGAGAGGGAGGGGGAGAGGGAGGGGGAGAGGGAGAGGGAGGGGGAGGAGGAGAGGAAGAGGGAACACCATGAGACCAGACACAAAAGACAATGAAAGACGTTAGTTGGAAAATCCTAGAAGGGGAAGATGGATAACCCTCCTGGCTACCCCACACTTACTTGGAACTGCAGGCTCTCTTCCACCACCATCAAAAGCGAGGTGACCCAACATGGTTGGGCAAAGGAAGGCCTGGGCCTTATTAAACTCCTTGAGCTGTATCTTTCCTGAGGCTCCACCTTCCATCCCAAAGTGGCTTTAATGGGAAACAAAAGTAACTGAAAAGGCCGGCTCTGGACTCGTGAGGGTGTAAAGCAGACCCACCCCTGAGGCTGCCACCCAACCATACAGATATTGGTCCTTGTTGAGCTCTGAACCCTCACAGGGGAACGACTGAGGCTGAGTCAGGGGAGGGTTCTATCTGATAAAATGGTCCCTGACTTCAACTGCAAACCAGTAGGTTAGGCATCATGCCAGTGGACAGGAACATAAATCCCAGAGACAAGAGGAAGTAGAGGTGTTACAGCCAAAGACCTGGACTTGTCATTACTGTGCGAGGCTGTGTAAGACTGTGGTCACAATCACACAGCTAGCGGCGGAGCTGGGGAAACAAAGCTGGAATTCAAGCCTGGGTTGTCTGACCCCGAGCCCTGCCATTTTTATCTATACTTCCTCTTTTAAGAAACCTAGAACTCTTTCTCTTCACTTCCTGTTTTGTGCATTAACTTCCTACTCAACTTGATATACATCGCGGCAATCTAACTAATCACATTATGGGGAGAAGATGAATAGTAAGAAGGGGGAAAAGGTAAGGGTTTCGGGGAGATACTGAGCTGGGTTTGAAGCCATGTTCTACCTGTGGCTGGTTTCTACCTATGGTAGAATACCGCATTCTACCTGTGCGCCCTTGGCCAAATACAACTTTAGGTTCATTATCTATGAACACATATATTAGCAGTACCTATTGCATAGGGTTATGGTAAGAGCACAATGAGATAATGTGTGTAGCAGTGCACACAGGAAGAGCTAAGAAATGTCAGCTGTTGCTGCTGAGGAAGAAAGAAGTTGAATATCTTTTGGCGACACAGACACTGAAGAGAAGGTTCCAGTTCAAGTCTCCCCAGTCACAGCTAAACCCAGTTCTTTGCTATTTCTAACCACCGGGTTTCCTCTTCCAATCTGCTTCCCCCCAAAATTTGCCATCAATCTCTTTATCATATCCCTAAATCGCTTCCAACTTACGACCAGAACAAATGACATTTTGTCTGCAACTCTTCCCCATACCACTGACTGGACATAATCTCTTCCTCATTTAAGTGACTGTGGTACACGATCAGTAACACTACCAGGGCGTTCGTCATTTCCTCCTTGGTAGCTATGTATGAATGGCACCTTAGAGGTGCTTGCGTAAAGAAGTACTTTCCTTACTAGATAGTCAGCAGATGAAGGCGGGAACCATACACCCACTTAAGCATTCCCTGTGAACGCAAAGCATATAGCCCTGCATGTAGCCGACTATCAAGACTGTCAGATCACTTACTGCACGTGCTGGTGCCACCGTGTCCTCATACTCTTCCTTACACACCTAGTAAGTGAGCTTTTTAAACTGACACAAGTTGGAACAGGAAATATAAGGGTCAAAAGAAATTCTTCATCTTTGACTTTTTATAGGATTTTGTAAATGAGAAGCTTTGACCTTTTACCAGAGAAGCACGGTATTAAGATCTGAGAATGGAGAACTAGAAAGCCTGGGTTATACAACCATTCCTGCTACTAACTAGCTTTGTGACCTTGGACTAGTCACCTAACCTAGACTGAGCTGATTGCCTCTAAGGTGCCTCTTATCTCCACTACACATCCAAAGGTCCTTTTAATTCTCTAAGATACATAGAGCCTTTCCGTTTTAAACAGCACTAATCTTAGCAGAGAGCCATCTTACTGGCTGTTACTGGCTTGGCCTTTAAGGTGCAGAGCCCCCCTGGGACACAGGATAGCACACCAGAAGTGACAGTCCACAGCTTAGTCCAATGAAAAATACAGTTTTAATTATGGGTTGGCCACTTTCACAGTACTAACCTTCATGAGACAGCAAAGTACAAGAAGTAGATCTCCCTTGCAAATACACACACACCTTGGCTTGCAGATTTTCTAATCCGTAGTGACAGTACTGAGTTTAACTATAAATACATTGTGAACATTTGCAGCCCTGAAGCAATAGGAAACAATTTAATAAGAATATCTTGCAAGCTCCCAGCCTGTAGTCATAAAGCAAGACAGCCATTCTGAAACTTTCCCTTGCTGCCATATTAGTTTATCCTAAACTGATTTCTACCACTGACTAGATATCCCATTTTCATCTCTTACTTCATGACAACCCTTCCTTCAAGGTCTTTTAAATAAAAATGCTAATATCTACAAAATGCTTCCGACTAGTGTACTTAGTTTACCTGAAGAATAACATACCTTTATCTCACAAAGGTAGCAATCTCATCTTCCTTGATATGGTTAAGATCAAACCCACTCCTTGTAATCATTCCCTACTGTGATGTGCCCCATGGCCAATCTAACCAGCACTGACCCCTTACTTTCTTCTCCAAGGCAGAAGAAATTATTGTATTTCTTTATTATATTGAACCCCTCTATTTTTTCTCATAAGCTCATGCTTTTTGTAAAGATTATATTTGCAATGTCATCTTTTCCTTCCTTCTTGTTTTGAATTATAGCATGTTTATTCCCTCTGTAGATCTCTCCATACTTCACTCTGTGCTTAAGAGAAATAAAAAATCTATTCCTAGCCTGCAGACTCTATGGGTTTGGACACTTGCCTAATTCTATAGCATCATCTCATTGTATTACCTGTTTATCCCCCTTCAACTCTCACTCTGGTCACACCAAACCATCCTGGTGGCACAAATACCCCAAAGTGATGTACTGGGTAGAAAGTTACAAGGTTCCTAGGAGAGAAGAAAAGATGTCTGTAACCATGTAAAATCATACATTTGGGTGAGAATATCTAGGACCAGCTCTGTTTACAGTGACACGTCACCAGTCATTGCCAATACCTCATGTCAACAGACTGCTTTGCTTCGCCTCCTCTCTCTCTAACTAAGGATATCACTTCATTAATTGGCCCTTGGACTGGGAGACAGTTTACTCTCTTGGTATAGGGCATCCCACCAAGTTACAGGGAGAAGAGGCATGCTTGCCAACACAACTCGCCAGACAATACAAAATGAATTCTTTATTGTCATCAACTTCTCATTTGCCGGTTGGGATGTTTTAGGAGGACTGTGTCTTCAGTGAGTGTTCTGTTTCTTAATTATTTATTTGCATTTTAAGACATTTCAGGTTCACTCATGTCTGGATAACATCAGTTGACGTAGCAGATAAAGCAGAAATGAAAAGCCTGCCTTGTTAGTGAACCTGTACTGACCATCTGCATCCCTGTTACTTTTGTACAACACAGAAAAGTGGCTCATATTTACTGAGTACCCAGTATTATTCCAAGTGCATTACCCAGTATTATTCAAAACAATCCTCAATGAGGGAGTGGGGAAATATTACCCTCATTTTACAATGAGTAAAGCCAGGCGCAGAAAAATACAGCAGGTTTCCCGAAGAGACAGAGATTTGCCCTTCTGCGTAAATTCCTTTTTTTTTGTACTCTTTGTCTGCTGCTTCCATAGTCCACATTGGCAAAATGAAATCTTATGCTACCTATCGTATCTGACCCAAACGGAGAGAATGTGAAGATTATTCAAGCAAATGGCTGTCAACTGTCTTCTGTGGCTTGACAGGACTCTGAATATAGCATTAGCCTTTTTTCCATCAACCTTTTGTTTATTATTTGTACTAATCCAAAGTGACAAAAAAGGATGGGGTCTCCTATCATTTTTAACCTCCTAGAATATAAACCCAATATTCATTTCTTAAAAAATCACTTTTGATTTAATCATTCTGAATTATGTGTCTCTCTGGAGTGTTCAAGAAATGAGATTAGGCCCAAGATAAAGTCACTCGTGCTCAGCTCCACGTCAGCAAAACTTAACTAAGTTTCTAAGCTCCGCCCTCCCAGAAGAGGAAGGCCTGGGACAGCCAATCAGCACTCGCCACCTGACCTGCTCCCAGAATTCCCTCTGCTCCATATAAGGAAAGTGACCCTGCTTGGACTAACCAGCACACGCCCGGGATAACTTCCTTGCTTCCGCTCACTTTGCTCTGTAAAACCCTCTCGAGTTACACAGCCCTTCGGAGCTCCTTTCTATCTGCCAGATTGGATGCCCAAGGCATGAATTACTGAGTGAGGCCAACAAGACCTTTCAAATTCACTCAGTTGAAATTTGTTCTTTAACAGGAAGAACACAACCATGTAATTAAATCTATTTAATCCATCTGTAGATTCAACAGGAGTGTCATTAAAAAAATTAAAGGTCTATATTTATAGCTATTTTTTTTTTAACCTCACTGAGATATTTTTGAATAATAAGGCTGGTGTATCTGCGATGAGTCACTTAGCTCAGGTGAGCTTGGACCAAATCCCAGTGCCTCCTGAGTATGCAGCCAAAACATACTCGCTGATGAATGATCTAAGAGTATCTTGTTTATTTTGTATTAATCACTATGAACACAGTGCCTCTGGTGAAGCGGTTTCAAAAACAAAAACGTGTCGATAGCCTAAGTTTTTGGTTCACGTTGTAACAGTAAACATGTATATTTTATACAGTTTATTTTGGTGGAGAATTTATTTTAATAATTTTCTAGGTGAATTTATAGAATCTTTTTAGAAGACAAATGGATCACTTACATTTTAAGCTTTTGTTCCTACACTTTTGCGTAAATTTATATGTTTTGAAGAACTGGAGTATCTGGGGATTTATGAGAGGGAATATATAACTAGAAAATGTGCACTTTCTACTCTCGTGTGATGATAAAGGATTTTAATTTTAAATATTGTGAAATTATATAAATATTTTCTAATCGTAATACTTGTGTTATTTAGAATATCAGAAAATATGGATGGAAAAGTTTAAAAATCTGTACGATTTACAACATGACTATATTTTCAGCTTCTAGTAACAGTAAAGATATAAAAAGTGTATATTCATCACGTGCATTAAAAATGTGTCCTAATGGTAGTCTAGTGTGTTCACATACTTTTACCTCATTAGTATGTCATAGCAGGGGTAGTTTAAAGAGATAATGGAGGGGAAAAAAACCCCAAAACCCCAGTATTTTCTTTCACGTTCAGTCTGACCTAGACTACATTATGTTCAAATACAAAAGCGAACTAGAAATAACATTAGCAAAATTCAGTAGCATTTAAAAATGACACAATCTGGTTACAGCATTATAATTTAAGGAATGTAACTAATTCTCCCCTCGAGACCCAGGTCAGAACAGGAGTGGTTCTGCCTTTTATCTGTGCTTCGCGTCCTCCCCTGAACTCTGTCCTTGATTCTCCTCCAAATCTGGGATACCAGTTACTCTCCACAAAGCACCATCCGTAGCTTCATTTATCAAACACGTTAGTATTCCATCTTCAGCTGTTCTTATTCTATAGTTATTTTCTGGTGACCATAATCTTCACGGCTCCTCCTTTAAAGAACCATTAATCCGTTCCATCATTCACATAAACTTATTAAGCACGTCTTCTGTGCCAACCCTACTTTTTGCTAATCCTTTCCCTTAATACTACCTACATGTATTATTTATACATCAAATTCAGCCCCCTTTTCTTTCTCTCATTTTTAAAAATTTTCCTGCGTATGACTCTCTCTCCAACTCAATTGCAAATTTCTTTTAAACAGGAACTCAAAAGAAAGAATAAACTTCTTTTCCATCTCCCATTTTGTGTAAACTAATAGCAGTTAAAGAGTATTTACAAACTGCCCTTTCATTGACATAATTAATTTCAATGGAAAAGCATGTTTGTGCCACGGAGATCAAGTGTTACCTCTGAGTGAGAAGCAAATTTGCCCTTTTCTTCTGAGGGATTATGCACTTACTATTTACACACTGAATTCATGAATGACCATGGGTATCCTTTTCAGTTTATTAAAATTGATCATGTTCATTTGTAATTGTTAGGAATACCCTTAAAATAGCGAGATAGCCTTGATTTCAATATGTGTTTAGATTTAATTATAAGAAATAAAGGTGAAATTATGTGAGCATGCATGCTGAGCTTGAAGATCCTTGAAGATTGCCATGGAGAAATCAGCACATTAAAGAAGAGAAGAAATGAGTAGCACTTTTTCCATTTCAACTTAATTCTACTGCTTTTCTAATGAAAATTCACCTAAACACAAAGTACCGTGCTAATTATCTAATCACAGCAGGAAAATAATAAATGGAAACTGTACAACTCTATTTAGAACTGTGCTCAGAACTTACGCTTGACTCTTCCCTAAGGTATGTGAACCAATAGTGCGGTTCTAAGCCATTATATCCTAACAAAACTCTAAATATTGATTTGTTTTTCCTCTTAACATTTTAAGATGTCTAAAATTTGGTTTTTTTGACCAGCAAAAATTTTGGATTCCATGCTCTCCCTCCTTTTGCAACTTTAATTAAAGACTGGTTATGTATCATTGTAAGGTGTTAAAGTCAATGAAAAGAAACGTAAAGTTCAACTAATAAACACAAAATTCACCATTTCTTGATGCACATGAATTTTAGGAAGATTGCTAAAGTTACAATTGCTTGATGACAGTATTTTAGGAAAATTTTATTTATCCAGCAGTGCTTAAACTCTGAAGGAAAGACATTATTTAGAGAAAAGCACAAAGAAATGGCTGATTCTCAAAATAAGGTGTACTCCCGCTGAGTCTTATTTCTTTAGCCATCAACAATAAATGATTCTCCCTTTAAAAACTTAGGCAATTATTTCTTTTCCTTTCCTTTCTTCTCTAGCAATATCCCTCCCAGCCATAGTCAGAAGACAGAACTGTGCATGACAATTTGTGTAAAGATAAATCTATTTTATGTTTCTTTCTCTCTTTTTTCTAGCAATGAGAACGTCCCTTGCAAACAGGAAGTAATATATGGACTAAATTGGTCTAGGGATGCTAATATTTGCTCTAATATTTTCAAATGAGTTCAAGATTTTAGGCCTCACTGAACCAATCCCAAAAATGTATAAAAAGCAAATGCTGTGATCTTACAGTTGCAATTAGAAATATTTAAATAATGGTTATTAGAAGAAGCAAAAGATTAGAAATGGGTAAACCAATTTTTCTCACATATTAATATATCTTTTCCTTATTTACATACACAAAATTTGAAAAAATCATTAAACTATAGGACAGTGAGAAAAAAGTTGAGAAACAAATATTTGAACATACAAAATAAAAATGATACGCACTAGGAGCCAGTAAGTGCTACACAACTAACATCAGTTATTTTAAGGATATGATTGGTTGGTTGGTTTATCAGGGGACTGCCATAGATTACCTTGATTTCAGCTGGGGTTTTGACAGGTCATCTAAGCCTATTCTTGTAGAGAACATGTGAAGCTGGGAATGAGGTAACTTACTGTTTACTAAGCAATTAAACTCAAATTGTGATTAGTGGATTGTCATCATCTTATATGGATATTTCCAAAGATATAACATAAGCCTAGGCTACACTTTAAATCAATGACTTAGCAAAAGGCACAGAAAATTTGTTTTACAACTATGAAGATCACATTAAAAAAAAAATCAAGATTTAAAATTCTTTCCCTAGTTCACTACACCAAAGCTAACAAAATGGAATTTGAATGGAATAATTACTAAGTTCTAAATTTAGGGTTAAAAAATCAATTAAACAAATAGAGGCAAAAGATTCCTGAGACTGCAGTGATTCTTGCGAAAAAAGATCTGAATGCATTTTAACAAACTGTAATATAAAACAGTGATACAAAACTGCTTTAAGGTGAATATAAAAAATAAGCATCAACAAAAGCTAAACGTAGCTTTAGTTGGAATAAACAGAAATGCAGTTTTAAGTCGACTGTTCATATTTTGCACTAGTCAGACCAGCTTTATGGCACTGTTTCCTGTTCACATATTCATTTCGCGCTCATTTACTATGATAAGCATATCTTTCATATGCAATGTGAAAGGCCATTAAAAAAACATCCACCTGAATCATTTTAAGGAAACTGACAGCTGAAGACTTCCAGGAGGAAGGCAATTAAAATGCTGAGGATTCTAAAAACCATGTCACATAAATAGTTAATGAAAACTGAGATATTTTCACTGACAAAGAAAATAGCCGTTAAGAAAAAAACTTGTGCATTTGGAGGGCTACCATAAAAATGTGGTTTGTGTTGTCTCATAAGGAAGAACCAAAGCTAACAGCTAATAATCATTGAAAGGCAAATACGAGACGAAAAGAATGAAGAATTTTCTAATAATTTGAGGTGCTCGGCAATAGAAGAGGCACCCTTATAAACGTCCGTATTTCCCAGTGCCATATTTCACAGTAAAGCAGGCTCTTAGGGATGGTGTAGGGTATTCTTACCTAGGTAAAGTACACCAGGTAGGAGTCCAGAACTGCCTTTGCAATTATGAATCTAGGACACGGGCTTCAAGAAAGGTACACGATTGATAAGACACCACATTGCATAGATATCTTGGCACATTTTAAAAGATGTATCTTGTTTATCCTGGGAACAATCAGTTTTACCTTCTTCCATTTACAGATTTACCCCCAACTCTCCAAGCCTCAGGGTCCTTTTCTGCCTATTACTCCCTGTTCCACCTTCAGGGGAACTATTTATGTGCTCTGGGTTCCTTAGAGGATTTTTCTCTCAGGGTTTCAGCCCTAACTATTTAGCTTTAGACTGAATTCTCTGGAGCTGCCTGAACTCCAACACCCACTTGATGCCTTAGTTTCCATGCTCAGAATATCTCTGACCAGCTTCACCTGTGCTCTAGGCATAGACCATCTCATTAGGCTCTTCCGAACTGAGCCTCTGTTTCCAAACAGCACATTCTGGGTTTTCCCTGGCCCTCTTTCCTGAATTTGCTTTTATGGATTTTCTAGGAATGAGCCGTCCAGCCATTTCAACACAGCTCCATTTATCCACTGACTCTACCTTTTTCTCTAAATCCTAGGATTCTGAGCAACATATTGTCTCATTGTCCCTTCAGCTTGAACCTTCAAGGCATTCAATTTCTCATTATTCACAATCTCTCTTTCAGTGGAATATCAAACATAGCCTTTTCAACTCTAACTTGTTGGGTACCTAGGCACATTGAAGACAAAAGAAAATGTCTTCAAAATTGATTCAGATCGAAGGATGAAAAAGTGTTAAAACCAAAAGAAAAATTAAATTAGTAACAGAATATAGAGAGAGTAGTCATTTCTGAGGTTAGCGTAAATAATTTGGGGGAATAAAACAATCAAAATTCAGATTTGATAGAATAAAGGCTAGGGCCAGAGATGAGCTAATGGAAACAGTGGTTGTAAACAGGAAAAGAAACTGAAGAGTAAAGTGTTTGAAAAGGTAAGACATCTTTAAATTAGGATTAAGGATGTGTTTCAATACTGAATAGAAGACATTTGACAAGAGAAACTTTTTTGCAGGAAGAGAAAAAATTCTTGTATTGTGTATGGGAGAAAGACTTCTTTAGATATTTTATCTAATTTAAACCTCACCCATTTGGAATAAAACTAATACCTTGCCTTTCTTGTACCACGAGCAAATCATATACTAGAAATTAGGCTATATTAATTCATTAAATATATTAAAAATATTTTAAAATGAATGATAATAAATGTTTCAACACTAAATGGTAAAGCATTCCTAAGAAGGACATTTATGGCTTTAAATGCTTATTAAAAAAAAAGGCTTAAAATCAATGATCTACATTTCCTCTTTAGGTAGCTAGGAAAACATCAGCAAATGAACAAAGAATAAGTAAAAGAAACTAAGTAAAAGAAAATAATAAATTGGGGGATTTGATGAGATATTTAAAAAGACAAAAAATATGAAAATCAACCAAGAATAAATTTGCTCCTTTTTAAAGATTAATAAAATTAGTAAGCTTTAAAAAACTCTAAGAGAAAAGAAATAGGAATTAATAGTATAAGGAATAAAAATGAGAGGATTATGTGAACAACTTTATGTCAGTAAATTAAACATTCTGCATGAAATTTAAGAATTCCTTCAAGTATCCAAAGTAACAGATGTGGCAGAAGAAGAAAATGTAAACAGTTCTATAGCCCTTAAACTGAATTCATCATCGAAAAACCCTCCTACAAAGAAAATATCAAGCAGAGAAGTTTTCACTGGTGAATTATTCTAAGCATATAAGGATGAAATAACACCAAACTTACCATCTTACCATCTATATCTGTGAGACAGAGTACTTTCTTGTAATGTCATTACTGGATTTTCATATCAAGGACATGCTGGTCTCATAAAAGGTGGTAACTTGTTTATGGTTTGTTTTGTTTGTTTGTTTGCTTGTTTTTGTTTCTCTGGGTTTTTTTTTTTTTTTTTGGTCTATAGGCATAGATGGTAAAAGCCTTTGCAGAGTACGAGCAAATCCAATTCCATGATTTGTTGTACAGTTGATACACAAAAAAAGTCACACACATCATTCTCATCATCTTCCACAAACAGAAAATTCAAAGTTTATAAAGATATAATATACCATTTACATTAGTAATAAATATCAAGTATCTAAGAATAAACTGAAAGATATTTAAGATCTCTACATAGAAAAGTAAAAAACACTACTGAGGGCTTCCCTGGTGGCACAGTGGTTAAGAATCTGCCTGCCAATGCAAGGGACACGGGTTCGAGCCCTGGTCTGGGAAGATCCCACATGCCGTGGAGGAACTAAGCCCGTGCGCCACAACTACTGAGCCCGTGAGCCACAAATACTGAGCCCGTGTGCCACAAGTACTGAAGCCCATGCACCTAGAGTCTGGGCTCTGCAACAAGAGAAGACACCGCAATGAGAAGCCCATGCACCACAACGAAGAGTGGCCCCCGCTCACTGCAACTAGAGAAAGCCCGCACGCAGCAACGAAGACCAAACACAGCCAAAAAATAATAAATACATAAAATAAATAAATTTTAAAAAACACTATTGAGAAAAATTAAAGAGCTAAATGTATTAGAAAGATGTTCTCATGTCTTTGGAGTCTCAATACTATAAAAGGGACAATTCTCTTCAAATTAATGCTTAAAGCAAAACCTTTTAAAATGCCAGATATCTGTTGTTGTCGTTTGGAAAAACTGAAGAGCTAATCTAAAATTTATATGAAAACAAAACAAGCCAAGACAATCTTGAAGGAAAATATAACTAGCGTTTATTCATTACCAGATATCAAGATCTAATTAAAAAAACTGCATTAGTTAAGAAACTATGTCAGTGGTAAATAAAAGTGACCGTGGGACAGAAATGAGATTCTAAAAACGTATCAACATGCATACAGTCATCTGATTTATGATAAAGATGACACTCTTTGGTAGTAAAGAAAGGATTATCTTAATAAATAATGTTGAGACAACTGGATACACATACCAAACCAAAAATCAATTCCAGAAGAACTGTGCATATAAATATTACAGGCAAAATGGTAAAGCCTTTTATACAAAGTACGTGAGAATATCTTTGTGACCTTGGCACGGTCAAAGATTTCTTAAGCTGGATACAAAAAAAAGTACTTTTAATAAAAGGAAAGTAAATAATAATCTGACTAAATATAATTATTAACTTCTGTTAGTAAAAGAAAAATATAAGCCACCAATTAAGAAAGCATAATTAAGAAAGTACTCATATCCAGAATATACAAAGAAATCCTATAAATCAATTAGAAAAAGACAGACAATGGGCACAATTCTTGAACTGACACTTCAGTAAACAGGATACATAAATGGCCAATGAGCATGAAAAAATGCTCAACTTCATGGGTTGATGAAAACTAAAACCACAAGATACAGAACACCAGGATAGTAAACATTTTTTTTTATAAATTTATTTTATCATTATTATTATTATTTTTTGGCTGCACTGGGTCTTCGTTGCTGCGGGCGGGCTTTCTCCAGTTGAGGTGAGCAGGAGCTACTCTTCGCTGCGGTGCGCGGGCTTCTCATTGCGGTGGCTTCTCTTGTTGCGGAGCACGGGCTCTAGGCGCACGGGGTCAGTAGTTGTGGCTCACGGGCTCAGTAGCTGCAGCTCATGGGCTCTAGAGCGCAGGCTCAGTAGTTGTGTGTGGCACACGGGCTTCGTTGCTCCACGGCACGTGGGATCTTCCCGGACCAGGGCTCGGACCCGTGTCCCCTGCATTGGCAGGTGGATTCTTAACCACTGCACCACCAGGGAAGCCCTGTAAGTATTTTTAAATTACAGCAAATGCCAAGTGTTTGTCAAGGATATGGAGGCATCTGGAACTCTACACACTGGAGCTGTAGGTGCCGGTTGGCTAACTATTTCGGAAAAGTGTACAGCAGGAACTACTGAACACATATATATTCTGTGTCCAATAACTCTATGCTTAATAAGTACACCCAACAGAAATGTATACGGATGCTCACCAAAAGTTATATACTAGGATATTCAGAGCAGCACTATTTGCAATAGCCTCGTGCTGAAATTTACCCAAATGTCCTTCAACAGTAAAACAAAAAAAACATATGGGTGAATCTCACAAAAGATGAATGATGGAATCTAGACACAGAACAGTATGTACTAAGGGTTTCATTATGTAAAGCAACAAAATAGATGAAATGAACCAAACTAATTGAAATCACAAGGGTGGGCGCCCTTCTGAGGAGAGAAGTGACAAGAAGATGAGCACAGGGGGGCTTCTGGGGCACTGCTAAGCTTATGTTCTTGATCTGGGGGCGGGGTGCATGAATGAGTTCAATTAAATGAAGGTTTAGTAAACCATGTATTCATGAGAATTGCATTTATCTTTATGTAAATTGTACTTCAATTAAAAAATTAAAGTACAAAATTTACCCTGCATATATATACGAAATACTACATATTCAGTACCACAACACTGAATACACACTGTGGTTGACGTGTGCAATCCTTTGCTCTGTTTGTTCCCTAGGCTAGAAATCCAAGGCAGACAATATCCAACATCATAAAGGTGGAGTTGATGTGGTATAAATACACAATGGAATATTACTCAGCTGTAAAAAAAGAATGAGATAATGTCATTTGCAGCAACATGGATGAACCTAGAGATTATCACAGTAAGTGAAGTAAGCCAGACAGAGAAAGACAAATATCATATGATATTGCTTATGTGTGGAATCTTTAAAAAATATGATACAAATGATCTTATTTACAAAACAGAAATAGACCCACAGACACAGAAAAAAAAAAAAAAAAAAAACTTATGGTTACCAAAGGGGAAGGGGGGAGGGATAAATTAGGAGGTTGGTATTAACACATACACACTACTATATATAAAATAGATAGCCAATAAACATTGTGGTATACATGACTCTTTTTGAGTTATGGTTTTCTCAGGGTATATGCCCAGCAGTGGGATTGCTGGGTTGTATGATAGTTTTACTTTTAGTTTTTTAAGGAACCTCCATACTGTTCTCCATAGTGACTGTATCAATTTACATTCCCACCAACAGTGCATGAAGGTTCCCTTTTCTCCACACCCTCTCCAGCATTTATGGTTTGTAGATTTTTTGATGATGGCCATTCTGACCGGTGTGAGGTGATACCTCACTGTAGTTGTGATTTGCATTTCTCTAATGATTAGCGATGTTGACCATCCTTTCATGTGTTTGTTGGCAATCTGTATATCTTCTTTGGAGAAATGTCTATTTAGGTCTTCTGCCCATTTTTGGATTGGGTTGTTTGTTTCTTTGATATTGCAGCACTATTTACAATAGCCAGGACATGGAAGCAACCTAAGTGTCCATCGACAGATGAATGGATAAAGAAGATGTGGCACATATATACAATGGAATACTACTCAGCCATAAAATGGAACGAAATTGAGTTATTTGTAGCGAGGTGGATGGACCTAGAGTCTGTCATACAGAGTGAAGTAAGTCAGAAAGAGAAAAACACTAGTCTCTGCGGGGTCACGCTGAAGCTAGCCTTCAGCAGAAGCCACGTCTTTCCTAAGCTGCTACTTTTCCTCACTTCTCTCGCTTTCTCCCACTAGCAATTCTGTCTCAAGCTCTGCTGTTAGGGAACCTGCCCTAAGACTGAGGGGTAAATACTTTCAAGGGTGTGTGTAGGTGAGGTAGGTTATAATGTAAAATAGGGTTTTAAAAGTTTGAGGGCTGGACTTCCCTGGTGGCGCAGTGGTTAAGAATCCGCCTGCCATTGCAGGGGGCACGGGTTCGAGCCCTGGTCCGGGAAGATCCCACATGCCGCGGAGCAACTAAGCCCGTGCGCCACAACTACTGAGCCTGCGCTCTAGAGCCCGCGAGCCGCAACTACTGAGCCCGCGTGCCACAACTACTGAAGCCCGCGTGCCTAGAGCCCGTGCTCCGCAACAAGAGAAGCCACCGCAATGAAAAGCCCACGCACCGCAACGAAGAGTAGCCCCCGCTCGCCGCAACTAGAGAAAGCCCGTGCACAGCAATGAAGACCCAGCACAGACAAAAATAAATAAATTTACATTAAAAAAAAAAGATTTGAGGGCTTCTGCTCTAGGGGGAATCTTGCAAATGTGCACAAGGAGATAGTACAATAGTGGGCGGTGTCTGCTGTGAAACCTCGGGAAGAGTGTAAGTGCGCATCAGTAGGAGCTCGGATAAGACGTGCGTAGGGATAACAAACCCCACGCTCATACCCACCACGGGCAAGGAAGGAAGGAATGAAAGTTACGGGTGGTAGGCGGGAATTTTCACTTACATCTGAAATATCTGCTTTACAAAGGCTGAGGAAACTTGGGAAATTTTAGCCTTTATACGAAATGGGGGGGTGGGTGGGTACACTGGGCGTTTCTCATCTTTTCTATACTAATCCGTTTATTTGAAATATTTCATGAAAGAAAGAGATAGGGTCCCTAAATCCTCACTCAAACCCACCCCACTCCCCTGCCCTGATTAAAAAAATAAAAACAAGTGTCATAGCATACGGTATGAAAGTTGCTGTTGTACCGTATGCTAACACATATACATGGAATCTTAAAAAAAAAAAAAAAAAAAAGGTTCTGAAGAACATAAGGGCAGGACAGGAATAAAAGACGCAGACATAGAGAATGGACTTGAGGACACGGGGAGGGGGAAGGGTAAGCTGGGACGAAGTGAGAGCGTGACATGGACATATATACACTACCAAATGTAAAATAGCTAGCTAGTGGGAAGCAGCCGCATAGCACAGGGAGATCAGCTCGGTGCTTTGTGACCACCTAGAGGGGTGGGATAGGGAGGGTGGGAGGGAGGTGCAAGAGGGGGGATATATGGGGATATATGTATACGAATAGCTGATTCACTTTGTTATAAAGCAGAAACTAATGCACCACGTAAAGCAATTATACTCCAATAAAGATGTTAAAAAAAAATAGCTAACAAGGACCTACGGCAGAGCACAGGAAACTCTGCTCAATATTTTGTAATCACCTATAAGGGAAAAGAATCTGAAAAAGAATATATATGTGTATATATACATACACATATATATACACACACATATATGTGTGTATATATATGTATCTGTATATATATATATATATATGCATATATATATATATATATATGACTGAATCACTGTGCTGTACACCTGAAACTAACACAACATTGTAAATCAACAATACTTCAATTTAAAAAAAAGTTTAAAACAGTGGGCAGATAAGAAACACAGAATTTTATGCTGTTATTGTCTGCAGAGGAAGCAGGGAGAATAACATGAGAAGGGTTGCTGAGATCACAGGTAGCTCCCCTTTGATCTATAATATGTGGAAAAGTTAAATAAAGGTTTGAGAAACCAACAAATAATTTTAATTACATACTAGCTAAAGTGAAGTCTCTAACGACCAAATTTTACAGAGAACCATTTAGGAAAATAAAAACGAACCCGTTCAATATTAATTAATTCCTTCTTAAAGCAATGGCAATACTTCAATGGAACATTAAAGCATTAGTGAAAATATATGCAAGATTCATATGAACAGTACGTTAATTCATTCATATTGGCACTAACACAAAATAAATTCATAAAGTTGCATATTTGAAATGCGTTGTTACCCAAGCATATTTTGAAAACATAAAATAATTTCCATCCTTTAAAAGCACTTTGTTGTTATAGATTAGCTGTCATGCATTTAGTAAGAAAAAAAAACAAGATTAATGTGCCCGTTCTAAAAGAGTGACCTGTTTCATAGCAAGTTATGTTGTATCTCCATGGATATTCAGAAAAAATTAGATTAACTTATTGTTAATTTGCATAATACATATATACTCCCAGTCCCCTATCTCGGATATAATATAAAGAGTAAAGGTAAGACTTATATTAGTTCAAATATTCTATTGCAGTTTTCATGTATCACTTTAACCTGCCTTATGGTTCTTTTCTTCTGATGTATTGCCAGTTTTTCCCAATATTAAAACACACATGCACATTTTAATATTTTCAGATCAAGGGTATGCATGTTAGTAGAACTCAGGCTAGATGATAATCAGTATGGAATTTTCCAACAATCAAAATAATTTAACATAGGAATATGATTGTTCAGACCATTTAAAACTTTCCAGTACTAGTACAGTGTATCGGGGGGATATAATATTTTAGTCTCATGGAAAAAAAGAAAAATGTGTATCCTACAGGTTTTTGTGATGTATGAGTGGATGTGAATGGATAGTATATGACAATTCAAACAGAACATGATTGAGTCATATTAATGGTAAAAAGACACTAAAGCAATGGTTTACTCTATAAAATCCAACTATCAGCTTGGAAAGAATTCCTGAAATACCAAAGGAAAGTTTTACATTTGTTACTGTCGTAAATGCTACAAGCATTATCAAAAATTATCTCACTTTTACAGATGAGACCACTTACGCTCAGATACTTTAAGTGAATTGCCTAAGGTTAGGGATTCTGACACCTAGCCATTCCCGTAAGTGTGGAATCACAACAATTCATATTTAGTATATGCAAACTAAACCAAAAATAAAACAGAATACATGAGACAGATGTAAAGACCATAAATAAAATAAACATTAATATTTCCTAAATTAAAGAACCTTCACATCTAAAAGAGAACATGTTGTTTAATTCATTCAAAGGTGAAAGTCTATAGATGCTTTTATTTTTGAAATGATTTGAAAAACACCTAAAATGCTTTTTAGTAATGAGGCGAGGTATAAACAAGCAAACAAACATACATACATATTATTCATTCATTCGTTCATTTATTCATACATTCATTCTAGGAAATGTAATGCAATTGAAGGGGATCAGAGTACACCACTGAAAAATATGCCACTTTGGCAGAAGGATTACTGAGAGCTGAAGGCAAGTGAGAAAAAGCAGACACGAAGAGCTCTCCAACCTTCCTTTATCTGCTTATAAGGCAGGGCATAAATTTCCCTTGTGAAGGTGTTCCCTTCTGCCATACCAGAAGGAGAACAACCTTTATCATTGGAGAGATGGCACAGAGATGAGTTTGCACAAACAAACCTTACTAAATAAAATAATCCTTATCTACCTTTAGTTTCTCCCACATATTTTCTAGTCATCTTCCCATAATTTATCACCCACATAGGCCCAAATAACCCTTTCCTTTATCTAGTCAATCCTCACAATTTATTACTTTTTGTTAAAATGGGATATAAGTCCCAGAGTCTGCTTCTTTGTTTTTTTTTTTTTTTTAACTTCTTTGCCATGAGACTCCCATGAATGTAAAGTTCAAAATATTGATAAAACTTGTTAGCCTTTTCTCCCGTCTTTTGTCAGTTTAATTCACAGGTCCAACAAACCAAATCCAAGACAGTAGAAGGAAAGTTTTTCCTCTCCTACACATTATATACATGTAGATAAGAATCCTCATGTTGAGTTTATAGAAATGATGTCATTAAAATGAGAAAGTGAACCAAGGGGCAAACTACTCAAAAGAAATTATTTGAGGCTTTTAATACATAGAATATGGTTTAGAAGAAAAAAGCCTACATAGAGTCATTTCAATCCTTAAATACACAAATCTGATTAAACCACAAAACAGTCCAGTGTAAAGCATAAAACGCACACCTTGTCACTGAATCTTCTTCTCTGAAATAGAGTCTATTGAAGAGCAAGTTCTTATTTCATATTCTAGCCGAATGTTATGATATTGAAACTGAGCAGGACCCTGTGGGGCTCTCCCAGGTACAAAAGCCTTTCCATGTCCCCCGTTTCTTGTTTGTAGGAAAAAGGCTTTCAGCCCCCTGGACCTTCCCTGAGCTCCAAAGAGCAGATTCAAACAGTTACTAATTAGGGGAATGAGGGAATGCGGAAACAAAGGAAGGGCAGTCAGGAAACAACAGTGCAGCCTTGGGGCAGGGTCCTGGTCCTGACTGCTATGCACATCCTCAGAGGATGTGCACAGCAATCTGATCTGAGTTCCTCCACGAGAGCTGGGGCTCCCACCCAGGTGGCGAATGGTAACTTTAGGCTGAGCCCAAACACATGGACCCCAGACTGGTTGGAACCAGAAGGCAGATGATTGAGATTCCTGGAACACCAGTCTGTTACACACACCCGCCTCCCAACCAACAAGAGAAGGTCACACACCCTGCAGCCCTCCCAACAAATTTTGCCTATAAAAACTCTTCCCTGAAAACCATCAGGGAGTTTGAGCTTTTGAGCATGAGACACCCGTTCTCCTTGCTTGGCCCTTGCAATAAAACCTCTCTCTGCTCCAAAATCCGATGTTTCAGTTTATTTGGCCTCACTGTGTGTCAGGCGTACAAATTCAGATTCAACAACGTCAGCTTTTACAAATGCATTGCAAGGCAAAGAAATACTTTCATGCAATTTTTCTAAGTTCATAAAGATAACTTTTTACTCTGTAGAATAGCTATTATTAGCTGTCTAAATTTTTTATCAGATAGATAATGACAATATTGATGTTTACGGAAAATTGTGACATTTCATCAATGATCCAAATTCTGAATACCCGCACGCACAAGTTACACTACACAATGTGTCCTAAGATCTGGTCTAAACCAACTCGTGGCATGATATCTAAAACTAAATTTAATTATGCCAGTATTTTTAGCAACATTTATACGACAAACTAAAGAGAATTTGATACAGATTTTTGTCTAAACCTGACAGAAGATTAAGAATTCTTGGCACATTTTAGCATTTGTTAGTTGCTCTTATCCTTCTTGATAATATTTTTACATAAAGCTGAGATAAATTATGAGCTTCCTTCTCTAATTGTATTTCTACTTTACCCCAAGGAAAACCCACTGTTATTCAAATCAATCTTTACTCCCAAAATGGTTGCTAGTGACACCCTGAAATTAGCGTCTAACAGCCTCGTCAATTCAGCTGACAAAGAAATAAGTGCCCCTATTGTCTGATTAGGAGCTAGTTTCAAATCCAAAGAATAGTCTCGATTAATTTCAGCATATTTTGAATCTTAAAAAAGTTCATGTCTTTAAAAGAATAAGACGATTTTATGACAGATTCCGTTTTTACACAGGATATTTGAAATGGATACAACGTTTGTAGTTGTGCACGTGAAAACTGATTTTAATGTCTAGGATTATATTATACTTCCTGTTACACTCAGATAATATTTGGAAAACGATTTTTTTTTTTTTTTTGCTATTATAGGTTTCTTTGGTAAAGTCAAAATTCATTACCTTTAATTTTTTTTTTTTCCAAAAGGTTTTTGGCTCTTTACAACTATTAGAGAGAAGCTTGACTGGATAAAAAGGAATAATTTTTTGTTTTTTTTAAGGAGAAAGAAAATAAGGTTATAATTTTAACTCTTGGCAGATTCTCTTATTCGAGTATATATCAGTTTTTACTGGAGAGTTGTTCTGTTTTCACCATCTCTTTTCTTTTGAAAGGTACATTTCCAAAGACTTATCCTTTAATTACTCACTTTGGTGGTAAGCAAATCAGTTGTTCCTTTCCTCATGGTCACTGTTCTGAGTACCACCAGGATTATTATGGGAAACGGGAGGGGGGGGGGTTCAGATGGAAAGGCTATAAGAATGTTCTACTTCTCCTAAGATCACATCCTAGTCCAACCTTGGGAAACTGGACCTGAACTGACAAACACAGTGTTACGGACTAAATTGTGTCACTACCCCACCTCTCACCCAAATTCATATGTTGAAGCCTTAACTCTCAATGTTAAGATATTTGGAAATATGGATTTTAAAGAGGTAATTAAGGTTAAGTGAGGTCATAAGGATGGGGCCCCAATCCAACAGGACTGGTGTTCATATAAGCACAGGAGAGATACCAGGGGTGTCCATTCACAGAGGAAAGGCCATATGAAGACACAGCAAGGCAGCTGACAGCAAGCCAGGAAGAGAGGTCTCACCAGAGACCAGCCCTGTGGGTACCTTGATCTTGAACTTTCAGCCTCCAGAACTGTGAGGAAATACATTTCTTTTGTTTAAGCCACCCTGTCTGTGCTATTGTGTTATGGCATACCAAGGAGACTCACCCAGACAGTTGGGATTTAGTCTTCACAAACATCTAGGCCAGCGGTCCCCAACCTTTTTGGCACCAGGGACCGCTTTGGTGGAAGACAATTTTTCCATGGACCAGGGGGTGGGGGGAGGAGGATGGCTCAGGCGGTAATGCAAGCGATGGGGAGCAATGGGGAGAGGCAGATGAAGCTTTGCTCACTCACCGGCCGCTCACCTCCTGCTGTGCAGCCCTGTTCCTAACAGGCTATGGGCCGGGGGTTGGGGACCCCTGGTCTAGGCAACAAATCCACATCCTGACAGTAGGGCAGGGAATATGAGGGGTGTAGGAGAAATGAACTCTTCACTCCAGCTCCACTGACCAGCCACCTTCAGTCAGGTGGCTTTTCATCTTCAAATCTATCTTCCCTGCTTGTCTTTCTTTCCCGTAATGCTCTTACTCTGCCTGGGAAGACCTTTCTGGATGCAGCTGTCCACTAAATCCTACACATGTCCTTACTTTCTCCATGAATCTACTCTTCATACAAGATCATTATTCCCACTTAAACATTCTCATTGTAGTTGCTGTCTTTGTCTCCCTTTCACACTCATTCTGTGCTACCCTTTGTTTATGCCACCCTCTTAACTAGGCTGGAATTTCCTACAGTATAGTGATCAATGATCATACATTTCTTACTGTTCCTTACGGCTTAATAAACATTTGTTGATTGGTGGTCATTTGACAAGAGAAAGAATTCCTCTTCTTACAGATTCCAAAGCTTCTCTTGATATTCAGATCCTCTCTCTATATATCTATATTGTTTTAAGAAAAAAAGAGTTTTTGAAATGCTTTAACTAAATTCATGTCTTTAGCACTGAGTTGAAGTTTTATAAGGTTTCTCTAATTTTTGATGTATCTTTATATTCATTTTTGTCAATTAAGGCAAAAGCAATGCAAACCAAAAAAATATAGGTGGTATTCAAAAAATTAATGCCAAGGAAAAGTTACCTTCCTTTAAAAATAAAAGTATTAAATATATAGCAATTATATACATATGTGTATAAATATGGCTTATTTACATATGGCGTATAATATATGGGTTATGTATTATCTGCTAGAATCATTTTCCTTGAATTTGCCTTTCACATATTTTAAATAACGAAGAGACAGTTTGTAAGTTGAGTGATGAATCAATTAAATATGAGTCCTTGAAATCCACTAGAATAAGCCATAATGTCTTTTTCCTAGGTTGGAAGAATAAACATGTTCCCCCCCTAAGGTGAAATCTGCATCATCTGTTTGGCAGTGGGTCTGGCTCTAGTTATTTGGAGACCCCTCCTATATACTGGCAACAGGGTTCTGTTGTCAACATAACCCCTGGAGCCAACTTGGATGAGATAAATCTCTAAAAATGTAGGCTTAGGATGGTGGGCAGTAGCACAGTTGGCAGAAAATACTCTGCTCCCTAGTTTAGCATCCTGAAAAAGGAGTGGACACCCCACATAGTCCTCTCTGAACTTGTCTCCCTGTTGCAAAACAAAAGGGCATTTTAATCCAGTATGTCCTCTGCGGAAAGATGTGAGAGACAATTCTGCTGGTTTCTTTGGGAGAATATGCCAAGGGGAGTATAAAACAGAGAGTTCAATAGCTTTACAAATCCCCTAGCCTAGACCTGTATTTCTTTTGAGTGTTTGCTGTGGTTAAAGATACAGGGAGAAACCAGACGCAGGAAGTTTGTAATACCAGTCATTTTAAAGTTGATGTTGTTTGTCTTTTATTCCTCAGGTAATCAAGAATCAGAGACCCATCAACATCTTTAGCCAGAACATAATATATCTGTGATTCAATGGTTTGGAGAAAATGCTAGGTTTAAACATTTCTACAGGACTTTCTAATCATTGTCAAAATTGTTTCAAATTTTTTAGAACAGTTTTATACATATTTATACCAGGCATGTTATCGAAGACCAATCTTGCAGTCATAGGTGTTTCTTGGCTGATTTGAATGGATTAGAAAGCAATCACCCTTGTAAAAAATACTGTTCTTGTTAAGGATGCTTTAAATGAACTTTAATAAGTGAGAATTTAAACTTTTAAGCTAATTCTCAGGTTTCTAATAACACAGTATTTGAACCCTATAGATCTTAGAAATCTAATTAGACAATGCTAAGTTCTTTCTAGTTGAAGCCACAGATGTTTCACGCTGGGAAAATCAGTAAGCCCCAGGGTTTGTTTGGTCTAGAAGAGTGTCAAATTTTCATGGATAATTTAATAGCTAATAACTCTAATCCTTTCCCGTAAACCAAGAGATGATAAACAAAGATTGCACTAAAACTGTAAAATTAACCCTCTAGGCTAATGAAATTTTTCAGGAACCACTGAGGAAATTAATTTCTGGTACTTAATGTTTCTTCTTTGCCAATCTTTCTAGAGTTGCATTATACTTCATAATGTGACAGGAAAGGCACATAAACACATTGGAATGATGCAATTCAAAAAGAATTACATATCAAGGAAAGCTTCAAGTATCCTTCATCTCTTATTCTTACTGACTGATCTATTATTGGAAAAAAAAAGATTCTTCAATTTGGAGCTTGCGGTGGCAGTCTTGTTTTTCATAGTTTTTGATTTGTGCAGCATCAGATAATGAGTTTTCCATAAAGAAAATTATATGTCCTTATGAAAAATGGAAGACGTGCATCAAAATTACATAGCATTTTGGGATACTTTGATGTGACATATTTTATTAAGAATATAATTGGCCTACTCAAATTATTACCACAAAATTAACTTCTGAAAATTTATATAGAATATTGGGGTTTCTAGGACTTAGTAGCCATCATTAAAAAGACTACAAACTATTAAAGTGTCCTTTATCCCCACCAATGATTCAATTTAAGCTGAAATAGCTTAATCTTTTAGAAATGTTGGATCAACTAAAATTAAGCACCTCTGTTTTTAGTCTCTAAAGGAACAGTTATCAAGCCTGCAAGTAGAAGTTAAGAGACCACAGGCTTGTTCACAGAACATAACCCATCCACAGAGATCTACATCATGTGGTTGAATCTCAATTCAACCTTCAAGCAACCTTGATGTCTGTAGCTTGGAGACAAAAGCTTTGCCACCCAAAAGGAACTAGGAAATCGCATACTTTGAAATCATGCATTAGCACTTAGCATCCGGAAATCCCAGTTGCAATGGCCAGAGTTAAATCAGTGCAGGTTTTTATAGCTGAGTGCACCCAAACATAGGGTAGCAAAAAGGCCCTTGGGTTAATATAGTATCATGCCAGACCCAAAGCTCCTCTCAATTAATGTAACACCTACAGTATTCAACACGAGGGTTTCCTCACTAAGATTTACGATTCGAATCACCTCACTGAAAATTGGCCTATAAATGGTAGATGCTCTCTGGAACCACAACTCTGGCCTCTTCTATAATGAGAGAGGAGAGTGCTGAGGAATTTCTCTAGACACCAATTTAAATTCTGTCTGTCTGAGTTCCTGCTATTGATTTTTCATAAAGGTTGAGATGAAAAATCTGATCACAACTCCAATAGGGCGAGTTGTGGATTAGGACAACAAAATAAATAAAAGATAAAGAATGCAGACATTTTCTGTATTAAGGTTTGCAAAATTTACCTTATCATGGAGGGGGGATTGGCTTAGACCCATGGCTAAATCCGGAGTGCACTGATTTACGAGAATATGAGTTTTTACTATATGCGAAATCCTATTTTCTAGTGTTCTTTGCCATAAAGTCTTGGATAAAATAAATAAACCTAAGCAAGATGAACAGTTTTTCAAATTACAAAAACTTCTACTAAAACTCACATAAGGGCTTCCCTGGTGGCGCAGTGGTTAAGAATCTGCCCGCCAATGCAGGGGACATAGGTTCAAGCCCTGGTCCGCGAAGATCCCACATGCCACAGAGCAACTAAACCCGTGTGCCACAACTACTGAGCCTGTGCTCTAGAACCCGCGAGCCACAACTACTGAGCCTGCACTCTAGAGCCTGCGAGCCACAACTACTGAGCCCGCATGCCACAACTACTGAGCCTGCACTCTAGAGCCTGTGAACCACAACTACTGAGCCCACGTGCCACAACTACTGAGCCTGCACTCTAGAGCCTGCGAGCCACAACTACTGAACCCACGTGCCACAACTACTGAGCCTGCACTCTAGAGCCTGCGAGCCACAACTACTGAGCCCACGTGCCACAACTACTGAGCCTGCGCTCTAGAGCCTGTGAGCCACAACTACTGAGCCCACGTGCCACAACTACTGAGCCTGCGCTCTAGAGCCTGCAAGCCACAACTACTGAGCCCGCGTGCCACAACTACTGAGCCTGCGCTCTAGAGCCTGCGAACCACAACTACTGAGCCCACGTGCCACAACTACTGAGCCTGCGCTCTACAGCCTGCGAGCCACAACTACTGAGCCCACGTGCCACAACTACTGAAGCCCGTGCACCTAGAGCCCGTGCTCCACAACAAGAGAAGCCACCGCAATGAGAAGCCCGTGCACTGCAACAAAGAGTAGCCCCCGCTCGCCGCTACTAGAGAAAGCCCGCACACAGCAACGAAGACCCAACGCAGCCAAAAATTAAATAAAGAAATGTATAAAAAAAGAAATAAATAAAACTCACATAAGCACGCAAGTTACTTAATAATTTACTATATATAGCTATCAATCAGGTTTCTAAGATTTCTTTTCATCATATAGTTTTAGCTTACTATATTTCTCAGTATTTACATAAAATGTAATTACCTAGTTTTTGTTTACCCATATAAATACTCAGCATATATCATTACTTTTCAAAACTCTAGATATACTGTTATGTTTCTTTGTGTTGGGAAATGTCAAATCATATAAACGACAAGCGTAACATTTCCCTTAAGGCTTAGTGGGCTCTTAAACACAGCAGGTCACACTAATGAAGAAGCAGCCAAACTCACTTCTGCCTGAGTGAGGGTGTTTTTTTCAGATTTTCTTCCAGAGTTTGAACAGTGGGCTTTGTGCATCGTGGGGAAGTGGTACATACACTGAGGTACTGGCTTCTGAGACAGGAGTTGCCTTTTGCCAAACGCCCTCTGAAGACGAAGGAATCAGACGTTTACAGCGACTCGAGGGAGCCCCTGTGAGCTGATCGGCAAATCTAAAGAGGATTCCCGGATTAAACAATGAAGTTTCATCAATAGACTTGAAGTGGGCCATAACGTTACAGGGACAGCCGACGCGGAGGGCAGCGGGACTGACTTCTCAATGAATCGGCATCCTGTAGACTTGCTTGAGAGATGCAATACTTCAGCTGGGCTTGAATCTAGCCAGTCCTGATCTCGGTTCTCTCTTCCTCCACAAGCTACATTCGTCCTCCTGTCAGCCCTACAAAGGGACAGCCCTTATATTTTGTTTGCCATTTCTTTCTCCAGTTTCATCTAAATGACTCTCAAATACGAACTCTAGACCTTAGCTTTTCTTCTACCATCAGGACTCCTAAACCTGTATTGTACTACCATTGCTTTAAAGCTCAAACAAGCCTAAATGTAACTTACTATCTCCTTCACTGCCCCCCCCCCAAACCGGTTCTCTCTCCGTATCATTAACCACAACATTGAATTTGTAAACCTTGTGGTGGCAGGAAATGATACACACACCTCTTTGATTCTCCACATCTGGCAGAGTGTCCTGTAATTGTCAAGTAAGTAAATATTCATGGTGAGTAAAGTGATATTTTAGGGCAGGGTATCTCCAACGGTAGGTTTATGAATTTCTGAAATCAGTCTTTTCACAAAGTTCTTTAACTCTCTAGACAGGAAGGCTATACCAGCCAGGTTTCACACGTGTCATGGGCGGGAATTCGGGTAGGTTGTTAGGCTCAGAATTCAATGACGCATCAGACTATGAAATGATTAGAATCTAATCCAGCACCTTTTGCATTCTCTGTATTTTTTTTTCTTTTAGTTCTGAGTTTACACCCATGCAAAACAAACAGCATGGGAATATCACACTGTATACAGAAAATACAAAATACAGAAGGACTGCCTGTTTCATATAGAAACACTCCAGAAATATGAGATACCTAACAACAACAAAATCATATACCTAACAGATAAAAGTATACTTTTAGATGCTCCTGAAGAGATTTCTGACCCTATTAATTTTATTTTTCTTTTAGTATTTGTTAGAAGCTCATGATGACAGAAACTAAGGCAAATACAGCCTAAAAATACCTGCTGGTGAGACAAGCAAGTTTTGGTAGAGACTGACTCACTACCTTTCATGTGGCCAATAGTTGCAAGAGAGGTCCTCAAGAAGAAAAAAAAGATTATAACTTGAAATAATGATGATATTCTATATAGCATATAGAATATTGAGGTAATTGTAAAAGATAATTTAGTAAACAAATATATATTTACCTATATATGTTTATATTTGAATTATCAAAACATGGTTATAAGCTCTAATATCCTATAATCAAATATATATATATATATATATATATAATCAATTATTTTGTACTGTATTATTAAAAGTAATATTACTTATATTTCGTTAAAAATGAATTTAAAATTTTACACATACCAACCTCTCTTCAAATGTTATAAGCTTTCTATGGAAAATATCTCTGTTCTAACAGCTGCTGAAGATAGAGAACTATTTCCGGAGTGTACTCGTTACAGTTGTGTATATTCAAAATTATTAAGTTTATTCTTCAGTATACTCTTTCTAAATGTGCCTGCCTGTACTATACAAATGCTGCTCTGTGTTCTGTGTTCTGTGCTCCAGTGAAAGAGTGTTTCTTCTAAGTGATATCTCATCACATATTTTAACTTACTTATTAAAAGTTGTCCCAAAGCCTTCTCTTTTCCTTGTTAACCATTATCAGATCCTTGACAGATTTAGATCTTTCACTCCATTTACCCTCCACTGCACATGTTGTGATTTCTGAACAATTCTTTGAAAAGGTAGATCCAGGAAAGTAACATAATTCAGAGGAGTTTCAGACAACTGAGTACATGGGACCATTCCTTCCTTAGTTTTAATTTCCAAAATGATAAAGCAAAACCATTCACCAAAAGTTTAAAATCACTGTAAGTTACAATAGAAATCTCAAGGAAAATGGCTCTTACATTATAAATCAAGGAAACATGCCCATTCAGAAAAATGTTAGGTGCTTTAGAATATTAGACTAGGTCTATGGTTAATAATGGGAGGAATTTTACTTTGTATTAGAATTAAAACAATGTTTTCTGGAAAAAAAAGTTTTCTCTTCTTTTTCTTCTTATTTAATTTCTCTCAATACTATCAGATAATACAGTTGCTGCATCTGCCTTTCCCCTTTTCTTGCTCTGTTTTCTTTCTGATTTTTAGATATGAAATTATACCACTATCCCTAAACAAAGAGAACTAATTAAAGGGCTTCACAGGGTTATTAAAATTGGAAAAGAAATGCCACCTTGAATATTGACCATACAGCTCTTGTTGAAGACTCTCACTCTTCTTAGCAAGGAGGACAGATCCTTATAAAAATTTTAAGAGTCTGAACTTTTCTGTACAGGATGGATGATCTGCCAAAGCCTATGGCACTTTGGCATCATGACATTTTTTTTCTGCCTATGATGGAAAGAAAAAAAATTTTGACAACATAAAAAGGGAATATTCCACTGAGACTTCATTGTTAGATACTGGATTTGCCAATTCAAACAGGCAGAAATTCTGAATAAAGCATGAATGTCCTTAGGATAATGAAATCCAATTCTGTAGAGGAAAAGTTCCGTTAAAAACACAACAAAAACAACAACAACAAATAGTGCAGATATCTGCAAGGAACCAATCCTTCTCTTCTCTTTAGTCAATCTCAAAAGGATGATTAGATGAACAAAATTGCCTCATAAAATATTCATACAATACAATTTAGAGGCAGCTTAATGAGGTGCCTACAATTCTTGCTGGCAAGAGTGACTGGAGAAATTCCCTTAAATTGCCAATAGAGAGTTGACTGGGGTAAAGGTTATATTACAGTTTTTCAAAGCAAACTTCTTCCTTCTTTTGACATTCTCTTGAGTATTCCATACAAATCCTAATTTTGTGTTAATGCCACTCTGAGTTTTCTTGGATTCTACTCACTTTCTGCTACACTCTTTGGTAGGAGCACGAATAACCACATAGCTCTAACCCATTACATATCCATTTTGCCCTTGCTGTTGCTTGGGAGTCTCACCAAACCCCCTTTGCTTCCCTAGAACTCCTTCCTGAGCAGTAATTCTCAGAAATTAACAAGCTTCTTACACCATTACTTCAGCTGTACAGCTCAGTTTAACAACCCTTTATGGAGAACCGACACCAGACCAAGTGCTGAGCCCTGAGGTAAAACAATGACTAAAAGAAAACAATGACTAAAAACCACAATGTTTTGTCTTCAAAGTGACTGCAGACTCATGTTGTGAACAAATAAAATGGTTTCATGAGTCATAAGAACTCTCCTCTCCTCATCTCACTGTTCTTCATTTCAACAACGGTATCTAAAGTCTCACGTGCCAGTGTTAGAGAAGGGGAGGAAGGCTGCCCGTAAACACGTGAAAGGCTCTGTGATGGACCCCTGGGAATCAGCGAGGCAGACTTTAAAATGTGGATCTATATAGTCGTCCCTCGGTATCCGGTATCCGCAGGGGATTGGTTCCAGAACCCCCATGGACACCAAGATCCTTGAACGCTCAAGTCCCTTAAATAAAATGGCATGGTGCGTTTGGCTCTCCGCATTTGTGGTTAGGGAGGGCCGACTGTGCTTACATTTATAAATTTAATATTTGTTCCATTAAACTAATCAATCGATACAATAAATCAAGTTAAAGTCTCTGATAACCGGTTTTGCTCTTCCTTTTGTAGCTTTTGTCCAATTCTTCTCTTTTCATCTTCAGCGCAACTCGTTGAACATGAGGAGATGCCATTCTTTGTTATTTAATATCTTTTTCTGAAGCTATTACTCCTGAGGTTGTCTTATAGGCTGAACATTCTTCTGTCATTCCAATTCCTTCCTTCCTTTTTCTCCCCCGCACTGTTTAAGGAATTTGTATTAAAGCAAGAATTTTATAATCCAAATTATCTTTCCTTGCTCAGTTATCAATTCTGTTATTTAAAACAGAAGTGACATTCTGAGCTATTCCACAGTAAAGAATTACAAAATTAAAGAAAGGAATGCTTTAAATTTTTGTACTTTGCTGAAAATTCTTTTTTCCAGGGCCTATGAAACATTAATTTGTTTTCATATTTTACTATTTTTTGTGGGTTTTTGTTGTTGTTGTTTTTATGTCAGTAAGTAATCTAGGACTAGCATTATGTTTGCTAGACCTGGCATTTGCTGACCCTGAAGGTATTTTTACTTCCATCCCATTTCCTCTGCCACCATCTTGGCCGGGACCTCATTTAGTTCACACGTTACACTTGACATGATGGTTGATAATCTTGCTTTCATGAAATTTCATTTTACACGCACGCTGCTGAAAGACTTAGCACGTGACTCCCCTCTCCTCTGCCATCCCCTAGATGGTACCTTCTCATTTCATCAGATCTAAATTTCATATTAAAAGATTTCCATAAATATCTCTTCCCAAAATTTCTCAACGTTATTGCTCTCACTGTCCCCAAACATAGTCTTTCCATTAGGTCAGACCCATTTCTTTATATTCTTTGAATCTAACCTCCTAGCAGATATTAATGTTTTCATCCACGTTTGAAAATTCCACACCCCCCCTTCTGTCATATGCCTCTCCGCACTCTATAAATTAACATCTTTCTGATGATTCCAACAACCATGTCTTTTTGGGGGGCTTTATCTCTCTATTCAGTATATATCAATGGCTATATGAACATATATAACCAACTGATTATAGTATCATTGATTTTATATGTATAAACGGTAATGGTGATAATAATAGCAGTAATATTTTACAACATTTAAGAGATTTCACTCACTGTCCTAAAGACGTTCCATATTTGTTAAGTGTAAGGGCAGATGCAAATTAAAAATAAGAGGCTTAATTCTCCCTGTTGAAAGTAAGGGAAGAGACTCTCTCCCCCTTCCTTCTTGCAGAGCATTTACTTTAGAAAACTTGTAATTCTAAGTTTTTGGTCTCCTTGGTTGAGCTGTATGTAAAATTTTTTAAAAGCTCAATAATCCTTATTCCAGCTTTGGGAGGCAGAAATGTCTTTTTCGAGGACTTGGGAACCATCTCTTTGAAATGCGTTCATCAAGGAAGATGGCTGCCCTGTGTCCCGGTCTCTGTGGGAGTGCAGGAGCATAGCTTCAGAGGGCATCCTGTTCCAAGCTGCAAAACTACCCCGTGTTGTAAATATATGAAAAGTTTACCTATCCTTTAGAGAAAGCCAATTAACCAAACACACATCAATTCCAATGACCAGATACATTTGGATTGAACGATGTGTGACTAATGGTGCTATCAGGTCCTCCTATTTGAGGACTACTTATTGTCAGTCTTGAGTACCTGTATGTAAGGAGTTGTATCTGCTTGGTTTTATAAAATGCTGAGATTTCATTCTGTCTTTGTATTCTCTAGTGGATTGCCTGGCGGGGTGTTCTGGTTTAATTGTTGTCTGATAATAAAATGGTTTTCCTTCTCTTCTACCTTTGTGGAGAGGATTTTCTGGATTGATAGATTTTTAAAATTGTATTTCCCAACAGAACTAGTATTATTATGATGATGCCTGTTTGACAGATGAGGAAACTGATCATAGAGACGTACAGCTAGTGAGTGATAGAGCAGGAAATTATATCAGACTGTCTGGCTCTGAAGACCACCATCATCTTACCCCTCTGCTATCTCATGCCCTATTCTGTCTCACGTGTGTAACTCTCTGGAGTTTCATGGGGGCAGTAATCATACTTTATCCCCATCCTTTTCACTCCAAAACTGATGGTGTGCTGCTGGCACATAATGAATAACACTATTAATAATTTCTTTTATATAAAGATACTCAATCTAGTGGGATTTACAGTAAGAATGTATTTCTTTCTTTTTTTTTTTTCTTTACAATATTTGTAGAAGTCTATTCCTATTTCTCCATTTCTCTCAAAAAGAGTTTCTACTCATTCTCTTTGGAGACTTTACATACGTTCTTGTTTGTGCCAAAGTTAAACAGCTGTGCTTATTCAGTGTCTATTCAAATCAAGTTGAAGAGAAACTTACCCTCCTACAAAGACACAATAAATATGTCAAATATAAATTCAAAGAAAAAAGACACTTTTCTTCATTCTAACAGTATTCGAGAGTCATTGTCAATCAGATAAATTCCATCTATTGTTTGTGTCATTAACTCTTTCTGCCTATTGAACTTTTGGGTTGTTTCATTAGAGCATGCTAAATTAGAGCATAGAAGTTAAAATATAGGCTCTGAAGTAAAAATAAAGATCTTGGTTCCAGGCCCAGCTTACTTCTTAACAACTCTGTGATTCGGGGAGTGTGCTTTAACTTCAATTTTCTTATTTCTAATACGAGTGGGATTGCCAGATGCAGCAAAAAAAAAAAAAAAATGTATAACCTTAACTTCAGGCTATGCCCAGCCGAAAGATGCAAGTGAAGCATCAGTAGAATGCCAAGCACCTTGTAACCACTAATACACACTGGCTATTGTCATCATTACAATGCATTGTCTGAATGTCCTTCTCATTGTCTAAGCCAAGTCCCCTCCAAACTTTCCTCCATTTGTACTTGAGCAACTTGAGTTCCATTGTTGACAAAGAATTCTATGGAATTCTAATAGGTCTCTAATGCCTGTGCTAATTAGACAAATCTGAAATAATATAAAAGATAAAGAAATGTGATGAACGATTCCTGTCTTCCTGTTGATGTTTTCAACTATATTTGAAAGGTACATTTTGCTTAGCAAACGCTTCACATCTGCTACTTGAACTAGACCCGCATTTTGTTTTCCGTGGCATTTTCCATCTGAGCAGTGTTACTTGAAATCTTCAGGCTCAATTATGGTGAATAAAGAACAAACAATTTTCCCTTATTTTCCAGAGGAAATTTTATTTTCCAGTCTGCAATAGTAGAATAAAAGCAAATGTGGTACAGGAACAACATTTCAGTAACGATAGACCTGCTTATCTGCCCCACTAAAAGGAACTATTTTGCAAAACCTGAACTTTCCTTTTTTCAGCTTATTCACCTCAAATTACTTTCACCTCAGTTTGTCTCCTTAATTATTTGCTTATGTGCATGGCCTTCCTGCCCATAAAAGATATAGACCTCCTCCTGTGATGTCTTCAACCAAGAATACCGCAACGCTACAAAGAAAGGGAAGGGAATCACATTACTGGGCATGCACACCTGTTATTCCCCAGGCTGAAGTCGACCATGGGGAGGAAGGAGGCAGGTAACTAACACACGCTTGGCCCTCTGAGAGAAGTTCAGGAGCCTGACCACTCAGGCTCTCACCCAAAACACTAATTTCTCTAGCAGCGTCTTCACTTTATCAAAGGACCATGTTATTTAAAACAACTATGATGTGTATGCTGTCACCAGAAGGTAGATTTCTTTAAAGGAACCCTATCCAAGAGTTTTTGTTTTCTCATAAGCCAGATGTAGCTTATTGCTTTTAAGTCCAACTCTTACAGTCTGGACTTTCTTTTGGCTTTACAGGTATTCATGATTGTTCACTATTTTATTCCCTCTACTAATGACTAATTTTCATTTTTTAGTTAAAAAATAAGAGCTCTAAGAATAAACATATCTTCTTATTTCTCCATTTCCGTCTGATCATTTATCTCTTTTGATGCATATATTATCTTTCTCAAGACCGTGAGCGACATTTGAGAAAGGAGGCAGAGATACATATGTGTGGGGAGGTTTTCTCCAAGCCTGAGAAAATTAAGATTCTCTGGTAGAGTGTATCATTGATTCCTCGGGTATGGAAACTACCTTCCACTATTTCATGATCTACATAAAAAGTGCACCTCAAATACTCAAAATGTCCCCTTATTAACCCATTATGTTTCTATCTCCATGAATAAATCTGATTGCCTTTTGCACTGATTGACACAGTCTGACAGAAGCTCTCAATCCTTCCTACACACAACTGTTGAAGAATATTCCTTGAGTGCTTCTCTCATCCCACCTCACACAGAATCCTTCACAGGTTTCCACTGCTGCTAAAATAAAATACTTCTTTGTTCTGTCTTTCAAATCAGTTTATAATATGAAAAAAGCAGTGGACCATGAAGTCAGCAAATTGGCTTTCAGGTTTGGGCTCATTCTGTGTATCTTTCAGCCACCAACAATTCTGGGAGCACTGAAGTTTTCCTCTGAAAAGGAGGTGATCAGAAGCAATGATCATGAAAGCCTTTCTTCTATAACATTCCACCCTCCCAGCCACCAGTTTCTAAGGCAAACTGGACCTAGTTACTACTTACCCTGTGGTCACTCTAGTCTACCACATGTTATCTGATCACTTTGCCCAAGTTACCTCTCCCCTATTTAGTCACGGCCCATCCACACCTGAATTACTACCTCAACTATAGCTCCCTCCAAAGAACCGTCTCCAAAACGAAGTAAAAATTCCCTCCTTTGAATTCTTGTCTCTGTTTCTTGTAACACTTACCTATTCCCTCCTTGTATCTCAATCCCATGTGAATCTTCTAATCTATTTTCCTAAATTTTAAGCTTCTTGAGAAAAGGAATTGTTCTTTACTTACATCTGAGTAAATTTTACATGTTGCAGATAAGATACAATTTGCATTTAAAAATCTAAGATTTTAAACTATGAAAATATAAGAGCTTTTTTTTATTAAATGTGTGAAAATATTCTAGAAAATTCAATATAGTGGAATACACATTTCAGATACAGCGAGATCTTTTCCTCTGTTTCTTTTCTCTTTCTCTTTTTATAACAGATCCCCCAAATTCAACAAGTTCTACAAAAAGTTTTTAACTCAAGTTTCACAGACCAGGTCATATCAGAGTTATTGTTCATTCAATTTCAATGGGTATTGGCATTCCAATTTGTACATGGTTACAAATACTGTCTCATTTAATTTTGGTCATTCCCAATCGAACAAAGATATATAATTAAAAAAATACTCTGCAACCCAGACTAGATCTAGTTTCATCACAAAGTATATGTACTCTATTCCTTGCACCATGATTTCTGGTTGGAATTTATGTATTAGAGAGACACACATCTATTCTGTGAGAGTAACAGTGGTGCCTTATACCTGCAAGGCGTTCCTTGGCCTCTCATCTCAAAAAGTCTCCCTTCTCTTTCTCAACGTCTCCCTTGCCACAGTGCATTTTTAAAGAAGCTGGTTGAAAGACAAGTAATTTGCCTATGACATTTTTCCAACTCCTAAAATCAACACTGCATTGTTAGAGTAAAAGGTGACAACACTTTTTGTCTATTTCTCAAAACATACTCCTAAATGTAACCAGAAAATGGTGGATTTGAAATTCGCTCTGTTCTCTTACTTTATACACCATCTTGTAAAGCTCAAGGGGTCCTTGGAACGAGATTTATGCTTCTCTTATTTAAGAACTTCAGAGGGTCAAACCTATTTCCTGAAATTGGAGAGGCAAAACAAATGACTTCAGTTTTCAACTGCACAGGAATGTTCAAGGTTTAGCTCTGCGTTAGCACTTCCCTGTTGGGTTCAACTCACCTCTGTCTTTCCAGTTGTCTACTTCGGTATTTAGTACAGAAGGAATATCCCCAACTGAAGCAAACCTTAAACACACAGGAGATGATGTCAACCGAACCCTTTATATGTCAAGGAAAAGAAAAGGTCTCATTGTGGAGTTTGCATTTTTGTTTTGGCCCAAAGTATAATGATTTAAAATGCTGTTATAGGATAAAGTAACATGATTCATAATAAGGGCATGTTAATACGGCAAAAGCATGCTGAAAGGCATATGCTCGTATGTTGGGTTGGAATTTTGCCATCACCACGGTCGCTGTGGGCGTCTCGCTTTTTGGCCACACACTTTAAACACCCAGTACATGGCCCGTTCCCAGCACAACACACACACCCTGTTGTGTCTTACTGCTTAATTACAGCTCATATTCCCAGCATATGCTTCATACTGTCAACAGAGGAAAAAAGCCTAGTTCAATTTGGACAAAATTTAGTGTCTTTAAAATATTCAAATATGCTGTTTTACAATAACATATGGCCATGAACAATGTTTTTCATTTTTTTTCTAACAGTATCTCTCTTTAAGGATAAATCATGTACTCCGAGATTAAATTAAATGGGCCCTGCTGTTAGAGAAAAATGATTTTGTGCTTCTGCTCGGCTTTCTATATTTGTGTTTATTAAATCTTTAGAAACTTAAATAACTGATAAACTTCAGGAATATGAAAAATTACATGTGCTTATATTACAACGGATTTTAGCATATTAAGAAGTAACATTCAACCAAATGACTTTATCAACTAGAATAATAGAGCTGGGCTTTAAGTGGTATTGTATCATGCTAACCTGCTTTATCAAACAAAGTTCTTGGATTTGCAGGCACTGCTTAAAGCCTGTCCCATTTCTTTTCTTACCCTAGCAGCAGGCTAAGGTTGGTCATAGACATATAGTCCTCTGAGTAGCAGGGAAGGAAAGCCATCTTTCTATCCCCTCTTAATATTCACAACATTGTACATTTACATTTCATTTTCAATTTTTTAATGCTCTTCCACAACTATGACCTCCTATCAATCTTACAACAAACTGTAGAGGTAGTCGATCCAGTATTATCACGTCACAGTTTTGATCTCACTATTCCTGCCCTTACATGTTTCCAGTTGATACTTCCCTGAAACACCCCATCTAAAACAGATCCACCCTTTTTATCTTCTCTCAGAGCAGTGAGTTTATTTCCTTCAGGGCACCAGTGGCAACTTGTAATGATCTTATTTAAATATTCATATGCTTATTTATTTTCCATCCCCCTCACCCGAATGTAAGATCTGTGAGGCCACTGTGTCCTCAGAACAGTCACTGGTTATGACAGATGAATGGATGCAGCTACGGAAGTTTCCTGTTCTAAGGTCATGCAATGGACTCATCTCAAGATAATACCTGGAAGAAACAACCGTGGGGACACCAGCCACGCACAGTCTTCCGCCATGACTTTCATGCACAATTAGCACGAGGACAATTAAGAATTATCCGGCGGCCCTTTGTAGTCTACAGTCATACTAAAGACCAGCTACAGGAAAATCAGCTCAAGAGTAGTAATGGTTTGCCAAAAGACAGAGTAGGTCATAAAAATTGCCCATTTCAAATATACGACTGTTTGGAATGGACGCATTATTTTTGTTTCAGAATTATTCCTTTGCGTTTGGATTGCCCTGCCACCTTGTATCACAGCAAGTAGAAAACAAGAGTTGGAAGCTACCTTGAGAAGTCACTGCAGCCTTTCCCTGGCCTATTATTAATGCCCTGCTGTGCTGGAAAAGAACAAATTGGAAACAAACATCACATACTACTCTATCTTTCTACATACTTAAACACTAATTCCATCCTATGCTTTAGAATACGTCATATACTATTAATGAAAAATCTCTCATTGCAGCAATTATGCCCTAAAGAATATGAAGGAATAGGGACTGAAGGAATAAAGACGACATTCTGAGCAAACGTCTTACTTTTATAGATTACCTTACTTAGATGGGAGACTAATACCCTTGGAAGGCTTAATACACTTTGCTTTAAAAATGCTAAGTAAGAGCTCGGCAAGGCATGAAACATTATTTACTTGTTTATTCTCAATACTCTATTTTATTTCAAATAAGATAATTTGCAATATTAATTGGATGGTAGAGTAATTAGTATTCTGCATGAGTGTTGAAACATTATATAAATTAGCGTTTTACTAGGATTATCTTGTAAATAAATGACATCTAATCAAATTGCTCATTTTGGTATATACTGCCCTTTATTATTAAAAGAAAAGTTATATAATTAGTCTAGCTTCATCAAGAAAACAGGTATTATAAATAAAATACAGCAAAAAGTTTTCTTTAATAATAAACAAGAAAATGCATCACGTTTTAAACAACTTTTTCTCAGTCTTCACAGACTCTGATTAGAGGATACATACGCATCTCATCTCTAAAGCTGTTTTCCCACTGAATCCAAATCAGTCTTCATCCTGTTCCAACCCCCATCGCCTTTACCCCTGGAACAGACAATTCCATGTCATGTGGGTGATATCCCGTGAGAGACAAGTAGGGAAAAGAGCTAAAGACAAAGTGGGCATCACAGGATCCATTAACGGTCTCAGGTTCATTTGTCACAAAAAATCAAGTATAAATACTGAAGCAAAGTAGTGGTAACCTTGAAGTACTGAGGACGACAGGATACGGGCTTGGATGCCTAGAAAATGACAATCTCTGTGCATTCAGAGTCCCAGGACCCTGTCTGTTCGACTAATAATTGCCCTATTTCTCAGCTACTGATGCACCGGATGAGCAATGGGTACCACTGTAAAGATGCTTAAAAAAATCCATTACAACTGGGCACTTGCTGACCCTGATGCTTGAACTAGCAGAACTCTTTTTTCTTACTGTCCTGTTCCTTTCTACCCAACAGGGAAGGGGAAGATTTATAAGGACATTTCTCAAAGAGTTTAAAGAAAAATGGCACTTAAGCTAATTGATTTATGGAAACCCACTGCTGTCACTTAGACCCAAGTCTGTGGTGAGGTAAATAAACCTCAAACACACAGATGTCACTCTTGAGAATGTATTCAGGATAGGTCTCTGCCTTGGATGGCGGGAGAAGTAGAGAACTTCGGTCAACTGTTCTTTAAAACAGAAATTCCTCTGTTTTACTATATATTCATGTGAAAAGAAACCTCTACACTCTCTTGATGAAACGTTTGCATCTTCGTCTTACAGGTTAACGGGCAACCTTGCCATGGATAAGCTGTTGTGCAATCTGAACTGACTTCTTACCTCCATCACCTAGTTCTGCAATTACCAAGTACAATATGCCTACAATGAGACGTCAACTTTGATCTGAACAACAGACAAAAGCTTCTGAAGAATTTATTAATGATTTTTCTACCCAGGGATTAGAAGAGCAAAGGCCTGAGATACTGCTTAATTCTTCATCTAGCCATATCGCCTCTACTGGCCCTTATTTGACTGTAGAAAGGCAGCTCCTATTTACAGAAGGGCTTTTTATGTGATGTTTAAAGCACAGAGAACACGACCTAAATATTTGTTGCAAACGATATAAGTCTTTAGTTTCTCTCTTAATAGAATGCATATAAAATGCTAAAAATAAGGATGCATAGACCTCCCACAAACCACTCATCTGTTCCTTTCTGTTTATTGTGTGTAAGGGAAAACAGAGTTGGACTCTAGCAGTATTTACAGAGTTTTGCACAGCAGGGTTGGAGGGTCCTTCTGTTCCTTCCTGCTCATGTAGCCCCTCCCTTGGTAAAGGTCTTTACTGCCGTCTCTTGCCCTCTCCTTTGTAGGCTTCCCTTCCAAAACCATCAGTTACACTCTGCGTCCTCACACCCTGAGAAAAAAACCAACCTACGACCTTCATCACATCCTATTTTGGTCGTGATGCTGATCAGAATTTCACACTAGGTATGTTTTCCCCTTTTCCCCCCATTTAAAGATAAAAGTAGAGCTGAAGGCCCTGTAGTAAGATGATAAAGAGCTTGAGTTCTGGGATCAGGCTGGGTTTGAACTGTCCCATACTTTAGCAGATATATGATTTTGGACAAGTTACCTGACTTCAGGTAGTTTTAGCAACTGTTAATATGTTTTTGAGTATAATTTTCTATACCAAGTGTTCAGCTTCTGCTTGATGCATTTTAAGTGGTCAATAAGTATTAGCTTTTTATTGCTAAGAATATTGCATTAAAGTGCATCCAACTGGGAGCTAACCCCATCACTTACCCATTTTGTAAATGTGATACTTTTTCTTTTCCCCTCAGAATTTAGATTTCCTTTTGAATGTAACTAGAGAGAACACAGAATGGAGAAAGAGTGAATAAACTATAAGAAACTACCAAACTTAATTAACATAGAAAGTCTCAAAACCTAACTCAGGAGAAAGAATACCTTCACCCCCGCAGAGACCATAGCACCTTTTCTTTTTTCAAGGCGAATTATTTTTTCAGCAATAGGAAGCTTTCAGAGACAAGTGCTCTTTAGGTAACCCAGTACAATTGTTATAATCAAGTTTTCAAAAAAGTGCGAGAGAAACATGGGAAAGAAATTATCCAACTGTGTGGGATTCTTTCCCAGAGAAGGTGGTATTTGAGATCAGTCTTGGGCAAAAGCATGTGAGGATGGGGATGGCGTAGGGGCTGCAGAAGGACCATTAAAAACAGAAAAGGAGGTGAGAGAGAACATACGCTATCTTAGAAGACACTACCAATTCTGAATAAATCATGGTGTGTATGGAGGAGGGTACATGATGAAGGTGTAAGGGTAGACAGGGACTAGATTAGAGCAAACTTATTTTGTGCCCAAAAGCTCACTCACTACAGTAAATCCCCAATTCTTGGTTTCTCTCAATTGCAATACCATCTTGTCTCCTTTGACAATGGTTTTAAAAATTATTATTTTTATTCCTCACTCTACCTTGCCCCTCCTCCACACACCCATCACGTAAAACGATCCATTCAGTGTAGCCATGCAGTATGTTATCTCACAAGGATGTCGTAAGAATGGACTCTGGAGCCCAACTGCCAGGGCCCACTAGCTGTATGAGTGAGGTCAAGGTGCTTAAACTTTCTACGCCTTATTTCCGCTTTTATACAATGGGGATAGTTATAGTACCTCCCTTACAGGGTTACTAGGAGGATTAAATGACCTAACAATGGCCCATAGCAAATAGACAACTATTTTGTGAATTAAAAAAAAACAAAACACTGTATTTCTTTCTAGGACCAGCTGAAGATAATTAAAGTCAATTCTACCAAGATTAACCTGAACCTGCTATTTTTAATTTCTTCTGAATTGATGTTTATAGTATACAGGGCAGAATCTTATAAATTATCTATCCATGAGACCCCGTAGTTAAGTTTACCTCAATAACTGTGCTCAAAATGGCTCTGGCTCTTTCATCTCACCATGCACTCAATGATTGTTGAAAGCTTACTAGGTACACTGACCTGAGGGATGAGTATGAAGTGATAAAGACAGACATTCTGGGACTTCCCTGGTGGTCTAGCGGTAAAGAATCTGCCTTCCAATGCAGGGGACACCAGTTCGATCCCTGGTCAGGGAACTAAGATCCCACATGCCTCGGGCAACTAAGCCTGCGAGCCACAACTACTGAGCTCTCGCGCCTCACCTAGAGCCCGAGTGCTGCAAACTACAGAGCCCACATGCTCTGGAACCTGCGTGCCACAACTAGAGAGGAGAAAACCCGCACGCCACAACTACAGAGAAGCCCCCGCGCCACAACAAAAAGCCCACACACTGCAACGAAAGATCCTGCATGTCACAACTAAGACCTGACACAGCCAAAAACATTTTTTTAAAGTAAAATAAAAAAAAAAAGACATTCCTTGCCTTCAAGGGGTCAAGTCTAGTGAAACTGCTTCTTCATCTCTTCTTATACAAAATTGATATTTGCCATATCAAATGGGCTTTTATAATAATAATTATTATATTCATATTACACAGATGAGGAAACTGAACTGTACAAAAAAAAGTGACTTTCCTCAACTTCACAGATCTATCTAGAAATTGTGGGCAAAGTGCAGATGTGATGGCAGCAGGGTACGCGTGCGGTTTACACTGCCAGGCTTCCTCCCTAAAGTGAGTGCTTTCCATGAGTAGTGTTGCTGGTAGTGAGAACACTGGACACGGAAGACACTGGAGAAGACTGATGTCAACAAATGAACAGCAACAACACACAATTAATCTTAAATGAATGTGTGTTTACTGAAGAACCAAAACAGGAGCTGTATTGCATTGATTGCTGCTTCACTAAAACAGCGGGATACCAGCATTTATGAACACATGCTATATTCAATATTAATTGGTAGATAATTACATAGTATCTCATGCATTACTCACCACAACCTTATGAGGCTGAAATTATTACCCGTTTTCCCTGGGAGGTTAAGTCACTTGCCCAAGACCTTACAGCTAGGTGGCTAAGTTCCATGACATAATCATATTTCATCAAAATAATTAGTTAATACCCATACACACAGCAGCAGCAAGTAAGTACAAATATGCAGTCTCCATACTGCATGTTGCATATTTCTAGCTACAGAAAAAGTTAAACGTGACTGTTATCCAATGTAAACTGCATTAATCTCATCTAATTCTTGAGTCCCACATATTTTGTACCGCCGTCACCCATGGGGGGGGGGGCGGTCCTCTGTCATTAGGGCTATCATGACACGCATGGGAATACACAGACTACTCAAGGATCTGGACGTCTTTAAAGACGGCATCAAGCAATAACAAGCAGCAGTCACAGTAGCCTAACAGATTGGCTCATCTGGATCCTGAGATCCCAAAATGCTTCTTTTTTTTGCCTATCATAATCATGTTGAAATTTGTTTCAGAGATTACACAAAGAGAAATGGAGAACAGCATCTGAACCAGGAAAGGAACCTCAAAACAGCGGCTAGCCACTGAGCAGCTGTCGAACAAGGATCTGAGAGTATTGTTCGTCTCTCCACGACCACCAGATGCCATTCCTTTAAATAGGAAGTAACATGGGAGAAGTTGAGGGTATGACAAGTATCTTAGTAGCTGGACAAACCTCATCACTGCTAACAGGGCGTGCATCTCAGAGAAAGGGAGGAAAATCACACCAAGTGTCCTGACATGCACTTTACTGTGGTTCTCTCTCCATTTTCGTGCAAAGGCTGACAGCTATCTTTGGAACAGAGGGCAATAAGGTAGATACAAATCTGATTTATATCCTAAAAGGAGGGGCATATGCTCCTTTTTTCATTCAACCTGCACCAAAGCAGCTAGTGTTGTAATGAAGCTAATCACAGAAAACTAGTTTGGCTTTGTGGGCGGTTGCTAATTCGTTAGACCGCAAATTTTCCATAAAGAGTTATTTCCATCTCGCTAACCACTAGGTTCACACCTGGGGTGGGCAACACCTGGCAGTGTTCTTAATGAGTTCACCACTGTTTCCAAAGAAAAAGCTGACATTAATAACTGTAATGTTACATTTATTGCGAGAAAAGTACAAACATAAATGCAGTGGATTAGTAAAGGTCACTGCAATCTAACTCCTTCTGGTGCTAATGTAGCTTGACAGTATTTGCATGCCAGGAAGGAGAGGGAGAAAAAGCCTCCTGTGATAACGAGATCTTTCATGGCGCTGCCTGATTGCATAAAGGCACCTGCTTAGGTGATTTTGCCCTCAACGATGCTTTTGGCATTTTCCAAAATGGCACCTGAGTTTCTGTCATACTCTATCCAGTCTGTCACTAAATTCTACTGATGATTTTCTCCATATTTCTCAAGTCAGTCTCTTAATTTCCATTTCCCGGTCTGCCAGAGTCCTGGCCTGACCTGACTGAATTAATTACTGCAACTGCATCCAAGAGAGTGAAGTAAAGAAGAAAAAGTGACTGACTTTGCATGATGTTGTGACTAATCCTGAAACCCACGAATAATTATTGAACGCCAGTTAGGTACCCAGCCCAGGGCTTGGGGCCGAGGGAGCAGGCAGCTTCTACTCCCCAAGAGCTGGAGACTTAATTAAGGAGACAAAAAAAAAAACAAATAGTATTAATGAGGAAGGGCAGTGCTTGGTAGGTACGAAACAAATCGCTTAGATAATACATGACAGGTGAATTCAGAGGATGGCGAGGTCATCGCTGAGTTTTTAGTTGACGCTTGAATTTCTTAAATTTCTTAGTCCTCAATCTCACAGTTTTTGTTCCAATAAAGCGAAGCTACTTTACATTTCCACAATCAATCATTCTCTCGCACATCCTGGGATAACACACGCCGCATGTAATACACCACTTCTCGAATATCGTGTTTACATCTTCCCCTTCGCCCTCAGTATCTTTCATCTGCCTCTCATCTGTGGAGATGCTTATTCTTCCTCACCTGGTTACAGGCCTTTGAATTCACTGCAGGAACACCGTGTGTTTTATATTGTTTCCATCCTCTATACTCACGTCTATTTCCATAGAGCTCTTACATTTTTGAATTGCTTTTATTAATTTAACAAAGATAAGCATGCAGGGGCTGGGTCCGTGTGTCTTTCTTTGTGCATGAAGCCGGGACAGCCCTGTGGACGGGAAAACCTTACTGAAGCCTTTCCCAAAGCGCCTAACACAGTTGTTCCTGCTTCCCGTGTGGCGCACGCATGCCTCAGCCCTGACCCAGTAGGCTCACGGGTGAACGAGTGCCTGTATGGACGTGAAGCTGGGTTTTGCGGGAAAGCTTCCTACACCACACCTCCGGGGCTATCCCTCCTCCTCCACAGCCTCTTTCGTGGAGTCATGTGTCCTCTGGCAAAATATGTCTGGAGAAAAGGTCCTGCTAGAATAACCCAGATCAACATGCCTGTGGAGGGTTTCACACTTTGTCCCCAGGAATTCCTATACCTTTGATCTGATGATGGAGGCAGCACCTCTTTCTCACTACACACTCTGTGTTAGGCCACCAGCCCCAGACTCTCGCCTTTCGACGAGATTAGTGTACTAGTAGACGTAGGTCAAGTTCTCAGAGGGGACTTCCTTGAAGCTCCTCACAACCCCTTCCTTTCCTGCTGAGCAAGCTGCACTCAATTACAGCTACATCTCTCTCCAAGTCAATCTGCACTTGCTCTATCCCATGTCTTTGGTATCTGATATATCTTGGGTGTCTAAATTGAAATGCCCAATCTAGCATCCTGGTACCCTAGTGTATGAAAATGCAAATTTGTTTAAGCATCATTCTGAAAGCAGCAGGGAGCCACTGAGAAAAGTTAAGCAAGAGTATAACTATCAGATGTGGATGGAGATAAGGCTATTGGATGGTTTTACTACAAACACTGGATGAGTTCTGAAAAATGTTAAATGCACATATATTATATGTATAAATCATATGGACGATTTTGGGGGTGTGGGTATACACCTTATACAGACTAGACCAGTAACTTAGCTCCTCCTTTTTCTGGGATGCAAGAGAGAACTGGATGACGTACCTGAAATCCCAACGGTTGCCCAGAGTTGATCCATCTAACCTGTAAGAACCCTCTTCTCTTACTCATCATGCCATGCTTTTCTTCATAAAAGTTCAACAGAATGAGTGACAATTCCAAATTAAAAACCTCCTTAGGAAACTGTAGTCCTACGCTACAAGCCTGAATTCCTTCTCAAATAGAAGTGGTTTATTTGTTCTTTCTTTCTTTCTTATTTATTTTATTTATTTATTTACTTTTGGTTGTGTTGGGTCTTCGTTGCTGCACACAGGCTCTCTCTAGTTGCGTTGAGCGGGGACTACTCTTTGTTGCAGTGTGTGGGCTTCTCATCATGGTGGCTTCTCTTGGTACGGAGCATAGGCTCTAGGCGTGTGGGCTTCAGTAGTTGTGGCATGCGGGCTCAGTAGTTGTGGCTTGAGGGCTCTAGAGCACAGGCTCAGTAGTCGCGGCACACGGGCTTAGTTGCTCCGCGGCATGCGGGATCTTCCCAGACCAGGGCTCAAACCCGTGTCCCCTGCATTGGCAGGTGGATTCTTAACCACTGCGCCACCAGGGAAGTCCCCTATTTGTTCTTTAAATTTCTCGTTCATCCTACCTAGTTACACGGGGATCTTTCTTGTCCTTTTAGGTGTCTGAGGTCCTCTTCTAGTGCTCAGCCAGTGCTAACTAAAAATAGAGCTACTATATGATTCAGCAATCACGCTCTGGGACATACATCTGGAGAAAACCATAATTCGAAAAGATACATGCACACCTGTATTCATAGCAGCACTATTTACAATAGCCAAGACGTGGAAATAACCTAAATGTCCATCAGCAGATGAATGAATAAAGAAGATGTGTTACATATACAATGGAATATTACTCAGCCATAAAAAAGAACAAAATAATGCCATTTGCAGTGACATGGATGGACCTAGAGACTGTGATACTGAGTGAAGGAAGTCAGACAGAGAAAGACAAATATCATGATATCGCTTACATGTGGAATCTAAAAAAATGGTACAAATAAACCTATTGACAAAACAGAAATAGAGTCACAGATGTAGAAAACAAACTTGTGGTTACCAAGGGGGAAAGATGGGGAAAGGGATAAACTGGGAGAGTGGGACTGACATATACACACTACTATATATAAAATAGATAACTAATAAGAACCTACTGTAGAGCACAGGGAACTCTTCTCAATACTCTGTAATCACGTGTATGGGAATAGAATCTAAAAAACAGTGGATATGTGTATATGTATAACTGATTTGCTTTGCTGTACAGCAAAAACTAATACAACATGGTAAATCAACCATACTCCAATAAAAATTAATTTTTAAAAAGTGCAGTTTGAAGTTTGTATTTGAGTGTAAAGGATTTACACATAATTTCCTTAAAGTCATAAAATCTCAGGATATGACAAATCAAAGTTTGGCAACTACTGATTTGGAATTCAGGATTAAGAGAAACTGTATGTTTGTGTGCTTGGTATTATGCATGGAAGTCACCAGCACTGAATAAATATCATTAGCTCCAACAACCCAACAATTCATACAAACTACTTCAAAGTTTACATATTTTGCCATAATCGGTTTATAGAATGTATGAGGTTAATTCACTCTTTTAATAACTTTTTTCAAGCCATTACAGAATAACTGTAACCACTGGGGATTAATTTGTAACAAGGTATCTATAATCATCTATTTATCATTTATAACATGGATAGCAAAAGCATTACCATTTATTAAGCATTTATAAATAGTTTTGTCCTACTTCTAGCATGTATTATAAATATATTATTAATTCTTTCTAAATTATTGATAAGAAATCCTTGAAACTGAATATGAGGGTAACATTTATTATGTAAATGACATTTTGTCACCCTTGAAACCCCGTCCTAGGCTAAGTATATGTCTATCAGTGGAAGCCATAGGCAGAGGTGAGGAAATAATATTTCTTGTGGAAACATATAATACTTAAGTTAGCACTTCACAAGGATGATGTATTTAATATAAATTTCATTAAACCTGATTTCTAAGATTTCAAACCAGATTTCAAAGTGAAAATTCTATTACTTGACCAGGTGCTTTGATGGGTAATTGGGTTCTCTATGATCACTGTGTAATACTGAATGGAGATACAGGTTAATAAACTGCGTCTTTCATCTATTTTGCTTATTTGCAACATATGCCATATACCCACCCAAGAGAAAATATTCATTGCACTAAGATGGTATAATGATGCATGTTAAATCTTCCAAGCCAAGTGAATATTACTAGGACATAAAAGAGGCGATACACTTTTAGGACATTGCTTGAACTACTTAAGATACTTGGGGGAACTGACCCAGTATTTCTCCTCTTAGGCTATAGAGTAAGTATCACAATAGCCCCATGAAAAAATTGTCACACCTACTTAGATCTAAGTTGGTATGCTCTATTAGCAGGTGAAATTGGCAACTTGTGTTTCTCCAAACACAAGAGTCATAGGACCTGGAGTTAAAATAGTAGTTGAGTTCTAGGACGACTTTCATGGTTTCTCACCACTTGAAGCACTTTTAGACTACTTTGCCTTGCCTGGTTCCTACTCCATGGATGCCCAGAGAGCCATCCAGAGATCGAGGGCCAGGAAAAATCTCTGTACTACCCAGAAACACAAGACAAATCAAGTCAGCACCCTCAGGATTTTAGATCCTTATGTTGAAGATTTATATCAGAGCAAAACCAATTCATTATCTGATTCAAGGTTCATTTTTAAGAGAAAGCATTTATTTTCATGCCGTTCATAAAGCACACTGTTTCTGGAAATTTTACAATTTGTTTCCTAGTTGTTGATTTAATTCCGTAAGTACACTTTACCACCTTATTGTTGGTATATTATTGTCTTCACCCGTGTTACAGAGAAGTTGGGAGAAGAATACATAGAATGATCCAAAATCTTTGGAGCTAACATGATTAAAGAAACTAAGACCACAAAAAGTCGCCATCTAACACTGAGACTAAACAGTACTCACTATGCAATAAAATAACCTGAAAATGCCTACAGAAGTTTAGAAATTTAACTCCCTGAAAATATGACTGCACAAAAGTTAAGCAGCTTTCTGCTTCCAGGTTGAAGATCTTAAAGTATTCTTTAAGATGCTATCATGGTGGTGTTGCTGTTTAGTTTTTACCTGATTTTACCAAGACTTTATGGTTTTTGTAAATGTGGCGTAAGGCTCACAGAGCTGATGAAGTGCTAAGCCCAGCCCTCGTCCTCCACTCCACACACATGCAATCAGTCACTTCTCAGTATAATCCCTGCTTGAACAGTGGGTGGTATTTGATGAGTACATTAATATCACACAAAGAAAGAAGCATACAGATGGCCCAAAAGCACATGAAAAGATGCTCAACATTGCTAATTATTAGAAAAATGCAAATCAAAACTACAATGAGGTATCATTTCACACCGGTCAGAATGGACATCATCAAAAAGTTTATAAACAATAAATGCTGGAAAGGGTGTGGAGAAAAGGGAACCCTCTTGCACTGTTGGTGGGACTGTAAGTTGATACAGCCACTATGGAGAACAGTATGGAGGTTCCTTAAAAAACTAAAAATGGAACTACCATACGATCCAGCAATCCCACTCCTAGGCATATAACTGGAGAAAACTCTAATTTGAAAAGATACATGCACCCCAATGTTCACTGCAGCACAATTCACAATAGCCAAGACATGGAAGCAACCTATCAATAGATGAATGGATAAAGAAGATGTGGTACATATAAATAATGAAGTACTACTCAGCCATGAAAAAGAATGAAATAATGCCATTTGCAGCAACATGAATGGACCTAGAGATCATCATACTAAGTGAAGTCAGAAAGAGAAAGACAAATACCATATGATATCACTTATATGTCGAATCTAAAAAATGATACAAAAGATCTTATTTAGAAAACAGAAGCAGACTCACAGACTTAGAAAACTAGCTTATAGTTACCAAAAAGGAAAGGTGGCAGGGGATAAATTAGGAGGTTGGGATTAACTATACACACTACTATACATAAACTAGATAATCAACAAGGACCTACTGTAGAGCACAGGGAACTCTACTCAATACTCTGTAATAACCTATATGGGAAAAGACTCTGAATAAGAATAGATATATGTATATGTATAACTTAATCATTTTGCTGTACACCTGAAACTAACACAACATTGTAAATCAGCTATACTCCAATATAAAATAAAAATTTTTAAAAAGAAAGAAAAACATCAAAGCTAAAAAAAAAAAAGAAGGAAGCAAACACTCCTACGTGTAGTTCACCAATATGTGCAGTACGTGCTCTGTCATTCTGGCTACTGTCCCTTGTCTTTACTAGGGTTACATTTAAGCCATGTTGGGAGTGAACTATCCCAACCTGACCACCAGTGAGCGATCAGTGCAATCAGTCCAGACGGACCAAGGATGAATCAGACATCGTCTTCCACTGAGAAGCCACCTTCTGCTTTGCAAACAATTTACACAGAGGACGCAAGAAGCCTCGGTTCTAGCCCTGGGGGTGTTGGCCCAGTCACCTAAGCTCACTGAGGCTGGACTGCATCCTCTGTACGACACTGCTACCCCAAACACACGGCCCAGCGTAGAACACACATGGTCTTCAAGATACGCAATTGAACTTCCCTTTCCTGTCCTTTGAAAGCAAACATGAGTAAAGCTAAATTAAGATAAATTTGGAAAACTCAAGACCAGGAGTAAGGGAGGCGGGAGGAGACCAAACAAACTCCCGCTGACAATAGGAGACACTGAAGAAGATGGAGAAGTTGAGACAGAAGTGAACACCTTAGTGTCTTGCACCCAGGGTAGACATTTTTTGGGAAGCCAGACCTGGAAGATACCGTGTAGTGTTTGCTTTCTTACTCCGGGCCATGGCCACATCGTCAAGTAGATCAGGACTGTCCTGAGTGGCTTCCTTCCTCTGCACTGTTATCAGTAATGTCCCCCCCACCCCGGAACCTCTGCACACCCCGTCCCCTTGTTCACCTGCTCCCTTTTAGCTCTGCCCTCACTGAGTCATGAGGTCCTAGAGATTTAACTCTCCTTGAAGTCCCAGCAAAATATTTCCATCCGTGTCCCAAACTCTTAGCCACAAATTAAGTTGATAAATAAATATAAAACACCAATCCTGCTTTGGTAGTAGTAACTCCTTACTAGACTATTCTTTAAGAGGCAAAGCCTTCAGCCTGGGGGAAGGAAAAAAAAAAAAAGACTCTTTAGAGCCAAAATTTTACGTCTTAAAACAGAAACTTCACCTACTGTTTGGAAGTTCATGAGGTGGTAAGTTAGAACTCAGCAAAATGGACATGTTATTTTATATTTTAAATAGCTGGTCATTATGCATTTGATATAGTACCTTACTCACTGGGTCTGCAGTTCGTGTTGACTTCAAGTTCTCAGCCTTGTGGGGAGTAGCACCATTGTACTAGTGATGCTTTAACAGTGTCATGTGCAAAAGAACAAAAGAAATATTTTGATTTTGCTATTCTGAAAAAGAATGTGTTTATTCACAAACTGAAATTGACTATGATCATGACATTATAAAATAACAGCCTTGTTTCAAGCCATGTGCTACTCTCACTTGACTGGATTGTCATACCACATCCTCAAGACTGAAGATATGGTACCAGAGACACATGGATGTCAAGTGAATTTCAACTCCAAGCTTCACAATTACTATACACGATCTTCCATACCTGAGCACGGCAGGAAGTCACTGATTCTTTAGAAACTTTTGGAAAAGTGTTTGGAAATTTATGCATCAACACTTTTCTCAAACATCCTTACAAATCTCAGACTTGCTGCATTGTCAATCCCCAATTTTCTACATGAAGGGACTGTAGTAAGTTTTCTTTCAGTATCCGAACTGCACTTGTTTTATATCGCAGTGAATACACCTATATTATTCTTCCTTGAAAAGTCTGGAAAATTCAAGATAGTTCAAAAGATAACTTTAGAGCTGTGAAACCCTGCAGTGAACTGAGAAAAATCAAAGCTACTCAAAGCTAAGTTGTAGTGTTTCCTTATTTCCGAGCCAGAGAAAATAAAGAAAATTTTCATTTCAGTCAACTTTGCATTGCATTACTGTCTTCACAAATTGGTCTTTGTATTGCTTGATAGGGAGTAACTGATATGCACAATAGTCTCAACAACATTATAAGAGCAGGCATATGTTGATTGAAATGTTTTAAATTCTAGTTCCATAAAATTAGTACCTTTTTCTTTAGGTTGTACAATAAAGATTAATCTTTGTATCTTATAAGGATAATACAGCCTTGAAATGAGCCAGAGCAGGTACACAAGTAAAGGAAGTGCAATTCTTAAGTACATGACAGGAGACCAATAATACTAATTAATTTGGGGGAGAATGCAGCCAGATTATACTTATGGATGATTTAAATCTTTTAAAGGCTAGCAAAGAGATGGCAAAGGTCATCCAATCAATGTAGGTAAATAATGAAAGTCTTTAGAAAAAGTCAAAATGTGACAAGTGAGAGGGTGGTCATATCATTCCATCGGGGGAACTTAAATATTGAACAGTCAGTTGTTTGGGCATTAAACTAAAATGGCTTGAGTCATGAGAGATGAAGAGGAAAGAAAATCTATGTGTTCCTCTATGTTGCATGCTAGGATTCTCCAGGACCTAAATTGTTCTCTAGGGATAAATTATACATTCCGGCTTGTCTCCTCTCTCTGTCATACCGTTACAAGCCCAGTAAAAACATCACCAAAAAGGAAGAGCTCTGGTTACGGAACCAATCTCCCGTCTTCCCAGGGAGAGCGGTTGTAAAACGCAAAACAGGGTGCTGTCACGGACTCTTACCCTTCTAAGAGGTGCCTGCCTCTTCCATGCCCGGCATAATGCCTGATGCACGAGTTTAATAATGAATGTTATTGTCCATAGGAATCCAAAAGATGTTCTGATACAATCCATCCCAAAAGTAATTGGATAAAGACAATGAAAACAGGTCAGGATGAAGGTTAGCAGAAGAGCATGAATTTCAGAGCCCATCTGAAGTTTTTTCCTGTTCTGCCACCAGGGGGCACTGTGAGCACAAATAAAGCCACGCACCCCGGGAGACCTACTAGAAATGCACACCTGAAAGGAATCTGTGACACCCCTTTTCCTCCTATGCTATCATTCCCACCTGTTGGGGAAAAACAAAACAAAAAACCAAAACCAACCCCCCCAAAAAAAAACAGGGAAAAAAACCCCTGTAAGATAAAAAATGAAATCTGAGAATTTATAGTCCTAGAAGACTAATGTTTTGAAGAGGACCAACAAGGAAGAGTTTTTCTAGGGTTGACAGGTTTTTTGTTGTTGTTTATTTTTTGTTTGTTGGTTTCTTTTTTTTACATACTCTTACATCACATTATTATGAAACTATGGTAGCCTATCAGTGTTGACCCATATGTAGCCCTAAAAATACTGTCATCGGCCCCCCAAAATATGACACGCTAGCTTTCGTCTACTGTCTTTCCCTATACTTTCTTCCCTACAATGGGTGCTTTTATTCTGAGACAGAGCATTTCCCAGACCTCACAGAATAGGATGGTGTGAGGCATGGCCCACGGTGCTGAGAAGTCCTGGGTGAGACTGAGGAAAGCGTGGTAGATGTGTGGTCCTTCCTCTATAAGAAGCTGCAAACATTAGTTCCTTTTCTGTCCCCTGCAAGGGGAGGAACTAAGAGTGGTTATATCGGGCTTTCTCTAGACCAGCTTCTCTAGAAAGGATCAGAGTTAAGAACGAACAGGAAGCCAAATAAATAAGAACGTTTAGATTTCACACGTGCAAAAGAAGTTTAGTCACATGTATACCTCTTTGGGCCTGAATTCTATTTTATTTTAGTACAAGAAAAGTGATGAGAAGCAGGAAATAATTTTATCGATTTTTTTTTTTTTTTTTTAACCCTGTGAATTGCAGATACTGTGTTTTGTATGTCAAAGAAGATGATAAAGACAGCCTGGAACATGAAAGTCTTCCAAAAATATATGAAATGGGATATTACAAGGTTCTCTACATAGCAATCCAAGAGACCAAATCAGCTGTTAAGAACTTAGGAGATTTCTAGGAAAGACTTTATAATAATCTACATAAATTATTCAAAACCATACAAAAAGTATAACTTTTTGTTATGCATGCCTCTAAACATAATTATTTATGGAAAGTCTAATGTAGGAAATATATTACATGAATACATTAAGCAACTCAAGCAATGAGGCCCCTGAAAATGTTCTAAGATTTGAATCATATGCCCATTTTCCGTTTAAAAAAATTTTGAGACAGATTTAAGCTTTATTTTTGTTTAGAATGCATTTTCAAAACACTGCCATCTCTCATTTTTTTCATTTTTCATATCCTCATAAAAACATTTTCATACTGAACGTTTTAAATAAAAAATAGTTGCATGGTAACTTGTACTACTGTGTTGAAAACATAATCAAGTGTTTTCTTTGAAAATAAAAGCAAACAAGCAGAAATTTCAGAGCCTGATATTCAAAGTAAATCATTTAGCACAGATACGCCTGTCCTTTGAATAAGGACAGCGAATATCATTATGCATGAGGGGCTTAGAAACGTAACACTGCAGCCTGAAGCCCTCCTGGCTGGGAGGAGACCGTGCAAAACCATAAGTACGTGACTACGCTGCCACCTAGTGGTGTCGAGGACCAGCCTTCTAATAAAGGTGGAGGTTTCCTTTGTAAGAGTAAGAATTTTACACCAGATGGCTGAAAAGGCCTCATAAGAGCTACTATTTCTCTTCTATGTATTCCTTTGCCAAAGCTTTATGATTCTCATTGATAAAAACCTCAAGTGTCTGCAGAAAAGCTCTGCAAACTCAGCATAAATATCCACAAGCTTCAAGTGTCTTTGAATAAAAATGTTGTTACTTCTTATGGTTTTAAAGCAGTCTCTCTTTTATAAAGTCAGCTTCGGATTGAAATCCCTCTTTTCCTTCTTGAGTTGGAAACCACAACAAGAAGTAAAAAAAAAAAAAAAAACTCCCTGAAAGAATGTTTCAAGTACATCTTCCTTGCCCTCAACTGCCAGCCTTCTAGGAATGAAACCATCCAACCAGTGATCAATCCAGGATGCAAGCTGGTGAAGGGCACACCTTCTAAAGTTGACACCTCTGTTATAGGCAGAGATGATGCCAGAGAGTGTCTGCAGAGTCAGGTCATTTTAAAGGCCTGAGGAAGAAGAAAATGCCTTGCTAGGCATCAAATTCTTCTTTGAGAGAGGGTTAAAAGAGCTATTGCTATTTACTCATTGTGGATTTGTTTTGGGGGCATCATTATTACAGCAGGCATCAAACTGTAGGGGGGAGAAAAGCCGCAAACAAAATTTCAAGGGAAAGAGCCACGGTCAAAAGATAAATAGCAGGAACAGAGTGCACAATGCTTGATGTAAACTTCGGCACAAGTTCATACATCCCGTTTCTTGAACATGTTTTTCGGGAGACACAAAGGCCATTCTTCTCCAGCAAGTAAAATTCTTCCCTACAGCAGCATTTGTCAGATTGGCCAAGAACATTACTTGAATATTCAAGTTCAGGAAAAGGCTTTACCGATGTGTCAGTACTTAAGGGCAAAAGAAACATCTATTTAAAAATAATTTTTTCAAAAAAATTCTTCTAGATAGTGGAGTACATATTTAGATGACAATGTTTGAAGGATACAAGGCATTCATTCCACTCCATACACATCTCCTTTTTCCTCCCATGAAGACCTTGTGCTGAAAAGTCCATTTACAGTTACCTAATGTAATCCCTAACTTTCTTGATGTGGTAATAAGACCACAGAAGTAAAGGTAGGCAGAGATGGACTAGGGTCCAAGTCTCTTACTTCCAGGTAACCCAATTCTCCCTCCTACACCCTTCTAGCCTCTCTGTACAAGTCTAATGTATTTTACCGTTTTCTGGGTTTTTTTAAGGCATGGATGATCATCTCAACAGTCTGAAATTAAATTCTGCAGCATATAGTATTTTCCAAGTACTTGGAAACTGTAGGATTCATTATTACACTACATTATTTTAATAAATATAAAAGCAATGTTTATTCACTTTAAGGTCATGACATCTATGAAGTGAAAGGTTTTCACAGCAATGAGCAAATAGTTAAATACCACACATGGAAGCAAAACAGCCATTTGTCGATGTCTGCTGCTCAGTGCCTTAATTACTTATATTGCAACTTGTTTCAGACCACTGAAGACAGGGCTATCTAAAAATCCCCAGGCAATTAAGGACAAAGCTGTTCAAATGTGAACAGCTCTTGAAGAAATAAACTGAAAGACCAGGTTTTATCTATAATGTTATTAGGTAGATCAATCACTGGAAAGAATAAACCAGGGCGGGGGGGAAACAAAATAAAGTGCAAACTAAGATTAGTCCTGTAAAAACCTCCCTGGAGAATATGCAGTTTTCCCCACGAAATCAATATCAGTTCAACTGAAGATAAATTACAAGAGAAATCAAAAGCGGACATTTCATGCGCAACTAATGATAGTATTGTTTCCTTCCTTACAGAGTAAGATCTGATCACAAAGCAGTGGGGAGGAGGACAGCTTATATTTGTTCACTGTTTTCTCACTAAATAACATGACTTTTGGAGACACTGATGTCAGAATGCCTTGTTGGTACTGGATTGAGTTTTTGTCTTTTTTAATAAATCTCTAAGTTTCCCCTAGCTAAAAAGAAACTGTTGTTTCAATATGTTCTATTTTCTCCAGTTGAAATACTCAGATAATATATTATTCATGTTGAACATTCACAGAACCTTTAAACATTGTCAGTGGATGTCTAAAGAAGAATATTTTAAAAATTTTTAAAAATTCTATTTCCTCTTCATTGTAAAAGATATTAAAAATCATCACACCAAGTATCCATAACTCTACCTACAATGCAATGAAATGGGCTCTATGCACAAATACATAAAATAACACACCTACATAATAAATCTACCGCTTGTGACAGGAACCAGTCCGGAAATGAATCAAAAAAAGATTTAGGTGATAAAAGATTTCAATATGCAGTGATGATGATAAAACTACATTTTAGTGTATGATACTAGCATTAATAGGTCTTTGAAACTACTTCTTTCATAGACATTGTTTGATATTGTTATTGATACAGACATTCAAATGCTTTCTTCTGAATGGGTATTATTAACACAGTATTCCCAGGCATTGAACAGGAAAGGCCACCAAGCAAATTTTGACCTGAGCAGTGAAAAACACTATATATAGTTTGGTTGCATGTGTTTTTCAATTATCAAGAACAAACAAAAATTTTAGAAGTGAGAACTCATGTCGAGAAAACTTTAAGTATCTATGGAGATGTCACAATTAATTGATTTTTCCCTATTTTCTTTTACTATATGTGAATTAAGTAAAATCACAGAAATATATAAAGTTAGTCCTAGAAGTGGCCTCAGAGTCTGTTTAATAATCGTTTAATTTATAAATGAAAAAAGGGAGGCATGGGGAACATTTACAGTAACATTTCTGCAGACATTCACAAATGCCTAGGTTTTTCCCTTGGCTTCAAAGTCTGGGATAAATGCTTCATCTGGGTTGACTATGAACTTGTAAAAGAAAGTCAAGATATAAATTTTCTAAAACAATTTCTGAATTCTCTAGTGTTGGAGATTAGTCTGTTCAATGTTGCTAGAAAGCAATAGATACGGATTTGAGAGGACTTATCTAATCTATGCAAATGAACTTTTTTTTTTTTTTTTTTTGAGAACATGGGCTATTAGAGCCTCCTGAATGGAGAGCAGAACATACAAGCACAGAGCTGGACTGAGAGAAAAGTGGGTCACGTATGACTAGGACAGGACTTGTGATGTTAAATCTAATCAAAGTGATCCTGTTCTTTTCAGAGAATGAATGGATGCCCAAAAAGAGGGTTCACTGAAGAGATTTAAGGCCATGTCACCCTTCTTAGTCAGGAGGGTGACCTGCAACTGAGAACCAATATGCTTTGACAGGTGAGAACAAGTAGATACGTTTTGAATAGAATACTGATTAATACGAATTTTCTATCATCTGCACTATCACACGATTTAAGTAATTAGATGCTAAATCCTTTTTACAATCTATACATACCATTAGGTCATTGTTTTACATACATCAGTGGGATAGACAGATAATACAGTTGAGGAATACAGTCTTACCATTAGCAAGTGAAAGCCATAAAAGTGAAACAAAAAAGGCAGAGATTTATGTAGAGGATCCAGGTATATGCACAAGAAGAAGGGCACAGAATAACTAGTGGTGTTTCTGGGGTTTAACTTTTTTTTAGATCCTTAGTAGTAGGACAAGGGAAACAGTATCAACGGCATATCTTTTTTTTGGTGAAAAGCGAAATATGGCATATTGCATAATGGAAAATTATTAAAAATTTAAGCACTGAAAGTCATATAAATATACAGAATCAGGAAGTGGGAAATGGCTTGAGGAGAACAGAGGAATAATTTGCTGTTAATACTGCAGTGTTTAACCTTTGAAGAAGGATAGGGGAAAAAAAAAAAAAAAAGGTGCACCATAAAAGAAGGAGAGGGAAGGCAAATTAGCAGGATTTCAAGTCTTGCAAGAATATTGAAGCCTGATATTCACTGAACATTCCAGAAGCTGAGAACTCGAGAGCTATCGGTTACAACTTGACAAGAGCTACGTCTTTCTTTCAAACACTACATGTATCCAGCATCAGACTTCCTAAGCCTTCCGGCTGAACCCAAGAATGCGTTCCTTCACCCCAATTTTTGGCTGAAATTCCTGAACTAATGAATTCCCCATAGGAGAAATCTCTAAGGAACTGCAATCTGGTTGAGACCCTCTTCAGTCCTCTGATTTGAAATGACTTTCTGAATACCCCGAGAAGATGACTAAAGCTGAGAAATCAGAAAACGGTGCCCAGATGTATGTAGAAAATGCTAGCCATCTTCCATGGGGAAGATGTATGGTCACCTAGGCACGTCAGTAGCAATCATAAAGATCATCACTTTCTCTTCAGTTGCTCGGGAATCTGGGTTTTATCCTTACACCTTCTTGCATGAGCCTCAACCAGTCAGTTGCTGAATCTTGCAAACTGTTTCATTTGGTATCTCTAGATTCTGCCCACCTGGCACTAAGTCAACTACCTATGCTCTAGCCCCGTCTGCATCGTTCCTTGCACTGACTTCTATACCAGGCACCTAACTAGTTGTCTTGAATCACTTCTAATCTAGTCTTTACTCTTTAATCTTAATCAGTCAGAAGGATTCATTTAAAACACCAATCTTCTCATTCCCCTTTTTAACCCCCTTAGATCACTTCCTTTTGCTCCTTAGCTCCAAACTCCTTTATCAGTCCTGCTAGACCTTGCCTGACTGGGCCCCTGCTAACCTCCCCACCAACACTGAAGGCCATTTTCTGCTCTCACGTCGACACTTCAAGCACGTTGGTCTTATTTTTACTTCCCGAAACATCACGAACACGTGTCTATCTCATGGATTTAGTTCATATTGCTTACTGTCATTTTCTTTTCCCAAACACTGACTTCTTTTTATAATTACTTCTCTAGTAAAGTTAAACATCATTTGCCCCAAAGAAGCCTTCCTTGACCCTAAAATCTACATTCATTTCCCCAGTCATGCAGGAAACATCATTCTCTACTTCTTCATCGCCTTTGTAATGTTTGTAATCGTTCAAATCCGTATTCTTTCCTTCCTTCTAGATTCCACTGGAAAAAAGCCAAGGTTTCTGTCGTTACCTCTCCATCCCTCAACCCTTGGAGTATTTCCTGGTCCAGAGAAGGTGCTTAATAAATCGTTTTTCAAGGTACAGAAAATCATTAATATATAAGTAACATACGTATCAAATGTAAAATAAAACATTTGAAAGTGATATTTATACCTTGGTCCATACCTTGTTCCTTATAAGAGAGAACAAGCCACTAAAATACTAGGCATTGAAGCCTAAAGCTTATGGACTTTGGAAGGATTACTAATATATCTATAGTTCTCTGATATTGACCATGTATGGTAATATTGATAATAGTACAATAATTGACAATATTGACAATACATGACAGCATTGATACATGACGATATTACAATACATGACAATGAGTCGATACTGGCAGTTTCCACTCTTGCTAGATGACCTCTTATATCCATGACAACATTAATTTGCGGTGAGGATTGTTGTTGAGTGGATTAACGGCCCAATGTGCAGCCAGCTCCCAACAGAACTGCAAAGCAGGGTTATTTGAGCCTCATATGTTGGAGAAGAAGATCACTAACTTACTTACTGAGCAAATCTGGTCAATAAGCAACCATCCAATCATTATGCATTCCATCATCACATTCCAATCATAATCTGGAACTCTGCAAGGGTGCCAGCAATTCTGTTCACATATCAAGAATGTTAACGACAACAACAACAAAAAACAGACTGGCCATCTCACTGACTCTGAGGAAACTCACTCCATTGGCGAACACTGAGCCATATGGTAAAGCAACAGAAGATCTGTCTTTTTTTTCTGGTAAGAAATTAGTTATTTTTCTTCTCCAGCAGGGCTGCAACTAGGGTAGGGTGAGTGAAGCACTGGCCTTAGACACAAAACTTCATACACACACACACACACACACACACACACACACACACACCCTTAGTAATCAGGATAAATTATGTTTTAATGTCCAATTTTAAAATTCAAAATGAATGCAAGGATTTTTGATATTCTGTTCATCACAGATGTGTTCTATTTCTTTCGATTTCTTAAGATATTGCCTTAAACAACTTTCTGTCTTGATAACTGAGGTTTGTTTTCATCTTTTGCTGCCCCCGTAAATCTGTACCTCTCTCACCTCACCCCCGTCTCTGTCCCGTGCTGTAATTCCTAAAGTTGGTGAGCAGCACATGACAGGCAGAGCTTTGTCGGAGGCCTACCGTCAACCTCCTAGAAGGGAATACCGCACCTCCAGGTCAGGGCGCGGAAAGGAGCCCCTTTCCAGAGCTCAGGGTGGTGCACAAAACAGAATCCAATCAGCCACGACAGACCTGGGCACTCACTCAGTGCTGTAAGGCTGGTGTAAGGAGACTCACTCAGAATAAATCCCCGTGCACTTGGAAGTATATGAAAATCAAATGAAAGACTACAACTGATAGCTTCAGCTTTACACATTATTTTGAAGAAAGTGACCTCCTAAACACTTTCTCCACGATGGCCAGCACCCTGTGGATGAACTCTGTTTCATTCAGTAGCAGCCTCAGGTTAGCATATGAACTGTGTACTTTGCCATCTTAATAAATTTTGCTTTCCTCGAACTGTAATGCAAGTGTCTGTGTTTCTGTTTGGCTTGGAGAAGCTAGACTACTTATTGTGGTGTAGCACCTTTTTTTTTTTTTTTAAAGGACTTCAACTTTCGCATACTTCTTTTAAAACCACCCCATTTAGTCACATCATCGACACAACATTCTTCTTCCATGGAAATTCCACTAGCAATTCTGGGACAGAATCTATGAAGGTGGGGAAAATGAGAATACGCACATGAATTCCTCTAGAGCGGAACCCAAGAACACAGACCCACAGCAGCCAGATGTTGTTCCCTTATAAAGCGTGGCCACAGAAGATAATTGCTGTTAATAATTCACTAAGAACTATGCCCTTCTCTTTCAGCAAACTTACCACTTCAACCATTTTCATCAAGCTTCATAACTGGATTCGGAGAAAGGGCACACATGGTTTTATGAGCAGTAACAGCTAACATTTGTACAGCATTTTATAATCTGCAAGGCAGTTTTCATAAACATAATCACTCCTCACAACCACAGGAGTAGTTAGGTGTTATTAAGATCACCTATATTTTACTAACGAGGAATCTGAGTCAGCAAGATTATAAATTCGGAATACGGCTGCATCAGTAAACCCAAATAAAACGTCTGGAGTGTACAGAGATTTATTGTTTATATAACAAGTCATCCAAAATTTAGGCAGCAGCTAATGCTGGTTCACCAGTTCCAGGATGTCTGCACCAAAGTCTCCCTATTTTTTTTCTTTTCTTCGTGGCTCTAGGATGGCTACATTCTGGCAGTAAGAACATAGGAACAGAAGAAAATGGAGACAAAGCCTGCCCAGAACTACAGGGTAGACCCCAGCCCCTGTCCTATTTTCAGACTGGGTCATGCGGTCACCTCTCTGGAAGGTAGAGATGGAAAAGGGATGGATAATGGAGACTGGGAAAGCCAACCATCACCTCCCTTAGAGTGGAATAAAGAAATGTTAATTTCTGTCATCTTACTCCACAGTTCATTCCTCTCCATACCAGACAGCATATCAACATGAAGGGAATATGCAGTTTACATTGTTCATAAACTTATGTGTTTGCAATTAACTGTGAAAAATATCTAAATAGCTGGTTAAAAAAGTGAGCCATTGTTTACATGTGACTTACTTTTATTCTTAAAACACCCATGTCTTTGAAGAATCATTTGCACTCACGACTCCCAATTCCATAGCTACACAGTTCTCACTCAGGTAATATATGTGTGCTCTTGATCTGTTAACTAGATTTGAGTCCACAATTCTAACTGGCTAGGAGGAAACTTCCACGTGAATTTCTCACTATCTCAAATCCAGCCTATCTGAACATCTACATCTACCCCATGCTATCAACTTCATTTCCATACTGCCATGAAGTCTTTCCATGATGCCAATATTCTCAAAGTCCTAGATGCAAAGGTGAAGTGATATTTGCTTCTCCAGTCCTTTATCCTTTTATGTTGAAGCAGTCTCTTCTTCTGCCATTATGTTTATTGGGCATGTGCCAGGCATTGTTCGGTGCTACGGCTATGTTGGGAAGGTAACTCACATCAGATTCATTACAACGCTGCTCTTCAGACCCTCCTGCATCAGATCTATATCACCACAAAAGATTTCACTTTCTTTTATCCACTCCACATAATAAGGGAATCAACTTTCTAAAAGAATGACATCTATTAGGCTTGTCTCGATGTCAATAAATTGTGGTGTTTCCACAGTACTAACTGCTTCGACTTGAAACTGCTATGTCATCCTGTGGAGGGAAGAATTAAATTTATCTGGAGAAGGTTCTGGCCTTTGCCCTCACTCGGCTCTTGGGGGGAGATCGTTAGGCCTCTGGAATGCTCTGCCTGGTAGGAGTGTCTTTGTTTGCGTGGAGGCTTTGGCCACAGGACAGTCCAACGATGTGATTTACAATGGGGGTTCTGGGACATGTCAGAGAGGTTCCAAGCTCCAGAGGAACTGGAGACTAAAGGTATTAGCTCTAACCTTCCGGGAAGGGTTGGAGACCAAAGGTTGGCCACATATGCAATGTGATAGAACCCCAGTAAAAACTCTAGCCACCAAAGGCTTGGGTAAGTGTTCCTGGCTGGCAATTTTCTATATGTATTGTCCAAAGGAGAAAATGCCATCCTTGACTCCATGGAGATGTCTGGAAGCTCAGTGTTTGGATCCCTCCTAGTCTCTGTCTTATGGGTCTCTTCCTTTGACTGGTGGTCATTTGTATGCCTTCCCTGTGATAAATGTGACCATGCATATAATAGCTTTCAGTGAGTTCTATGACTCTTTCCAGTGAATCATCAAACCTGACAGTGGCCATGGGAACCCTTGAATTTGCAGCCAGCTGGTCTGAAGTGATGGTGAACCTGAGGACTCCTGAACATTGGTGTCACAAGGGAGAGCAACCTAATGGGGGCTGTTCCCTCTGGTGTGAGGTTTGCCTAAACACTGTACATCCTTTCTGCAAACTCTTAGCTTTCTAACCCAGACTCATCTGATCCATAGTTTGGTCTTGCCTTTATTCTTCTTGTTTTCCCCTTACCCTGAATTATTTCTGACCTTTCTTCTCTTTCTCCAAATTTGTCACATCTTGAAGGAGAATGCCAAGTCCTGTGTCCTTCGTGAAGCTTCTTTTCACCAGACTACCCAAAGTACATGTACACTGTTTCAACTAGGAGAGTTTTTCAGCTCCTAGATTGTGCTTTGTTTTTCATGTGTTGTAATGCGACCCCCCCTAGAATGAAAACTTAGTAAGATGAGGGGACTTATGAACCAGTTATGTAAGCCTCCTCCCCGTAGGTGTTCTATCAGCCAAAATCCCTGGACTCCACATTTGTAAATGCTGATTGAAGCACGCCTCTTTCTGTCCAAAAACAGAATGTGTCTACTCAGACACGCAGTTGTTTCCAGTCAAAAACAATGTGATTAATAATAATAATAAGGTAGACACATTTCCTATATTTTAATAAAGGAAAATATGTCCTTGAGTCACCCTCGGTGTCCCCAGATTAGCATAACAGGTTTGTTTCTTCTAAGGATTACTGTAAGCAAAGTAATGCATTCGCACTGCCTAACCAAGTTTCCTTCTATAAAATCCACTACACATTTGCTTTGTTATAAGCACAGACAATAATCCAGAACAATGCTCCCACTGACTGACCAAGAGTTGAAACAAGCCAACTCAGCTCTCAGGCTCTACTGCCTTGCCTCAGACACTGTCCTAAGCGCTTCATTTGGGCTGTGGTGTGTGTACAAACAACTTGCTTCCCAGGAAAATCTATGAGGGAAGTGCTATTGCCATCCCCATTTTACAAACGAGGAAACCAAGCACAGAGAGTTTAAATAACTTGCCCAAGGTCAACCAGCTAGTCAAGAGTTGAGTCGCGATTCTGCCGCAGGATGTCTGAATACATCACCTCCATTGCACTTCCTACCACCTCCTAACTCCTGCACACTTGTTTAGAGCACAGCTGGACCCTGCTCCCACACAATCACACAAACTTGTCAAATCTCTCGCCGCGTACCAATGGCCCTTCCCAATGAAAGTGCAGCTAAAACTTGAAAGTATTTATTTTTCATGTGTGGAGCCATCACAGTAGGGCTTGTAATTAATGGAAGTGAGCCTGTGCTGTCTTTTCTTCATGACACGTTAGTGGCTCACCCAGTGTCAGCGGAGGAAACAGGAGCAAGAAACAGATGATCTCATTTCATGTCAGTTGGGGGGAAGAAGAAAAAAAAAAGGAGGGATAAAGACATAACATAGAAGGAGCTGCAGAATGTTTCAGAGTTGAACTTTACTCTTCTTATATGGTCTGTCATTTAATGCTCACGTGTCATACTACTCATAATATACTGTTAAGTGGAAACAGGTTAAAAATGGCTTTTATACGTATTATCCCACGTTATGATATATAAGGGCATTTATATATCCTCAGAGACAATATTCTTGAAAAGTGTTAACAGTGGCTGCTATTAGAATTATGGTATGTTCCCAGGTTTATTTGTTGCAGCCTTTTACTACACCAATTTTCTACAATTAACGTAAAATAATTTCACAAAAAGTAACTGTTATAGTTTTCAGGTTAGTCTGATTAGATGAGCCCACATTTAAAAAAAACAGAAACAATTCCAATTTATCTTGAGACCTACAAAAGCAATATTTAAAAACGTATACATATGTTATAATTTTTAGCGATCTTGCCTTTTAATAACTTGAAAATTATTCCTTAAAATGATCTCCACATTTAGCTATATAACGAGTGTTGTAACATCAAAGTTTTAGAAGTCTCTTTCATGCGTGTATTCAAAGAGAAAAAATCCTGTAGATGAGGCCGCTGATCTACAATATTCTTTAGACAGGCCAGTCAACATATTTGTAAACATTTGCCATTAATCTGTCTAAAAGATACTGCCTCCATGCTGTCTTCCTTTGCTGCCAAATTCACAAAAAGCAGCAACAGGAAGATACAAAATCTCTCTCTTCTGGAACAGATTTTTCATTCACAAAAAGAGACAGTTTGGTAGTTGTCAGTTTCAAACCAACCAACAATTTAAGTCACAATCATGCTCTTTCCTCCTTTAGAAAAGATATCTAATTATATACTTACACTCAAATTGAATTCATGATCAACCTCTGTTGCTCAATAAGTAGCTTCAGAGAATAAATTATAGAGCCAGTCATGTGAGCAGGTATTGATTAAAAAAAAAGAAGACCGCCTGCTATAATTTAAAAGGTATGGGGAAAATTTTTATACCCTACATTAAAACCAGAACCAAAAATAGAGTTAATTCTCTTTCACAGCAGAAAATCCTTTTTATATGCAACCCTTTGCATTAAGGAAGGTCTCTCTCTCCCTAGTGTCTTTAAAATTTCCTTTCCAAAATGTGTTCCCGGAGTCTGTATTACTTGCTATGCAAGAATCATTAACTTACGATCTCACTCTTCTAGGCAACAGAAGGGACCCAGGAGCAGAGGCGCACCTCAGAGCCCTTTCCCAGAAAAGAAGATGTCTCTGAAGAACCACCTTCATGCGCTTCAAAGCTGTGCCCAGATGGGGGGATACTCAAGGGCCCAGTGGCACTGCGGGTGTCTCAACTTCCTGGTGATACAGTCAGTGTCAAAATCCCCTTTGGACATGCACAGATGAGTTTCTATGATTTACTCTGAGCCCAAAGTCAGGAATTTGTTTTCCACTGGGGGCTGCTGACACATGGAAGGAAGATGGATTACAGGCTCACAGAGATACAGACACGATCGAATCCAGAGAGAAAAAGAGACCAAGTTGGACAGGCAGGCACAGGGAGAGGAAATAGAAACTGAAATCCGCGGCAGAGGGGGCGAGAGGCTTTGGGTAGCGGCCCTGTCCCGTGGCCTGCGCGGTAACGCTAGCCGGCAACTCCTTGCTGCAGCTTTGGCAATTACTGGCAGCAACACAGTTTGCATTTGAATATCTGCTCCTTATTTCGTTTAACAGATTGCTCGCAGCTTAAATATTTTCAACATCCTGAAATATTTGGAAAAATCTCAGTTTCTGCCTGTGATTGCTGTTGCTGTAGGCAGCAGTTATGATTTTAATTCTAAAGGAGAGAAGCCATTTAAATCAGGGAAGTACTTTTCTGTGAAACACTTTGCTGAAGAAGGACATTTCTGTCAATTCGGATTACTGCTGTTTAAAGAATGGTAGTTATAAAAATACTTGACCTCAAAAATGTTTTTGTCAGTTGACTGTGAAAGTATGTAAAATAAAATTATTTACTTGGAAAGGAACACCTGCTGTAAAGAGATGAAACTGGAGGTCCCAAATAAACCATGTTGATGATCCTTACTTGATGAATTGCTACTGTAAAGCGGTAGCACATTAATGTTTAGGAAAATATTGTAAGAGCAGCTGGAATTTAATATGATAGACTTTTAAAAAATCTGAATAAAATATAAGTCCTCTGTTTCTTGAGCTAAGAAATTATGCATAATTCCTGCTTTAATTCTGAATTATTTATGAGTTCTTACGGAATTAACTGGATTGCACATGACAAGAAAGCAACTGTTTAGAAAAAGCATACATGATATTTAAACACTGTTTCTATAATGATGAGGAAAGAGGAGGTCATTTATACTCAGCTGGTAGAATATATCAGCAAAAGTCCTAGGCTTTCCTTATTTTTTACATCTTGAAATTTACACTGAATATTGACTTGGAAACGGTTCCGCTGACTGGCATTTATCATCTGTTGATTCATATTGCCCCCTATATTCTTGCTTGTTATATCTGCATTATATATCATGGTTACTGAAAAAATTCAAATATTCTGCTACTGATAAAAAATACTGTCGATAATATTTTAAAATAAGTTTAATAACACCAACTAATTTTTTTAAATATTCCATAAATCAACTATACTTCAATAAAAATATTTTGTAGCTTTTGAAGTGTTCCCATGTACTATTTCTACCTCATTATTTCCATCTTATTGATTGGAAAGCTGCTAAATCTCTGCAAGTTATACTTTCTTTCTTTTAAACAAAGATGTGATTTAAAAACAAAAAGCCACAGTAGTTTGGGAATGCTAATTCCACGTTTGCTTTCTTTTCATGACCCCTTGGAAAAGGAGAAATATGACCAGGCACATGGGAACAAAGAGATTTCTCTTATGAGTGGAAAAACCTTCAAACACGACACAGTAGAGTCAGCTCTCTGTTATCCGCAGATTCCACACCCACAGATTCAACCAATCTCGAACTGAAAGTATTAAATAATAAAAAAAAAATTACAGAAAGTTTCTAAAAGCAAACCTTGAATTTGCTGTGTGCTGGTAACTATTTACATAGCATTTATGTTGTACCAGGTATTGTAAGTAATCTAGAGATGATTTAAAGTACAGGCAGACCTCGGAGATATTGTGCATTTGGCTCCAGACCACCACAATAAAGCGAATATCTCAATAAAGTGGGTCACACAAATTTTTTTGGTTTCCCAGTGGATACAAAAGTTATGTTTACACTATACTGTAATCTATTAAGTGTGCAATAGCAGTATGTATTAAAAAACAACATACACACCTTATTAAAAAACACTGTATTGCAAAAAAAATGCTAACCATCGTCTGTCTGATAGTGCAGAGTTGCCACAGATCTTCAATTTGTAAAACAATGCAATATCTATGAAGCACAATAAAGCGAAGCACAATAAAACAAGGTATGCCTGCATACAGGAGGATAAGTGTGGGTTATATGCAAACACTACGCCACTGTACACAAGGGACATGAACATCAGAGTATTTTAACATCCTGGGGGGGTGGGAGTGGGAAGGTGGTGCTGGAACCAATCCCCTGCAGATAAACGTGGGATGACTGCATTCTAACATTTAAACAGCCTTCATCAATTTATATTAAACAACATTTAAGGTCCAAGTGAAATGATTAAAATGGTTCTAATTAAGCCCATCTTGACTAATTCTTATAATATTAAAACTAATTTTGCTCCCAATTAAAATAGAAATTGCATTCTAAAATGATTCCTATTAAAACAATTTGTTCAATTTAGTAATACTTTCAAGAAACAGTAATATGCTATACATAAAAAGGGTATTAAAATGGAAGAACAGTTACCATTTTGAGAGGAGAAAGGAACACTGACTGATCATGTACTTTTCTTCCCGGGAAGAAATTTTCTATTGCTTGATGTTTTTTTCAGAAATGATTCGTCATTTTAATTGTAATATTCAAAGGCTTAAGGTAAACAGTAAGATGAAGCAGTTCCTTAAGAACACTGCCTGCCTTTTTTCTCTTTCCCACATTAACTGGTATTCATCTCAACTAAATTGAAATTCTCCTCTGTTCCCAAATCAGCCTCATCCTTTATTTAATTCAGTGAAGAATGGCTAACTCCTCCATCAGTCCCCATATTTGTTTGAAAAAGACTCTGCATAATAAATGAAAACAATTTTATTATGTGGGCTTTATTCAGTAGAGGCGATATTCAACTTAATGCAATTAGAGATGAGAAGAGTAATTTTCTGTTATCTCTCTATGGTGGCTTTCTCACTAAGAGTCTTAAACCTCAAACACCATCGCAGTAGCAATTTGGAGACTTAACACTCACAGGTTTTAAGATAGCATTCTTTCCTTTAATAATCCTAAAGTCTTAATCCAAGATCCTTTTTCTAAATGTCATAGACCTGAGAGATGGCTGCACTTCACAAAAGATTCTACTTAAAAAAACTCCATAAAAAAATCAAAATTAAAAGAACATTCAGTATTTGTGGATCAGATGACATCTTATTTACTGTGTGCCTATGATTGAAAAATTTAAGAAAAAGCTTAATACAGGCTTAATGAGTACTTCTTATTCAAGGCACTTTACAGAAATAAATAGCAACGTTATTTTAATGAATATTTGGGGTGACATAGGTGATATTGAACAAAAGGCAAACGGGGAATATCCTGTCTGACTTTATTAAAATTTAGCTTTGAACTGGATGAAGGGTTTTTAAATGGAGAGTTGATGTTTCTTGTGATTTACATTCAAAAACAATGAACGATAAATGATAATGATGATGTAAAACTGCCAAACACCAGAGAACTGACTTTGCACCCCTCTTTGGTTGCATTTTATAAGCTTCCTAAAGTAATAAAATGTACAAAACTTAATCAGATGACTGAACACTCTTAAGATGTACCAAAATACCCGTGGCTGATTAAAGGCAAATTTGCTGTAATCATGGTTCTGCACTTCTCAGCATGAAGTCAGAACAATACGCAGTATATCTTGACCGGAAAACAAACATGAAAAGCTCTACCACACGCTGTAGCAGAGGACGTTTTCTGAGTGGTTATTCTGATATTTGATGTACATTCTTTATTCTTCCTTAAGCAACTTTGATTCTGTGCCAGCCAAGATACAGCCCTGAAAAAAATGCTTCAAAGCACCAAAACTCTGAAAGAATCTCCAGGGTCAAGTAGAAAATTGTGCCCAAGTGCCTTACAAGTAGTTTTGATTTCAATTCCACGGAAAAGAGTCTCAGTCTCGTTGAATTGGGAGATATGCAGCCGACTGTCTGTGTCCCTTACATTACAGGTAATCCTAATTGATAGCACTTGGTCCTTTTCAAAACAGTTTTTATCTTCAAAAGGATATTAAATAAGTCATAGAAAGATCATCTATCACAGTTAAGTATTTTCCCCCAAATTTATACAGATTCAAAAAAAATCATAAATATTACCAGGGAAATAAAGAAGATATTTAGGAAAGGATGTAAGACAGAGAATCTTCTGGCTGCATGCTAGAAACAGGTACACTGAATATCTTTAATTGATTCTAGAAGGGATAGGATGTTGTTGAGAGAATTCAAGCAAAAAATACATTTTTATTTCCATTTACTAGGCGTTTCAAGCAAATAAATCTAAGAGTCTGAATCTTTTGAAAATTATAGTTTCTCCTTTATACTTCATCTGACTTAGACATGCTTAACTTGAGACAAAACCTCATGTGAGTTTTAAAACTTGAACGCTGGATGTTGTATGCTGAACTATGTATTATTGGGTTGGCCAAACAGTTTGTTCAGATTTCCCGTAAGATGTTACGAAAAACCCAAGTGAACTTTTTGGCCAACCCAATATAATTTGGTATCAGTTATCTGACCGTTTTAGAATATGTGAACAGATAACACAGGATCGTGCTTCTGGTTGGAATGACCGTGACAGTTTTCTTAAATCTTCACTATACCCATAAAGATGTGACCATGGTTATATAATCTGAACACTGTTACTAATAATCCCTACAAAAGAGCAGGCCATATTATAAAATACACCTAACAGGTACTTCCTCTATACTTTCTTGTGTTGTTTGGCCATAGGGTCAATGTTATAATCAGTGATACTATTAGCTGTTAACAATTTCAGTGTGGTTTAAGGCACAGTATAAGATCAAAGAACAAAAAAATATCTGTTTGGAGGAAGCAGGTAGCCAGCAAAGGAAAAAAGGGAGGAAGGACATGAATCTATTTGTAAACCAGATGCAACTTGCTTTTTCTACATTAGTTGTGGCCTGAGTTACTCTCTTTCTGCCCAGCTACAAATGGGAATGAAAAGTCCCCAGTGGGATATTTGCACATCTTGGGTACAAGAAGGAACAAGGGGAGAATCCATGGCATGAACCAAATACCATTTGGTGTGTTGATACGTCCTTACAAGACAACCTGCATCACAAACTCTGATTTTCTCCATAGTAATGATAGGGGAAATAAAACGGGGGGTTCTAGTCAAATGGTTGAGGATTCATTGTTATGTTGTTGCTTGTTCCTGAAGGGGCCAATGGCAGGGGGTAAGGTAGGCACCCTTCTAAGTTTTGAGCACCTTGTGGCTTCAATATTGAAACGTAATCCAAAAAAGATGAGAAAGAAATAAACCCAGGCGTCCTTCTTGGCCCAGCAGTACCTGGAAAGTATTCGAATCTGTATTAGTAATCAGCTTTGAACTGCCATTCTCAGCTTTGTGTCAACTGCGCATGTCCCATCTTCCCTTCCATCCCCATCTCACACTACTATAAAATGAGGATAAGCTATTTTAAAAATACCTTAAAATGTGCAAAGTGCTTTTAGCACTTAAGGGTTCAAACAGTTCTCAAATGTATAACAACCCCTCCCCCATCTCAACTGACTTTTGATGATAAACAAGGCGTTATTACACTTTGCTAATAAATGTTCAAATGCCATTAATTTAATCTATGGTAGACTCTACAATAAAAATAACCATTCACAGCTATCCACTCTAAAACAAATGGTGACATCAATTTTTGCTAATTCTTAGAATTTCTTTGTAAGGAAAACAAGAGGGAATGCACAAAGAACACTTTAGGGTGATTTATTAATTCAGGTGTCTACTTTCTAAAGGAGCAAAGTCAGCCAAAAAAAAAAAAAAAAAAAAAGAAAAAGAAAATTTTTTGGTGCTTCTTATATATACTGATGTAAGAAAAAAACTGCAGAATAATTTACAATACATAGTATGCGTGTGTTGCCGAGATGTGTGGACGGCACCTGGACATAAGTCATTTCATAATATGTTTCACACATATTCAGGGGTCCTTTCATTGATTACTTGAAATAATCAAGTCTTTGTCGTAATCATCCTTTAACTGATAATTTACAAGTTTTAAAATAGTTTTGAAACGTTCTTTTCTAACAGCCTAGAGTATTGCTAAAGTGGGTCTAAAATAGTATTTATGTTTACTATTATATATTTACATTTTACTGGGTTAAAATCCAAAGGGAAATCTTGTTTTTAATAAATTTAATAAAAATTCCTACGACTTAGAAGTTCAAAATCTAGTCTTAATTTTATTGTTATTTAACTCTTTCATTCTACTATTTCTACCTATGGAGTTTTTTTTTTTTTACAATTTCGTTTTTTTTTCATTGCTGTACTATGCCATTACTGACTATCTGTAACCAGAAACATTTTATCCAGTATATATCTGGGAGGGCTTCCCTGGTGGTGCAGTGGTTGAGAATCTGCCTGCCAATGCAGGGGACACGGGTTCGAGCCCTGGTCTGGGAGGATCCCACATGCCACGGAGCAGCTGGGCCCGTGAGCCACAACTACTGAGCCTGCACGTCTGGAGCCTGTGCTCCACAATAAGAGAGGCCGCGATAGTGAGAGGCCCGCGCACCGCGATGAAGAGTGGCCCCCGCTCGCCGCAACTAGAGAAAGCCCTTGCACAGAAATGAGGACCCAACACAGCCAAAAATAAATAAATAAATAAATAAATTTATATCTGGGAATTTTCATCCTAAAATACAATACTCAACAACAAAAAAGTTGTATGCCATCTTTCCCTGAAGGTGAATTCTTCAGAGGCTTGATGCTGCCAATCCCATGGAATCAGACATTGCAGATGGTTTACAAAGTTCTCATTAAATCTGGGTACAAAACACCATGTAGTAATGAAAACGCAAACAGCCCTATTACTGCAGCATTTGAATCCTTCTTACCAGTGATTTAGCAACATTAATCAATGTTATAAATAACAAAATCATATAGTTGCAGTGTTTTGTTTGATCCCTATAGTTTTTTTTAAAGTAATCAAAGACTATTGTTTTAGTTTCCAGAAATCACATATCTTTTCTAACTACTATGACATATTTCATGTGCTCTCTAGAAACAACAAACTTCAAATGGAATTCATTAAATGAATTGCATGCACACCGTGAGACAACTTAAATCGGTTTTAATACATGAGATATTTATCTGACGGTAACAAATACTTTATTTAGAGTCTGTCTTCACCCAACACTTATCTCTATGGCCTGAAGAGGTATTGTGACTTTCAGGTAATAAGAGAACAGATTATTCTTCCTGACCTACACGGCATTTTAATTTAACTGTTAACCGAATGTCATATGTGAGATTATTCTGAATTCCGCAGCTAAGGTGAAGGTATCTTATCCAAAAATTGCAGAAATGTATTCAGTCACACAGAGTTATCTGTTTCCATACAGGTCACAATAATTCAATGGGGACTCTGCTAATTTTAAATGATACTTCTCAGAACTGCGTTCAAAAGGTCTTCTATGGCTGGGGTACAATTTTAGGTAATCTATTTGTTAGACAGCACAATTCTAATATTTCTTCTTTAAGACGGAACTTATTTACTCCATCAATATAACACACCGAACTGAATGATTCAGGAGAACTGAATTCTATCTTATATTTTAGAACTTTTCAGCAACTACCCATTGTTAGTTTTAAGTATCTTAGAGAAATAAATTTTACCTTAAAACATATATCAAAACTTAACTTCAGCGTTCCTCTAAATCTTTTTAGACCCTGTGCCTGCTAAGAATAGGACTTGCAGTTCTTTTGAAAATGTGAATCAGAAAACTTGGAAATAAAAAATGAATTGAAAGGAAAAGCTGAAATTAACAGAATGGGTAATTTTCCAAAGCCACTCTTGCTTGGGAACAATTTGAAATCTACTAACAATAGTTGTGTCCAGAACTCACAAGTGGCAGAGAAATTAGATGGAAGAAGATGGCAGGAGGCAAAGTTCAAGTTTTCCTCAAACACCTTTTTCTTTGTGAGCCCCTCCAGCTCCCAGGGAGCCCGGCTGCAGGGGGCAGTGTCCTGACCCTCAGGTGGAACCCACATGGCTCCTTCTAGAAGAGCGGGTGCCATAACAAGCAAAACCCAGGGGCGGAGTCAGGCAGAATTTGGGAATTTGGCTGCAAAATTACTGGTGAAAATATATCTTCACGAAGCTGATCTCGAGTTAACCTCCAGCTTCTCGTATAGATGAGGGTGCCCCCTCAGAAGGAAAATACATATTCCTAGAATGCTGACCTTGTTCAGTAGACCCTTGGAGGTCCTCTTCTGGAACCAGCTTCAGAACCACACAAGAAAGTCAGTCTCATTAATTTAAGGTCAAGCCTCACACAAAACAGCAAGTGCGGCCTCTTAGGTCCTGAAACCTTAGACAAGAAATGGGACCCCAGAGCTCAGAATCTCTTTGGCCCTGTTTTCACTGGTCAGAAATTAACATGTAAGACAACCACTAGTGGTCAGGTGAGCAAAAATCTTCCCTGCAGCTTATCCCCAAACTGCTAGGCCTCCTCAAACTAGAAATTGATCTATGACCTTTTTAAATTATGGATTTAGAGTTTACAATTTTATGCATACTTTAGGCCATGGTTTAAAAAAAAAAAAAAAACCTTAAGCATTATTTCTGATTTTAAATAGTATAAATTATTACATTATACAAGAATTTCCCTATTGTATTCTGATGTGAAAATTAGCAATAATTATTTGCAACTCCAGAATCCGACCAAATGGTGGCACATGTACCATGTTTTCTTTAGATTGAGGCTGAATTTCATTCCCAACAAGACTTACTTCAGCTGCTTGAGTGTGTGTTATAACATTCCCGTGCATTTATAAAGTCAAAGGAAGTGTAAAGAGGTACCGGTCTAGTGAGTGAATAGAGATATTTGAACTTCTCTAAAGTTTTTGGTACCAAATTTCATGTTTTATTTTAATCAATGACTATCTAGGTGTCTTTACTTGAATTTTATAACAAATTTTGAATTTTCTACAACAGCATCTGTTCAGAATCAGCAAGAACACAATGACAGTCTTTTTTGCAGAGTAATGAGCTTGAAAAATCAGTATTTTCCCTATCGCAATGATAAACTTAATTTTACTCGATATTCATTCATTCACTCATCAAATATATATTGAACACTTAAGACTGTGTCAGGAGGCATGCTAGGATTTGGGGATAAAACTGTCAAATAAGACAGACAGCGCCTGTTGCATGGATCCAGGGAAAGACAGACAGGATACCTAATGTCAAGATTGATACATGCAAGCATCTGCAGAAGAATAAAATAGAAAGACATATCCAAGTGGGCTTTCCTTCGAAAGTCGGCTTTTACCTGTGACCTCGACTATGGCACCTGCTCTGTTTGATAAGTTTTCAGGAACATCCTGGTAATGCGCTATTTCTTACTCACGAGCTTATTTACATTTCTCCCAGTTTACTTTTGCTATCTCATTTTTGGCTCCACTAGAGATGAAATTATACAGTTTACCAGCTTCGCAGAGTCACTCTCTCCATATGTTGGCACAGTTCGTTCTCACATTCAGACCCCTTCTATGATCATTTCATATGGTGAGATTTACCCCAAGGATGGTTAACCCACTCAACTGATGAGAAAACTGAGACTTAGAAAGTTTATTATTTGCCTAAGAGCAAAGACTTCCATAAACCCAGGCATTATCACAAGTTTTTTTCCCTATGCTACACCAATTATTAAATCAGAGGCCATGAAATTTTACAAATTAAGCAAAATGTACTTGCAGATAAACAAATGTATGTGCAGGGTCTACTATGTACAAACATGGCGGCTGTAAAGAAACTGCAATGATTTATATTTAATTAGTATCAGAAACATGATTTACATATAAGCATGACAGTTATTTGTCTTGTGAAATCTTTTTTTTTTTTTTTTTTTTAAATCTGTAGCTTGTCCACCAAAGTTCCCTGTTGGTTTTTGTCAGCGTAGGCAGGGGCAGAACATGCCCCAGTCATCCAGCTCAGAAGTAAAAATGCTAGAATTTTCCTTTCTTTCCTGACGCCTGACAACCGAGAGAACCAACATGTATGCTAAAGGATGAGGGCATCTTTGGCTCTTACCCTGCCTGTCTCAGCCTGTATTCTTCTAACGACCTCCATCTGACTTTCTTATTAATAATTCTGGATAAATTGGCATGAGGTCCACTGCCCAATGTAGTCAGTGAAATCTCCAGATTTCACCATTTTCAACATGTAAATAGTGAAGCATGGGGGGCAGGGGTAATAATAGGTTTTAGAACCCTCAGTGTGGCTTTGGGCAAGCTATCTAAACTCTCAACTTGAGTATTCGCATTTGTGAAACGGTACTGCAAGCAACTACTTGACAAATCTTTATGTAATAAAGTAATACTGTGCACAGTAATACTGTGCAAAGCAATTACAGAGGGTATATAATACACAATTGGCACTCAATAAATGGTAGGTAAACAATTCCATAATGTCACCCCTGTTCCTTTCACCACTTGCCCAGACATTGAACATCTTACTTCTTGCATCACTTAAGGGGTTCTTCAAAGCTGAAAGCCGTTTTGGAGCAAACCTTATTTATGGAAGAACCACTGAAGTGGCCCCTTTAGTTGTGTAGATATGAGATAACGTGACACCCCACTTGAGGAAGAAGGGTTTGTTTGGTTGCCTTAGGCCAAACCAGGACTCAGCTGTGTAGGGAGATGAGGTTGGATCTGTGGTTGTACACCCTTGGCTCTGTGGAACCTCTGCATTTGAGTACAGAAGGGACCGATGCTAAATGCACAGAAGTCAGACACTCTTCAGGGAGGAACGGATTCATAAACCAGAAGCCCCTTCTCTTTGTATGCAAAATGCTGAAGGCATATTGCATCCATTGGAGAGGTCTTCACAGAAGCCAGCGGTTAGTAGCAGCCTGACAGAGTTTAGAACATCCTAGAAAAGGAAGGATGCAGACCAGTGTGACCAAGGATCAACAAGCAAACAGAAGGTGCGTCCGAAGATTGCTTTTGGAGACACGACGGCCGCCCATACAGGTGCCTGTGTCACCCGGCACATCACAGGGACACAGACCTGAGTGCATTTCAGCCAAAGCTCTGCCAGTGGTGCCCTGATGCTAGTACCTCAGGCTCGGGTGAGACGCCATCAGGGCCCTGGTGGACAGCAGGGAAGGGGGTGCTGTTAGCAGATCCACCCAAAGTTCCAGTTTATTTTCTTTCAAATAATAGAAAACAGACCTGATCCTTTGCACTGAACGTGCAACTTGGGGGATTTAGGTGGAGGTGGGAAACTTGGAGGAGGAAGGCCACTTCTGGTGGGTAATGGATTGGTAAGTGTGATTGTTATTTAGCTAAGACAATAAAAAATTACCTAATATTGCTTGTTGGCTATCATCTTAAACACTAGTTTTTGCTCTACTAAGGCTGTAACTTGTTTATGTCTATTTGTACAACAGAAAATAGCTTATATTAGTTACCGACAGGAAATCATCAAAAATGGTTTTTCAATACCTTCAATGCTTACAGCATATCAAGAACCCTCACTACTAAACGTAGGTGACAGTTTAGCCTTGAAAAAAATCTCCATTAAGACACATATGAGCATATTCTAATATATATGTATATTTATATATACATATATATATCTCACAGAATACAGTGGCAAATACAAATTTGTACATTTTGGATAAATTTTTTAAAAAATACAGATGTACTTAGAATGGAAGTAGTATTGGCTTCCATTTTTTCATACATGATTATGTGGAGTGCTTTTTGAGAATATAAGAGTATCTGATACTGGCACAAAAACAGAAACATAGATCAATGGAAGAGGATGGAAAGCCCAGAGATAAACCCACGCACATATGGTCACCTTATCTTTGACAAAGGAGGCAAGAATATACAATGGAGAAAAGACAGCCTCTTCAATAAGTGGTGCTGGGAAAACTGGACAGCTGCATGTAAAAGAATGAAATTAGAACACTCCCTAACACCATACACAAAAATAAACTCAAAATGGATTAGAGACCTAAATGTAAGACCAGACACTATAAAACTCTTAGAGGAAAACATAGGCAGAACGCTCTATGACATACATCACAGCAAGATCCTTTTTGACCCACCTCCTAGAGAAATGGAAATGAAAGCAAAAATAAACAAATGGGACCTAATGAAACTTAAAAGCTTTTGCACAGCAAAGGAAACCATAAACAAGACAAAAAGACAACCCTCAGAATGGGAGAAAATATTTCAAATGAATCAACTGACAAAGGATTAATCTCCAAAATATACAAGCAGCTCATGCAGCTCAATATCAAAAAAACAAACAACCCAATCCAAAAATGGGCAGAAGACCTAAATAGACATTTCTCCAAAGAAGATATACAGACTGCTAACAAACACATGAAAGAATGCTCAACATCATTAATCATTAGAGAAATGCAAATCAAAACTACAATGAGATATCATCTCACACCGGTCAGAATGGCCATCATCAAAAAATCTACAAACAATAAATGCTGGAGAGAGTGTGGAGAAAAGGGAACCCTCTTGCACTGTTGGTGGGAATGTAAATTGATACAGCCACTATGGAGAACAGTATGGAGGTTCCTTAAAAAACTAAAAATAGAACTACCATACGACCCAGCAATCCCACTACTGGGCATATACCCCTGAGAAAACCATCACTCAAAAAGAGTCATGTACCACAGTGTTCACTGCAGCTCTATTTACAATAGCCAGGACATGGAAGCAACCTAAGTGTCCATCGACAGATGAATAGATAAAGATGTGGCACATATACGCAATGGAATATTACGCAGCCATAAAAAGAAATGAAATTGAGTTATTTGTAGTGAGGTGGATGGACCTGGAGTCTGTCATACAGAGTGAAGTAAATCAGAAAGAGGAAAACAAATACCATATGCTAACACATATATATGGAATATAAAAAAAAAAAAAGAGGTCATGAAGAACCTAGGGGCAGGACGGGAATAAAGATGCAGACCTACTAGAGAATGGACTTGAGGACATGGGGAGGGGGAAGGGTAAGCTGGGACGAAGTGAGAGAGTGGCGTGGACATATATACACTACCAAATGTAAAACCGATAGCTAGTGGGAAGCAGCCACATGGCACAGGGAGATCAGCTCCATGCTTCATGACCACCTGGAGGGGTGGGATAGGGAGGGTGGGAGGGAGACACAAGAGGGAAGAGACATGGGGATATATGTATATGTATAGCTGATTCACTTTGTCATAAAGCAGAAACTAACACACCACTGTAAAGCAATTATACTCCAGTAAAGGTGTTAAAAAAAAAAAAAAGAGTATCCGATATTGGCCAGTGTCTACCAAAAATAAGTCTAATCACACTTTGTTTTTTATCTTAAAATGTCTACTCTGCCATCACTCTTAATTATCTACCATATATTCAAATAATCAGCATAGACAAAGATTGTTCATCTTTTTAACTAACTGTATTTCTAGGTCAAATGATATGCCCTGGTATCCAGTAGTTTGCAGAAACTACAAGGGAATTTAAATTATTTAAATTATTTTTCCCCTATTACATCAGTGCATTGAGGAGGGAACAATAAAACACAATGCCCACCAGAGGGACTGATGCTGAAATCTTTGGAGAGTTTCCAGACAATTTCAGGTTGATGGTGTTTCTTTTCCAAGGCTCTCTACCTGTCTTCACAGCTGTATTATGCTTTGACTCATTTCAGGTGCAAGCACTACTTACTAAAGCAATCTATCCTTCTTTCCCTTTGGCCGTGGTGTTATGGGGAGACGATGCTAACGGTAATCACTCCACATGTACCTTAATATTGGCAACAAGGCTTATTTGGTCCAGTAGTTCTTCCCACATTTTCAGTGTGTGTGTCTTACGTCTTTAATAGCCCCAGGCAGCCTTGGCTTACAAGCTCCAAAAGCCCTTGAACAATGAGTCGATAAAGGGTGGCAGGACAGCACGAGATCCCACACAGATGCAAGTGCCCTTGAGTGAAGAGCTGGATTAAATGCTGGGTGAGGGGCTGGGGAAGGACCCAGCAGGAGAAGGAACAGCACGGACTGCACACGAGGGCTCCATCTCAGTGTGTTCAGGCTGCTATCGCAGACTACCTTAAACCGGCTGGCTTATAAAGAGAAATCGATAGGCTCTGAAGGCTGCAATTCTGAGACAGAGTGCCAGTACAGTCGTGTTCTGGTCAGAGCCCTCTTTTGGGCTACAGATGACCATTTTCTCCTGCCCTCACATGGCAGAGAGAGGGTGAGAGAGCTCTTTGTGGTCCCTTTATAAAGGCGCTAATCCCATTCAGGAGGGCTCCACCCTCATGACCTCATTACCTCCCAGAAGCCCCATTTCTAAATACCATCACACCTGGGGTGAGGATTTCAGCATACAAATTTTGGAGGGACACACACCTTCAGCCCATTACAGGCTCCTAGAAAAGGTATCTCTCTGCAAGTGGTACAGAGTCAGCAAGCCTAAGACCAAGAATTGCTGGATCAGAACATATACCCACCATATCCCTTTTTACTACCATACTAGCAACTTGCTATCATCTAACTCTTTTGTAGCTTTTGCATATTCATGGTCTCATTCCCAAAATATTTCTCAACACTTCCTTTAGTTCTGTCATATTGCCTTTTTCAAGATAAAAATTGGTTTCTAGTTCATTATGTTAACCATCTTAGATCTTGGAATATATATATTTTTATTGTACTTGATTTAGAGAAATTTCATGTCTGATTTTTTTCTTTATATTATTAATAAATAAGTTAAATAAAGCTGGAATAACTGCCATTTTTTTTGCATCCATCGTCAGGCACTTTAATGCCATTAAAATAGTTTCTATTTCTTCCTCAGGGACAGAGCACTTTGTGACCCAGGTATTAGCAAAGTACCTAAGGTATTAAAATCCAGGAAAATTACACCAAAGGCTGCAAAAATAACATCTTTTCTACTACAACTTGAAAATGACAAAGGAATATAGAGTGTGAAGGTAGTCTTAGTTTTGCCTCTTGACAGATTCTGGTAAGCTCACTGTTCAGCCATGGAGAGCATTTTTCCTGAGAAGTTCTGCTGTCCCTGTCTCTAAATCATTCCATATGTCAAGATAAGCTTATCTATATATCACAAAGCCTCTCTAAAATATAGCTTACTCAGGGAAAAAAATGCTACCTTAATGTATTATGTTATAATTAATCACAGTTCAGAATGATAGAGATTCTTTTGCAAAACAAGGGAAGTAAAATAAAGGGGTTTAAGATCCAATGATAAATTGGTACTCCGAATGAGTTTAGAGTCTTTGTTTTTCTGATGATTCTTAATCTAGAAGGCTAGAGGATACTGTCGTAATCACTGAAGGAATTTTATTCTTCTCCTAGAGCTGTTTCTCCCTGGCAAAACAATTAGGTGATTAAAGGGCTTTACACAGTGCATCACTGTGGTCTAATAAGGATTTGTACTTGACATTACCAGTAAATGAAATTCACAGGGGAAAATCTGACTCACGTGGGCTTTTATGTAAAGGCAAAGCTATCAGTCAATCAGTGTGGGACTGGGGGCAAGAGGGTGAACAAATGAGCTGTGCCAGATGTTGAAAAGCCAAATTATCCAGCTGATGGATTATTTTTGTTTTTTGTTTTGTTTTTGGTTTTCCAATGGTTGCTTGCCAAACAGACACGTGCCCTATTGTCCAAAGAAAATGGGATTTAATCTGCTTTCCAATAGTCTTTCTAAACTAAGTAGCAGGCTCCAAGAATGGAAGCAACCACTGCAATAAAAAACAAAATCTGCAACTCAACAGTTTTCAGGATAAGGACTTAATACTCATCATAACTAAGATTTGACTAATACTTTATAGCCTTAAAATTGTGTGAGAATTAATTCATTCTACCTTTCCAAAAGCTAACAGTTCCTTCCTTGTCATTGGCGTCATGTTTTCCTTTCCTGGAATAAAAAGGAAGTATGTTGGCTAAGTAAGAATGAGTCCACCTCTCCAAGCTGCCACCTTCGTCTTAACTCTTGAAGACAGGGCTCTTAAATATTTTATCATACTCCTATATTATGTACATTGCTTGTATATATAATAGTCATTTCCTCCTTTTCTTTCATCCTATAAAGTCTCTGAAGAGACTGGCTTTTAGACACTGGATAGTAACGACTACCACTGGCGCTTTCAGACACTCGGCACTGTCTGCTTGTTGAAAATAATGAATGAACGGCCTGAAGATATTCCATCAGAAGAACAAAAACTGACTTCCCTGTGAAGAAAAGCAAGTGTTCACTTAGTCATCGTCATTGTTCGACTGAAAGCTCTCCCTTAATTCTTTATATCATGCCTCATTTCTAAAAGCTTCAGTTGTTAGAAGATTGTCATTTGGTGTGTACTTCCCGGAATACAGTCTGTAGGTCGTGTTCTAAACTGCAAGTCTACCATCTGACTTTAATTTCCAGGCACATAGCTTATTACCCTGCCTATCATGTGTGCTTTCGGTTTAAGTTCAATTGGTAACCTCATGAGCTGGTACCAGGAAGAGTGGTTAACTTATTAATCAACATGTTGAGAAATAAAGACTATCCTAGTGCATTTACTAGTTACAAGCTAAAGGAGCCTACCAGCTGTCCAACAAATCAGCTAACTTCTCCTGCCACACTAATTGCATTTCAGATGCAGTAGAGGTGGACATGCGGAGTCCAGTAATGTTATACAACTGCCCTCACAGGTGCTAGGATCTTCAGGGATATTAATCTAACTACGAGAACTTCTTAGAGTAGAAACCCAGCTCATGCGGTCCTACGCTGTCAGGCTCTTTTCTGCAGTGCCTCTCATCTCAGGACTGATGGCGAAACGCATGGGCCTAGGCAGGAGCAGAGGACCATTCGAGCGAGCCAGCTGGTGTGTGGCAGATCAGCGAGCGTGCCTCTGAGTGTCGTTCGGCCCACCTGCTCCCCGCAGAAGGCTGAGATCACTGGCACCGCAGCGTGGAGGGCGCCCGGTGGTGTAGCCAGATGCACCAGAAAAGGAAGATCGGCCCTTGGGAAGCGGTAAAGCCAAAGCGGGCGGCGTAGAACCCGCTTCGTTGTTTAAAGAGGAATTTGGTTGTACAAAAATGGGTTGGAAAGTTCATAAACAGACCCAGGATTCTCGAGGAGATATTTAGAGGGTATTTGGCTCGATGTTGACTGCCCGGATGCAAGTGCCAGCTCCACCACGTCTGAGCAGTGGGGCCAACGCAAGTTACCTCTCCATCTTCCAGCTGCTTCACCTGTAAAATGGAGATTCAGTACCTGCCTCAGAGAGCCACTGTACAAAGCCAGTCAAAATCTATACATTTCATGGAACAACGCCTGGCATGTTGTAACGATGATCAATTACACAAGTATTAGCATTACCATCACCACCACTGTCACTTTTATAGGAGCAATGGAAAAAAGTAAAAAATGAAAATTACAGAAGTTTCATAGAAAAATGAAGAATTATAGAATGAGGGGTCACGAAGGGTAGCAAACACTTCCAGGTTCCTAACGTATTCCAAGGATAGTCAAGAGTATTCCTCAGGCTTTTACTGACGTGGTTTCTGGACCTTCATAAAGGGATGTGCCCAGACCTGCCCCTCGTATAAGGAAGAAAAGGTTTGGGAGAAAAATCTGGGCATTGATTCACAACAGATTCCATTGAATAAAGGCGTGAGTTAAAGGAAACAACACACTACGCACTTCTTTTTAGATTTGTGAATTACCATCTCGGAGTTCAAGCGTATATAAAGGCACAGCAGTGAAGCTCCCTCCTTCATCACCAGCACCAATAACTGTCACTTCATTTGCCACCAAGCTTGTTTCAGTTATGTCCCCGTCTCCTTCCTACTAAACTATATCTGCATGTATTCCTAAATGAAAGGCTCTTCAAAAAAATCGCAAATTGTTAATATTATCAAATATCTAGAGACTTTAAAATATGTATTTTTTTTTTAAATGGGAGAAGTGAGGTGACCTCTGACCCTCTACTTGCTTATTACTTACACTTTATGTGTGGACTTATATAGCTCCTACTGTTTTCACGTATTTTGGGGATGTCAGTATATATCAATATAAGATATTTGATTAAACTAATTATCTCCTGGAAGGAACAGAGAGTGCAGATCAAAAGGAAAGAAGTTAAAAACAGCACATTCTAATTAGGGGACAGAGAAAGTCCTGCAAGGGGAAGGAGGAAGCATGAGACTGTGGCAGAGCTGGGCATCCTGCAGATTTGGGGGAAAAGGGCTGGTGCAGGAGCCCTACTGCGGGATGACCCAGCCACTGAAATAGGGCTGGCACTGAGAGAAATGGCCAGGGTTTGGCTGGGAAACTAAAACTTTGCTGGGCAAGACAGCAGGTGTTTTTTCTGTTGCTCTTTTAGGGAGAATATGACAAGAAAAATAATGGCATGTCACAACAAATTTTGCAATTATATGATTTTTCTTTAATTAGTTACTAGGGAATAAACTGGCACTGCATTATATACAGAATGAAGACAGACAAGGTTATTAACATAATTCTACTATGCGTATGTACTGAAAAACGCTTGTAAGCATTTGTATATGGTAAACCATATATTATATTTATATATAAATATGTAAATATTTATGCTTATGTCATAGTTACATCTTTCATTGTAATTTGTATTATATTAATTGTATTTCTTATTTATAAACCATATACAAACATTAGAAATACATAAATATATGTAGAATTAAACAGACTTGATTTTGTAATCAAATTTTTAAAGTATAGTTGATTTACAGTGTTGTGTTAATTTCTGCTGTACAGCAGTGATTAAGTTATACATATATATACCTGTTTTCATATTCTTTTCCATTATGGTTTATCATAGGGTATTGAATATAGTTCCCTGTGCTCTGCAGTAAGACCTTGTTGTTTATCCATTCTGTATATAAAAGCTCACAGTTGCTGACCTCAACCTCCCACTCCATCCCTCCCCAACTCCTTCCCCCTTGGCAACCACCAGTCTGTTCTCTATGTCCGTGATTCTTAAACAGACTTGATTTTGAATTCCATCTTCCTTAACTGCTGTATGGCCTTGGGCAAGTGACTTCCCCTAATTGAGCCCTAGTTTTCTCAACTAAAAAATGGGGAGAGTTACACATATTCTACAAGGTTGCTGTTGAACTTCAGTGAAATAAAAACATAGTGCCTAGTTCAGTGCCTGGTCCAGATACAAAATAAAAGATGTGTATTTGTTACATTGTAGTAGCTGTATTAGACATACAGGTATAGCTAGCTGTAAGAGTACTGTTAATATTTCTCTATTCCAGCCAGCCGCTCTCTGCCTGTATGCCATCTCAGAAGACAGAAATGGAAGGAGAAGGCAAGGAAAGCGATAGTACGTATAATGGCCAGATATTCAAAGAAGGCAGATGGGATCTGGGGTGACTTAGGAGTCAAGGAGTAGGACTATTATGTGGGTATTGATCTTCAGTTGGTCCTTAACCTCCTGCCTTTATCTTCAGTTGGTCCTTAACCTCCTGCCTTTAGAAAAAGAAACTAAAATAAGACTACGTGAAGTTTTTGTTTGTTTTTAAACAGAATTCCCCATAAATGAGGTCTGGAGAAAAGTACAGACAAAAGAAACTACAGTAATAAACTGTTTAAATCACTCTTTGCTAAAAGTAGCCTCCAAAGATAAACTGAAAAGAATATGTCACCAAGAGATAGGAATGAACAATCAGTTGAGCATGCTTTTTATTTAGGCAAAGTATAATTTAACTTCAAATAACTGAATTAAATATAATAATGCCTTCCTTGAAACTAAAGTCTGTAGACCATATGATGCTTTAACATTGTGATTTTGCTAAAACTTAAAGGTGGGATAGTGTGAGTATCACGTAACACAGTCATTTCCTCTTTCCTTGTGATACTGTCCTTATTTAGAAAAAGGACTAATTTCAAAAGAGCAAGAAAAGAGCCCATGCAAAATTATACATTTTGCAGACGTTACATTTATAACCTGTTAAACTTTGAGAGAGACCCATTTAAAAGATGAGAGAATATCATGGATCTGCCTTAATAGTTCATTAAAGCTCTGGGACTGGTCTAGAGATCTATTCATTACAGCACTCATAATACCAAGCAGTAGAAAGGACAAAAATGCAATGACCTTGAAAAACCTCAAATAAATTGAGTCTATAAACTTTGCTCTCTCCTTCATGGATACTGCAATGCTTTTTCCTCTTTCTTTTTAATATACGGCCTGAGTTCGAAACAAAACAGAAAATAGCTGTTTTATCACGTTTTTGAAGGGAGGGAGGTTGAATCCTTTAGTGAAAAACGTTCGATATAATAGAGACTAATATTAATTATGAATCTTATGCAAAATGGCATGCCAAATTAATTACTGATGAGCTATTTTAGTGGAAATATGCCAGGATTCAGATTGTTTTGGGCAGAGTGGCTCAGTAATAAATATTTAACACACTGTGGGATGTTCTGGTTGCCCTGGTCAGCTGTTCATTTCCTTTGATCCCGGGAAACTAATTTTTGTTGCAGTCAACTGTAACTGATTGCAGACAGCTGTTTTTTTTTTCCCCCCCCCCTTAAACCAGGCACCTAATGCACATTTTCCCATTTGCTTTTCATCTGATTGTACCTCTATCGCAGAAAGCAATGAGACATACTACCTGGGTTTGCTGCTATCTGCTCATCATTTAATACTTTAGATTTTAATCTAATCTTTCTGATATTTCTAACTCGATTTAAAGTAACGCATTTCTATCGTGAAAAATCACCTTGACTCTAGTTGAAAAGCAGTGTGACTATGCTAACATTTTTCCCCATTAACAACCAAGCTGTTCCATTCAAGTAGAGTATCTTATAAACCAATAGCACTATTGTTTTCTTGAAGTCTTATCCTAGTGTTTTCTTTTTCCACTTCCAAATATGAGATCTCAAAATAATGAGTTGGATATATTATCAATTTTAGTATGAATCAGAGTTTATCAGTATAATATATGAATCATTCAAATTATGCATCTGCAGCTCCTATTATTATTTTATCGTGGCAATGATGGGTAGAATTTTTAAATAGAATCCCTCAGAGTAGCTTTCAAGACTAAACAGAAAATCATTTAGAATGTTTTTATTCTTTGATAAAATATCATGGGTTAGAAAATTAAATCACATAATCTACTTCCAAGCACAAATTTAAATTCATTTCAGTAATGCTTTTAAGCACAGATGCAAAATGTTTAACTCTTGCGCTGCATTAAAATGGATAACTTTCCAAGGAAGCTTTTCCAGAATCGTTTAGAACTACATTAGCCAATGGTAGCCACTAGCCATCTAGGGCTACTTGATTTTAAATTTAAATTAATTGAATTAAATCAAATATTAAATCCCGCAGTTGTCTTAGTCACATTTCAGGGCTCAACAGCGATGTGTGCTGGTGGTTACTGAATTGCTCAGTCAGTTACAGAGCGCCTTTATCCTCTGTTCTAGAACGTTATTTTGTTTTTCTAACTTTTGAATTTTAATATTCACTAATCTCAGAAATATAACACCTACAAATAAAAGTCACCATGTATTGAGGACCATATGCCAAGCAGTATACTTGATGATTGTAATAACATAAAGCAAAAGTTATGACCAATTTGACATCTATCTGTTTAAAAACCGATGTCAACAAATGATTCTATTTTGAAAAATACACTTTTTCTTTGGTAACCTTTAAAAAGAATTTATTTAAAGACAGAATTTTCAATATCAAGGATTGAAATCAATCCAACTATAAACAGATTATGATATTCTCTTATCTGAATGTATATTTAATCCAAATGCTAGTAAAAATTTCACAAACCACAACTAGATTAGATTAATAGCAAAATAAAATAAGATGAAGTGACTGAAATACCTTCCAGGGGTTAATTATATACATGTAATATAATTATGTATTTGTGTGTGTATATATGTATTATATATATGGTTATGATTAGAACAGTTTCTCCTGTACTTCAACTTATTACAAACCTTACACATAAATCTAGTTTTTGTACTTGAGAATTGTAGCATTAAATAGTTCTTTTTTTTTTTAAATTTTAATTTATCATTTTGGCTGCACCATGAGGCATGCGGGATCTTAGTTCCCCGACCAGGGATCGAACAGGTGCCCCCTGCATTGGAAGCACGGAGTCTTAACCACTGGACCGCCAAAGAAGTCCCTAAATATTTCTTTTCTCTCATATGTCTCTAAATCTTTCTCTATATAGCATGCAAACAATAAAAATATTAAATAGCTTTTCAAGGCAAAATTATAAATGGCACTAATTATCAGACATGTTATTCCTCAGAGTGTTATATTTATTACCTTACGGTATTTTAGAAGTCTAATTAAAGTATGTTCAACGTATCAAAAATATTTTCATGAAACACCGTATATTTTTGAAATGCTTCTTTGAAGAATTTGTTTTGTTATATAAGAAAGTTAAAATTGTTTACTTGATCGGTGCCACTATATTTGCAAGTTGTCACTGTAAAGATTATAGTCCCTGTGAAGGGGACCTCCTTGAGGTGTGCAGCACAAAACTGGCACAGCTATATACCTCTGTGCCCAGACACTGAAAGAATGGCATCTTTACCTTTGATTTTATTTGAATACTTAGGAAGAATATGGCACACCCTTTACTAAGTATCAAGAACAAAACATGGGGCTTCCCTGGTGGCCCAGTGGTTAAGAATCCACCTGCCAATGCAGGGGACACAGGTTCGAGCCCTGGTCTGGGAAGATCCCACATGCCGCGGAGCAACTAAGCCCGTGCGCCACAACTACCGAGCCTGCGCTCTAGAGCCCAGGAACCACAACTACTGAGCCCACGAGTCACAACTACTGAGCCCGCGTGCCTAGAGCCTGTGCTCCGCAACAAGAGAAGCCACCACAATGAGAAGCCCGCGCACCACAACGAAGAGTGGCCCCTGCTCGCCGCAACTAGAGAAAGCCCACGTGCAGAGCAACGAAGACCCAACACAGCCAAAAAAAAAAAAAAAAAAAAAACAAAGAACAAAACATGCTCACTAATGAGATAATGCCATAATGGCAGCCAGCCTTTGGAATGCCTGGGATACCACTAAACTTAACTGAATATTCTGGAATACCTTCTTTTATTTATTCATTGATTTACTCATTTAAAAAGTGTCTGAGTACATATGATATATCAGGCATTGGTTTAGGAATATAAAAATAGAACAGTCATTGTCTAAAAGTTATTAGAGCATAGCAGACCAGAGATATGGAGAGAAATAATTAAAATGCATTATTTTAATTGCATTCAAATGGACATGTACAGGCTATTAAGGAAGTACAGTGGATCATTACCTACGTGTTAAAGTTTCTTAGGGAAATATTACCTTAGAGAAATACTAAAGTCTGAGCAGGAATGAGCCAGGTATAGTGGAACTAATTCTGGACATTCTGGACAGATGTCTAAGCATAGACATCATAGAAGGAAAACTCAGCGCTGTTTTTCAAGGTTACTCTAGGCTGCAATAAATTATGATAATCATTAATAATTATGCGTATTCGGCAGAAAGTTTTAGTGTCCCCTCAATACCCATTCTTCCCCTTCTTTCTTTAAAGTGGAATCCCAGAATTATAGCTGGGCACTTGGCTGAACATCTAAAGACTACATTTCCCAGTCTCCCTTGCAACTAGGCAGGGACGAGGTATATGAGCAGAGGTAAATTGTGTAATTTCAGGCCATGACTTTAAGGGGAGGAGGCATGACGTCTACTCCTTCTCTCTCCTTAGTGGCATCTTGAATGCAGATGGTTGGGCATACCTAGAGCAGCTATCTCAGAATCACGAGATTAAAACTGCACCCTGAGGATGACTCAGGCGAAGGACTGGGTCCTCCCCATTACAGAGCCACTAAAGCAGGACCACACTGCTTACACCTGGACTGTCATGTCAGAGAAAAAAATACATTTCTATCTTGTTTAAGCCACTATTATTTTGAGGTCTTTGCTCGAGTAGCCATTCTTGATTATTAACAGATTGCAAAATATGTTTATTTTTTAAAAACCATTTTAAACAATATTCTACATTGATCTTTATATTATTCCTGTTACTGGATTAGAACTCCTGATGGACCACTGAACTAGCATTTCCATCGGCTGGCACATTACTTTAGGATTCGTAAGGTGACTTTAAAGAAGTATTTGATCCTGATTAGTTTTTGCTAGCTATCTGATACAATGTCCAGAGGTTCTGGAGCATAAGGCAGTTGATTTCAAAGATCTTTTAAAAAATAACTTGACAGTGTAAATTCCTTTAGTGACGTATTTCAGCCATATTTTTATTATTTATTTTCAACCTATTTGCATGTATGATCTTGAAATACACAATGGAGACATTTTGTGAAGGCACAGTTTGATAGAATTTTCTTCCTCTCTTTACCTAAAACAATTTAAATGTTGTCCACTATTCTTTGAAAATGAAAAAATATATATATATTGATATATTGCAGATAAAACATACTGCAGTACAACTAAAAACAGTGACTGCATGTTTGCAAAGTTAAGCCACTTATAATGTATTCTTACTCAGGCATGCAATACATTTTAATGACATAAATGCCACATTTATTGTTTCAAATACCATTGTGTCTGATTTATTACTAATTTTGCCCGAAGAAATTAAGACAGTAAACTTTATGATAATATATCAAAACTATGCTGAACACTATAATATCGAGATAATTCAATCTAGACTAGGAACAAATTATAGTTCTTTAGTAGAGGCAGATATTTCACTAGGGATGAGGCAAAATTGATTAATTCATGTGTATCAACAAATTTCTCTTACAAACAATTTAATATTCTGATACTTCAACTGACTTAACCTCAATCATAGAAATAAAAATAGGTATCATTTGATAAAACATCACAAAACCAGAATAAGAGTTATTGCCTGTCCTGATGAGTTAGCCAGAGTTTAATGTTAGTAAGACCTTACTTTGTAGATCAAATGGAAACCTTGGATAATGAGTTTTATCTAAATTTCACATTACAAAGTTAAATGTTCTTCCATCTCAATGATTCTGTGACGAGAGAAAGGTAAAGTGGGGACAGAGCCGGTACGTCTATGAAGGTCCCAGAAATCCTAAATGGGCAGCTGAAATGAAAGGTATTTTCTAAGTGACAGTCCAACAGAAAGCTGAACTTATTCTTATTCTCTAAAAGAACTTTCCAGCCACTCAAACATACAAAACCCGATTCCCCCCGGAGAGTCGCTCCTATTAACATCCTTCTCCCAAGGTTGAATAATCTTCACAATATATTCTTTATTTATATTTAATACTTGAGGAAATATCATAGGTCTGTTATGGCAACATCTGTAAATGCAGGACTTGCCAACGATTTTCTGTGTAGCTTGTTAGATTAAAAAAACATCAGGGTCATATCTAAAGCAAATTCAACATTCAATGCCAAGCCAGAATAACCAACTTCTGCTCATAACAAATCCCCTCTTCCAGCCCATAAGCATTATGTGCTCTGAAGTCGATGTATTTGAACTAGAGAGGACAGTATAATACTTAAGCAAGCATCTGGGTGAGCTGAGGGATGACCGCACACTGAGTACACGCAAGGAACGCTAAAAAACACACACTCAAATATGACACGGCAGAGCTATGGCGTGCTAGCAATCAACCATGGCAGCCAGCGTACTGCTCTCACAGTGAGGGTGGAAACCTCCCAAACAGAGTCACAAATGCTTATGCGGCTTGAAACTCTGGCCGCAGCAGTGATGAGCATTAAGGGAGGGGTGGAAAGAACTGGAAGGCATATTAGATCAGCAAAACAGTGCTTCCAGAAACAGCACTTAAAAATGGGGAGCAGGAAGAAAAAGGTACTTGATTTCACATGTGAATGTTGAATGGTCACTTTTACCTCTACAAACTACCAGTATAACCAATGTGAATCAATGGCTCCTACTTAGAAATATGATGCACTGATAGTACTCTAATTTGAAATAAATGACACATTCACACTAGATCACATACGTCGTCAGGTCACTACAGAAAAACACCCATTTGTTGGAATTCCCCAGCACTTGTTTCTAAAAGAAAAATAGAATGAAAATTACTTTTACAGATAATCCTATAGTAAAAGAATATTAAATCCTTATGTAACTTCACAGCTTCAAATAGTTTGGCAGTTAAAAATGTAAATTATTCAATGGAAATGGAGTATTAGTTTATATATTTTAAACAGATAAGAGCCCTTGCTTCAGATTTTGAAAACTAAAGTAAGAAATGTCAGTTTAGCACCCTGAAAATAATGTAGCTCAGCAAATACTTATTAAAACTCTAAAATTTGTCAGGTGCTGCACTAGGCAATGGAGGTGTGAAGATAATTTATACACTTGTTAGTTTTTTCTAAACATCTTTCTGACTCAGTCTAATAACTTAGCATATATTTTATTTCAATATAAGCCGTCCCACAAATATACCGAAATATTTAGCAATTCAATCAACCCAAAGCTAAAGTATGTACATACAAATGTGTAGCCATGTCTAGTCATATTCATAATTCTGTGTGTTTGTGTGTTGTACTCACAATGCTCGCAGGACGCGTGAACACATATAAAGATCACCCTGTCATTTGAACCAAGACATTTTCCTTGCTCCTTTTACTTTTACCAAGGTTTTCTATACTTGAATTTTTCAAGGATCATCAGAAGTGATTCTCAGATCCCTAGTGTTAAAAACACGATGAATTTTTTCTTAGTGCTAGTTGTGAGATGAGGTTACAGACAGACCACAATGGGGAATAATCATGGGGGAAAATAAAGAAAACAGGGGGAGATTCCAAGGCAAATCTGATCCATGCAGGTCCTGTGACCCCCCCAGGTCTCTTCCCTTCCCTATGCCCATCCCCTCTCTGGCTTAATTCTTCCTATTTTGGGTCAGACAGACCAGAATTTGAGTCCTACTCAATTCTTTGCTATTTGCAAGATCTTGGACAATGTACTTAATCTTCCAACTTTAAGTCATCTTATCTTACTGTCTTTGATGTTTTCTCATGTTGATATTGTCATTAAAACCCGTACTACTCTCACTGTCATACACGTGGCTTGTTTTTGTATTTACTTATTCATTCACTTATTTCTGGCAAACCGGGATGGCACATTCTTTTACCAAATCAATAAATCGAATTAATGGAAAAAATAGCTCTGAGATGCTAACACAAGATATTTTCTTCATAGGCCAGCATAGATCTTTCAGGAAGCCAGCAAAAGGTTGGAACACAGCAAAGACACATTTCTTTGTCCTGTCTGCCCATCCCACAGCAAATGATGAGTAAAAAAACAAAACAAAACAGTGACCTTGAAACAGCATAGAAGACAATTTTGAAGTCAAAAGTATTTGTGATCTTCTAAATGTCTCAGATAAACTAGTTCCTGAAGGAGCTGAATTGTCCTGCTTGTTTTATTTCTTATATTCACAGAATTAATGACGCAGACATCTTACGACAGGTCCTTTGTTTTGGGGTCTTTATGGCCTTCTATAGTAGTTAAGTAACAAGAATCCTTATTTAAGTACAACATTCACCCACTGTTATTTAATAAAATAAGTAAGATTTTCTTTACACATTGTTGGAAGCATTATCATGCTACACTAAAGCCAATTTTATCCTCCCAGGGTCAGAAATACAGAATACATGGGACTCTATCACCTAATAGTAATAATATACTAACGTTATTTTCTTTTGTCCACCCACTGTTACACAAAGAAAAAACTTAAAATTTCAAAATGAAAGCACAAAATAAGTTAAAAGTAAACAATATAAACGATATTGATTAATAAAAATTGCTAGTAGAATTCACTTATAAATATGAATATAAAAGATTAACTGCTTGGTAATTATTTGTCTATGAATTTGCCACCTAAGAGGTAATGATTCCATTGAGGGCAAGGGTTTGTCTTCCTCATTTGTTTTTATTCCCAGTACTCAACAGTTTGTAGTGTAATTTTTAGAATGTATGTAAAATATAAGTATATATTAATATATTTAATATAAAGTATATTAAAATTTATTTTCTGTATAAATATACAAATGAATAAAAAATGACACATATTTAGTGATTTAAACAAATGAAGATTCCAGGTACATGAAATTCCAGGGACATGTGTAGACTTAATCTTCAGATGATAATGAAGGTTGATTCTATGACATGCATGCCTCCTACCCTTGATATAATCTCTCAATTGCCTACATTAATCACTCTGTGTTAAGACACTGAAGGCACAAGTTAAATGGGATCTGATGGTGGCAATGCCCAAACCATCGTTAACTGTTAGAATTTTAATCCCATTAAGTAAATGAATTGATGTAAGAATGAACAAGTGATCATGAAAGAATGTTCCTGGCAGCAGTGTATCATTAACTAATTACTTACATAACTTGTCCTAATTCTAGAGAAATTGGTATTGCTATAAATTGAATTGTGTCCCCCAATTCATACATTGAAGCCGTAACCCCCAGTGTGATGCTTTTTGGAAATGGTATCTTTGGAAGGTAATTAGGTCTCCAGGGTAGAGCCTTCATGATGGGATTAATCCCCTTATGAGAAGAGATACAGTACAAGAGATCTCTCTCTCTGCCATGTGAGGACCTAGCTCTGAGAGCTGTCTACAAGCTAAAAAGAAGACTTCACCAGAAACCAAATTGACTGGCACCTTGGTCTTGGACTTCCCAGCTTCCAGAACTGTGAGAAAAAAAGTCTGTTGAATAAGCCACCCGATCTATGGTATTTTGTTATAGTGGTACAAGCAGTCTAATACAGATACCCAGCAAACCCAGACAGAACACTTAGTTTCATTGAGAATGTAGTTAGTTAGGTGAGGCCAGGATCTTAGCAAAATCCTAGAAGGAAAGGGATGGAGATTATCATGGTTGGTCCTGAGTGCTCCACAATGAAAGAGTGACATATGAAAAAACAAAGAGAGGGCCTCTCAAAAAAAAAAAAAAAATGTGATTTAAAAAAAAAATTATTTCTATCTCCATTGACTTTAGGAAACAATCTATTACTCTGGGAGAGGAAAAACTATAGATGTAAGGACACATTTATGTGCACCATAAAACAAAGAATTCAGTTCATAAGACTGCAAAAATAAATTTGGATTGATGTTATAAATACAAACATATGCGTATCTAAAACAAGAAGAGTAGCAGACTTCATAGACTAGCATGATCCAGAAAACGCACAGTAATAATTTAACTGGACGTTAGACAGCTCCTAATAAGCACACTGTGTCTAATCTTGGTTTTATAACTTGATGCTTTAAAATTTATTTTCCCATGCACAATGGATATTTGTTACTCACAGAGATGTTGAAAAAATGTACTTACTCTTTTCAAGATGATGAATCTAGAGGTATTGAGGGTATTGAGAATTTAGAGAATTAGGATCTTACTCTCCGACATACTGCAAAAGATTGAAAAGCTATTTATGTTCTTTTGAACCATGGGATGTCCTTTGAACCATGGGTTTTTGAGAACATTACCAACTTTTAAGCTGGAAAATAAGTTTCTTATTTAGAATACTAGAGCTTACAGCTCTGTGTACAGCTTCATGAGATGCAAGAGAGTACCTTCCAAGGATGTTTTGCCACTTGGGGAGATGTTTGCCTTAAACCCCTGGAAGAATGACCTGAGAAGGAAGGAATCTGGATGACTATGACCGCTTCAAGTTAAGTAGATATTTTTCATCTTAAAAGTTAATATTGTCAACAGGAAAATAATCAAAGAAAAACAGATTTCCAAAGAAAGTCAATTAAAGGTAAGAGTCTAAAGGTCCCATTACAGAAGAGTATTGTAAAATGCTGAAATATCAAGTTCATTTTCTTCACCAAATGAAATGCATGTAACTCTAATTTTATTTTCAAGAAAAAAGGATGTAAATATAGGTAAACTGAGTTAGAGGCAGATTCAGCATCTTAGGGAAATGTCATTTTCACTTGGTTTGACTAATGTCTCTAGTCAAGCTAGAGAAGCATTAATCTTAAACTATCACTATTAGACAGTGTGACAATGGGAAAATAACAGTTGTTCCCACAGTCTCTTGGAAATGTTTTTGTAATATAGAGGGCGAGAGTGAATTCAATCCAAAGATATTAAATCTCAACGGACAATAGTAAAATCCTATGTTTTGAATTTGATTAAAATAACATAATTGGTCTCATATAAGTTGATGCATTTTTTTCAACATGGGAATTGGAAAAGGGCTTTTGCAAATAATTGGCATAGAGTTTATTGTTCTAGAGTCTACAACAGCAAAACTATCTTTGGGAAGAAATAAGCCAGGGCATACAGAAGTATTTTAGATAAAATTTGAACTATTTTATGCACACACAGAGCATTATCACTGCCAAGGTAAAGTCTGTTCTCAAAATTTTCCATAGGTATGTAGACAAAATAGTTATATGCAACTTTCATCTTTGTGTTCATTGTAATTGTAAAGGAAGACACATAGTTATGAGATCTTTACCTCAGTTTCCTCAGTAAATTCAATTTTGCCATTAGCATTACTTAATATTTATTGAAAAAAGAATGAATAAATTCTGAACAATTAACTAATCATTTACACAGTTTTTATGTTAGAAATATCGCTTAACAAATGCTAGATAATCCTGTGAATCTCTTAAAGATATCTGACTTCTGATCCATACTTCAATCCCTTTGATTGGTCTCCATTACCAGGGGGATATCCTAGACTCCTTCAAAGTTCAGTTTTGAGAACTGTCTACCCAAATCCCTAAAAACTGTACACTTCTTCAGGACTACCTGGCTCCCCCTCTGATGTAGCCCCATGTAGTGAGCTATGATACCTTCTTGACTTATGTCTCATCTCCTAGTCTAACCCTCTGTAAATACATCCAAATAAGCACTACTGTTGTTCTTTCTTCCATTCATTAAGGCATTATTCAGCACTTCAGGGAATACAAAGATGCAATGTGTCCTAGTCTTGAAGGAGTTGACAGCTGAGTGTAGACAGCTTAGGCTACAGATTACAGTGATAAAGACTTTCAGCTTCATTCATTCGAAAATCTTGCAATGACATCATACTAACTATAAAGCCCATTCTCTTTAATGTGCTGATCACAATTCTCTATCCATGTTTCTAAAATGACCTCCTCCCGCATATATAACTTGAATTATTTGGAGGGAAGGTATGATCATTTTACTCCAAATCTCTGAAAATACTAGTTCCCTTGTCAGGATGCCCTTATCATATCTCTATGGCTCCTTGAGATATAAACATTTTTCAATATCCAGTTTTATGCCCTCTAGTATCAAAATGTCTTTATTGACTTTTACAGTTATCAGTTATACTTCTTACTATCAATGTATCAGTTATTTTTTGACCAAATAGTGGCAGCTCTTATACTGTAGCTGTGTATTTTATCTTAACTTTCAAATGTGTTTTTCCTTCATCATCTCCTGAAGTCCTTTACACAGTGTGATGTGTGATCTCCAGAAAATATCTGCTGAATTAATGAATGGATCATTTATCATATTATTATTTCTCCATGGGTATAAACTAGGTCAGAGAATGCCTTACCTTAGAGGGATTAAGACTCAAATATAAACATAAATTTTTTATGTTTTTTATAGGAAAATAAATTTTTTATGGGAAAATAAATTTTATGGGAAAATAAATCCATATTTGTTTATTCTAGGGAATGCAGAGATATGAAACTGATGATAGAACTAAAGCAAAACAACGTCCCAAAGAAACAAAGGACAGGTTTAATAGGAATATTATTAGCCCCAAAATAATGTGAGTACAAATCTAACATTTATGGAAAAGAGTAGGTGGACTGTTCAAGAGATATTAAGACTGTAGAGGACCACTGGTTATCCCAGAGAACAGAGAGTTGATTTAGAGATGGCTTAACAATAGGTACTAAGATGAAAATACATAGATAAGAATTCAGGTACAGAGGCATCATTAGGAAATCTTTTCACAGAAATCCCTGATAGGGGAACAAAATAGAAATCCTTCAGGGGAGCTGTAGGGGAGGGGTGGACCGGGAGTTTGGGATTAGCAGATGCAAACTATTACATATAGAATGGATAAGCAGCAAGGTCCTACTGTAGAGCACAGGGAACTACTGATATATTCAATATCCTGGTATAACCATAATGGAAAAGAATATAAAAAAGAATGTATGTATGTGTATAACTGGGTCACTTTGCTGTGCAGCAGAAATTAACACAACTTTGTAAATCAACTATACTTCAATAAAAAAATAAATTTAAAAAAAAGAGAGTAACTTTCACTGAGGGCCTGCATTATTTTATGTATTTCTACACATAATATGTCACTTAATGAGATGCTATATAGTAGTATAGACTCATTTTACAGTTCAGAGAATTGATTCAAATGTTAAGGAATATTATGGCCATGTCTATTAAAGTGACTGAGCCTCAATTTGAATGTAGATCCCATGGATTTCCAATTACCACATCTCATTAATTTCCAATTTTTAAAGACTTCTGACCACCTTTTACAGTAATATGTACTCTTCTGTGGCCCCATTAGAATTCAAAAATAATTATCAATTTTGTAAGGTGGAAGATAAATAACTGACAATATGAAAGTATATCAGATTCAATCTATTATAAATTATATTATACATTTATTTTTAAATAAATATTTAATATCATTTATAATCTTTGCATATATAAAACCAATCCAATTTTCCCATATAATAAATAAAGCATATTGCTTAATATTCTACCAACCTCATAAGGGGAGGAAAAAAACCTGTTTCTTTTTTTTTAATAGTTGACCTTAACAGTTGTTTATTAACAACCATTTCCCCCTTCTTTTATGTTTGCAAAACCTAATTTTGTTTTGTTTTCTACCCCAACTGAGTGGAACATCCTAATCAATCAAAAAGCGTGATTTTTTTAAACACAACTCCAAAAAGTGACATGTCGATTTTAGAAACAGATTGAATTTAACTATCACTCAACCAAAGATGACTTTACATGTTGCTTATTAACTTTTATAAGATAAAAGTAACATAAAATTAGTGAGAATGATTTTAAGGTACAACTACAGGATCTTGCAGAACTAGTATTTTTATATTCCCTATTTACTTGTTCATTTTCTTATTGTTATCCAAGAGCCCATTCTGTATATAAATAAACAAGCCTAAGAACAAAATTATTTACAATTGAATGACTTTCTAAACCATAACATCAAGTAAAATCCTGCTTAGTGATAAACTAAGTGGCAGGATCAAAAGCAATCCTGAGACTTGTGGTAACCAATTCAGCATATTCTTAACAAGCTTTCATAAGCACTTAAACTACTGTATTTTGAAAGTAAACACATTAAAATGATTATTTTCTGTATTACTTTTTAAAGAATGGAAATTGATACACACTTAAGAATGTACGTATAAATGTACATATACATGGAAAGTATGTGGAAAAATATCCATGGAAAAATATCCATGGAAATATATATTTATAGTGGCTATACCAATTTATGTTCCTACCAACAGTGCACAAGGGTTCCCTTTTCTCCAAATCTTCACCAAGACTTGTTATTTCTTGTCTGATATGTGATGTGGTATCTCATTGTGGGTTAGAATCGCATTCCTCTATGATTGGTGATGTTGAGCACTTTTGTATGTACCTGTTAGCTATTTGTATATCTTTGGAAAAATGTCTATTCAGGTGTTTTGTCCACTTGTAAATTAAGTTACTGTTTTTTCTTTTTCTTTTTTTTTTTCTTGCTATTGAATTGTATGAGTTCCTTACCTATTTTGGATATTAGCTCCTTACTAGATATACGGTTTGCAAACATTTTCTCCTATTCCGTAGGTTGACTTTTCATTCTGTTGATTGTTTTCTTTGCTGTGTACAAACTTGCTTAGTACTTCTTTCTTCACAAAGTCCCACTTGTTCATTTTTGCTTTTGTTGACTTATTTTTTGGTGTCAAATCTAAAAAAAATCATTGCCAAGACTGATGGTAAGGAGCTTATCTCCCATGTTTTCTTCTCGGAGTTGTATGGTTTCAAGTCTTATGTTCAAATCTTTAATCCTTTTTGAATTGATTTTTTGTTAAGTCTTGTGGCCTAATGTATGATCTATCCTGGAGAATGTTCTCTGTGTTCTTGAGAAAAATGTGTATTTTGCTGCTGTTGGATGGAATGAATGTTCTGTATAACTCCGTTAGGTTCATTCGGTCTGAAGTGTAGCTTAGGTACAATGTTTCAATATTGATTTTCTGTCTGGGTGATCTATCCGTTGTTGAAAGTGGTGTACTGAAGTCCCTTACTGTTATCATACTATATTTTACCCTTATTTATTTTATCTGTTAAAATTTGCTTTGTATATTTAGCTGCTCCAATGCTGGGTGCATATGTATTTACTACCGTTATTTTGTCTTGACAAATTGACCTCTTTATCATTATACAGTCACCTTCTTTGTCTTTTATTACAGTTTCTGACTTATAATCTATTTTGTCTGATTTAAGCATAGTTACTTCTGCTCTCTTTTTGTTTCCATTTGCATGGGATATCTTTTCTATTCCTTCACTTTCAGCTAGTGTGTGTCTTTAAAGCTGAAGCTGGTTTCTTGTAGGCAGCATAGAGTTACTATGGTTGTTGTTGTTTTAATCCATTCAGCCATTCTATACCTTTTGACTGGAAATTTTAGTCCATTTATATTTAAAGTGATTATGAATAGGCAAGGCTCCACTACTGCCATTTTGCTAATCATCTGCTGGGTGTTTTGTAGATTCTTTCTTGCTCTCTTGCTGTCTTCCTTTGTGATGTGCAGGGAACCTGCAGTGGGTGGGGAGGTCTGCTGCAGATATGCTGGCCATTGCTTTCATCAGTGGTAAATGCTACTGGGGTCCAATACAGATAAGTTTGCTATTCTGCTCGGGTCTATGAGGGGTCCCCAGTGTTAACAAGGGCTATTGAGGTTCTCACTGGCAAAGGCTGCTGGGGTCCTCTGCAGAGCAGGCCACTGGGAAACACGGTCACTCCTTCCTCATGGAAAATACTGGTAGCCTTGCCCTTTTCCTTGTTCCTAGCATCTCAAGAAGTCTCAGCTATGCCAGTCTCTGGGTACAGTGAAACTGAAGGTCCTTTATGCAGTTCCCTGAAAGGCTGGGGAATCCGGTCATTTACCCTGCTCTCCTTTTCCAAGGGAGGGACACTCAGCCTGGGGAGTTTCCTTTTGGTGTTCAGCAGTACCAGCCTGAGGGATGAGATGAGGCAGGCAAAACGAAACTGTTCTTCCTACCGTTTTGTGCAGTTATTTTCAGTTTTTTTGCTCCTCTGTGTTGCAGAAGTTTCTAAGGTGGACTCCTGAGCTCTCTATTTTTGTTCACGGATAGCTGTCTTATAGCTTTTGCTGTGGGACAGGGCCAGGGTCTCCTACAGTGCTGTCTTGCTGACATCACTAATTGTGAGGTTTCAATTTATTTAAATGAACTTTCAGAGTATAACAAAACATCAGAGAGGCAGAATTATTTTTTGAATTCCTGAGGGGATGTTTACTGATGTTAATGAACTAGGTGAAGGAGTTAGTGTAAGCTTTAAAAAAAGAAAGATAGAAACTGCATCATACAAGTAAAGAGTGCATTTTGAATTCTCTTCCAAGTTCTTTCCTCGTAAAATTCTATGCTATATCAAAGTACAAAGCATAATCTCTCTCTCTCTCTCAATGCTTTCCACTTCAAACTACCACGTGGGGGTCACTGTATAGGATTTGCATAAACTGGTTCCCCGATAAAGGGCAGGCAACTAGTAAAATGTTATCTTCCTTCAGGCTAGAGGGCTGGTTGGAAATACCCTTTTAGAAGTGAGATTGTCTGCATCTGCTAAGATCATTGGAGCATTTGGCCCTCATTTTCTTCACTGGAGGAATGAGTTTTGGGGAAAAAAAGGGATTACATTTACATGGGGAACTATCAATCAGCAACATTTGGGGAACATAAATGGATTAGAAACATCTTTTATGCCTTAAATCTCAGTTCTTCTCAGTCATCTTATATTTCCATTTTGAACTGTGTGTCATTTTAATGCCATCTCATTGTGCCCTGGAAAAAACCTGCTTCATCATTTCCTTCTTTCTTTCTTTTAGGATAATGTGCCTGAAGAGAGGAAAGGCTTCTTTTCAAAATGATATTTAATGACATTAGTTCTCAGTCTCACTGTCTCAGAAGAGAGGGTAACATAATGCCTTTGCAATAATGAAATAAAGGGATAACAGCAACAGTAAAAAAAATGTTTCCTGTGTATTATACTAGTGAAAATGAAGATCACATTTTAAAACCTCATACACTAAAAGAATAAATAAATAGGCATGGCACAACAAGCAGATCCAACAAATGTTGTATAAAACATTTCAATTAAGTGTTTTCCTTATGGCTATGCAGTGACTAGCCAAGTTCCAAGAAGTGAAAGTGAACCCTAACTCTACACTAACTTTTTAGGAAACAGGCTGCATTTCTCTCATCCTGTAGCTATTTCAGGTAGGAGGTTAATGTATTCCCAGTACTTTTAAGACAGCCAGGTCGTTAGCACGTTTTTCTCTATGCCCAGTTATGGATGAGTCAAGGATCACCTATGACATTCAGGTCTAGATCGTCCTCTGGAACGCTTGACCTTCCTGGGTAAGGGATTGTCCAACTGAGTATCTAGATCGAGAGATTTTGGTTGGATCCCACAAGATCAGATCTCCTTGTACTCAACTATCATAACAGCTAACATTTATATTGAGCACTTACTATGTGCCAGGTAGTAAGTATTCTAAGTACCTACATGTGATTACCTCATTTAATCCTATAGCAACTCCATGATAAATGTACTACTCTTACCCCATTTTACAGATGATGAAACTGAGGCAGAACATTTAAGCGAGAAGACAATGGTCACTCAGGTAGCCAACGGCAGAGCAAAACTGTAAGCTCAGGCAGTCTGGCTCCAGGGCCCTTATCTTCCTCATTCAGCTCTGCTCTGCTCCCTGGACCAAAAGCTGCCTTTTCTAAGATATGGTCATCTCCTCCACCTGCAGCAGGATGGAGGGCAGGGATTTTTACCTAAGTCTTCTAGGTGATTCCACACTGATTTTAATTGCCCTGTTGTCAGTTGTTAGGGTGGGTTATAGAGCAGCAAAGTGAAGACGAGGATGAGTGGAGAGCCATGACTCTCATTATTTAACAACTTAACCAAGATTGGTCCTGCCGCCAATCATAACTACACCCCCACACACCCCCAATTTAAGAGGTATTACTTTCTTATTTGGCTATGGGGGGAAAAGAAGGGCAGCTTTTTCTTACTTTTGCTCCTGAATTGGCAAATTCCATCTAAAAAACTGCATATACATACACACACACACATCTATTATGTTTCTCTGTTTTCCCTTTAAAATTACATACAACTGAAAGTATAATTGGAGGAAGAGATAAATTGGTATGTTCTGTAATTGCAAAGAGTTTTAGTTTCTAAAGGTGAAAACTGGTTGTGTCCATCAAATTATTTGTTAATACCTGCTGAATGATGCTTTTCTAGATAATTCTGCATGTATTTTTTATTGATTTATTTTTGTATCTATTTTTGAACAGAGGGAGCATTCAATGCGGAAGGGGAAGAAAGGATTTCATTTCACTGTTAATGGTCTGAATACTAGCCTTGTCGTTTGTTTATTTTGGATGTCCTCACCACATATATCTTGCTATACATGTAGGAAAAAAAATATGTAAAGGCAAATAAAACAGCTCAGTTCAGACATAGTTATATTATCAAGACACAGTTCCAATAGCAATTAAAATACAAGGCCCTGAAAATAATATTTTATATACAGGCATGATTGAATCGACCATTATGACAGGGGCTGGAATTTTTTAAAAAGAAGACAGATCTGATTTTTTTTTTTTTTAACTGACTATTCTTTCATGGCACTTGCTTAGCTAAGTACATCAACAAGATTTATAACTACAGTGATTTATAGGACATATCTTGATATTATTCTTACACTATTTAATTTTGCTCCTTCTTCTTACTTTGATTCAACATTAAGTAACTAAGTTAAGAACATTTTCCAAAAAAGATTAAACAGTTTTGGAGGATGGCCCTTTTAGCACACCTGTGATGATGATGATGATATTGATGATGATACTGTTGATGGGAGCAGCCATTTATTGAGTTTTGGTAAATATTTAACTATACAGACAATACTTCATTCAATCTTCCTAAAAACCCCTATGGACCAGAAGTTATTATCCCTTTCCATAGAAGAAGAAAGTGAAATTTAGAGGGATTAAGTAAATTACCAAAGATAGCCCAGTAAAGAAGTGGTTCAATCAGGATTTAAATCTAGGTCTTTATGACTCTAGAGCCCTCGCCCTTTACTATCACAAACTACCATCCATAATTTCCAATTCGTGACATTTTCTCCAAAATAAAAAGTTTAAAAAAACTCACTGAAAAATGAAAAATATGAGGCAGACCTGGAAAACATCCTACTGAATATTCAAATCAGGAAATGGATATCCCATGATTTAGTTTCACTGAATTCAAAAACATGTGTTTTAATTCTAAATAAACTTTTCATGAATTATAATAAAAAAAACTTGTTTACAAGCTTCCTGGGATATGTCCTGCTGAACCTTATACAACAAAATTGTGTCCAAATTGCATTCTGTCCTTCTATATATAATACAGGATCTTTAAAACTTTAGAGATTAAAATTTTGTACAAAATTTGAACGTCTTCTGATATGCAAGGCATTACGGCTGCAAAACAAAACCTGGAGGCATGAACCTCCTATTTTTCTCTGTCTCTTTTTGCCATGAAATCAATTGCTCTGGACACTCATAGTTAATGTATGAATCAATCACCTCATTAAGATTTTATACTGTTCACTAAAAAATTCATTTGCGTTGCTCATGGACAATATATTTCTTGGAATGTAATTTTTCTTTTCAACAAATATAGTGGGATATTAAAAGAAAGTTTTTTGCTACTTGGCAACTCCAAAAGCACTTCCACCTGCCTCTATGGCACGCTGCTGTTGGTTGGCCAAAGGTTTTTTTCAGAGCTTAGGATGCAGAATTCTTAGACTTCAACTCAAGCTTGCTGTACCTTTTATAGCCACTGGCACTGAACCATATGCATCTTTGCAATTCATTCTTTTTCCGCCAAGGCACATATACACAAAATATCCTACTAAATCCAAGAACTATGCAAACAGAGGGCAATGTCAGGTTAATCAGGGCCATGTCAATTTCAGCATGCAAAATATCCATAATTAATATAAAAAGAGAAACGAATTACCAAAAAAAATCGCATATTGGTTTTATCTGTCAGGAGCAGCTGGGACTTTATTTTCAATGAATGGTGTTTTATAAAGAAAATATAAAAATATAGAGTAATAGAAATTTCAGTAATCATGAAAAGTAGTAATTTTGACTAGTGATTTCTATTTCTAAAATTATTTGCTTGAACAAATCTCTATCAATATTCACGAAGAACAGAGTTTAAAGAAATAATTATTGTATAAGTTAACTATTTTAGTGGGATATATGATTTAAAAAAAAAAAAAAAAGAAAGATTAGTATTCATTTTGCTTTCCATCCTTAACTTGTACTGAATTCTAGAAAGGAAATGAAGACCTTGACTTCTGTGAATTATTTTTGAACTCCAGGACCAATGTTAAACAATGGGTGTTTTTATGAAAGGAAAATTTGTTTTCCATGCTGTTTAACAAAAGGAGTTATGAAAGCTTACAAAAAGTACACAGAGTACAGCAAACTAAAAACAGGTTAGACAAACTAAAATAGGCTAACAGTAAACGGTCACAAAGTCAGAAATCACAAATGAGATGAATGCATAAAAATACAGAATAAATAAAATACAAATACTACGGAAAACTCCTATCTTCATCGTAACATTCTCTCCAGAATTTCCCCTATTTGGTGATATAGTCAAATACTTCCAAAGAACAAAGGGAAAAAGGCTTCACATCAGAACTTGATCACATTCTCTCTGCTGATTTCTGGGCAGTTGTTGGCATCACTGAGCCATTCGGTGCCTGAATCATGCTGCCCTGTTGATCTTTTTAAATACAACTCTGAGCATGCCACATTCTCCTGTTTAAAATATTTCAGAGTGCTTCCAATCTCAAGAACAGGGTTCTTTATTAAAAACAAAAACAAAAAACCATGACATGGAAGAAACTTTATGATTTCACTTACTTGTCAGTTATGCCACATCTCCTAGTTACCCCCAACTCCCAAAACTGTCTAACAGTTTTCTTGATAGGGCTAATTTTTCCCACTTTTTGTGCACTTTTTAATGTTGTTCCCATCATCTATTTCTCTGTCCTTATACTCATTTCCACCTTATCTACCTGTTAAATTCCCACTCAGTCTTTAAGAGCAAACACTAACTCTCTTGAAAAACCTTCTTTGGTATTCCCAGGCTCTGGAGATCCAGAATCACATCTCTCCTGTTTCATGTAACACAGAGCTCTAACTATCTCTCTATAAGCACGTGACCCCTATGATATGAGCCCTGGGGAGCAGGACCAGAATCCATTCTTATTAGAATCCCCAACACTAAGGCTAATAACTGACTCACTGTAGGTTTTTAATAAATGATTATTGAGTAAAACAGGTAGGGAGGAAATCAAAGGGCACCCCCATAAAAATAACTGCCAACCAGAGGGATGGCCATCCGTGCTTATACAGGACGAGGAGCTTGCCTGGACCAGTAAGTTGTCACAATATACCTGCACACTATTTCATCCATATCTACAGCTCACATCCATGAAACACATGGAGGGTTGCCCACGTAGCTTCCCTCAGCTTTATTAAAGTGGGGATTTCACGTCTCGAAATCTGTTTTGAGAAAAGTCATCTCCGCACCCTGAAGACTTAAGTCATACGACACAAAATGTGGCTTTAATTGCCTTCGAAGGGTGCCACTGGTCTTCTTTCCTGGTAACTAGCATGCTTCAATCATGACTTTCCAGACAATCTGATCAAAGCAGGAGTATAAAGAAAAGAAAAATTTTTTCCACAAAATTAGATAGGACAATTAGGAGGGCCACAGCTTTTATTAATACCTTTTGAACAATGCAATTAATAACATCATACTCTGGCCTGTAAAACTAGTTTCTCAACTGTCACTCGCAACTTCAGATTTGTGCGTGTGGGTGTCCTAATACCTTGAGTAAAACCCATGTTTAATGTTGCAGTATAATAAACATTAAAATGTGACAACATCCTATACTTTGCCTATGAGGCTTAATTTCCTGCCTTTAGGTCAGGAAAGAAATGATTTAAATCCTTATTCCAGGAGTAGTGCAAGACCTGGGGTTTTTATTCTACATTTTTGTCCCCAGTGGCCCCTTGCATAGATAGAGATGCCAACTAAAAAAGGCATTCACGTTGGTTACTGGTCATAACCCATAATGGTTTATTTTGAGCACTGATGTATAACTGGTTAAACAAAACAGAGAATTTATTCCTTGAATAGCATGAGAGAATGGGATTTTTCTAAAGTCTCTCAGAACCGTACCTAGAAAAGAGCTGAAAAATTAAAGAATCTGCTCAAATTTAACAAAAAGCCAACTTTTTTTTTTTTAATGTCCCAAATCCTTGCCTGCCAGTTAACTGAGGCAGGGCCCAGCATTGGCAAGAAGCTTTCCTAACATGTCCCCAATCACATACTTAAGTTAGGACACACAGTGTTGTTTCTCTTAGACTGGAGTAAGAAAATTTTATTCCTGCCCCAGGAGTACATTTGATATACCAGATTGTCTCTGAGGGCATAATTCTGCCCAAATCATGTACTGACTATAATTCTTTGGATAATAATAATAAAAGAACCTAGTTGATCATAACACACTGATCCCTCAAGTGGAGTTAACAGCAGTAGGTTGAACCCGTAATTCACATCATAAGTTACACAGCAATCGTGCTATGAATAAGACACCGTCTATACTCTGGTGAAAAGGGGAGACTTTTCATGCAAAAATACACTAGCACTTAAATACTGAAATACTACTTTCTGTAGTACTGTGTGACTATTCTGGGGGAAAAAAGACCCGATTACTTAGTTTTTCTCAGGCAAAACTCTCAGTGAATTCACTGAGAGATTTCCCTAAGTAAATAGTGCAGAATTAGCTCATTTAATTTTTCTTGAGCTATTTTATGGTTATATGATAAAGTAGAATATATATGCCCCATAAAATTTGTTAAGAGTCAGCTAAGGGATCTGTACTTATTCTTTTATTGTGTACAAATACTTGAGGTATACATCTTTATTTCCTTATTGTTTATCGTTATTTCATATCTTGACATAAGAAGTATTCTCCAAGGGCTTTGACAAATATAATGAAACTAAACAACCATTCAGTCTACTCCACTAAACTTGCATCTGTGTTCCCCATGATGATGCCGCATTTTATACTCTTTCATATTTCAGAGTGGGTATGTCACATCCTTCAATAGCGGGGAATTGCACCCGCTACGAAGCAAAGCCCTAACACATAGAAGTGCCAAACTGATGAAAAAAACAAACTGAGGGCTTCCCTGGTGGCGCAGTGGTTGGGAGCCCGCCTGCCAATGCAGGGGACACGGGTTCGTGCCCCGGTCCGGGAAGATCCCACATGCCGCGGAGCGGCTGGGCCCGTGAGCCACAACTACTGAGCCTGCGCGTCTGGACCCTGTGCTCCGCAACAAGAGAGGCCGCGACAGTGAGAGGCCCGCGCACCGCGATGAAGAGTGGCCCCCGCTTGCCGCAACTGGAGAAAGCCCTCGCACAGAAACGAAGACCCAACACAGCCAAAAATAAATAAATAAATAAATTTATAAAAAAAAAAAAAACAAACTGAAAAGAAATGAAGCAAGCTCTAATGAACAGGCAAACACGACTTGTTTAGCACTGAAAACTCAACGAGGCGAAACAGTTTCCCTCACCAAATGAATAAGGTGAAAATCAACCTATCATTAAACCCTGTAATTTCTCATCTTCATTCCAAAAATCCACAAGGTATCGCCATTCTAAAGTGTCTGATTTTTATCATTGAAAGTATGATAAACTATGTTTATCAGCTCCCACTTACTCATTAACTCTTCTGCTTTTGATTTTTTGGAGAATCTCAGTAGTCAGTCATGACCTTCTAGTTATTAGAACCAAATACCTTCTTCAAGTCTATACTACTCGTAACAGCTCTTCTACCTTGGTTTCGATGAGACTACATTCTTATTATTCTCATTCCAGCTGCTTAACAGCTTCTTTAAAATCTTCCATGGTGTTCACTGTAGATTGAATGTTTGACTCCCCACCTCCAAGTTCACATATTGAAACTCTAACCCCCGAGATGATGGGGATGTGGAGCCTTTAGGAGGTAACCATGTCATGAGGGTGGAGCCCTCATGAATGGGATTAGTGCCCTTATAAGAAGAGACACAAGAGCTTGCTCTTTCTCTGCTCTCCACCCTGTGAGGATACAAGAACACAGCCATCTGCAAACCAGGAAGAGAACCCTCAGCAGACATCAACTCTGCTGGTGCCTTGATCTCAGGCTTCCAGTCTCCAGAACTGAGAGAAATAAATGTATGTTGTTTAAGTCTATGGTATTTTATATATATATATGGCAGCCTGAACTAAGACAGTGTTTTTTCCCCATCACCTTTACCTCATGCATAAATGATAGAAATGCTCAAAGCTTTTGCCTTCCATATCCTCATTTTTTTCCCTCTTCCTGCTTTCTTCTCCCTACTGCTCATCTAGCACCTTCAGAATTTCAACTCTAGTCCCTATGCATTTAACTGCAGAATATACACCTACAGTTCTATTTCCCTTCCAAGCACCAGTCTTGAACTTCGACTTCTAGTGAGGTATCTATGTAAATGTCCTATGAGCAGTTTAACTCCTTGGCCTCATGCTGCCTTTGTTATCATTTGTTCATCCATTCCATAAGCGGTCTTGCTATGATGCAGACACTTTGCTCACCATTCAGGATACAAGGACGAGTAGAACAGAGCCATGGTCCTTGTGCTACTCACAATGGAGAAACATGTAAATAGATACATATAATAGAATATGACCATTAGTGCAATAGACCAAAGATCTGTAAGGACACACAGCAGTTCTTTCTTCTGATTTGCTCATTTCTTCTAATTGTATCACATTTTCCAGCCCTCTAAACTCAAAATCTCAGATTTATCCTTTATTCCTCCGGCTGATCATTACTTTTGCATCTGAATCTGCTTTGTAAAAGCCTCTTGCTTTACATTCCTTTCCCTCTGGAGTGCATCTCCTCCTGTAATACTCTAATAATCTCAATTCCTTCTGCCTCTGGTTTCCTTAACATGCATTAAGGACTCTCTACAATTTGGTAGCAATATATTTTCTGTTCCTTTTTAACACATGCCAACCCTCACAATTAAATTGGGCAACATACATTTCCAAAACAAGTCTTTTGGCTAACAGTGTCTTTCCTCCTCATGAATTACTCTTATCCCTGGCTCAGAAAATTAAATCCCGATATGTTATCAAGGTTTAGGTGAAATCCCAACTGCCTGATAATATTTGCTAATCCTTCTACCTAAACATCACTTTCTTCTCTAAATTCTCAGGGACCTTTGTTTGCACAATGTTCAAACTTAGAATATTCTGTCACGTGCTGCAGTTTCATGCACATACATGCACACACAGTTTTTCTCCTTATTAGATGGGGGAGATAGCCTACTGGAAAGAGCAAAGTTTTAGAATAAGATAGATCTGCCATTTACAAACTAATAGCTTGTTCGAGTTACTTAACCCCTGAGTCTTCACTTTCTCATCCATAAACTTAAATGGGATAAATAATGTAAAGTACCTTGCAGGGTACATGGAATATTGCAGGTACTCAATAAAGGCTAGCTATAATAATAAGGAATACTGTAAGTAGAAACTTATGGTAGAAAGGAACTATGCTCTTCTATTCCATTATTTTTGATAGGATCTAACAGAGTCCTTTGCCTGTACTTGACCCTCAATAAATGCATTTTCTAAGGATGGATATATAGATGTTATACGTCCTCACAATATAATTTTCTTTTTTAGAACATATCAGTGCTGCTTCAGAACTAAGATTACGTTCTTCACAAGAAAGTCTCTGTACATTTCAACTATAAAACAAAAGTTTACCACACACGTGCTTCATCATGTATGCTTTCATTCACGTTTTTAAAGTAATTTTGGAAATATTTGTACAATTTAAAATGTGTACAAGGTTTACTTTTTAAATGAAGCGTATGAATATAATACACATTCGTATTTTTTGTACAATGTTGAGGCTATCATCTTGAAATGGTCAAGCTCTATCACCAAATGTTCTATCAATATACTAAATATTTTATATAGTTAAGAATACTTTGACGTAACCATTCAAACATGGAGGTGGCTATTTTCTCCTATGCTCTGCAAATATATAATGATGTTTCATATTGCATTTTAAAATATTTTGGTAGGAGGAATATCTTCCTATGTCCCTCTGCAGTTAAGATATACTTTTTCAAAAAAGGCAAAATCATAACTCTTATATGACTTTCAAAGGAAAAAGTGTAAAATTTCTATTCAACTTGATTATTGATGGAACAAATAAGATGGTAAAATTGGCCCAAAGAGCATTTGAGAAACTAGGGATTTATAGGCAATATTAGGATAAGATTTCTGGGTTGGATATGAAACTTGTTGATGTCCAGCAGGGCCATGAACTGGAATCTCTGGGGTTCATTTGATAGAAATAGCTGCATCTCTACTAGACAAAAATCTGTAAGTTAACTTCTACAGAGCTGTAAAGCAGCTCTTACCAAAAAAGAGTCAAGCCCAGCACTGCTCAGAGAGAATACTAAGGGATATCTCTTCCCTTTGTCTAAATTTCATATAATATTTCCGACATAGATATTTTTGATAATGAAGTAATGTCTACTAAGATACATTTGCATGTATTGGCAACACTGGAAATATTTATTCCTTTCACTAGAATCCTCTGTATCTTCATCTGCTGTGTTTACTTTAATGAACTGTAGGCAATGTTCCCACAACAAACTCCCCTAAAATGCTCATTGAAGAAATTCTAGAAAGTCTATGAAGAATGAAAAATGTCTGAAGAGCTGAGAAAGAAGAGAACACAATCAAATATACTTGTGGAAGTGAATTCAAGTGAATCAAATGAAAAGATTGCTACACATAACCCATTGCCACCTAATAATCCTATTTCCTGGCAGTTCTAACAATTCATCTAAATCAATTAATCGATCATCTATATATTTATAATTACTAATAACCACAGATTTTTACCTTATAGGAAAAACAGCATACACATCAACAGCACTACATTTTATTATAAAATGTGAACTAAAATAGCACAAATAGAAAAAGTTTTCAAAGCAGTAACAAGCTTATTCTTATACCTATTCATTAAGGTATAGTGCAAAGAACTGCATTATTCTATTTATAAACACATTATTGTGTATTTTTGTCCCCAACTGATTTCCTGTATTTCCAACAGTACCTGTCTTGAATAATATTTTACTATAACCACTCAGACAAGTAATAGGCGTTTTGAATATAACCTGTCTAAATCATTCCTGACCTCACCATTCTTCTGTTTTCACTGCTTTCTCTGTCTCAGTAAGAGGCACCCCCATCTACCCAGTTGCTAAAACCAACTACAAAGGCATCATCCTCTAGTGTTTTCTTTTTCCACCCTCAACACTGAATCCATCAGAAAGCATTCTGACTTCCTCACCTCTCCCAACCATTGCCCTGGTTATCACTGGCTATCATGAGCTCTTCCCTGCATTAAAGAAATACATCATCCTTTATGTCACTGCTTCGAAACCTATGTCTGCAACCAGTATCCTTATTCAACAGGCAGCAGCAAGAACTACTTTTTTAAAGCCCTATTAGATCACTCCCATGCTTTGTACCTTCTAATGACTTCCCATCCCAATAAGACAAAAAAAAAAAAAAAAAAATTAAAAACCTTACCATAACCTAGAAAGTTCTACATGATCTGATCTCTGTGTAGTTTCCTGACCCCACCTTGTACCCCCTGGTCAACAGGTCTTGCAGTTTCTCAAAAATGCTAATCTCCTTCCTTCTGAGTTGTTTTTTTATTTTTTTATTTTTTCCCCCAGATTTTTCCATAGCTAGGTCTTTCATATTATTCATAACATTTCTCAGAGAGGCCTCCGATTGCCCTGTCCAAAATGTATCCCCAACGTTTTCTATACCTTTAAGCTACTTTACTTTCCCTTGTGTCACTATCCACTCAGTAAGTTTTATTGTTTACTTTTAGGTTTACTTATTTATTGTCTGGTTTTCCCACTACAAGGAAAGTTTCACAAAAAAAGGGCTTTTTAAAAAAAATATTCCCAGTGCCTAAGACAATGCTTGGCACCTGGCAGGTATTGACTAAATATATGTTGAATTGATAAATTTAAAAGCAAATGGCTAAGAGAATGACATAGGAAATATTAACTTAAAAATTAATTTAAAACATTTTCACTGATATATGTATGATTAAAAAATGCTGAAATACAAACATTCTGTATAATTTTATACAGAAATAAAGCTCCTGTATAATTCAGGAGCTTTATTTCTGATATTTATATGAAATGACTGTCAATAGGACAATTTTATCCTATTAATACTGAAGAAACCAATAGTCACAACTGAGCCATCATACTTTCTGTACAACGTTAATGATAAAGCAAATAATTTAAAAAAATTTAAGAAGTACACGTTATATTCAAAATCATTTGTGTCTATGTCATTTGTTAAAATGTTGACTTTTCCTCTCTAATTCTCTATTTATAAATATACCCTTCTAATGTTAATAAAATTCTGGTAAAGATGCAGTTCTAAAAATTTACGTACCTCTTTAATTTTACATATTCTGACATTAGGCAGAAACTCTTAAGGTCCTATATTTCAAAGCTGACTCCCAAAAATAACCAAATAGAAATTTTTAACACGTATTTCAACTTTTTTAATGAGAGCTATTTTAAAAAGTCACAACATTTGTTCTAGAGGTTAGCAAAAAAACAAAACAAAAACAGAATCCTAATTTTATAATTTGACAAATGGAACAAATAATCATTCTAATGTTAAACAATTATACCTTACAATAATTAACACTACGCCTCATTTTGTTTTTATTAATATGGATCCACACTGTATTGTTACTCCCGATTGAAAGACTACATAGAGATTAAACATTCTATTAAGCATTTTGAAAAGTGTGATCAAAAACAAGTAAGGTTTCACTAGAACACCATGCCATACTAACAACTTTTCCTTTTTGATGGACTTGTTTGACCAGAAGAATAGCCATAGACCTGGCTATGAGAAAAAGCTGAGCCAGAACAGGTTTATTCCAGGATTCCCCCTGGGTAAGAGGGGCTTGAGTACCTGGGTGAGACTACAGCTCTGACTCATCATCTTTTATAAGAGAACGTCTCATTGCCACTTTTAACCTGATAACCAAACCATAACTACCTTAATCTCCAAGGTTAACAGAAATGACATGCAAACCTGATAGTCTGAAGATTATGGTCTTCACCCATTTCTTGGTTTTGTCTAAATCCTATCTTGACAGCTAATAAGACCTCCTTACCTTAGTTTCCTGTAAGGAAGGCATGCCTTTACTTGAGTTACCTTCTAATTATACATTCCTTCTCCAATTTCTGGAATGTGGCGTTTTAATTTTTTTAATGTTGTCCAGTGTTTCTTATATAAAGTCTCATGCAATAAAGATCTTTAAAACCTATTTTGGTGCAGGGAGTCCGCTAATCAAAGAACTGACATATCCCTTCAAGTAACTGATAAATAATCATAGAGTCCACTTTGTTTCAGATGCCAGGAAAGTCAGCTCTAAATAAAAAATAAAATATACATCTTTAGCCTCTATTTGTTATTATGTTTGAAATCTCCTCCTCTGACATGAGTTGAGGCCCTCTGTTTCCATTTTAATATTTTCTGCGTAATTTAATTCAATCTATTTTCAGTCGCCTCCAGGAATTTACTGTGGAGGCACAAAGGCTGTTAAAGTCAACAGATTTAGGCTAAAATGTAACACATAGTAATATTGAGGTGATCAAATGAGATACTATGAAATGCTTTCCAAACTGTGAATCTTACCTAGAAGTCTTAATTTCTTATAATGGATAGTTTTGGTCAATTACTTATCTATTTTATTCAGGTGTTGTACTTTGTGTGGTTTAATTTTTTCTCTTTTCATCTTCATTATTAAAAACAATTAGATGATCAATTCCATTTTACAAATGAGGAACTAGAGATTCATGGTGGATCACCCAACTTGCTAAAGGTCGTGAAATTGGAAAGTGAGCCGGAAACTGAATGTAAGTCTGTCTAACTTCACCCCTGTATTCCTCCCAGTGCTTCTAGAAAAAGAGACTGCTCAATATGGGGTAATATGTTTCAAAGGTAAAAAGCCCCATTATTTACTAACTCTGCTGAGTGTGGCAAGGTATAGAACAATTGGCACCACAGATAGATTTCATCTCTAATTTTCCTAAGGTAGACATGGATGTTACAGTTATTTTCTATTTGACTTGGTACCTGATATACTGTTTGAAAGTTTAATACTTTAATCATTGGGAAGATGTTGTGCTGTTCTCTCAACATTTCTACAAGTAACAACCAGTTCTTAGCGAAACAGTTAATGAATGCCTAGGATTTGCAGGTACTGACCTAGGACCTTTGGGATGCATTAGAAAACACCCTAATGTGGCTCACAGAGTAGCTGGGGGAGATGAACAAGATTTAATAAACACAATAAATCATAAGTTATATAGCAAGTCAGTAGTAAGTGTTAACGACAAAAGTAGAACAAGGTACGAAGGACCAGTAATGCAGGGAAAAGAGAAGGAGAGCAAACTGAATTTTAAATAGAATTGCTAAGGAAGACTTTGTTGAGAAAGCTGTTTGATCAAGACCGGAAGGAAGTGTGGGGTGAATTATATGAATACAATAGAGAAGAGTTTGGTGGGCAGAAAGAAGATCCACAGCAATGGGTTTAAGCCCCGCATGCTTAGAGCAGAATAAATAAGGGGAACTGAGATGGGGGCGGAGTCTGGCAAATTATGAGGGGTCTCATCTGCCCTTACAAGGACTCTGTCTTTTACTCTAAGGGAAATGGGAGCCACCAGGAGTGCTTGTGTGCAGGAATGACATGGTTTAATAATGCCAAGGTCTAATCATTTTATAGTGATCAATCTGGCTGCTGTATTGAGAATGGACGTTAGGGGAACAAAGAAATAGGGTATCATGGAGGCTAGTCAGGAGGCTCTTGTGTTATTCCTGGGGAGAGATGACGATGGCTCAGCCTAGGGTAGCACAAGGTGATGAGAAGTGTTTGGATTCTGGTTTTGGTTTTTAAGTTACAACCAGCTGGACTCCCTACCAGCTGATGGGAAAAGCCGCAGGAAGTCTAGGTGTGAGGGGGGATCAGAGAAAAGCAGGAGTCCTGATTCAGCTACGTGGCATCCCAGACACCAACTAGACATCGTATCTCACCACTCTCCTGGATTTGTTGAAGTCGTTAGTAACAACCATGGCGCCCTTTCCTTGAACCCAGGTACAGACACAAAGTCTTTCTCGATAAAAGCTGGCACTAGAAGAGGGAGCTATTTGCCATCACGATGAGTTGCTGGTCAGCTGAAGCATTTACCAAGTGCGTAATACAGATGTCCCTTCCACTCCGACAAGTACTTAAAATGCTTTTATTTTACATATGCATTTCAGGTATAGCTTTATTTAGGGTGCATTATTCAAATCATTTTGATAGTGTAGTATGGTCACTCCAGAGTTACATTTCCTCTGAAAGTAAAATGTTTTCTTCTTGACTTGGAATCATTAAGAGCTTGAGATAATCTGCATAGTTTTTAAGCTGTAAATTCAAGATTATCATAATAGTATTTCTGCATCGCTTGTTTAGCAAAAACAAACAAACTCAAAGGTAACCTATTTTCGTTTCCACTTATACTTCATGTCACATTTCTGATAAACTATAATTCTGGGTCAACATCTTCTTTTAAGACCATTTGAAGGTCAGTACTAACATGCTTTCTTTCTTTCAAACAGGGAGCTAGTTCACAGAAAGTATGCTAACATGATACACCTGTGTTAATAGGGGGAAGAAATTAAGTGAACCGGCAAGCAAGCGATTTGGTAAGTATGAAAAACGTTCAGGGCTTCCCTGGTGGCGCAGTGGTTGAGAATCTGCCTGCTAATGCAGGGGACACAGGTTCGTACCCTGGTCTGGGAGGATCCCACATGCCGCGGAGCAACTAGGCCCGTGAGCCACAACTACTGAGCCTGCGCGTCTGGAGCCTGTGCCCCGCAACAAGAGAGGCCGCGACAGTGAGAGGCCCGCGCACCGCGATGAAGAGTGGCCCCCGCTTGCCGCAACTGGAGAGGGCCCTCGCACAGAAACGAAGACCCAACACAGCCAAAAGTAAATAAATAAATAAATAAATAAATAAAATTTATTAAAAAAAAGAAAAACGTTCAGAGAGTAGAAAGTGAGAAAACAAGAATTCATCAGCTTGTTGTTGTTCCTGTTGTTGCAACAACCATATCTAGGAGAGTTCTGTTTATACCTCTATTTATAAGAAAAAAGAAAGAAGATAAATAACAGTTAAGTGCCTCTAAGCACCATGACAATGAATGCACTAGATGGAAACATTACGATTCAAAAAGATATTGGCAGATGGAGTGATGGGCAGAAACTAATAAAAGATATTTAATAGGGAAATTACATTCATAATTTAAGAACTTTTATTTCTAAGGATATATAATCTTGTGAAAGCATCCCAATATTTTAAGGATAGGCAAAATCTATTACACTTTAATACAGCAAAGGACAGAGAGCCTGGACGCCTAGAATACTGTTCTATATCCTTAGAACGCGATTTATGCGGCATTGGCAAATCACTGCAGGAGCCCTGTTTTCATCACTCTCATAATGATGGAGGTTTGCCTTGATCTCGAAATCCCTTTTGTTTTACATCTAAAAACTTCTATAAGCCCAGATACTGACTAACATGATGTCAATACAATGTAGCCAACCACTTCTCCAGCTTTTAATCACCTTACAATATGTAAGGTAATACAATATATGTACATCAAATAAGTTCATACTGCAGAAAACGTAAAAGTTTTAATGCATCTGAATTCTGGGTCTTAGGAAATTTTCCTACACATTGTCAGAATCTAATTTCATGTGAAGGCAAACACAAGATTATATTCTTGGAAAACATTGCCTAATATTTACTTAATAACCCTTTTGAAAATCCTACCGTAGAAGAGAAATCATGCAATGTCTGCTCTCAGACCACAACAGAATTAACAGAAAGATAACAGGAAAAATCTAAAAATAAGTAGAGATTAAATAACATGTTTCTAAATAACACATGAGTCAAAGAAGAAATCAAGAGAAATTTTTAAGTATTTTGAACTAAATGAAAATGAAAACACAACTTATCAAAATTTGTGAGATGCAGTGAAAGTAGTGCTTAGAGGGAAATATATAACATTTAATACATATATTAGAAAAGAAGAAAGATCAAAGATCAATCACCTACATTTCAACCTTAAGCTAGAACAAGAAGAGCAAATTCAAAGTAAGCAGAAGAAAAGAAATAAGAATTATAGTATAAAATCAATGAAATTGAAAACAGGGAATCAATAAAGTCAACTAAACCAAAATCTGGTTCTTAGAAAATAAAAATTAAATTGTTAAGCTTCTACCCATGCTAATTAAGAAAAAAAGAGAAAGAACAAAAATTGCTAATGTCAGAAATGAAAGAGGGGACGTCACCACAGATGCCATGGACATTACAAAGATAATAAAGGAATACTATAAACAACTCTATGTCCACAAATTTGATAACCTAGATGAAATGAACTAATTCCTTGAAAGACACCATCTGCCAGAACTCACACAGAAGAAATAAACAATCTGAATAGGCCTATATTTAAAGAAATTGAATCAATAATTAATCCTTCCAAAAGAGAAAACACCAGGTTGAGATGGGTTCATTAGTGAGTTCTACCAAACACCTGAGGAAACTATACGAATTCTCGACAATATCTTTCTGAGGATAGGAGCAGAGGGAATACTTCCTAACTCACTCTATACGGCCAGCATTTCCCTAATACCGAAACAAGACAAAGCTATAACAAGAAAAGAAAACTATAGGCAAATACCTCTCGTGAATATGGGATTTATCCCAGGTATGCAAGGATGGTTCAATATTTGAAAATCAATATAATCCATCACATCTCATGATCACATAAATAGATGCAAAGAAAATATTTTTTGACAAAATCCAATACCCATTTATGATAAAAATTCTCAATAAACTAGGAATAGAGGGGAACTTTCTCAAATTGATAAAAGCTATCTACAAAACACCTACAGCTAACATCATACTTAATGGTGAGAAACTGGAACCTTTCCCACTCAGATCAGGAACAAGGCGGGGATGCCCCCTCTCAACACTCTTTTTCAGCATGGTACTGGAAGACCTTGTTAATGCAGTAAGGCAGAGGAAGGAAATAAAAGGTATACAGATTAGGAAGGAAGACATACAACTGTCACTGTTGACATATGACATGATCATCTATGTAGAAAATTTGAAAGAAAATTGACAAAATACCTCCTGGAATCAATAAATAATTATAGCAAGATTATAGGATACAATCTTGAATAAGTGGAATTTGAAATTTAAAACAGAGTAATTTACATTAGCACTCCCCAAAATGAAATACTTATGTATAAATCTAACAAAATATGTACAGGATCTATATGAGAAAAACTACAAAACTCCAATGAATAAAATGAAAGAATTAAATAAATGGAGATATTCTATGTGCTTGGGTAGAAAGACTCAATATTGTCAAGATGTATGAACTATGTCTGTTCTCCCCAATTTGATCTATAGGTCCAATGCAATCCCAAGCAACATCCCAGAAAGTTATTTCATAGATATTGACAAATTCTAAATTTTATACACAGGGGCAAAAGACCTAGAAAAGCCAACAGGATAGTGAAGGAGAAGAGCAAATTGGAGATCTGATGCTCCCGACTTCAAGACTCATTATAAAACTACAGTAATCAGGACAGTGTTTGTTTGATGAAAGAATAGACAAACTGATCAGAACAGAGGGTCTAGAAATAGACACACCCATAAATATAGTTGATTGCTCTTTGAAAAGGAGCAAAGACAATGCAATGGAGCAAAGACAGTCTTTTCAGCAAATGGTGCTGGAACAATTGGACATCACAAGCAGAAAAATGAACCTAAGCACAGTCCTTACACCATTCAAAAAATAAATGAAAATGGATCAGAGATCTAAATGTAAATCTTAGAAGATAACACAGGAAAAAACCTAGATGACCTTAGGTATGGTCATCTTTTAGATACACACCAAAGTCACAATTCATAAAATAATTGGTGAGCTGAACTTCATTAAAATAAAAAATATATACATGTCTCTGTTCTGTGAAAGACAGTGTCAAGTGAATGAGAAGACAAGCCGCAGATGGAGAAAATATTTTCGAAAAACACATCCGATAAAGTACTATTATCCAAAAAATACAAACAACTCCTAAAAACTCAATAAGAAGAAGACAATCCACCCATTTTTAAAAAATAGGCTAAAAACCTTTACAGACACCTGGTGAAAGAAGATGCGCAGATGGCAAATATGCATATGAAAAGATGTTCCACATCATATGTCACTGGAGAAATGAAAATTAAAGTAATAATGAGATATCACTACACTCTTATTAGAAGGGCCAAAATCTGGAACACTGACAACACCAAATGCTGGTCAGAATGTGGAGCAAGAGGCACTCTCGTTCATTGCTAGTAGGAATGCAAGACGGTCCAGCCACTTTGGGAGACAGTCTGGTGCTTTCTAACAAAAGTAGACATACTCTTACCACACAGTCTAGCCTTTTCACTCCTTGGTATTTACCCAAATGAACTGAAAACCTATGTCAATACAAAAACCTTCATACAGATGTTTATAACAGTTTTATTCATAACTGAAAAAACTCAGCAGTGACTAAGATATTCTTCAGTGGGTGAATGAGTAAATATGCACTGTAGTGGTCCAGATGATGGAATATTATTCAGCACTAAAAGAAAATGAGCTAATAAGCCCTGAAAAGACACGGAGGAAACTTAAAAGTATAGTACTAAACGAAAGAAGTCAATCAGAAAAGGCTGTATACTCTATGATTCCAAGTGTATGACCTTCTGGAAAGAGCCAAACTATGGAGACAGTAAACAGATCAGTGGTTGCCAGGGGTAGGGGGTTAGGGAAAGATGAACAGGCAGAGCATAGAGGGTTTTTAGGGCAGTAAAAATACTCTGATAAAAACTGTACCATTCTGGTGAGCGATGTTGATAATGGGGGAGGGCCATGCATGTGTCGGAGCAGGGGCTGTAGGGGAAATCTCTGTACCTTCCTCTCAATTTTGTGGTAAATGTAGAAATGCTCTACAGTCTTTTAAAAAAAATCATACTACATTAAAAATAAACAAATTTCAAGACACATTTTTATTAAAAATTGAAAATTTCTTTAAGGATAATTATTTCATAAGATTTCTTTTTCCTTCAAAGTCAATGGCTCTCATCAGTTTTCATTAAAAAAAAAATCACAGATTGTTATAAGATGTGCCTCTCTTTGGGTTCTCTATTTTCTGTATTACACCTCACATTGTCTTTAGTCAGAATATAAGTCATGCCTGTGTAGTCATCAAAAATTTCTTCAGAGAAGCCTTAAAATCAAGCTCTAGACAGCCCCCCCTTGCAGTTATTTTTTAACAGTAAAGGAAACAAAAATTCCATCTGAGTAAATGCTACAGCTCAATGGGCCAATTACTGAATATTACCTGTAAAATTCTTCTGGGTGTGTGAAGAGCATCGTTCTTTAGAACCCAGGAAGATTTTACCAGCCTTCTGTTGACGGTGCAAATCCAGAATTAGTGATAGTAAGCAAAAGAGTCAATTAGTAGCAGCCTTTGGCCTTCTGACCTTCTTAAACACCCCACCAATACCCTGCACAGCAACTGCTGAACTAAACTGTGATCTGCAGAAACTTCCCGTGAAGAGGAAAATAGACGGTTTCTGTTGTGATCCTATGTCAGATTTATCATCAATGTGCTAAACAATGTCAACTCTTTTGACAGCTGATCCAGTATGCAGATCTAAAGAGCATACGTGACAAGGTCTTCATAGCACTTCAATATTTCCCTTACTGCGTTAGAGAGTAAATGTGAGACTATGTCGTTATACATTTTTGGATGAACTTAGAATGGTTGAGTCACTGGGGCTTGAAAAATCTAAACCTACATTGTCCTAGATACAATGGCAAAGTTGACTTATTCAAGATCAATTTTGAGCCAAAATGGTATGCTAGGGTTAAAAAAAAAAAAAAGACTAGGAACGGAAATGACTTAATGAAGCATAATTTTTCCCTATTTTGTATGTGCCACTTCGGCCAGGAAAAGTCTGTCTGGAAGGACTTCACTGGGCCACAGGCAATGGAAAGGAGATATATATTTGTAGAGCAATAGCGGGGACCTAACTAGGGCTGATGGCAAAGTTCTCAGAAACCCTGCAGCTTTAGGAGTTTATAAGATAAATAGTTTCCAGGACCATATGAACCTGCAATTCCACTCCTCGTCATATATTTGGAGAAAACTATAATTCAAAAAAGATACATGCACCCCCCCCCCCCCCGCAATGTTCACTGCAGCACAATTTACAGTAGCCAAAACATGGAAGCAACCTAAATGTCCATCAACAGATGAATGGATGAAGAAGATGTGGTGTGTGTGTACATGTATATGCTTATATATACACACATATATACATACTGGAATATTACTCTGCCATAAAAAAGAATGAAATCAGGCCATTTAGAGCAACATGGATGGACCTAGAGATTACCTTCCTAAGTGAAGTAAGCTAGACAGAGAAAGACAAATATCATATGCTATTGCTTATATGTGGAAGCTGAAAAATAAAAAGATATAGATGAACTTACTTACAAAACAGAAATAGACCCACAGGGGTAGAAAACTAACTGATGGTTACCAAAGGGGAAGGGGGGGAGGGATAAATTAGGAGGATGGGATTAACATACATACACTGCTCTATATAAAATAGATAACCAACAAAGACCTACTGTATAGCACAGGAAACTATACTCCATATATTATAATAACCTATAAGGTAAAATAATTAAACAAATGAATATAAATATAAATATAAATAAATAAATAAATAAATAAATAAATAAATAAATAAATATATATATATATATCTCTCTCTGAATCACTGTGCTGTACACCTGAAGCTAACACATTGTAAATCAACTATATTTCAACTAAAAAAGATAGTTTCCACAGGTGTTTTAGAAATAACCTCACATCCTCATGTACCAGTTTTCCCTCAGTTCTACTGAACCACTGGGACAGAGGAGGAACTGGTTTGCAGATAACTGTACTCAACATGGCAGCTGTGTACTCTGGCTGAATCCAAACATTCCCACAACCCTTGAGTATCTGCTACGTACAAGTGGCACCATTCACAGAGAATGACATTACAGCTGCTGACCCTCAAACCTGTCTGGCCTGCCCCTTTCCGTACCACCCTGGAAAATGTAGTACTTTGTAATCTGGCTATAATTGATACCAGAGTGAAACAATCATTTCTTCAAGATAGAAACGTCATATATACATTCTGCTATGTGATACTTAGAAAGTGATTTTATGCCATTACTTTACGTAATACATTTTTCTGTCTTTTATTGTAATAAAAGTGTTTCATAGTTTCAGTGTGTTTGAGTATACTACTAGCCTAATGTTACATAAATACGGATGTTAATAAATACTTAGTGCAAGCCTAAATGAAAATGTTGTCATCGGTAATCCAATGCTTCCTTTATTGCATATTATATATGAATGAAACATGTATCTTACATTTAGACACATAATTTCACGGTTTTCCCTAATGTCAAGTCTATAGGCATGCTGTCATTGTTTTGGAATACCCTTCCTCTAATTTTAATTTACGGGCAATTAGTTGACCTTTGCTGACAGAATTCATCCCTCCGTGATCAAAACAATGTCGCCACACACTGTAAAAGTTAAAACTCAAACCAATCAACCAACAAAAAAAACCTGTAATGTTTTAGGTTTATCAGTCTATCTCAGTCTCCTTTTGATGTACATCTTTTGTTTTGTATAATCTCCCTTGATTTTAAAATACATATTTCAATCTTCTTACAGATATAAATCTCATCATTTTAGGTATCCCCCTGTATTCACCATGTATTCTTGAATCTCTTTTCAAATGTACGTCACTCGATTTTGAAATGCATTTAACTCAAGGAGTCCAAAGCCTCCTTCCCTTGTGGATCCCAAAACAATTCCTGGAATTTGGGGACTAGGGGAGTTTTTGACGGATATTCATGTTTACACGAGAACCTTAAAATGGATGTGTTAAGAACAGAGATCTAACCGCCTCCTGCATTCTGTTGGACCTCCTTCATGTCCTCCTGAATGCAGATCTTAAAGAAACAGCAAAACCCCATTTCAACATGTGCCGTATCTGTGTTATACTCATATCCTACTTTCCAACTTTATTTCAAAAGTCACTTCCCTTGGCGTGGCTCTCTCTTTCCTTGGGCAGAGGAAATAACTGCCTCTCTCTACTCTTCTGGCATTTTGCTCTTAAATTTGTTATAACTCCTACTACTTGTTATATTGCAATTATGCATTTATCTATCTTTCTCCCTCACTAGACAGTGAGTTTCTTGTGGGCAGGAAACACATCTTACTGTATCTGACATACTGACTGCTGGAAAATATGTATTGACTAAATCATTACAACATGTAATCTCTTTACACTTCTTGTCTGGGACAATATATACTCTGCTATAGGAGGTACTGTTGCGCTTAATTACAATTCTGTTCCCAGCTAATATTACACCTGAACTGAATCAGCAGTGGAGCCATGACAATGCCATGACAATGCAAGAATTAGTGAATGGTCATCAGAACAACCTTTTGTTTTAATCTGTTTTTCTCTGAATGCCATTGAAAGAGCCTACATGTTATGTTTTTCAATCCCATCCAATTGCCTGAGGGCTATTTCGTCCCAATCTAGAAATAAGTGGAAGCCTACTCTGGTAGGATAGCAGCAGGTTTTTTAGGTTTGAAAATCCTAAATCTTTTGCTTTCTGCCCAAGGGTCAACGCCAAGAGGGACGGGAAGCTCAGATGCTTGCCCACCTGTGGTCCCTGCATCTCCCCCTGGCATAGGCCTTTATGTTACTCCCTTTGTGGAGGTCAGATGAATCCTTACTCACAGACCATTTCAAATATCTCACTTTCTTCTCTCCAGATTTTCCCTTCTTTCACGAAGGATTTTTTATTTTTTATTGTTGTTTTCCACAAAGTAGGCATTGCCTACATCATATGGTGCAGACTTTCCATTCTATAACTTAGAATAAAACTCTAGGTCCATCCCTCCAATCTTGGGCCTTAACGTATAAAGAGATGCTTTGGGAATGGAAAGTCTGACTTTCAAGAAAATTGTTTCTGAAATGAGCAGGAAAACTTATCATTGAAGACAAAAGCAGACATAGACTTTTGCTTTTTCTTTGCAGGTCATGTATCCTAATTTGGGCGACCACTGAGCTCTCTGACTTAACAGGAAGAAGACCGTACAAGGAAATGTGGATAAACAAAAACTCTTCAAACATAGTTGAATTTTTCATCTTGATGCAATAAGAAGTCCCAGTAAATGACTGTCTATTTTGTGCCAGCCCCAGCACTTAGTTTTCCCATATATAATTCATATATGCTACTCATCATGACCATACAAGTTAGAAAATGAGACTCCATCTTGCAAGAGGTCATAAGACTGTTCAACCAGAAAATGAAGGGCAGCAAACCTTGTTGATTTGCAACGAATCTCTAATATCAAGCATGTTTTTATGGTTTATAATACTTCCTTGCCTTAAATGTCTGCTGTGAGATGAGTACTATCTTAATTATTTTAAGAATGATATGGGAAAAAAATATCCTTTTACTCCAATAAATCACATTTCAATTAGGGAAACTAAACACACATTACATGAAAAACTTCAAAAATTCTATGTGAAGCAACACATCAAAAAGTGCAAAGAGTTTAGATGTTTAAATAAAGTATTACATTTTTAGTCATCAAAATGTCTAAATTTTTTAAATGCTTTCAAAATACAGGATACTTCTGTACTTACTTACATGTGAAACTTACATGTGAGATTTTGTGGAAGTATCATAAAATGTTAGTACCATTATAATGAAATATTTAAAATAGTTTTCCAAAAGAACATACATTTCAATTTTAGATATTAGAATTTGATTAATTTTAATATTTCATGATTTGGAAACACTTTAATTAGAATTCCTGGGAATAATTTTTTTAAATCCTAAACACATTCAAGGAGAGAGTATCCAGCAGAAAACTTTGAGGAGAAGGGGGACCTTCAGGAGAGAGCAAGCACTCCAGAGGAAAAGCCACTGTCTGGCACAGAGCCAGGTTGCGGACCTGACTCTGGCACTTGCATCTGAGCTCTGTGACCTTGAACAAGTCACTTCACCTCTCTGAGCCTTAACTTTGCCAACTGTTTAAGATAAGAAAACTGAACAGAATGATCTCAAAGGAATCTTCCATTTCTAAGCTGCATAATTACACCACCTGATAAACTGTTTCCCAAAAACCTTTAAGCAAGAGGCTTGCAGTGGATGACAAAAATGGAAAAAAAACTTCCAACTTTTGGGTCAATTTGTTTAATTTGATAATGAGCTTTTCTCCGGCAGTTGAAAGTAGGAACCTGAACTTGCTGGTGCATTAACCCTCGAAGTTCCTCAGGAATATTGTATTCTCTGCTTTTCCAATGCTCGTCAATTTCTGAGGTGAGGGACATCCATCCTGGATACGGCGTGATTGAACAGAAGCAGGATATACCTAATTTATGCTTTACTTCCAAACTTTTATTTAAAATACTTTTCTTGAAACAAGTCAATCTTCATCTTAATATGCTTTCCAAATTTAGCAATGAAGATGATCAAACTTTTTTTTTCCACCCAAAATTTGAGAAATAATGACAGTTAGCTAGAGTTTAATGACAAACTTGCCTTTTTGAACGTGTGCACAAACACAGCAGATTCTGTGGACATGTCAAATCTGTGATATGAAATGAAGCTATTTAAAAAGAAGCCTGACAGGATCAAGTCAAATGATCTAGCCTGGGTTCCCATACCCAAAATACTTCTTGAAGAAGTGACAGTTTGGAAAAAGTTGCTTTTCATTTTCTTCTTGGATTCAGATTATTTCTCTGTCCCCATATACAGTTAAATGAAAACCACAACTTTGTTTTATATGTTGACAGTCATCTGAGTCAAACCCTCTTCTTCTGAGAAACAGACTAGAATGGTAGTTATACCCACAGACTGGAGTCAAGACTCTGGGTAGATCTTTAGAGAATGTATATGTGATACGGCCTCCGACACCCAAAGGTTGCAAACATACAACTAACATCACTGCCCTCACGTCAACATATGCCACTACAAAGTTCAGTAATAATACATCCAATATGATTAAAGTGACAGGTCTACCAAGTGAATAAAACCCCTTTAAAATCTGACTTGGACCCGGTACTTAATTTAAGCTGCCAGAATTGAAGGAAACACAATTCAAAATGGTCTTTCGTCAAATGTTCACCAGACCATTCCAACTCCCCATCAGTATTCAACCTCACAAAAGTATTCTCAACATTTACTAGGAGAGTAGGTCTTGCCTTCCATGGACTTTGAATATTGCAGAACTCCTCTGGTTGGAAAATACTGGTTAAGGTTCTTGTTTCATATTTGGACCTTTCTATACTCAAAACTTTTCCATGGGTTTTTCACTGTCTTCCCAAGGTCAGGACTCTTTTCTCCTGGACAGTCTCAGTACAATAATTGAAGTCACCTAGACTATTACAGCTGGTTCAGCTTTTATCCTTTGCTGCTAATTACTGCCAGATGCAATCTAATTAAACCCACCAGGTGTCTCCCCTCCGGTTAGAGTAGCTCCTAGAACCTTGCTATGAATAAAATATAAAAAAATAGAATGCCAAGCATGTAATGAACCTTTCATGGAGAGTTTGATAGGTAGGGTTTAAAACAATTTTTTGGATGATTATAATAGAAGGAATGAGAATAAATTAACTAAAAAATGTGTAGGCCGTGATGTACAAGATTATTCTGTCATTCTATTGCTCATAAACATATTATTGCAAAGTTACTTTCCTTAATCCAACTGAAAATGTTATTCACTCATCATGCTAAGTATAACAATAAAGCTAAAAAGTACGATGTGGGATTATTCAAATAGAACATACTATTTTACATTTACTTTCTCAAGGATAGGCACATAACAATTAATATAAGCAACATGATGAAATAAATTAGTTTCTTCAACATAATCTGTTGCTTTTAAAACAACATAGGTGATATTCTGATGCAATATTCTGAAACTAAAGTTCTTTTTTAAAAAAAAATTCTTCTCAAACTATTCAATAGTCCAGCATTTAGAAAGAAGGTATTCTTACCACTAAACATTTGCATATATTGGATATTTTTGTTCTTCAGTGCTTGGAGAAGATTTAAGTCAAATTACAGAATTTCCAGTTTATTCAATCTCAGAAAATAATTTTAAAGCATTTTTTATTCTAACTCCAACGTGTCTCCAACGTGCCATCTATGTCTTGTTTAAACAAGTTACGTATAAATAATTTATATTTAGATATAATTTACATATAAATTTAAGCAAATTACATATATGTGAATAACGTGTAATATTTATATTGCCTAATTGCTTATCCTGCAAATGTGTATGACTGGACAGGAGAGAGACACTCATTTGAGACTAGTGCATTTGAAATAACTTTTGTTGGAATTGTTAATTCACCTTATAAATCTAAAATATAAATTTTCTTTAGCTTCTAAAAAGGGTGAGAAAGAATTATTTTCAGATATCATTGACTGTGTATTATTTTGGTTTTTATCTTATTAAGTTTTTGTGTATAAATTATTGTTTAATATTTCATATGAATCATTCTGAGTTAATATATTGGACAATCACAATCCCATAAGCATTGATGTATATGAACATATAACTGTAATAACCATCAGTCTGAAACCTAAGACTTGATAAATTTGCTATCTATAGGTGATGAAGTCACTGGCTGTGATCAAATGATTAACTTAACCTGTAGTGTAATTCCTTGTTGCTTGTGCAAAATGTTTCACTTAAAATATACAATATTATACCTATGTATACAAATACAGTGAACTTACTGATATTAACATACTGCACTGTGTATGCAAGTTAGGTCTATCCTTTTGGTAATTTTGATTTTGTTTTTCAAAATAGCAAATCACTTTCCAGGTTAAAGAAGTCAACTAAAGTATTTTAGAACAACTTAGGTATTATAATTAATTTTTATTAAGGGAAACAAAATAATGTAATAACACTTTGAGCAAAAATAGAGCACACACAGAAAATTTACCATTCATTACTCAGTTTTTTTTTCCTATCCTTAATTATTTTTTCAATGAATGCATTTTAATAAGTTATGGTGATATAAAAAGCTGAAAATTCTGAATCTGCTTCCTTCCATCAGTAAAAAATGACAGATATATCTTGCGGGTGAAATTATATTGATCTTTAAATATCACTTATTACTGATTTAGATTTTGTTGTTTTTCAAGTGTGATGACTAAATGCTTACTTATACTATCTCTATTTTGTTATTAAGGCATTTTATAACAATATTTTTCTTAGACTTATATACAACTATATACATATTCACATTTTTATAAACTAAAGCAGTTTTATAATTAGCAACCCCCAACACAGTCCAAAAGAGTGGCCCTATATTTCTTCTCATATTAGTGTTAAAAGGCTATATTTGATTTAAAATTTTCAATCTATGTAATTACCACTTTACTGACATATCTTCAACTAATTTTTCAAAAGCTCAATCATGGAAGGCAATATTACACAATGGTAAGCTTTAATTATTCTCTTACATTAGATAATACTAGTTTTCAAATAAAAAGTCAACATATTCCAAAATAAACAAATGAGAAATATACTGGAATTTTCTGTTCTATTGCTAGAAATTCTTAATTATCAGGATAGGCTGTGCTTTTGACATTTCTTCCCTGGACTTGCTAAACCACACTTCAAGGCTGCAATAACTAGATTAAAGTAATAGCACACCAAATGTAGCACCAGGCTGTAGTTTTAGCTGACACAAATCATGTTTCACTGGACACACTATATAGTCTGTAACACAAGATGACTTTGCTGGAAAAGCTAGTGTTTACCAAGCTGGGGTTACATTTACAAACTGTCATCAATTTGCAGCTAGGTACCACGAGTTTTTGTGAGTTTGTAATAAAATAGGGCTGATGCAGTTAAGATATCGTAATTATATTTCTAAATCACATCAGCTTTAACCAGTATACCATATGATTAAATGCCATCCAATCTTGTTTCCTATAGGTACCTGAGAATTTCTGGCTGCAGGTTAACTTAGGTTCATTTATTCATTTAAAATAGTACATTTGTCTTCAGTTGGGAAAAAAAAATCAAACTGGTAGTTTAAATGCAAAAATAAACACCTTGCATATTTGGCTGGGTTATAATAGGTTGTAACAAAATCTACTCACATCATAAAAATGTCTGTACTAACGGGATAGAAAATGTATTCTACATAAAATTTTGGTGTTTGATTTTTACTGATCTGCTTTTCGAAATGTCTATTTACAAATATTTTAACAAACAAGTCCGAATCATTGATTGCCTATCTACACGTCTTTCGGAAAACCAATTTTAAAAGTCAGGTATGAGGGGTTTATGATTTAGTTGGTAATGTTGAGTCCAGGAAGAAATATAAAATAAAATATGCTTTGAGGGGTGTCAAATCCTATGAGAGATTTTGCTATAGGTATTTCTACTTTATGTAACTTAAACACTTATTTCCCTTACTTATTACAAAGAAGGAAACATGGGTGATTAACAAATTATAATTAAGGGAAACATACTATTGATAATACAATAGTAATATTGCCTGTATTACATATCAAATACTGCCTGATTTTTTCTAAAGAAAATAGTTAACTCTGTACAACTATAAAGGAAAACAGTTTTGTCAGAATATCCCAGTTACATTTTCCCCTCCTCCCATCCTTGAACTTACATGCCCTTTAAAATATAGAACTATATTCGACTTTAAAGCACATTTTGCAGATAAAATATTGAAATATATTGGAATGTGTGTAGTGAACCAGTATTACCAATAATGTACTATACCATATTTTATGTCTCTTCCCTGAATAACTTTGATCCACAAAAAACAAATTGTTGGTGTTTTTGAGGTAGCATAATACTTATGAAAAGAAACATACATTTACACAAAAATAACAATGAAAATACATGTATACAAAGGTATTAGTTTGATAGTCATATTGTTTCTAAGAATTTTTATAGTAATAGAATAGTGATGTAATTTCTCTTGTCTTAGGAGGCCATATGAGATTTCTCATGAGGAGCTATAACTTAACAGGCCAATGGTGCATATGTTTGGGGCTTCACTTTCAGCATTTATTTACATCTTCTTAATCCTTGGAGTAATGCATACTAATTAGGTATAAATTATTTTTAAATGAGCACTGGTATAGGCAGTGATAATTATTTATGAAGTATTACTGAAGAACACTAGAAGCTACTTCACAAAATGAAATAGCTATCTTTTAAATTGTTCTTAGAACAGGCAACAATGTAGGTGATTAACAGATGTAATTCTTAATGGAATTCTGAGTTTTATGAAAACAATTTCAACTAAAAATAAATATTAAGTATTTAAATCTAGAGTAGGTTTTCTCGAGTTCTAGTCTATTTGTTTCCAAAGTTATGCGGGCCTGGGCAAATTCTAACACATGGTGCTAATAAAAAAACCACACACGTAGCAATGCTGTCTGGTCAGAATGTTGCCTACCTGGAAAAACAGTCTAAAACCTAGCTAGGGATTAATCATCTCCTTTTGAGGCTGGAAGAAAGTTAGGCTGTATTTCATGGAGAAATAAAATGGGCCAGTTTTTCAATTCTGTTCTTAAGTGGAATAAGAAAGGTTTTACTTAAGAATAGCCCCAATACTTATCTCAATCAGAATAAATCAGTGGAGCAAAATCTTTTGTTACCATTTAGACCCAGAAAAGGAATTAGGGAAGTTGGAGCCAGGGTACCTGTCTTCAGGATATTTGGCCACCTCTGATGTATCCAGACATCATGTATTCATGGTGTGTGTGTATGCATGAAGTATGTATGTATGTCTGATGTAAGTTGCACACATGCGATGTGTATGTGCATGTATGTGTGATAAATGCATGCATGTCTGGTGTACATGTACTGTGCATGCAGCATGTATGTTATGGTTAATAAGATTTTGGTCTTATTTTTCTTTGAGGACAGGAGCTTCCTTGGGTTTGCCTTCTCTCTGCAATTCTGCAAGATAAAGGCCCTACATGATATACAAAGTACAAAATAATCTAAGTTGTTGCTGCAGTTCTTAGAGCAAAGAGGTACCTACTTTGAGACAAATGTTTCACTTAAAATGGCCTGTTTTCATGTTATTAGGTTCTATGTTGCTTCCAGCATGTTTCACTCTCAATTCACTTTTCCAGAGCCCAGTTAAAATAAAATGACTTGTCTTTGCCTTCTCTGACATCAGTTTTTCCTCATCCACCCCAGTTCTTCTTGTATTGCTTTTGTCTTTCCTTCCTTCTTATCTTCCTAAAAATTTTCCACTTACCTCATGAAATAGTTCTCCTTTCCTAAGAACATTTCTAATTTTAGGTGCTACCTAAGACACATCCATTACATTTGTTAACATTTGGAAACCTGCGACAGTAATGAAAAGGTTAATAAGAAAACCACGGTAAAACGTCATGTTCTCTAATTATTCACTGTCAACGTCATTTGCTAATGTATGAAGAATGTGACTAAACATTTCAATTTATAATATTCTCCTTAGGAAATCACATTAAGCCTACTGAAATAAGTTGCAGATACATTGCTATAGTTTTAGAAAAGTTATTTCCGTGTCAGTCTAAGTCATTAGTATACCGTGATTACACTTCCAGTCAGCAGGTACCAGATTTTACAAGTTTCTTGTTTACAAGTGATTTATTACTGAATTATGACTATGTTAGCAGTAAAATTGAATATTTACTTTTTCTTTTCCCCCACTAAACTCTTTTTTCTTCTAAAACCAGGATAGTGAAGAATTTTAAATCATCAATGGCTGTAGATTTTAAGCAGTATTAAAAACCAAGAATTTTATGGCTATTAAAATGCTGTCTTTAGAATTACTGTTTGCTATGTGGACCCAGAACTAACAACTTAAAAGAAATAAAAAGTAGAGTAATGGTATCCAAAAGAACTCAAAATAGCATTGTACCATAACCTCTCTAAATTACATTTCAAATTCTACCTAGCTGACTTATTTCAAAATATACTCAAATAATTTAAGTATTTCAAAACAGATGTGCAATAATAATACTTTTAACGGTTTTAAAAATAATCACTTTTTAAAGAATCACCTACCCTTCTGCAGTCTGGAGGATTGTTTCTTTCCCATTTCCCTCTGTTAAACTAAATTTGATCTTGCCTAAAGGTGCAAGTATACTTATACGTGCAGGGGCTTCAATAATTCATATTTTTGACATCCAGACATTATACGACTCACTGAATATTCTTAATTAGTTGAAGAAGGAGGCATCTGTATGGATTCACAAATTATTTTATACATGCTTTTAAATATTTTAAATTAGAGCTTCCAATTAAAATTGTACATGTCACATTGTCTCATTTAATTCCACTGTTCTTTAGGAGGCACAGCCTCAGCTGAACAAGCCTCATTGATGTGAGCTGAGCTCAATTAGTTTCTGATGTTCTGTCAAATTGCCTCATTACCTGTCATGCAAACACCACTGACACTTTCACAATTGAGCACTTTGCATCCATACTATTCTCTTTAGACCAAAAATGATTATCCTCATTAGAGTGGTAAAAATAAGCAACCTACTAATAAACAGTAAACCAACAATGATGGGACTTCTATAAATCAAGTGTGTACTCACACACGTGCACACACACACTCACACAAGCTTTTTAAGTTATTTAAACTATGGCTCCGTCATGAAATTCTTTGAGGCTTGTTGTGATTGCTTTGTCCATTGGGTTTTCCAAATTTCTTACAATGTACTGATGATGGGAGAAACTAGGAGTTTTCCATTCTGTATGTATTTGAATTTAAAATGTATTTCACCCTAGGATCATGAAACATACATCTGAAGCCCTGCACAGCAGGCTTAAAATACACTTATGCCACATTCTAGAAGAGACAGAATAAACACCTACTTCAAACAATCTTTATTTGTAAATCCTTCATTAATGCTGTTTACCACTTATCAAAATATTGACCCACTGGTAAAGATTTATGTGGTTTTAACCCTTGAATCTGGAGTCACCTGAATGACTTTTCTTTCTCCCTTACCCTTTATTCCTTGCCTTTTGCATGTGGATAGAGGAGTACAGAAGGTCAGAATCTAATTAAAAGATAATGTTTTTCAAGGTTGGTCTGTACAGATGACACGTATTGAAGCAGAAACTAATTTTTTTTTTTCCTGAATGGCTGGCAGAAGATCATTAATAGAGCAAAAATCTTGCATTCCATTAACAGTTTCATGATACTGAAAAATACTCCAAAGTTTCTGCCTGCTGGTGGCTTTCAACCTCAGTTGCACGTTATAATCCCCTGAAGAGTTTTTAAAAAATACCCATGCCCAGGCTCTACCACAGACCAATAAAGTCAAGAACTTTGGGTAAGACTTCTCTGGTGGCGCAGTGGTTAAGAATCTGACTGCCAATGCAGGGCACACGGGTTCGAGCCCTGGGCCGGGAATATCCCACATGCCCCGCGGAGCAGCTAAGCCTGTGCACCACAACTACTGAGCCTGCGCTCTAGAGCCCGCGAGCCACAACTACTGAAGCCCATGTGCACCAAGAGCCCGTGCTCCGCAACGAGAGAAGCCACCGCAATGAGAAGCCCGCGCACCGCAACGAAGAGTAGCCCCCGCTCGCTGCAACTAGAGAAAAGCCCACGCGCAGCAACAAAGACCCAATGCAGCAAAAGAAAAAAAAAAAAAAAAAAAAGATCTTGGGGTATTTGCTAGAGGTATGCGTGTTCTATAAAAGCTTCTCAGCTGACTCTCTTGTACAGCCAGGACTGAGAACCAGGTTCGAAGGGCATCTGTCCTTATAGATTAGAAATAACCGTGGGCATAAGTTGCAGGCACATGACTTTCTTTGGACCTTGTATCTACTGTTTCAAGCAAACTTCAAAGAATTCTTTAAAATTAACATGAACGTAATGTTGTCTTGCTTTAAATATTGTTTGATACATCTATGCTTTATTACTGGAGTCTGTGTTGCCATACATTTATGAGTTTTATTTTGTAATGGAATTTGGGTAACCTATGTAACTATGTATTTGCGTAACTAAAAATACGTTCTTTTTTAATTTCCGCTTGAGGATGGAAGGATTCCTTTTCTTCCATGATGTGAGATTAAGTGGAAGAAATCTTGCTGTTGCCTTGGATACAAACCTGGGGTAATTATTAGGAGCCTGGACCATCTAAATGTCTTTCCCACTCAAGTTTTACGCTGATCTTATTATACGTGCATCGTTATCAGCATTCTTGGAAAATCTGAATAACCCGGAGTCTGCAAACACTGAACAACAGGACTTCCCAGGAAAGAAAAGTTGCTCTTGTGCTGAATACCACTGCACAATTTGTTTTCAGCATCCTTTCACTTGGCAGGGCATCTGCAAACACGTAAGGAGATTATGAGAAGAATACACTGACTGCCCACTACGTTTCACTCAGCGCGGCATGTAATGTTCTTACTCTCCATGCCACTCTAGTTCAGTGATTCTCAAGGTGGGCAGTTCATCAGAGTCTCAGGAAGGGGCTCGGAGGCACATGTAGCAATGTGTAAACAAAGCAGTATTTTCCCCCATTACTTTCATTTGGTTTAGTCACAATATTTAACTTATTTTTTACATTTACAACCAATATTACAGGAGGGTCTAATATTGTACTTAAAGGATCAGGGAATAAAATTGAAGATTACTGTTATAAATATGTTTACAATTGGCTGCCATAAAGAGATTCACCCAGTTTTCTTTTAGCCTCTTAGCTATACATTCAAAATTTATTAATATTATAAGCTCGATGACGCCAAAACAGGGGATCAGGAGTCCCACGTACTCAACTCAATCAAAGCAGAGCTAATAGTTTCAGAGGAGATCTGTAACTGTGGAGTGAACCCCATGTCTTAAATACAAACTGAATGCTAAGGACCTATTCTAGGTGGCCTTGACCTGGGATTATTTAGGTTTGCCAGGGGATGGAAGGATGATGGAAAGGCCATCATACTTTCTTTCTTAGCCCTCTCTGTGGCAAAAGGCAGATGGCATTTACAGGACTCATTGTTATAAGGAAATGCATGAAGCAGCAGACTGCTATTTTCATCTAGCTGAAGTTAAATGATCCAAAGAGTGAGCAAATCCATGGCTCTGGCAGGATTAGAATCCTATGCTACCTGGCTAAGTAGCTGGGCCAGCCCTGAGTGTTCCTCCTTTGATGGCTGTTCAACGTGGAGCACATATCTGGGAGATGCAGCATTAATACCCAGCCTTTATTTATAAACCATTTTTATATTTTAAATAGTTATGCTGCATGGCTTACAGTGATGTATAATTTCCTATTTTGAACCTTTCTGTAGGACCACTGACCATAATTAAAGAAGCCCTTTGTACCTCTGACTCTCCCCTGCATATGAAATGGCTGCCTCTTTTCTGCATCATGAGGAATTCTTGGTGCACATCAAGCGTTCAGTCTGGTAAAGTGTGGTGTTGCCCAAATGTTCATGTGAGTGGCAATCACACATTAAAATTTGCAGATACTTGGGTCCTCTTCCTTGGCAAGATTCTGCTTCCCCAACTCAGTAGTGCTGGTTGGGGGAGAGTAAACAGAGAATGTGTTTTTGTTTTGCTTTTGCTTTTAGATCATTACAGTTGGTCCCAATTTCCTACCCTGCTGACCACATTCAGAAGAACTACAAGGAAGAAACTGAACTGCGGGCCGCAAGACTGTGGTCAAGTTTTCATTTCACCTCCGCGTCCCGTGTGCTGTGTCAATGCCTCCTCAGTTGCCCTGTTTGTCATGTGGAATTAAAGTGTTCGCTCATTTGAAGCAGTGCTCTGGGTCAGCTGACCTTGGAGAAGATTCTCCTAATTCAGGGTTTCTCGCTCTGGGCACCATTGGTATTTTGGGGAGAATAATTCTTTGTCGTGAGGGGGCATCTTTGGACCGTGGGATCTTTAGCAGTGCCCACGTCCTCTACCCACCCACATCTAGTCCCACCCTTCCAAGTCATGATAACCTAAACTGCTTCTAGACACCGAATGTCTCCAGGGAGGCAAAATTACACCCCGCCTCCAAGTGAAAACCACTATTCGAATTCAAGTGTTGATATTTTACTAGTCCATTTTATTACTCGAAGAATGCCATATGAATACATGTTTTCAGTTTCATAATCAAATTATATTCCTAATATTTCAGACAATGACTGACGTGATGCCATGAGTTTCAGACTGGCATGTGCTTGCTAATCACAGAGGGAGCTTCGTTCACATACTGCTCTGTGAATAGATCACTAACCATTATTTCTCCCATTCTTTGGTTTGCAATGAGCCACTTATTACAATTCCCATATTGCTAGTTTTACCTGTCTTATCAATGGCATGTTACGTAGCCAGACACTTTGAATGACCCAGATACAGTTAAAAAAATAAGGTAAGATTAGATTACACGTCACTCCTCTTGGGAGGGAACCTCAGAGTGATATCACATTAGTTATGAAGGTTTTTCCTTTTCTGAATCTGAGAATAATAATGACATTGGATGATTATAGTTTCTAGAGCCCTTCAAATAGAGATATCCTTACTCTATACGTTAAGAGCCAGAGGCCCAGGTAATTTAAAGGCTTGTCAATGACTCTCATGACAACTTAGTGTTAGAACCCAGATGAACCACTGCCAAGTTTTCTGACTCAGTCCACTTTTCATTTTATTGCAGTTTGCCACCTTCCCTAATGTTGTGAAACCATATATATTACTATAGTGATTGCTAAAAAAGAAGAAAACTCTGACAGCAAATCCCAAATCTGCAGTATTTGTTACTTATGCTAGGCAGTTAAGACATTTTCCCATGATGTTTATATCTGTCTCCATCGGAACGTATACACAAAAATTAGCCTTGTGAATGGCTATTTATAGAAAGAATGTCGCTTATAAGCCCAATATACATTCAGATGGTTTAGCCAGATGGTAAAATACTTCTAACTCCTGTTCAATCTCTTATTAATAGTGTTCAGATTGAATTTTATTTTGCTTTTCTGATAAAGGCGAATAGTAATGAAATCATCATGAAAATTGTCATTTTTCCAAAAAGACTTCACACTTTGGGATTTTTACAAGGGTCTTGCCATTTTCCTCCACGTGCATCTTAAATGCATAGCCAACCTTCAAAGTTATTATCCATGTATTAATTAACAGGAGGCCTCTTCATTTTGCATCCCTCTACCCTCTGTTGCCTGTCTTGGAATAATTTCACTACGCCTAAGCACATTTATTAGAGCCGATACAGGGGGAGAGAGAAATAATAATTCAGTAAAGTTCATTTTTCTATTCCAAAGCAGGTCCTACAAGATCTCACGGGGTTTACGCTGCTTTGCACTCCGTCTGTGATTGCTGAGCCTCAGTCCCTTGACAGCAACCACAACGTCACTTAGTTTTAAGTGAGTTTCAGCAAGTTTCTGCTACATAGCTTCTCTTACCTAGCAAGTGATCACCTCACTGGGCTCCCACCCCCCTCTTTCTTTCTCTTGTTCTCCTTCTCTACACAAACATATAAACGTATAGCTTTTGACTATAAATCTTAAGTATATTAGCACAAACCTTAACCCCAATCTAAGGAAAACCCTTGAGCCAGGTTCACATAATTTTCCAAAACTTGTAAAGTCAATTCAGGTTCATATGTGTGTTTCTAAGTGGGCCATTGTAGCTCAGTACACTTTTTCCCACTGAAATAACATAAAAATTGTGGCTATGCAGGGGCCTTGTTGAGGATGATAAATGTGGCAAATGTCCTTACTGCACACAATAAGAGACAGAGGCCCAAGTGCACTAAGTTCCCTTTAAAATAAGGTTCAAAATTCTGCTCCGCTACTAGTAATTCGCTGCAGTCCTTCTGTTGGTAATGCCACATTGTCAACAACCCAGGTTATATGATGTGAGCAGGGTACACCACTCAGCTTATGCCTAAGCTTAGATATCTTAGAAAATATAACCTCCTGGGCAGCCTGGAGCTTCCATCCTACAAATACTCATGAATGAATATCGCATTGCAGAAATTAAACACATTGGAAGAAAATGCTTTGAATTAGCATGATTTGGGTCATGACAGATGCATAGAATAGCAACAGAGAGTGAGTGAACTACTTAAAAAAAAAAGTTTTGATGGGTGGCATTCACTGATTTCCATAATGAAACTACTCTGACCACAGCTGCCATCAAGCTACCAACTTGTTATCACAGAGCGTGGAGCTGGGAAGAGATGTGCAGAATCAGCTCTGGATGTTTCGTTTGCATCCAAGAGTCAGAATCTGCACAGATGATTTAGGAAGAATTAGTGCAGGCTACTGCCCAGGGGGTCTGCATTGGAAATGGACAATTAAGGTAAATGCAACAGAACAAGATGCTCCACAGCCTTAAAAATCGAAGTGTTCCCTGAGGATCAGCACCTTTGGCCTTGTTATAGACTGAATGTTTGTGCCCCCCAGCCCAGCTGTATGTTGAGATTTTCCCTCCCCATGTGATGGTATTAAGAGATGGAGCTTTTAGGAGATGATTAGGTCATAAGGATGGAGCCCTCATGGATGGGATTAGTGCCCTTATGAAAGAGATCCTAGAGAGCTCTCTGGCTCTTTCCTATCCTCTAGGACACAGCAAGGAGACAGTCATCTTTGAACCAGGAAGGTGGCCCTCACCAGACACTGAATCTGCCGGAGCCTTGATCTTGGACTTCCCAGCCTCCGAAACTGTGAGAAATAAATGTCTGTTGTTTAAGTCACCGAGGCTATGGTATGTTTTCATAGCAGCTGGAATGGATAAGATATACACCATCCGCACATGTGTTATGAATGCAAAATCTCAGGCATTTATCCCAGACTTAATCAGAACCTGTATTCTACAAGATGGTTGGGTGATTCCCATTAGATTTTGAGAAGCTCTGGTCTACAGACTCATCCCCAATGCAACATACCCAGACTTTCTGCAATAGGCTGCCCAGTCCCATCAATTTCCCCATATTCTGCTTCTGGACATCACCTGGCAACACAGCACAGGACTGCGGCAAGAGGAGATGTGCCCTTACTCCACTTCCCGGGTCAACATGTGCATCCTTGGGTTAGTGAATTTGCCAGCTGAACGGACTTAGAGATGAAGACTCACATCTCTTAGATGAGAAACTTGTCCTTTACTCATGATGCCACATGGAAAGAAAAGGTTCTCATTGAATGCTTTTCCCCCTCTGTGCATTTTATTCACATTTTATAGATCAGCTGACATCTTTCTACAGTCAGGGCAGGGTGTATAGAAATACCAAGCACAGCGGAAACCTGGTGTTAACCAGGAAGAGTGGATGACTGTTTCCGGCAGGGGAACAGCGGTGACAGGGTCAGACAAGCAAAGCACAGCAGAAATAAAGGGCCTGCCCTGTCAGGAAGGAGAGAAGGATAAGACCATGTGGGTTAGGCAGGTTCCTCCTTCTCTGTCTCCAAGGGCCACTTGTGTCCTGTGCTGGACATCAACTCCTCTCTGCTGCATTCCTGAACCCTAAGCAAGTAAAGCAGCCCCTCTGTTCTCTGACACCATCTCCTTCACCTGTGCCCCTCCTCCTCTTCCCTCACTACCTCCCACCAGCTCTCTCTTTCCATTATTCAGATCGCCTCTGTCTTACATCTCCTTAGATCTCTCACAGGAGATCTTATTATTCAGCGATCCCTTAGGGAGGTAAAGGTGATATTATTAAAAATATTTCATTAGGCTTTAGGCCACATGTAAGTTTATCTCAGGCCTAACACTTACTAGCTGGATGCCTCTGGGTACTTTACCTCTGAGCTTGTATCCTCATCTTTAAAATGGTCCTGATATTCAGAGCCGAAAGGATCCATGAGATCATGAGCTTCCTGCTTTCAGCGCTGTCGGTGTCGGTATGCGGTTAGAATTTAAACATGGTAGCTCTTCTTATTCCTGTTTCTTATTATTTAGTACATGTTAAACCCTCTAACGAAACTGCTCCCTTGAAAATCACCAGGGATCTGGGATGGGTCAAGTTCATTGCCCCTTTCCCAGACTGCAGTCTGCCCGAAGCCTTTTATTCTTTGGCCACACTTTCCACACAAGTTTCCTGTTTCACAGTTGTTATCATTGTTGATTATAATTTAGGCTTGCTGCTTCTGACAAAGCATTTTGTTCCTTTCTAAAAGCTTTAATGAAGCCTACTCTCAAATCAGAAGAATTTCACCCTTTCTAGGATTTGGGCGATACTCCTGGGTAGCAGTTGCTCAGAGTACCACGAAAGTACTGAAAAGATGAGGGATAATGGTGTCAGACAAATGCTGGTTCTGCCACTTACTACCTGTGATCTTGAGTAAGTTATTTAAAGCCCCTGAGCCTCAGCTTCCTTTGATGAAAATTACCTATGTGGAAGAATCCTCAAGCTTAGAAGATAAAAATTAGGTGAAAACACTAAGCGTGACGTAGAGTAGTTAATCAATACGTAGCACTTCTGCTTTTTCTTTTCCTGTTTCATAACTCATGTACTAATTGTTTCACTGTCTGAGGGGGAAGAAAAATTTGGATTCTCTAAGCCTATATTCTTCATTTCAGTTCTGTAATGATGCCTTTTTCCACTTATTTCTGCCACATTTAACCATGGGTCATCGTTACGAATGACAAATACCTGCCTTGTAGATTCATCATGCTTAACATCTGAAAACAAAATCTGTATTCCCAACTACTACGTATTGCTTTTATAAACGTATTTTCCTTCTCCATTCAAATCCCATAATGTGTTATGCTTTGTGAAAATGCATTTGATGATAACATGCCTTCTGAAAAGATAGCATCTGGGGACAGTATATAAAAACAGATATTCTTTGAAAGGAAACACTTCAACAGATAATGGAAAATACCAAAACGCAAAATGATTTCATTTTGATCTTGAGTAGTGAAATGCACAGATTCTCTTCAAATCAGACCTACCAAATCATCAAAGAACAACCCTCAATTATTCCTTAATTGGGGTTCTTAATTAGTCAGAAATACTTCACTACAATCTTGATGATGATGTCCACTTTCTTTGACTGATGTACTCACTTTGAGGTACTGTGTTAACAGAAACTCAGCATTTTTTGTAAAAGGATCCTGTGTTTAGATGTGAAAGAAATTTAGGACTTAATTTTCCTAACACCACTAGAAGCAAACTGTTTTCATAAATGTGTACATCTGACCCTAATACACTCAGCTCCCTAGAGCCACAGAAAGACTTGGATCTGGAGAGCTGAATGGAAAGTTAGGACATAGTAAAGAATTGATAAGCATTTCTCTGTGCATTTATTGCTTTCATACCAGGGTCTGTGCTAAGTACTGGGAACATCAAAATGAGAAGATACGTTCCCTGTCCTCAAGAAGGTCACATGCCACACAACCCAAGGCCAAAATCACAAAGCAAAACACTTGCAACCTCAAACAGAAGAATACGTCAATGATCTGAGATTGGTAGGGATAAGGATTTAGTGTGTAATGTCTCAGCCTCACACAGAAAACAATCGGCATCAGGTGACCAGTGTGTGTTGATGACTAAGTAGCCAAGGGAACCCCGAGGTCAGAGGACAACAGGGTGTCTGCCCTGATCTTCCTTTAGGTTTGGAGATGGAGACGGTGACTCTCAAATGTCGTTGACGACCCCGCGGTTACCAAGAGATTAATCTGGAGACAAAACATGAAGCCCTAACAGACTCATTGAACAATGTACTGCTTTCTTGTTACACCTGGAATGACTCATAGAACAACTTCCAAATGCCACCTTCTCTCCAGCAGTGTCAACTGAAACCGCATCATAAAAATCTAATGAAATTAAAGAATGCACCATCACTCCTGAGAAAGGAAACGTGTGTACGTGTGAGCTGTGCATGAGAAGTAGCTTTTAGGTTGGAGAGGTGAAAATAGCCTGCCTGGGTTTCCTTATTAAAAAGGTGTGAGGTGGAGTTAACAGGTATCGGGAAGAAGGCTGTAAATGTTATATGTAAAATGAAACAATACATATATTTTATGAGGTTAGGAAGTGACGTCTAAATTAGCCATCTCCATGTTTTAGAATATGATGGATCAATATAAATTAAAATACCAATTGAGGCTCAATCAATGGACAGTGTCCATTTGTGGGGTGAGGGGACAATTAAAATTTAAAAACCCAACTTACATTTCTACCCCTATTAACACCACCACGTCATAATGGGGCAAATGTCGCAACACAGAATGGCAGGCAGTGTATAATCTCAAAATAAAGGAGCTTTTATTAAATTACTTAATTTCATAAACATCTTCCTAGATGCATTCTTATTCTTGACAGGTGCTTACACAGGACCCTGAACTAGCTTTTAGGAACCTCTGTTTCAGACCATTTATAACTGGGATTTGGAGCCTCCTTGGGCAGCAGGCGGAAAACACCCTTTTGAGGAATGTCTGCTCTCTGCCTCAGTGCCCGACCTGCTACTACTTCAGGAGCAAAAAGTATCTAATAGTACTCTGTGAGCACAGTGGTGAGGCTACTAGGGTACAAAGTACAGCATTTTCACTCACCCCGCAGCTGTTGCCTCAAGTCCATTATAAGAGCTACTTTCCACTTTGTAAAGCAAAGCTGCGTCCATCTAGGCATAAGGAAAGACACTGCATGAGGAAGAGGGGTAGGTTAAAAAGGTCAAGGAATGAGAGGCAGAGGAGGTACTCTCTTCACACCTTACCAGTAATCATCTGGCTCGGAAAAGGATGTTGTCTGTCTCTGCACAAAATGCTTTAAGTCCATGCAATAAGATACACTTGCAATTACCTTCACAAAGGGACTAAAACATTCACTTGCGTGAATATGTGAACACTTTTTAAAACACGTGCATTACACTGCTTCAGCCCACTGCATCCTTGAGCACCCTTAACATACTACTGTAGACACAACAGGGCATTTTTGGAAGCTCTTATAAACGTTCCACAATGACATTTTAGACTGTAGGTTTTTGAGAATGAGAATTCCTCCAGCGCCAAACAGCTTACGTCGTACGTGTCACTGATCCCTCTAAATGTAGTTTCTGACTTGAGATGGATGGCTGTAAACTTCTCAGAGTCATCTAAGTGACCATTAAAATCATGAGAATCACAAACAAGCTGCTCAGACCAACACGTTTTATGCTGCTTCTGTCCACACTTGCCAGACCCACTGTCTGACGGCTCAATGCACGGAAACGGCCGTCCACAGCACACCCACTTTCACTGCCACTCGGACACAGATTCCCATCTAAGTAAGTTAATATGGGGCCAGAGCGAGGGGCTGTGACTTGAATCCACCCTCTGTTGTTTCATGCCCTCAGTGTCTGAGCCATCATGTACACAAAGGGGCTTTCACCCCAGAATGACTTGACTCTCATTTCAAGACACACAGCTGAGGGGGTAAAAACCACAGGAAGAGATAAAGCCTGTCCCTGATTCTCTGCCGAGAATCACTTCTTTCCCTGGACTTGTTTCTGGGGAAAACCAGGGACTCAAAGTGCATAGTGCAGGTTCTACTTACTCTCACTTCTCCCCTAGGTTACACGATGCTAATAACGTATGACTTTGAAACTGGTGAGATTGATCAACTGCTAATTGTAAGATATTTCTTGGCCTCTTACTTGCAGCCGCGCACAACAGTGTTCTAGGCACTAGAAACACAGCGGTCACACTGGGCAGACAAGAGGCCAGTTCTCAACGAGCTGCCTCGTGAATGGGGGCAAGTCAGTCAACGAACACACAGAAAACAAACAGGAGGTGACTGCAGATGGCTGTGAGCACCGAGAATAAAGCACGCTGGGCGACAGGCTAGACCAGAGAGGAACTGGGAGGGCTGATGTTGGAGAGAGAGGGCAGGAAAAGCTTCTTCCACTGAGTGAGAACCGAAACCTGAACCCAAAGAAAGATCCAAGCGAACAACTTAAGAAAAAAAATAGAAGCAACTGTGAAAATCTTCAGACAGGAAAGAAAATCTTGGAGGAACTAAATCAAGACAATGTGACAGGACCAAGGTCAAGAAAACAGTAGCAAGAAATGAGATTGGAGACACAGCTAGCAGCAAGAGGTAGGGGTGCGGGATTAAAGGGAAGAAACTATTGTATATAAAATAAGCTACAAGGATATGGTGTACAATACAGGGAATACAGCCAATATTTTATAATAACTATAAATGGAGTATAACTTTTATAAACTGAATCACTATGTTGTATACCTATAACTTACATAATATTGTACATCAACTATAGTTCAATTAAAAAAAGAATCCAGTAGAATCTGGTAGAAACTGATGACCAGTTTACATATCATCTCTAGTAGGTCAACACTGTCTATGCTTTGGATATGCAAATAAATTAAAGTGCCCAGAAATCTATAGCACATAGAGTTAACTAAAAGAGGAAATTCATTTCTCCCTTTTCCCCCTAAATATAGACAGAACTTACCTGCTGTAACTTGGAATCTTCTAACATCACCATAAATATACGTGTCTTTATTCTTTCTCTATTTTTAAACATAAATTGGGCGTATTAAGATTTATTTTATACAGCTAAATCATGACAGAATGTAATTATTTCGTCCTAATGTTATTCTCACTAATGGGAATTGCAGCATTTTTGCTCCGATTCTCTCCATGTAGCTCTTTATTTACTTGGAAATCTTCATTTCTGCTGTCAGATGCACCAAAATAGATACTTAGGCGTTTTCTGATAAGCAAATACTGCATCCACCCCATCCCTTCTGCTATCCACCCTGTCATGCCTTTTGAGAAAGACGACATTAAATTAAAATTTTTAACAAAAGTAGAAGTAGTCTGTATTCACCTCTGTATGCTGACAAATAATTTAATATCAAAGACTGATCAAAGATGTCAGCAAAGTTCAACATTTTTGTTAATGAATGTACAGAACAGAAAAAAAGATAGTTGTTGCACTAAGCCTTCTGCAACATATCTGAATTACTTTTACTTGGAGGGAGGAGGGGTAGGGAATCATGATGCCTAAAATACTTGTTTTTAGCTCTCTTGTTTCAGAAAAAAACTGTTTAAAAAAAATTAAAAGTGATCCAATATTGCTTTATTTTATAATAATCATCTTGGAATTCCTTCTTGAATAACCAAAGATATAAATATAGATAGATAGATATAAATATAATTTTTTTTTTGCTTAAAAACATTTTTGGTTGTTTAAGTGCCGCTTTTCGAAATACAAGTGCTCAAAATGTTTCAAGTGTTACCTGAGGGATTCCATTCTCAGATTGGGGAAAATTCAAATTGACATTGAGCAAATCTCCTTGGCTATATCTGAAGCATAAAAATTTCCATTTTATTTTTAATATGCCTCAGTGCATTCAAAATAAAGCCTTTTACATTTCAAATGCATAAGTGATGGGAACACACTCTTTCGTATACTGAGTCCCAAACTCTGACTTCAAACAACGTGTAAAAACTTGGATGGCCAATGGATTTTAAATCCTCCAAATGTTACTTTGGCCACCAGACATAAGTAGAGTGAATTAAACTTATATTTGAAAAACATATGACCTTCCTATAATTAAGCAAAAGTAGTATCTTAGGAAACCTTTAAAGTTCTCAAAGGATGGAAAGGTTTCTAAATGCATCCCATATTTTAAACGCATGTATTTGTAATTCTGAGTATGCGAGAAAAGTATGCGAGGTAAATGTATCTCTGCAAGTCTTTGCTATTTGCCTTTTTTTAGGAATTCAGAGTAATACTTTTGTTTCAAACATTAATAATTATTTATTCAGAAAAGTCCCAATTTACAACTAATACTATAATTTAACTTAATGTGTCTTAAAATTCAACTGACCTTTATCCATTAAATTATAAATGAGTTCAAAACTAATGCTATGGTCCGTGGCCATTCAAAAAAGAAACAAGCACTGAGGAAAAACATGATTATTAACAGACTGCTTTGAGATTGGATTATTTTAGTAATTTGGGTTTTCTAGCCAAATGAGTTGTTGCCAGAGATCCTTTACCTTTACGCTGTTCTCTTGTCTACCCATCAGTTCCTGCAAAACAGGATCATGTATTCATGTCTGAATCCTTGGTAGCTATCATAGTGGTCACAACAGAGGTAAACATGACATGTGCCAACTAAAGAATGTCACTTGCCATCAGGCTCTAGGGATTAGGTCATTAGTCATCCCAGTTGCTGACCTTTGACACACCTCGAAAGGTCAGGGCAGATATCAGGAATGAGGCACGGTGATCTGGAAGAAAACTTGCAGCACAGGCCTTCAGATAGTTAGATATTTTCAGGAAAAACTGAATGAACCCAATTGCTTACATCTTCTCACACCTAGAGAAGCACCAAAATCATTAAGGTAGACACCTGCTCCTCTGACGAGCGGCAACCTTGTAGGGAGTTGTGCGCATGCCATCAAGCACACAGCTGTCTCCTGGGCTAGAGTCCCCAGGAAGCCCCCCCAAAAACCGAACTCATGGCTCTCAAGATGCGTGTTATTGCTGCTGTTGTTTTTTTCCCAGTCCACGTGTGTTAAAGCATAATTAGAAGAATGCTGGTCATAATGTGGACTCCTGTGCAATGCTTCGTACATTTAGCTGTTTTAAAGACAGTGGTAAGTCAAAAGGATCACTAATCTCTTTGGCTTTTCATCAGTAAAAAAAATGGTACATATTCAGTTTGGCTAACGTCAAAGGACTTACGTTATCAAGACTAGAGCTGAAGGAAAAATGAGGAAGGAACTGAAAGAAACATGCTTCAGAGACAGAATTGTGTAAGTGACTATGAACACAGGTTCCACCACTAGTGACAATTTTTGAAGTGTTTCAACTTTAAAATTCTCTAAACAGGATCATGAAAATGTTTACCTACTCTACCTGTGGTCTGCAAGTATGCACTGTTCTCCCTGTATGGAATACAATGAATAACATCTCAAAAAGCAATTTAATGCTAAGAATGGAGTTAACACAGAATTTATCCCCAAGACACAGAAAACACAGGAGTGTGGATTGCGGTAATCAATCACTTTTATTATATCTTTGAGACTGAAGGTCATAATATTTTTTTTAAGTTGATGCAATGATGGATTTTAACACTATGAGAAATCTGCATACTCCACCGGGTTATCATAACATTAAAAAAGTCTTTAAATCTAGCAGTATTATGGGAAATAAATTCTTTAGTTAGCTTAGGTTACTGTGATATTTGTATACATGATTCAAGCGTTATTGAAATCCTTATTTGAGATAAATTTTAGAGCAATGATTCCCAAAATGTGTTCCCCAGACCAGCAATAACATCACATGGGAACTTAGAAATGCAAATTCTCATGTCTATCCAAAACAAATGAAGTAAAAAACTTTCGGGTTAGGGGTGGGCAACAGAAGTGTTTCCATAAAAGCTTCTAAATGATTCTTATGTGTACTGAAGTCTGAGAACCATTGTGTTAATTTATTGAAATCTAAAAATCTGTAACATCTAATTGGAAATTCCGAAAATAAGCAACAAAAGACGAATGCTTTAGTGTCTGATGTAAATGTTGAATCATAGGATATTGTCATCTCTCTTTTCCTCTTTCCTCCTCTCTCACAGCTCTCACTGCTTCATTTTCCCCATTTGTCTGTGAGGTTCCCAAAGGCGGGGACTATTTCATGCTCATTTCTGTATCGTTGGCACCTGAGTCACCTGACTATTATTTGAGCTAGAAGAACCTCTGTTGATAGTTATTTTGACTTCTAGAATCCTTTGTCTTCCTTCTGAAAGAATCGTCACCAGATAGCACTTGCTTTTTTTTTGTTTGTTTTTAAAGCTGAGATTGCTTTCCTAATTCTTGCCCCAGTTCTGGGATCTGAGAACAAGGAAAGGCTAACTAGGCCCATAATACCAACTTGACCTCAAAAACATTGAGTTAAATAAAACAGAATTCAGGAGAAACGTAATCCATTCATCTCAAACTGCTACCTATCGCTCAAGTTCCTTTATTTTTGAGTGTGTATTTATTTGTACTTTCTCAACTTTGCCCAGAAACTCTTCAGTATTTATAATACTCCTGAAGAATTTTTTAAAGAAAAACTTCTTTTAAAGCAAACAAATCATACTGAACTTCCATTTTTTAATTTTATATAAAAAGAAACCCAAGTTTAATACACAAAGTTACATATACATGTCATAAATATATATACGTATATATGTATGTATATACACATTTACATGTATATACATATATTGCTCAGCAATAAATCTTGCTCCTACCTTGAAGCAGAAGATCACAAGAAAATAACTCAAACTATTAACTTTGGTTTCATTTTCTAAAAGGTTAAAAGGTTCATTTAAAATGTCAGTATAATTTGTTTGCTTTTTTTATTCCCTAAGATTACAGGAGTATTATACATATATACATATATATGTATTTATATATATACACTACATATATATGTACACATATATGTATACACATACATACATGTGTATATATGTATAAATACACATTTATGTTTATATATATAAAATACAATATAAATTGGGTAGGAGTAGAAGAACAAATACATTCAAAGGATACAGGAATTTTTCACACTATTTTTGGGAAGTTGTTTATAAGGTGCTGTTTTTAATCTTACAAATATCTTTTCCAATAAAAATGAAAATAAATAAATAGAGGGAAAAACAGTATTCTGTCATTTATTCTCTTGATAATCAGATACTATAATAAAATTTGACTTTATAATTTTTGCTCATAGATAAAATAAGAATAATAGTGTTAGTTTTGTAGCAAAGTCCCAGATAAGTCACAGATTTAGTACAGAGGAGTAAAAAAGAAAAGAAAAGAAAAATAAAAAGTTAAGATACCAAGTGAATAGGCAATTTTAATAGCATTATTAATGCCAGGCTTATTTTGAATAGTAGCACCATCAGTGTTTTTGTTCTATTCATGTAAACTCTTAGCTGCAGCTTTGTTCAGCCTGTTTCAGTTCACAACATCCTAATGTCAGTACTTTTCTGAGTTTTTCCCCTCTTTTACTCTCCCTGAGATGTTTATAGTACTTCACCCACTTTTTATTACTACATTCTGCGTCTGTTAAGGTATCTGTTCAGTTTACCGATTCATAGTAAAAGTAACTTTACACAGATAGAATGTGTCCGGGGAGAAGGGATCTTGGAGTACCTTTTCATGGAGACTCATTTTAGAGATAAAGAAACCAAGACCAGGATATTGGCTAAAACTAGCACACAACAAAATATAGCTTATATCTGAAACACATAAAGTCATATAAAGAATGGAGTTTTCTTTACAGGGGGGCAGTTTTTAGTATACTGGTTAGAAACCCAGACTTTAGTTTCACACAGTCTTAATTAGAATCCTGGTTCTTCAACTTCAATGTATCTTTAGCAAGTTTTGTAACTTCCCTAAGCCTCAGTATTTTTATTTGTCAGCTGGGGATAATAATGGTTCTTACCTCATAGCTTCTATGAGAATTGAATACAATGACATATTTAAAACACTTATTATAGTGCCTCACACTGAAAAGCTCTCAACTCATGTTCTCTCGTTTAAGTAGTGGATTTGTTGGATTTTGAGTTTACCTGGAGAGACTGTAGGTGATGTCAGTGTCCTCACAATGGGGGTCCATGTGAAGCGTAGAGCCATTACTCAAAATATATGGGATTATGATAATGGAAAGCAAAGCGAAGTTCAACGTCTGCACATGTCCAGCTAACTTAATAATAGGCAAGATGTGAAGCAGGGATGGTATTTAGTTTCTTACTTCAGTGCCAATCCAAATCAGCTGGTGGTGACTGGCTGGAGAAATAGGTTTGAGAAGATTCTCAGGCTGAGTCTAAGCACAACAGGAAAGACTGCTCTGATAATTAGGTCACCGTCATGAGAAGGACCTATCCATGGACACATCAAGATTGCAGTGCAAGTCAAAAGCTAGTCACATTAAGATTTGTGTGTGTGTGTGTCTTAGACAATGTCCAACAGGAGAAATCTCAAAGATTATCTGATTGGTGTAGTTTTCTTCATTTAAATGCACACAAAAGTTTCCCTGATTTTATCAATGTAATTATGTAAGTTTGACTAAATTTACTATATTGGAATCTAATTGTTTACTATTAACATCACTGATATTTTAAAAGCCCACCTCTCAATCTGATTTACCTAAAATAGTGATAAATGTGTCCACAAATGCTGAAGAGGGTATGGAGAATAGGGAAACCTCCTACACTGTTGGTGAGAATATAAACTGGTGCAGCCACTATGGAAAACAGTACGGAGGTTCCTCAAAAAACTAAAAAGAGTTGCCATGTGATCCTTCAATCCCACTCCTGGCCATATATCTTGAGAAAACTATAATTTGAAAAGATACATGAACCCCAATGTTCACTGCAGCACTATTCACAATAGCCAAGGCATGGAAACAACTAAAATGTTCAACAGATGAACAGATAAAGAAGGTGTGGTACATATATACAATCGACTATTTTAAATAAATTTTATTATTTTAAATTTGTAAAATAAATAAAAAAAAATTTGTAAGTGATTAATGTTAGTTCCTATATCCGTTTTATCCATTTTCAGATAAAATCACAATTTCATTTTCCCCTAAAGTTACTTTCCAATGTTCTTTGGTTGGTTCAAGTAATAAGTACCTAAGTAGACTTCTACCTGGGCCAAATCCCTGACAGAAGTGTTTTAACCAATTCTTTTAAGCTACCATGGAGTCTGGACTCTATGAATGTATTAGTGAGGAATAAACTATTTGAAAAGTACAAACATATCAAATGGGCAACTAATACCTGCATATAAGACAGGACATGTAAAACTTCCCCCGAATAAGTTTTTTTTTTCCCCCCGGTATTGAGCGTTAATATAAAAATAAATTATCATACATGTTAAATTAATATAATGCCTTAAAATCAGGTGATCCTTGAAAGTAAAGTAGAAATATGAAAAATTTTCCCCAAATTTCTAATATAACCTAGCACATCTTTAGTAAAAATAACAAAGGTATATTTTTGATGAATGAGTGAATTTATTATAAAATATTTAAGCAGAAATAAAATTATATCTTAATTTCCTAATGATGAAAAAGTTTTTAAAACATATTTTTATGATCTAGAAAAAATTTCCTTTCTATATTAGCAGATAATTTTTGTGACAATTTGGGTATCATTAAAAAAATGTGACTAAGTATGAAAAATACTTATCCTTGCCAAGGATACATTTCTAAACTGTAGATTTGAATAGAATGTTATTCACAGCTGAATCCTGATGCTGTAAATAAATCAAATAGGCTTGTGTTTAAAACCATTCCAAGTTTCAGATTTTAGCAAATACTTTCAAGTGACTTATTTGCAATCCAATGACACCAACAATTTCCTAAAAAGTTTATGCTCAGAGTGAACTGTACACTGATCTCTCATTATTTATCTTAATTGGCTTCATCTCACAGTGGCACTGTCAAATATCTGTTACCACAGAGATACATTCAAGATGTCAGGACGAGGGCACGTGGGTTTAATGTCTTTGCATTACTTTGGTAACGTATCAGTGTCATTAGAAAATAATTAAATTAATTATGCTGGCCAAATAGCACATGACAGTCTTGTATCTAAGGGGAAAAGTCAATCTCATATTTTTGCTTATAAGGCTCACAGTAGTTTATAATGCTTGACATGATTTTTTTTTTCTATAAGCAAAAGAAAACTCCAAAGAGAGATAGTTTTCTAAAAAGTGGAGTTCTACCAAAGCCAAAATCAATATTCTGAATTTATAATTATTCATTGATCCTATAATGTAGACTTTGTTATAAAGCATATTTCACTTTCAGCCTCAAAGATGGCTTTGTGCAAAAAGATTTGGGGGTAGGATTCTACCCAGACTGAATGCAGGAAATCGTGTCTTAACAATACACTTGGTACAGAGAATGGGTTCAATGTGTGTTTGTTGGAGAGACTGATACATGACTGGACGATTGAACAAATAAATCTGACTAATCAGAGGGTGGGTGAGGAAGCAGTCATCTGTAAGGCATTGTTCCCCCAGCCCCGGCGGACCCACCATCAGCCACAGCCAGAGATGACATCCTCTTTGTATTACTGTGTTAGAAAACCTGTCTCAGATCTCTAACCCTAACCTGAACACCCTATGGAATTTAAGGAAACGGTACAAATGAACGTGTTTACAAAACAGAAGTTGAGTCACGGATGTAGAAAACAAACTTGTGGTTACCAGGGGGGCAAAGGGGTGGGGAGGGACAAACTGGGTGATTGGGATTGACATATACACACTCCTATACATAGAATAAATATTAAATAATTAATAAGAACCTACTGAATAGCACAGGGAACTCTATTCAACACTCTATAATGACCTACATGGGAACAGAATCTAAAAAAAAGAAGTGGATATATGTTTATGCATAACTGACGCACTTTGCTGTACAGCAGAAACTAACACAACCTTGTAAATCAACTACACTCCAATAAAAAATATGAATATGAAAAAAAGAAATTATTCAAAGATAGTTCAGCACACAATCTAGTGACAATTTGGCTATGATTTATATAGACAAAAGTTCTATTGGCCTTCTTTGCTTTGAAGATTCATGCAAATAGCAATAAATAACAAAACAAATATAAAGAGCAAAACAAATTATTATTATTATATAAAGTACAGGGGAATCTTCTCTCCTTTACTTACGAATTATTCAGGTGGAGCTTACATTTGGCACCCAAATCAAGAAATCTGTTACACTCCAAATTGTCCATTTTTCCTTCCATGATTCTTTGGTCACTCTTCCCCATTTGTTTTATTTTCCTGGCTAGTTGGTCACGTGTGATAATGCTTTCACTGAAACAGTACTGACCACTTCTCTGAAGTGTGTAAAACAAATAAACCCAGCTGGTGACGGACTACAATTGTGTCTCCTTAAATCACTGTGATGGGATCACTGTATTTGGCAACAATCCAATAAATACTCAGTTGCTCTTACTGTTTGCTAGAGCAAAGTAATCTCTTTAAATGAGTGCATACTGTAGTTAAGGTATTAAATGACGGGCTATAAAACATGCATCACCTATCATTTGTTCCTGTATTGTGTTTTCTAGGGTTACTTGTTTGATGCATGGGATGGTTTGATGGTTACTATTGATTCATCTGGTTCTAGCAGTAAAGTCATGAGACTGATAGAGTTAAGGTCTGAAAATTATGGTTTTTTGAGCTACATTTAAACTTCAAGCAGGAGGGTGTTCAAAGAAATATGGGAGCAAGAATACAGGTCTTTTTCTTATGTGTGGAGCGTGCTTTGAAGGGATTGTATCTGAAGTTGTTAGAGTGCAGAGGTTTGAGGAAGGACTACTGGGGCCTTTGTTTCACAGAACATGACAGCAGAGAAATCTGGAGAAGCAATTTCCTCATGCAGTTCTTGAACAGTCTTCCGGTAGACTCCTTTAAAGTGTTTTCCATTTTTCCTAGTCACAAGGTACTAAAATAAAGTTTAAAAAGTGATGGAAAAGCAACCTGTTATGGGTACAATGAGAGAAGCAGGGTACACTGTTAGGTGATGGCGCTGGCCTGAGCAGGAGTGTTACGTTGTACGTACACGGTTCCTTTCTCTGGACTACAGGAGATCTCAGCCCAGCCAGAGAAGACCGTTGGCTCCCTCGGGAATTATTCTCAAAAAACATGTGATTCTGACTCCAAAGTGCTTTGAATCCTGCTGGTAATTCAAAGCATTGTAATAGTCATTGTCTACACCACAGAAACAACTCCTAGAAATTTTCAGTAATTTGATCATCTCCACCACAGTAGGGCCCTGCCATGGTATTCAGTCTCACTGTTCCAGTTCTCCGAATGATTGTAATTAGACCCAGAAAGAAATGGATGACTTCTGCACAGCAAAGAAACAAACAATAAAATGAAAAGACAACCTACAGAATGAGGAAGATATTTATAAACCACCTATCTGATAAGGGGTTAATATCCAAAATACATAAAGAACTTATACAGCTTGAGAACAAAATCACTAGTGATTCAATTAAAAATAGGCCAAGGAACTCAATAGACATTTTTCCCAAAGAAGATATAAGAATGGCCAACAGGTACATGAAAAGGTGCTCAACATCAGTAGTCGTTAGGGAAATGTAAATCAAAGCCACAAAGAGATATCGCCTTATGCCTGTTAGAATGGCTATTACCAAAAAGACAGGAGATAATGAATGCTGGCGTGGATATGGAGAAAAGGGAACCCTTGTGCACTGTTGGTGGGATTGTAAATTGATACAGCCACTATGGAGAACAGTATGGAGGATTCTCAAAAAATTGAAAATAGAACTACTACAAGACCCAGCAACTCCACTTCCGGGAATATGTCCAAAGGAAACAAAAACGCTATGTTGAAGAGATATCTACACCCCTGTATTCACAGTATTATCGACAATAGCCAAGACATGGAAATAACCTAAGTGTCCATTGCTGGGTAAATGGATAAAGAAGTTGTGATATAGATAGATAGATAGATAGATATCTCAATACAATGGAATATTATTCAACCATAAAAAGAAAGAAATCCTGCCAGCTGTGACAACATGGTTGGACATTGAGAGCATTATACTAAGTGAATTAAATAAGAGAAGGACAAATACTGCATGATTTCACTGATGTGTGGACTCTAAAAAAACCAAAAATCGCATAGAAAAAGAGATCAGATTTCTGGTTGCCAGTGGCAGGAGATGGGGAATGGGGGAATGGCAGAAAGTAGTCAAAAGGTACAAACTTCCAGTAATAACATAAATAAGTAATGGGAATATAATATACAACCTGATGACTGTAGCTAACACTTCTGGGGGGAAAAAAGAAAAAAAAAAGTATGAATTCTGTTTTCTGACCTTGAAATTGTTTGCCTAGAATGAACAGTCCCTCCCAGGTCAGTCCAGTTTCCTACACCATAAGGCTTAAAACCTACACCTGGGTTTTCCAGCCATAGTTTGCCTTCATGGCCTCTCTTACAGTACATATTTGTACCATTAACTATGGCTTCATATTCCATATGGAAAGGTCTAATTAGTTGTCACTTCCTGGCTATCCCTACTCTGGTTTCTCTTACTTCAGAACACAGTCCTAACTTTTTAGTTTCTTTTTTAATCTTTCAGTTATACGGAGGTATAATTGACATAAAAGTATAAGAACTGTAAAGTGTGCATTATGTGAGGTCATATGCTTACACATTGTGAAAGGATTCCTCCCATCTAGTTAAATGACACACCCGTCACTGAACACGTAAATTCAACTATTTGCAAATTTCAATTATATGATACAGTGCTATCAACCATAGTCACCATGGTTTACATGAGACCCTCAGACATTATTCATTTTTAAATTATATCCATTACTACTAGGAACCTAGAAAGAAACAGTGCTCTGTCTTTAATGTTTAAATATACACACACACACACACACACTTTTTTTTTTCAGTCAGGAATATGCCACTTAAAGCACATGATTTGAATCACTAGTGTATAAGTAAGATGTATTTTAATTATATATGCAAACTAGGGCTACTCGAGAATGTAACGAATTAGAAGCCAGAAGTACAGTATCAAGTACACAAAACACTGGGAGGTAGTATAACTTGTACTACAATGTGAAGGAGGAGAGTCCTCATAAGTTCCTTTCACGAAGAGGAATAACAGAGAAATAAGGACTTCATCTGTTAAAATGCAAAATCTAATCAGGAACAAGCTCAAATATTGTACTAAGGCCTTGGCCGGGTGAGATAAATCCTCAACACACTGGTTAGCGGCTACCTGTGATGTTTGCAGACACAGACTGAGGGTCTTCTAGGGGGTCCACTGGCTCCTGCTGAGACTGACCGCCACTCGTTTCTCACTTGTCTCCCACCTCACCCCCATCACGCTGGGGGGCTTGCCTGGAACCACAAGATTGGCTAGAGCTTGGAGTTGGCACTATGTCCTCACCTGGCTGATAGGAATGTCCAGAGGAAATCGTGTCCGCTTGTCCAAAAATAAAAAAAATAAAAATAAAAATAAAAAGAGCAGAAAGAAGTCTTTTAGGTCTTTCAAACAAGAAATGAATATGGGTGTTCCAGTGGCAATATCTTTGTTGCTACAAATGATGGCTATGTACGCCCGTACAATGTAAATCAAGTCGTTGAAGCGAGCTGAAAACCCAGAATTCTGGATGTTCAAGATGACCCATGGCCTATAGTAAGCAAAGTCGAACATTAATTTATGACTAGTTTTAGTCTCATCCTCTTTGACTATTTTTACAAACGTTTTATGAGGCACACAATATATTAGTAAAAAATACATGCAATAGATCTATAAATATGCTTTTATGTTGGGTATGCATTCTTAAAATATTTTTACTAACAGAGTTCTACTGTTGACATATATACAGATACTATGGTTTATATACAAGGTGCTGATCAGCTTTATGGACAGGCTGAGATCTCTAACTGCAATTTATAGTACAACTAAAACAGTCATTGTGGGAACATTGTAAATAAATCATTAGAATGATGACAGAAATATGAATTTCTGTTACTAGCTAATGTGACTATTAGGAGGTCTGTTTGAAGGCCTAATGAGAAGAAAATGTAAATTCTTACTAATAATCCCTGACTCTTGCCCCCCTGTTATCCCAGATCAGCTTAACCTGCTATTCTGAAACTGGTAGATGGATCTATAACCTCCCAGGCTAACCCGTACATCATTTCCACAGGACTAGGCAGAAAACTGTAGACTCCTTTTTACTGAGCCACATGATGATTCTACTTCACATTTTTACATCACCTGGCAGGTAACACAGTTTTCCCATCCATGATGTCGGTACTCACAAGCCTCTTGCTTCCTGGGATTCTATTATCCCAATTTCTCAGCAGTGATTTCAAGCACTGACTGCACTTTCCATCCACACTGTTGGTTTTCTGAGATCTTGCCTTCCTCCGTGGATTTTACATTCCTGAAGGATTACGACTATCCTCTCTAATCTTCAGAATGCAGGTCTCCTCCAACTAGCACTGTGGCCTGCACACAGCAGACCCTCCATCTCTGCTTGTTGATGGCTTGCTTCATATTCTCCAATCTGACCTTCTTCCTCTCAGCCATGCCCAGGGCTTGAATGGGCTGATCTCTTTCTTCCATAGAACTCTCTTACCTTAATCCAGTGGCTACCTGAAACCCCACGAAGATTTCTCTGACTCTTTCTTCTTCATGCCTCACTACCTATTTGTAGTTTCCATTTTCTAAAACAGAATTGATTTTTAACCCATATTTGTATTGACTTCACACACTTTATTCACATCCCCATCACCAGCTCTTCTGGAAACGTTTATCTACATCGCTGAGATATAGTTAATTTAAGAAGTTATTACGGAATGTTTAAGTCCATGGTTTATGTTGGTGAATGTGAATTTGGTTTAGCAGTAATCACTTTTTCATTTAACCAATGCGTACCCTGTATTTGAGAAGAACAAACAAGCTAGTTGGTGCAGAGCTTAGGTTCTGGGGGTTAAATTTTATGCGAGGTTGTACCCAAATATCTATAATACCAAGTAGATTGAATGGTGTCTTTAAAAATACTCAATGTGTTTTCAAGTTCAAAGGAAGGAAGAGAACATACAACCAATGCTGACAAGTTTAATAACAAACAGAATGATTCGTGAAGTCCCTACTTGTGCACAGCACTTACTAAAAACTCAATTATTAAAACACAAAAAACCTCACTCCCTGTGTTTTACAAGCATATGATGTTTTAATAATAATATTTAAGGCATAAAATAGGATAAGTATTAAACACAAATACAAATTAAATGTTAAGAGAAGTGAAAGTGATGAACATTTAATATTTCTCCAGCTGTCCCTCCTTACTTACAAGTGATTTAGAGATGTGAACCACCCAGGGCAATTGGGAGTCATAAAGAAAATGGGTAATAGGGGAATTCTACTGCACTGAAGCGCCCTGGCATTTTGTTCAAGGAGGTGTTAGGGCTTTGAAAATAATGCCATTGGTTCCCTTTAGCAAGATGTGGCTTCAACATCCATAATTCAACTTACCTGTTCCTTCAATTACAGTGATTCTGCTGAGAGGTTTGGCAACCACATTCTCCACAGGAAAACAGAATGACAGCAGAGAGAACGTTCTCAGAAAACTGCTTGCCAGCCTTCCTTCGACACTCTGTCTCAAAGACTGACTTCCGGGATACAAGTTATTTTCATTTTAACTACTTCCCCCTACCTTTAAAATGCCATTTGCTCAAAATCTAGGAGACTAAGGTAATTAGCACTCTCTCCCCTGTATTTTAACTATTTAACTGGAGATAGTTACCCAGAATTTATACCTATTTAACATTTCATGATTGAATAGAAATGCCTATTATAGCTTCCAACCACAAGTGAGCCTTTGACAATGAGTTCTCGAAAGCGCCATGCAGATACTTGCTCCTTTCACAAATGTGTACAGAACAAAATCCTAAGTGCATGGGAATTGAAATGCTCTGGTATGTAATATTTACGCCTTTAGGGTACAGAAGAATTGGCCAAAAGCCAGTTTCTAAATAAATATTCATTGTTTCTACCCTAAAGGCACTTCGATCATATTTTACTAATAAGGATGTTGTTTAGAGGTGGCATTATAGAGGTCAGAGCCTAATGAAATAGAACTTTTATCTTGTTTCCTCCTGAAGAAGCGAGCAAGAAATTAAGACTGTACAGTTTGTTGCCTAAATGAATAGAAAGAGTCCCCAAAGTGTCAAAACAAATAATCTATGTTAATTAGTCTATGGTTGAATTGTCAGAATACTGATGCTCTAGATTTTCTAGGGCAAAAATCTAATTATAAAGGCCAACATCCCTTTGAATGTATATTTACATCTGTGTAAATGATCTGTTGAAACTATTATAAAATTACTAAAAGCTTTCTTGAAATTGTGTATTTGAAAAACATTTCACACTGTCATTCTTTAGAAGCTTCTGAACTAATTGCACACAAACTTTTTGCTCTGGCCCATTTTCTGAACAAACCTGTTCTCATTCAGTTTTGCTACCATTTAGTAGTAAAACTTTTGTGGTCCATGCTTCTATGTGTATTTTTATCATAAGAGAAGCTACAACTGCCAACTCAAAGAAGTAAAGCATATCTGAGAACACATATGTGCTACACCATCTGCCTTATTATTCTCCAATACCAGGCAAATCAATGGTTCTCTGTAGCTGGGCAGTGGTCTTGGTAGAGGAAAAAACTTCTGAGTTTTGAAGGCTGACGTCAGAGTGGGCAGCTGTATCCTCCTATAAAAGTGTCTTCTGCATCACCGAACATAATATTCTGGACTGACTTGCTGACCGAATCAACCACAGAGCTGAATTTGTCTGACATGTCCTACATTCTCAAATAATACACAGAGGTGAGGCCTGAATCAATTTCAGGGAGTTGTCAGTTTCCCCTCAAAGAGAATAATATACGATGTCAAGATTTTGTTATATGTTTTATACGACATGTGTGAAGTTATCCTGATTTACACCTACGAATAATAAATTTTCTGTACTTAGGATAAATAGTACTCAGAAAGTTGGTTGTTTTAATATGTATGTGGTCAGGTATTTTTACTTCTGCAGAATATCTTTTCCGTGTCTGCATTTTGTACTTAGGGTAACACTGAGGGTTCGGTAAATTAGGTATGGAGCTAAGTAGTTTCTAGATTCTTAAATGGAGTTGCTTACATATAAGGAACACCCATATTTTAGTATCGTGTAGCTAATTCGGAACTCCAGAACTCCTTAGAGAATTTACAACTTGTCTCCTTACTTCCTTCAAAATATTTACTTTGTGGTTGTTTTACTTTATTTTGCATGGAATCAGAGGTTTTATTCTAGACTATTATTGCAGAGGATATAAATAATGTAACACCATTTAACATAAATATATCTTAAAATATGTTATAGTTTTAGTATAATAAATATAAAATCAAAATTACGGCACTAATGCAGCAAAAAGTTGAGTGCTATGATAAGGCTAAAAATCATTCTACGTGCTACATATGAAATGAAGTTCCATTCCCTCCAAATTTATTATCTGGAGGAATATTAAAACACTTCCAAATATCAGGAAATATAATCAATGAAAAATCAGGGATCTGTACACTACCTGAAATGGGGGTTCACAGGGGGATAATATAGGTAGAGACTGCATACAGGAAGAGTCATAGAAGACAGGCTGAAATGAGCAAGGTGCACTTTAGAATCATGAGTAGAACAGCCTTTCTGGAGCGGAGGGTCATCCTATAGGGTAGGAAGTTGACATTCAGAAAGATAGGCTACGAAGGAGGGACATCGAATGCCAATGTAAGACCTTTGGACACGAAAAATACAGACTGTCAAGCAAGTGAAAAAAACCTTTGCAGAGATTATTTTAGCAGTGTCAAGAAAAATGGTGTGGAGTAGACTGGCAGACTGAAGGCAAAATGGTTAAACCTATGTTGCACTATATACAGTAAGAATCATATGCAACATTTATCAATAAGGAGTAATGTTGCAAAATATCTGAATCTCACAGTGAAACCAGAGGCCAAGGAGGACCTAGAAATACTCAAGCAGATCTTTCAGCAATGAACGTAAGAACTCTTCACACCTTGCTAAGGTCTGGTCTCAGTGTGCTTAGAAATTTAATCATCTTCCAGATCCTTCCGTGATTCACAGTGAAGCAGCATACATGCACTTCTGGTTACATAAAGCTTTCTGTAAAGTAAGTTCCGGATTTCTAAACACTCTAGTCAAGATGTATGTTTTACTGAGAAATATTTGTATGTATCACGACCAATGCCCACATTTTTCACAGAAATTCCTGAGCTAATTTCAGGGGACAGACTACAGTTTAACCTGCACACTTAGTGGCTAACTGAATACATGGGAAAACTTGCAGTGGGGAAAAGGCATGGTTCAAAAATAGATATAATTCTGATCCCGAGTGCTAGGAGAATAACCACTATTAAGTGTTTCTCAAAACTTAGCAATGAATATGTCACATATGAAGCAAATTTTGACACTAACGCCTAATTTTGATTTAAATTACTTTTATTGTAATATTATTTATCTATGCATAAATAGAAAATTAGCCCTGATGACTTTTTAAAAAATTCATAAGCATAACTATAAAGCCTATACCATTCAAAATAACAGGCTTAATATATTATCACCGATGATGTTGTTTATATGAAACTAAATTGCCGCTTCGAAGCGACTGCATTGCTGAGTTTTAGCATAGAGATTTTTGTAAATTCCACACGGCTGTGCTATTATTTGTCGTGGAATAACGTGCCAATTCTTTGAACAATTTTCTACGTTCTAAATATACTGAAATTTTGTTTAGCAAAGCTTTCTGGGTTTCAAATGGCTTTAACATTAACACATTATTGCAATGATCTCTCTCTTTCTCTCTCCCCCTCCTACTCTGATTTCTTATTCAATCACAGCAGTACAATTTGAAATTGCAAGGCACCCGATATTATAAGGTGTTTAATTAGGATCTCATTGATATGTCATATCAATATTTTTTAAGATTATACAGAATAAACACTCATAGATATACAATTACTCATAAACATCTCATAGGAAATCCATGAGCCCCGGAAAATAGGTCTGAAGATGTCCAGTTTCTGAGGAAACCAAGTTTGAAACACACCCACAAAACACTGAAAGTCGTGAGGAGAAGAGGTATTTTAATGGCTTTTGTTTATTATTTGTTTTCCAGGAACAGTGATTGATTTTTGCGGTTAATCTGTAGTAGAAATTTTTACTTTTTCCTTTGCAGGAGTTGCTGCCCCCAAATACACATCTGCCTCCGTGAGAACAGTGCTTATAATATGTATAAAGCTCTCCAGACTCTCATTCTGTAAATCTATTCTTTCTGGGCTTTTAGCCAAGACGTAGAAACATGCTGATAACTCTGGTGACAATTTCTGTATCATCTAGGTCATGATTATAGTTACAAATAAAGTACTTGAGTTGTATGCAATTTATAATTCTATTTAACAACAACAACAAAAAGCCTGAAGTTCTGTTTTATTTCTATTTCAACTGCTTCTGTTCTTTGAGACTATAAAGACGGGCATTTACATGATCGAAGACTGGCCACAACGGTCAGTCTTATATTACTGAAGGTGGGTGAGAAAAATAAAAGGTTGAAGGGAATCATTCAACTCTTAAACATGAAGTTGCTAAAGGGCATGGTTTTTTCATTAATTCTGCAAATACCCCAGTATGGTTCATAGCTTTATCCCCCAGTGTTCTTACGCTGGATTCTCTCAGTTCTTCTGCTACCCCTTCAGGAAACGTAGCCTTCCTGAATAAGGAAGAACTGGTATTTGGGATGAGTGAACCCTGGACAGATGTAAATTGAGAGATTTCTAGCCCATTGTCCTCCAGAGCATTGAATAGCCCTCTGCTAGCAGAGTCTCCATGGCTCCACCTGGCCTGGTTTTTAGGCATAAAGGATCTCCTATTGTTAATGAAGCCAAGTGGGTTGATGGCCTTCTGAGGAAACAAAACTGAGACTGTACACTGAGGAAACCCTAGAGTCTGGAGATCCAGTGTCTCATTCTCAAGCAGTAGGACTTAAAAGTGACTGCTGAACGGCTTGAGGTACTACAGAGCTAGAACAGCCAAAGGATGATCTATAGAGAGTGTTTCTTTGATTACAAATCTGCAGCACTAATAATAAAATACCATTTGGAAACTAATTCTAGTAGTTCACTTCTGGGAATTTATCCCAAGGGATTAAAAGAGGATGTATAGATGTGCTACAGAGGTGCTTATGGCACTGCCACTAGTAATGGAAAATGGAAAACAAGGTCAACAATGTTCCATCGTGGTGTGTGTGGTGCATGAAGTTATTAGAATGTGGTAAAATGATGCTGAACGGCATGCCAGGATGTTCAAGACATACTGTAGAGCCCAATGAAAAGCAGGCAATAAAATAATTTCTGAAGTATAGCATGAGTCAATGTCCCGACTAAAAAAAGATGGCGCACTCAAGTTAGGATAATTCTCAGATGGCTTAAGAAAGGAGTACTTACAAAGATATGTGTTGTTCACAAAACCCATAGGGTTCCACAGGAGAAGGCTTATTAGCTCACCAACCCCCGTGTGGCAGGAACAGGGAAGAAGCAGTTCCTAGAACCCAGAGAGCTGTCTAGGGAAGCTGCAGTGAGAGGAACTAAGCTTTGGCTGAGGTTGCTGGGAGCAACCTTGGAAGGCGGGAGCCAGGGAAATAAAAACCTGATTCTGACTCTCCTCTCTCCTTCTGATCTTTCAGGTCTCTCACTCACGGAACCAAAAGAAGCTGGAGGGCAAAGGAGGCCTTGGTGCCTTTTGGGACAGAAAGATGAATGAAATTCATCTATCTAAGAAAAGGACTGAAATATACCAGCACAGGTGTAGCCAAATTTTTATATATAAATGGATGCATAAAAAAGTAGGAGAATACACTGAAATGCCAGTGGTAGTTTTCTCGAGGGGTGGTGTGATGGAATTATGGTGAATTTTTTTTTTTCTTTAAATTCAACACTGTGCAAAGGCTACAGTTGGTACTGTTTCTACAATGAACATTTCATTGTTGAAACAGAAGTTTACCCATATTCATTTTATTATAGAATCCAAATTTTGATATCTATACTTATTTTCAATATGAGGTTTTTATACTGGTTTATTTGTTTAAATAAAGAAAATCACTGGGAATGTTGAAGACAGACAGGTGGTTCAGGCACTTCTCTAAATCCTTTTTTAGAGCTAAGTGAGACAAACATATTTACTGCAAGGTAAACATATAAAGGCAAATAACAATATGTAAGAAAAAAAGGAATGAATGTAGAGTTTTATTCTACACAGAGTGAAACTCGCTAAAACAATCCAAAATATTTTGGGTTTTTGTGCTTTAAATATTTACCCGGAACAGTGATAAAAACTTAGGTCTCATAAATATGCTAATGACCAAATTGCCAGTGAAAATAGGTCACAAGTTCTATAAAGAAGCATAGAGCTAGATTCAGAAATGAAAGAAGTGCTATAGCCCAAGAGAACTTGATACAATGTTTTTCAGACACCTTCAAATGACTGGGAGTAATGATCAAAAATAAAAGGAAGACCACTGAACAGCGCGAGGAAACCAATGGTATACAACGTAGGTTTTAAAAAATGTGTGCAAGAGAGGACATTCTAGATGTAAAGAAAGAGATTTTTCAGTCTTCTAGGAAAAACTGGATGACAAAAATGACATTTTTTCCACAAAGGTTAACTTTAGTTCTGAGTGCTTCTCATATAGTTACAATCCTCACAATACACAGACACTCCTGCCCAACCTATTCGAGATAAACTCATTGCTTGGATAATTACCTCGAGAATGATGCTACTCTTATGATCATTTAACCTCACTATCCGAACTTATCAAAATTAAGTTATTTTTTTAAACAATCAAGAAGCAGATAAAAGAAAACATCCATTTGGCCAATTAGGGAAAATTTCTGTTATGACAGGTATCATTGGTAAGTTTTGGGTCAAGTAGAGTGAAGCAACCCATTGGATCATTACACTCACGTAGATCAAAGAACTGAGATGAAAAAAGGTATTTGCTGGAAGCGTTAGAACCCAGCAGTCACTTTTCAGTAATAATAGAAAATAAATCCACGTAAAATTTTGAGGCAAAAATCAACAGATACCAATAATTTTCAATTCTTTATTATTAAAGCAGTTGGAATGACATCTAAAATTTTCTCTGGGGAATCCACCGCCTTTTTTTTTTTTTCTTGCCAGAATTAGTTAACTGTGCCCAACAAAATGTAAAAAGCAAGGCCTTCTACTATTTTGTCAGAAACTTAGCAATGTCATATACATATTCCATTATTTAAGCAGAGAATTCTATTTAAAAAGGAGTTTCTCATTTATCATTTGTAAAGTATTTTCTTTTTTGGCTTTTGGCTACAAAAATTTCTTTTTCAAAATCAAGCTCCCTGTCAACACTGTTTATCCTGGCAAGCAGCCTAGTGAAAGTCTGGCTTATTGACGAGCTGAGTCACATTACCACATGCAGGACATTTTGTTTGGTTTCTTTTTTTCCTCCTATTTCCATACATATGAATAAATCCGTAGAAGAAAAACAGCATATAAATTGCTTTTACGTGATAGAATAATGTCTGCCTACCTGGACCGTATTGGGTGTCAGAAGGCCTAGTATTAACCCATCTTTGCTCTTCTGATGGGCCAAGTCACCTCATCCTGTTTTCTGATCAGAAACAAGATATAACACCTCCCAACCTTAATGGAATTGTTTAGCTAAGGTATATGAAAATTTGTGACAAGTAAAACAATTAAAAACGTAAATTATTCTTAAGGTTTTGAAAGAAACTAATAAAATATAAGGGATTGGAGAACAGAAGAGAGGAGATTTCAAATGGATACAGAGGAAAACGTGTTTACAATTTTCAGAAGAGGACTGGATATCAATCTCTGTCAGTTTAAAGTTTTTTTATAGGCAGTGAGAGGGGAAAGAAACAATATGAATGAGAAGTCATGCACGCACGTAGAAGCCTCACAGTAAGGATGGAGAGGAAGCAACCCTCTTTTTTATAGTCTACAGGGCTGCCTGGCAAAGACTTAATGGCCTCAAGTGATTCCCCCTGCTACAGAGATCATCACATTCCCCTGTATTTAGGTTAAACCATTACAAAGCTCATTAAAATGTAAATATTACCTAGGAAGGCTATTAAACCATCTTCAACTATTTAACTATCCAATTACCCAGCAATGTTTTAATAGAAAGCATTGCAAAAAGGAGATGTTTTCCTAGATAATGGAATAAAAGAAGCAAGAACAGGGCCCTGGTCCCAAGCTTCAGCATACAATCGTCTCTTGGTATCCAAGTAGGGAATTGGTTCCAAGATCCCCTCAGATACCAAAATACACAAATGCTCAAGTCCTTTATATAAAATGGTGTAGTATTTGCATATAACCTACTGCACATCCTGCTGTATACTTTAAATTATCTCTAGATTACTTTTAATACCTAATACAATGGAAATGGTGTGTAAATAGTTGCCAGTGCACAGCAAATTCAAGCTTAGCTTTCTGGAACTTCCTGGAATTTTCTTTTCCAATGTTTTTGATATGCAGTTGGTTGAATGTGCAGATGCAGAACCCTAAGTAGGAACACTGAAGGAAAACCAAATTTTTAAGGTATCTAAAGAGCCACTGTACAATGAAAGTTGTTTGTGTTCACAAATGCTTGTTGGACAATCCCTTGGGTCTATACATGGACTCCAACAACAGAATAAAATAAAATCTTTACACAGAGTTTAGCAAGACACTACGCCTTTATGTCCGAAATGTCAATATCCTACCAAGTCAGCACAGCCAAGCCAAACTTAACATTCACAAAAGAATTACCGTTTTATCAGATAGAGCAATAAGGAGTTTGTCCATAGTAAGAGATTTACTCTTAGAAAGCAGGGAACTGACAAATCACTTTCTGGCATCTTGACAGCAATCTTGCAACACAGGTATGATTATACCCAGTTTGAAAAATAGTGAAAATGTTTCAGAGACGTTAGGAGCTTACCTGAGGTTGCTCAGAGGGTAAGAGCTGGAACTAGGTCTACAAGTGAATTTTAATTGACTCCAAAGCCTGTGTTCTTTCCACCACAGCTTGTGAAGGGGTGGGGAGTTGGAACATGTTTGAAAATTTAACTTCTTTCGGTTGTCTCTGTGCAGTGTGGTCTGAACACTGACTATAACTTAGATATCACACATTTATATAGTTAAGATTAAACATTGAAAAGACTTCGTTGTAATTTTATCATAGCTAATCCCCACTATGACAGGGAGAATTTGAACTGTGCTTTTGGAAATACCTCTTGGTCACTTATTTATGGGCTCCAACCATAACAGCACAGGACTTCGAAAAGGAACAGTGTTTTTTTCCAAAATGCATTTCTTTGCTAACTAAACAACTTGGTAAATCAGGCGAATATACCAAGATCACCAGACCACAGAAACACAAACCATATAAAGAAACAACTATTAGACGGCGAAAAGAATGATAATTTATGAATTTACTCATCTTAGCAACGTAACTACGCAGAAAGTTTCTCGGTTACTATAACCCGCAGCAGGGTTCAGTGGCCCAAAGACAGTGAGTCTCTCTTGTTACAGCATCCACAAGTGTAAAAGTAAAAATGTGAAGGTAGTCGAACCAACATACAGAAACAAGTAAGATGTGGAACCAATATCAGTAAGAGAGATCGATGTGTGCTATGCAGGCTGTTGAAGGGCACCATTTGAAGACAAAGGCCATGGCTTTTCAGAGAAACACAACCTCTGTGCCAGGTACACCGTAATTAATAACCCCGCCATGATTTCACTGCCTGACGAAATGCTTCGAGAAAGGCAAGTGGAGACACAAGCCCACGATCTGGTCATTTCTTGTTACACAGTAAGCACAGAATATACTATGAATATATACTAGGACTGTATTAGGACTATACTAGGATTCTTGAAATTTTAAATACTAGAATGAATCAGCAACGTAATTTAAATCATAGTTAAACCCAATATATTACTAACATTTTAAAAGTCTATGTATTCAGTAAAGAATATGTATAGTGTTATCGTCAAATACTACTGTGAAGATACAACCATTTTTCACTTTCAAAATGACAAAGCCAACCAACCAAATAAATAATAAAGACCAGTAACAAAAATTGCAGCCATGCCCCAACTGGCTGCTAATTTCCAGGAAAATTGTCCAAAAAATATCAGAACTGAAGCAAATGTAACAAAACTAAGCTGTGTTCTTTGTATCTTACTTCAACAGGTATTTCTTTTAAAGTCATCAGGTTAATTAATTATTCCTACTAAAACAGGAAAATGTGCCAGTCTGTCCTTTATATGCAATGTCTCCACCACAAACAATAATCTGGAGCTTAAGATAATTAATACTATGTACCCTTGCCTTTGAACAACACAGCTGTCAGCCATGAGACTTTAATAGGCCCTTTGAAGCTATAAATCAGAAACCATTATACTTTTATATACTATTTCTTAAAAGGCACTTACCTTTTCGAAGCAAAGCACACTTCTGACAGCAAACTGCCTGTTAAAATAAAACATATCATTTATTGGCCTCCAGTAAATAATATAAAGGATGGTGCATTGTTCTACGTAGCACAATTTTAGGCCAACTTTAAAAACTTTTCCTGATCTCATTTAGTTTCTTTTTTTACTAAAAATTAAAATCACCTCCTTGGTTGTAATAAATAAATGCCTCTCTGTTCAGTGCATGTGCACTGAAACCACAGAAGCTAATGAGTTTCATGTTTGAGAGCAAAACAGAAATTATGGGGCACATTATCCAGGTCATGGCTCTAGATTTCAGTACCTTCCATTCACTGACGGTAATGAGATGCACAAGAGTTAATGTCGATGAGGGAAGTTTTAAGGGTTAGGTGTCACAGCAAATTCTATTTTTACTAAATAAAAATAAAGCACCATCACATAGAAATTATTAATATAAGATGTACTCTTTTCAAGTTTGCATTAGTTATCTGAGTGTCTCATATACTTCTCACCGAACTGTATTAAAATCTGGGAGATTTTTTATTTACAATACTTCACAACTATCACTGAGGTGAAACGAAGCCATGCTTCCACACAATATGCAGCCAAGATTGTACTTGAAACAACACTGGCTTGAATCAGTATAACATTTAATCCTAATCAGAGTTTGGGACATAGTAGGAGAAACAGTAGTTGTAGAAGAAACTCCTTTGACCATACTTCCTTTCTCATAGGACCTGAATTCATTTTCTCAGAAGCAAATATGAAAAATATCAAGAATTTCCTTAGGAACTCTGTTTGCATATGTAAGACTACACACATGCACTTTTTTCTACCGTCTACATATGTCACAAATCCTGACACTGAGGTGCCTCTAGGTACTGAAAAAAAATTTTTTTTAACTGAGTTTAATCATATCCTCAAAACAAGATCCAAAGCCTTGCAAAATTGAAAACGCTTAGATATTCATTTGTAAACAGAGGTGGCTCCCATTGCAAAGTCATCTGAGTGCACTTGAGTGTTACATTGTCAGGACAGGAAAATCGCTTCTCACGCTAGTCCTAGCTGGACTCTCTAATGAGATTTACAGACGGGGTAGGAAGTGCTCAGAGATGGATGGAGAGCCGGTCTGAGAATGTCAATGGCTCCAGGGGTAGGCTGTGCTCCCGGAAGACCCTCTGTCACCCCTGGTGCCCCGCTGTCCCTCTGTCTGCCCCATGCAAACATCAGGCTAAATTCCCTCTCCAAAGCTGCCGCTCTCAATTATTCAGGGCAAAAGTGATTGAGAGTAAATCACACAATGTAACTATCCCCTGCCCACAGAGATGATTTCTAGGTATAAATGGAAGCGTTTGATATTTATATTTATATCAAATGCTTCTATTTTGCTTTGATATAAACAGAAGCATTCAGGACAAAAAAAAAGTTCAAGTCCTGTTAATTCTTGCACATCAACAGTTTACTATTCCCCAGAACCACTACAATAGCTGAACTGCCACAGTCTCTCACGATGGCTGTCATTCAGCTTGTTAGGGGGTCTCCACAACCCACTTCTGTCCACACACCTCACCCCAACCCCACTCCAATGTCCACACAGATGGCAGAGTTCTCTTTTTTATGAGTGGGTGTAGTCAAGTTTCATCACTACTTCCATCTTTTTGTTATCACTCATAGAATGAATTTCAGAACCCCTGGTGTGGCTTCTGAGGCCCGTTGCTCTGAAGCCCGCTGACATCTCTGACTTCTCATGACACCCTCCTCTCACCACACTGCAGGTACAGGTTTTTTTTTTGCTCAGATCAGCCACCCTTTTCCGCATCTTAAGTCAGGATCTTAGCCAACGCGAAAGCCAAGAAAGTCCCTCTGCCTGTGTGACCCTTGACCTCACTTACAGATGTCAAACATTATTTCCTCTAAGTCTTCCCAAGAATCCTAAACTGGATCTCTTTTGCAAAACAGCAGTTATGTTTTGCTCAGTTTCCTCTTCTCAAGCACTGCAGAGGGAAGGTTTGAGCTCTGCTTAGTTCCCCTACGGATAAAGTGAACCTAACATCTACTGTCTAAACGGGCGAACTTCTCAGACTCCAAGAGGGCATTAAGCAGACTAGGTGCCTGTGCACTACACGTGATGCAGGATGGGTCTGAGCAAGTCCGGCCATATGACCCTCACCATGTGGAGGAAACGTTAGCATTTATGTGGATGCTAAGAAGGGCAGCCCAACTTTAACTAAAGGGAAAAACATCTAAATTGATGAGCTTTAAGGACTGATGGTTACTGACATACCACGTTACGTAAAGTGTAAAATGTCTTCGGTGTTCCTTTCCTGTACTAAGCAGCTATCATAAAAAAAAAAAAAAAATTCCCCTAAATATTTTCAAGTAAAATCAGAACAGTATGCAATGAACTTATAAAGCTGGACCCACAGCACAAATCACAGACACCGATTACAGGCAACCCGGGCTCATTTCTGGGCGAGCCCAGAGCTGCCATCTCTCATCCTCTTGTCAGCTTCTCTCTCTGTCATCAACACATTCACACCCATCAGCTTATTTCCCGCCACGGGCTGCAGCAGCTGACATTTACTCCTCCACCTGAATGTACTGATGATGGGCTGGAGGTGAGGAGAGAAGAGAGGTAGACATTCAACACTTCTAAGAGCTTTCTACCCTCCGTGTAATCAGGTCAACGCAAAATCCTCTGAGCACAACTTAGAGCAACAGACTTCCCCTCAGACCCTCAGTCGTTAAGTGAACTCTCCACAGAGAAGCGTAAATAAAGGGCTGAATATATGAGCACTGAGGTCCTTGACATCGGCCTCTTTTTAGATGTGTAGTACTAAGTTCCTCTCCTTCTGCGTGTGTATGTGAGAGAGAGAGAGGGGAGGTGTGCGTGGGTGGCACACACACTACTGAGGTGAGCAAGGTAATGTATTTTCCTCTCTTTGGAGATTGAAGTCGAAGTGTGAATCTTGAAGACTGAGTGGGATTTAATCAGACAGTGGCAAACGCACAGATAAAAGGCAAAGACGTGGGGGAAGCTGACAGCCTAGAGTTTTACTCAGTACATCACTTTGGCTGAATCAGAGACAGAAAGGGGTGATGCTGAAGGGCCCAAATCCTTATGCTGTGTTAAGATGTTTCTACTTCTTTAACTGAAGAACACAGAGGATTTTAAAAAGGAAGGCTGATACCATAGTTTTAACTTTGATGATCAGGTTAGCAGTATGGTAGCTGGTTACAGTTGGTGAAATAGGCCTGTTGGGAGACTTCTGATGGAATCCATAATTGAAAAGGTGAAAGACTTGATTGAGAGACTGGGGGAAGTACACAAAGGGAGAACTGAGCAACACATTCCCAAGGTATTTAGGAGGTGCAACTGACACATAGTTTTGACCACCTGAGAACAGAGGTGTATAGAATATCTTTCCACGTTTGGTATGAGTGATGAAAGCACCCATTTAGCACCCATTTCCAAATGAGTGTATCATGAAAGTAAGAAGGATGGAGGAGGAGAGAGAGAAGATGATGTGTTTGTTATCAGACTTTTTAAGGTTTCAGGTTTTTGAAGTTCAGCAAAAACTTGGTAGACTCGGCTCAACACTTTGATATACACTCTAATTTTATAATTGAGCAAATTAAAACTAAAATATATTATATCTGCTATCTCAAGGTCATACAGCCACTAGGTAGTAGAGGAAAGATTTCATTTCTACTTTCTTGACTCCAAATCCCATTCTCATTATAGAATTGGCTCTCGGCTTTTAAATCCATGCCTAAATATCACAATTTTTCATCTGTAATTTGGTGATGGTATCTCTCCCTTTGATTTACCTAAGATGTCATGAAGTTAAAATTTAGTAAATATAAGCAGCCATCTCTCCAGTGAATGTTTCCGTTCCCTTGGTGTGAGATCCTTTTGAAACCTAATTATTGCTGGACAATTACCTTTTCAAAAAATTAATTCAAATGGTCTTGCAGCTTGGCCCTACCATTCCACATTGATTCCACTTAATTAGGGGACCACAAACCATGCCCATGTCTATGTTGATGAGGACAGTGGATATGGAGCATGAAAAGAGACCAGATGGTTCTTCACGTTGAGTTGCCTACCTAGCGAGAGAGGTTCTCTGATTCTTTTTCATTTCTGTTTCAGGCTGGCCTCTAACATCCTTTTAATGGAGATTTTTATTTGTGCATTTCATCGCTGTTATGTGAATCTGTTGCTACTGAATATGTTGCATACCCAGCCTCTTGTGAAAATTAGTATGGTTCTGTGTGGTTATAAATAACACCTATATTCTTTTTGATAGAAAGGACAATTGAAGGGTTTTTTGGTTATCTTTTTATTCTTAAACTTTGCTCATATTGATTTATTTGGATTGTTAATCATGAAACATAAAGGATTACCTCAAATAAGAACATGTCACGTAATGTCTATTTTGCTCTTTGCTAGAAATGGACTGTTACACTGCCAAGATGCATTGTTAGAGTGATTTATTTTCCTGGGTTCCACCCTCCTCCGCCCGACTATGCAGAGATATGTTAGTATATTCCTCTAAAGTATTGTATTTTCATCGAGGATTAAAAAAAGAATTTGTCATGCGTACCAGAAATATTATTTATCACCGAAGTTAGTGAAAGGCTGAGACATGTTTAATCGTGCAGTGTATACAGCAATAAATCCACTTCTGGAATTTTAAGAAGTTGCATTTAGATAGAAAGAACTCTTTTACTTTAAAGCCATAAAGCTCTTTACAAAGTCAATCATATTATTTGTCAAAAGCGAGTGGCTAGAGGTTAAGGATATTGACTTGGGAATCACAATGCCTGGGTTGAAAGGGCACCTCAATACTTCTTACTGCAGTGTGACCTTCAGCAAGTTACTTCTCTCTGCCACTGCTTCTTCAAATGTCAAAAGAGGAAAATAATAGTCACTATCTCATAGGGTTATTATGAGGATTAAATGAGTTAATGTATGTAAAGCATTTAGAATATGGCTGGGCACATACTTCACCCTCGATATGTTAGCTTTTATAATGATTTGAGTGACTGTATTGTTCTACTCTTTGGAAGAGTAATTATCAAGTGATATTTATTATATAAGCTTAGGCTTTGCTGAATGTGAAATACCATAATGCCTCAATTATCCTGAACTCAGCAGAAAATCAGACAGTGATAAAAAATATGAGTAGCAAGTAGATACCACAAATTTTATGCACAATATCTGAAATATGTTAGCTATACACAAGAGCCTCAGGTATTTTTCTTGTTTTCTTATTTTTGGTTTTTTTTTTTAAGGTCTGGCACTATGCTACAAGTGATGCAAAGATACAAGAATCTTTACCCTTAAGCAACTTGTAATCTAGTTGAAAAGGAAATAAGAATAAATACAATATCAGGTAATATAGAATTATTTCTATGAGAAAGTGACAACAGGAGAGAGATGAGGGAAGTCATGTTATTTCTGGCAGGAAGGCAAACCTTTGGAACATTTTCCATGCTGTATCATCTTATGTGGACCCACATTGCTGTCTGGTGATATTTTTATTCAATTTTAGAATTATGAGCTCTTGCCTCTCTACAAAGTTTTAGTATCAGCCTAACAGTGAATGCCTTATTTCTAATTATTTGTACTGCTGAAAATCATAATTAGTGTAACAAACATTTATTGAGTACCAATTAAGGTAGAGCACAGGAAGAGAGCAGCATGGAGCCTTTATTTGAGTGCCCTGAGGATAATAAGAGAATGACCAAACCACAGAAGACTCAGAATAGCCAAAGCAATCTTAAAAAACAACAAAGCTGTAGGCATCCCGCTCCCTGATTTCAAATTATATTGCAAAGTTATAGTAATCTAAACACTACGGTATTGGCATGCAAATGGACACAGATCAATGGAACAAAATAGAGACCCCAGAACAAACATGGTCAATGATTTATGAGAAAGGAGCCAAGAATATACAATGGGGAAAGAAAAGTATCTTCAATAAATGGTGGTGGGAAAACTGGACAGCTACATACAAAAGAATAAAACTGGATCCCTTATTTATGGACCCCTAACCATATATAAGCAATACTTCAAAATGGATCAAAGACTTGAAGGTAAGAACTATAGCCATAAAACTCTTAGAAGAAAACAGAAGTGGTAAGCTTTTTTATTTTTTTAATTTTTTTATTGGAGTATAGTTGATTTACAATGTTGTATTAGTTTCAGGTGTACAGCAAAGTGAATCAGTTATAAATATATGCACGTCTTTTTTTTTTTAGATTCTTTTCCCATATAGGCCATTACAGAGTATTGAGTAGAGTTCCCTGTGCTATACAGCAGATTCTTATTAGTTATCCATTTTATATATAGTAGCATGTACATGTCAATCCCAATCTCCCAATGTATCCCTCCCCCCAACTTATCCCCTGGTAACCATGATTGTTTTCTACATCCGTGACTCTACCTCTGTTTTGTAAATAAGTTCATTTGAACCTTTTTTTTTTTAGATTCCACATATAAACAATATCATATTATATTTGTCTTTCTTTGTCTGACTTCACATATTTTATGACAAAATATGTGCAAATGAAGCAGTAAGCTCTTTGACATTGGTTTTGGAGACGATTTTTTGGATTTGATGCCAAATATACAAGTGGGACTGCATCAAAGTAAAAAGCTCTGCACAGCAAAGGAAACCATCAACAAAATGGAGTTAACCCAGTGAATGAGAGAAAATATTTGCAAATCATATCTGTTAATGGGTTAATACCCAAAATACAAAAATGAACTCACATAACGTGATAGCAAAAAAACAAATCTGATTAAAAAATAAGATCTGAAGAGACATATTTCCAAAGAAAGCATACAGGTGGCCAACGGTTACACGAAAAGGTGTTCGACATCGCCAGGTGCCAGAGAAATGCAAATCAAAACCAAAATGAGGTGTCACTTCACACCTGTCAGAATGGCTACCCACAAAAAGACAACAAATAACAAGTGTTGGTGAGGATGTAGAGAAAAGGGAACCCCTGTGTACTGTTGGTGGGAATGTAAATTGATGCAGCCACTGTGGGAAACAGTATAGAGGTTCCTCCAAAAATTAAAAGTAGAACTACCATACGATCCAGCAATTCCACTTTAGGGAATATGTGTGAAGGAAACAAAACACTATGTCAAAGAGATATCTATACCCCCACGTTCACTGCAACATTATTTGTAATAGCCAAGATATGGAAACAACCTAAGAGTCTGCTGATGGACGAATAGATAAAAAAGAGGTGGTATGCATACACAGTGGAATAAAATTCAGCCATGAAAAAGAAGGAAATCCTGCCATTTGCAACAACATGGATGGCCCTTAAGGGCATTATGCTAAGTGAAATAAGTCAGACAGAGCAAGACAGTGTGTATCTCACTTATAAATGAAATCCAAAAAACAACCGCCATCACCAAATAACCAAGCTCATGGATACAGAGAACACTGTAATTATGGGGGGAGAAATAGATGAAAGGGGTTAAAAAACACAAACTTCCAGCTATAAAAAAAATAAGTCATGGGGATGGAATATGCAGCAATGGTGACTACAGTTAATGATACTGAATTGTATATTTGAAAGTTGGCTAAGAGAATAGGTCTTAAAAGTTTTCACAACTAAGAAGAAAAATTGTAACAATGTATGGTGATGGGTGACAACTAGACTTATTGTGATGAGCATTTTGCAATACATACAGATATCTAATCACTACGTTGTATACCTAGAACTCTATAATGCCATTTATCAATTACATCTAAATTAAAAAGTACTATTAAAATGAACAAAGCAGTTTAAGTACTAAGAACAAGAAAACAGGTGACGCAGTGCCAGTGGAGGGGAGAGGCCATTTCATTTTGCATGGCCATGAAAGTACACTCAGAAGATGTGACACTTGATCTAAGATAGGAATGAATGACAAGCAGCAGCCAGTCTAGGAGGGTCTAGCAGCAGAACCTTCCAGGAAGAAGGAAGCACAGAGGGAAGGCCTGAAAAAAGATAAAAATGTTACTGTCTGTGAAGAGAAAGCCTATGAGTAAGAAGGCTTCTGAATAAGGTCTGGAAGATGGGCATGCAACCAGGTTTTGAGTTAAGGGCTATTTTGCAAGTGCAACTGGACAACACTGAGGTTTGGAAGGAGGGGTAACATGATCCAATTTATGTTTTTGAAAACAATTCTTTAGTTGTTGTGTGAAGTGATAGCAGGGGTCAAGGGTAGAAGCCGGGACAGGAGTTAAGAAGCCACTGCAGCAACCAAGCAAGAAGTGACGGGGCTTGGACGTGCCAGCTACAACGGTGATGGAGAGACACGGATGATGGCAGAATGACGTTTGGATGTAGAGCTCACGGGATTCAGTGATGGATTGGAGGTGAGAATGAGAGAGACAGGAATTAAGTCCTAGGCCTCAAGGAGGCAACTAGATTATGCCGCCATTTACCAAGATGGGATTGAGGGAGGAAAACACATAATTGGGGAAGAAAATACAGATTTATATTTTAGCCTTATCTAGTGTGAGGACCACATTGACATGTAAGTGGTAACGCTGCATACATGGTTCTAGAAAAGAACACGTTGGGTCTTGCAGGGTGTTTCAACGTCCACTATTCACTTTTAGGCTAGATGTTTTTGTTGTAGCTGTGGGACTGTCCTACGCTCTGAACTAGCCCACAAGGCACACGTGCATCTCCTGCCCCTCTCTGCCGGATGACACTATATCCCCACCCACGTGTGACAAAGTGTTTCCAGACACTGCCGAATGGCAGGAAGGATGGGAAGGCAAGATTTCTCTGGGTTGAGAATCACTAGGCTCGAGATATACATTTAGATGTAAAAATTAAGACTGAATTTGACACCGGGGATATGGACGATCTCATTATGAGGAGCGGGGGGGGGGTGGGGGGGTGGGGAGGAAATAGTAGATGGCTCACGCCAGGGGACTCCAAAATTAGAAACTGACCAGAGGAAGAGGTTCTGGCAAAGAAGACAACTAAGGCAGAAATTAAACCTGATGAGTGTGGTGGGTTGGAATCCTGGAGAAGCAGCTCTTGCCAGCAGGAAAGAGTGAGCATATGTGGTTCATACGAATGAGCTTGATTAGGTAAACAAGGGCAGAAAAATAATCACTTCCAGATCGGTGTCTTAAGAGAACTGGCCTCTAAACGTCACGAGGCAGCCTCAGCGTAAGAATTTCCATCATCTTCAATTATTTGAGCAAGATATTCTGCTTGGGTAAGAGTCTGACAAGAGATGGGAGGTGGTTGCTTATCAGTCCCTCCTCCACTTATTTAGCTGTGTTTGAGGCTTGGTGCTCAAGGGGCCAGTAGCAGGTGAGGCTGGAGCTAATGCTTCTCCCAGGAATTTGCACAAAGGATTGAGGTGCCTCTAGGGGGACCTTGAGCTCCCATCTGTCCCCTGAATTGGAAGGCTATACAAACACGTCCGATGTCTAAACGGCTGCTGACCAAGGCCAGACTGCAGGAAAAGGCAAAGTGTTCCTGGGAGGGAAGTTACCCTGAGGTTGAAAGGAGTCTGGGAAAGTCAACTGGTCTCCAAGGACAAAGAGGCAGAGGGGAGAGCTACCCTGGACCCAACATCTTCCTGCTACTGAAAACTTTCTTGTCTGCCACCCTGACCCTGTGCACATCTGGGGAGGAATTGCTATGTGTGTATGAATTGAACGAGCTGCACTTCCAAGAATGCTGAAGTCTCAAGACTTGAGAAGCCTGACCTCATCCACCCAAAACGGCATCTCTGTCACTTCAAAAACAGCACGAGGACAGAAGGAGGAGGAAGCTTCTGAAGGCTGTGACGAGGTGGGTTGGTGGCACCTGGAACTTAGCCAACAGCGATGGCAGCAAGTTCAGACCTCCAAGACCACCTTAGGTAGTGCAGACCGAGATTTTCAGTTCCATCATGACTGATCTAGCTCCGATATGTGAGGTAACAAGGGACAGATAAGGAAGTGGATCTGTACACAGCTGGGTGGAGAGGGCTGGGAGGTAAGAGTGAGGAGGGGCTGAAGAATTCAGCCACACAGCAACTTCTTGCATATGTATATTTTTTTCCCTCTAGAGGTAAATATGCTGGATGAAGGGATACACAGACTTATAATTTTAATAGCTACTGACAGATTAGACTTTAAAAATTTATCATTCATAACCCACTAGTAAATTAATAGTGCCAATTTCCCTAAATTTTCACCCGCTCTAGATGTGAATCCTCCTTAATTTTGGCAGTCTGATGTGTGGGGAAAAAAAATGCTATCTCACTCTTGCTCTGATTCAGCGGTCCCCAACCATTCTGGCACCAGGGACCGGTTTCGGGGAAGACAATTTTTCCACGGGCTGGGTGGGGATGGCTCAGGCCGTGACGCCAGCGATGCGGAGCGATGGGGAGAGGCAGACAAAGCTTCACTCGCTCTCCCGCCGCTCACCTCACGCTGTGCGGCCCGGTCCCTAACAGGCCGCGGACCGGTATCAGTCCATGGCCCGGGGACTGGGGACCCCTGCTCCAATTCGTATTTTATGTCCACTATTGAAGGCAAACTTCTTTTCATATAGAGCCTATTTGTATTTCCTTTCCTGGAAATTGCCTATTCACACTCTTTGCCTATTTTTCTGATAGACTCTTGATCTATTTCATATTCATTTGTAGAAGCTCTATATATCAGGGACATTAACCTTTGTCATATTTCAAAAGATCATCGCATTTAACATGCGTGTATTTCTGCGAAACAGTTCAGATGCTCCCTTACCTCATCAATGCAGGCCCGATACCATCCCCCAAAGGACTGAGAACTTACACAACTCTGCTGTGAAAATTTGGGAATGTAAGACTAACATTCCCATGTTAGGAGTGGTGGTCTAAATTAGGTGATGGTCTGAATTATTAAGATGTAGGTTATTAACATGGTTTTTTAGAACAGGATTGGCAAAAAAATTAACAAGCTGGTTGCTCTAGGATAAGGATGTGGCTCATCACGCTTCTGCTTTGAAAGACACCGGATCTTTCTAAACAGTCATGAGGCTCTTCGTTTAAGGTAGATTTCCAATGGACTTCCCTGGTGGCGCAGTGGTTAAGAATCCGCCTGCCAATGCAGGGGACACGGGTTCAAGCCCTGGTCCGGGAAGATCCCACGTGCCGTGGAGCAACTAAGCCCGTGCGCCACAACTACTGAGCCTGCGCTCTAGAGCCCGCGAGCCACAACTACTGAGCCCACGTGCCACAACTACTGAAGTCCGCGCACCTAGAGCCTGGGCTCTGCAACAAGGGAAGCCCCCGCAGTGAGAAGCCCACTCACCACAACTAGAGAAAGCCCACGCGCGTGCGGCAACGAAGATCAAACGCAGCCAAAATAAATAAATAAAATTAATTAAAAACAAACAAAACAAACAAACAAAAAAGGTAGATTTCCCAAACAAAATGTGTTCCCTGGGGTCCTACTATGTGTTAAGGGAGGAAAAAAAGTCTGTGGCCAAATATATTTGCAAGTGCTTTTGTATGAAGTGTTTTTATTGAAGGATTTTATAGACACTTTTAAATGCTAATATTCATTATCAAGCTCTAATAAAACTTGAAGGTGTAGAATTCCCCAAATTATTGGACTATAGCCCTTTGAGATTTTTCAAAGTATACCACCAGAGCTAGTATTCATAGAATAAAATTTTTATAAATGCTGACTTAAGGAAATATCTATACACTCCCTTGTAAATGAATAGCTTTTCTTGGATATTTGCCATTGCCATCGTGTCACCACAAATCACCCAGAGACAACAACAAAACCTATATAAAATTACTAGGGGACCATTTGAGAAGATTCATAAATTCAAAGTTTGAGTTGAGTTGGAAGAACCTTAGTGTAGTTAGAAGTTGTAGAGTCATTGTGTGTGTGGGTGTGTGTATGCAAGACCCATATCTCCATGAAGGTTAGGAAAAGGGGTCCTCTTAACTCAAAGAATCTATGGAGTGATAGGTACACAAAGACGAGAAATTTACTGACAAGCCTTTACTAAATATATAGCGCTAAAACAATACGTAATGTTTAAAAATATTTTTAGTATGATCTTTGCTTATACTTATGGCGGATTTTTAACTTCATTTAAAAATTCTCTTTTATTATTACAAATTTATTTGCTATAAGTTTTCAGGACCTACCCTGAATTCACTTGTTAATATAATTTTAAAATTTAGTTTTAATTTTTCCCACTTTAACTTCACATTTATGAAGGAAGGAGGTAAAATGATAAGGGACTAATATGCTCAAGAGCATTATCATAAATAACCTCTATCGACATGACTTGTTCACTGCCCATTTAATTAGCAGGTACTATTGATAAATGTAAGTAAATCATGGATAATTACTCACCTGGGTTCCTAAGTTTGCCATTTTACCTGTAGCTTTCAATAATTACTGGTCCCTTCACCCTTTAGCACACAGAAACACTTTTAAAAAGCAAGATTATGCCTTGCCTATTAAAGTCATTGCCAGCATCTCAGAAACTGAAGTAAATGCTTTCACAAGTAGCATTTCCAACGAATAATGCTGAAATCAGACTTTTTTTTTTTTTTTTTCATTGAAAGTGCCTCAAGTAGTTGGCTCCTTTCCCGTCGGCTACTTTGTAAACTGCAAATATGACAACATGACGGTGATTCACAGATGCCAAAATATGACGAGCAGAGCAAATCTGTGTTCCAGATATGATAAGGTGAGAAAAACGGAACTCTTGGCCCCAGGTGATTTCCACGAAGACACCTACGTACAGTGGGGCTCACTATCTATCCCATGCAGCCGTCAACTTTAATAACCGGAGAGGGAGAGAAACACATCTAAAAATGCAAATGATGAAAAAATAAAACTGGGGTGCATAGTAACATCTTAAGCAGATTTGAGCGATGTATGTTTGGAAAGCCTAAGCTTCCGCCCTGGAAAATGCTTTTTGTCGTATTCAACACATATTGGGTTAGAACTGAGAAAAAAACATCCAAATTATGAGTGGCTTTGAAAAATTCCTTCTCCAATCCACCAACCTTATAAACAATGTGATACTAAGCGAAGTAACAGCTTGTTTCTGGTTTTTACCACAATATTTAGAAGCTTATTTTAAATGTGCATCTGCTTCATAGATGAAGGACTACAGTTACATCATTGGAACAGAAAAAAAATAGATCATCAACTTGCATCTTCAAAAGATCAGCTCTACGTTCATACGTACCACTTCTCAGTTGTGCAATCTAGTATTCAGGAATAACAGAATCACAAATTATACGAGGCTGCTTTTACTTGTTGTACATAAACATTAATGTACAATTCTATGCATATGTTCTGATCCCCACCGAGTCTGACGGGCAATTTAAGTCATATAAGCTCATTTATGGTCAGAATTTATACTTAAAAATCAATGCTTCTCCCTGTCAAATCCAGGCTAGGCTTTCATTAGACCTAACATAATATAGATGATTATTACAGTGACTTTACCAGAATCATGGGAAAATTAAAGGTATTTTTATGCCAAACTCTGAGTCTAAAGACACTGTTCAAAATCCGATTTGTAAATAAGAAAAGGCAATATTTCTTTTAATTCATCACATTGACATTATTTGGATATGTCTTATATGTTACACAACGGTAGTGTTTTGGAAAACTACATAGTACAGGAAAACAATATAATTTTGGTGTAGATGTTTTCCTAATTGGTTTTCAAGAAGTGTTCCATGTCAATTTTTATGTCAAGATATAAATAAATTGAGAAGTTATTTAGAGATGGCAAGCTGAGACAAGGAGCCTTTTTTGCTTACTATTGTATTCTAACACTTAGCATAGTGCCAAATATATAGTACATGTTTAATAAGTATTTGTGGAATGAATTAATGAATACATAATTGGTCAATTAAAAAAGAAATGAGGCCTAACCAAAATATTTCACAAAATATACAAACTTAGCAATTAATATAAAATATTAATAAAATATCTTATGCCTAACTCTGTAAGTTAACTTAAAAATTGGATTTTTTGGCAAGGAATTACTCAATATTTATCATTTTTCTTCTCTTTTTTTTAGGTGGCAGGCAGTGGGAAAAAGAACCACTTACCACTTTAGAAACCACACTTTCAAATGCAGTTTCAATAATACTTGAATTCTACAATACAGTGCAGCTTATTCACAGCAAGTCTATGAAAAAAGGCTCATTCAGCACCCAACTGCACCTCTTCTTCTCAGCCAATATGGCACCCAGGGGTGAGACAAGGGCCATAGGATCCCCACAGTAAGATGTTCCATTAAACATTCACCTACACACGCTTCACACATTTCTGACAGCATAGTTTTATTCTTATTATTGGGTGCTTACCATAACCTAAGCACACACCGACTTCTATATAAGTACGATCTCACTGAAGTCAGCACTAGTATTAACCCCATTATACAGACAAGAAAATAAAGGCTCAGATAGGTGAGGAACTTATCCAAGGTCACCGATCAAGGAAGTCGTGGCATAGGGCATTTAACTAACAGGCAGGAAAAAAAACAAAAACAAAAACAAAAACCTCATTATCTCTCAGCTAGACAGAAGAATCATGACAAAGAAGGGTATTAGAAGTCAAGAGAAGAGAGAAGTTTAGAGAGACTAAAAGAATGTACACAAAAATAGGAAAAAAAGGGGGGGGGTCACCAAACAGTTTTAATTCGAAATACAAACGAACATGTTAAAGCTACTAGATTAACTTATATATAGATCATGGTTAAAGGACCAAAACATTCAAGGTAACATTTGAATGTAACATGGAATCAGGTTAGTTCTAAGCTCTAACAGTTCTTTTTTTTTTTTTTTTTCTTAGTTTGAGGTATTGGTTGTTACTATGATCTACATCACCTCATAAGATACGGACTTTTACCACTAATAGAATAGAGTTTATAATTTAATATAGCAAAGGGCTATCATTAATATATAAAACCATTAATATTTAACATCCCAATATAAGTTATTATGCCAAAGTAGCCCAGAGGAAAAAAAAGAAAGTCCAAGTGTGGAATTAAATCGATGTTCAAAACTAACACTTCAGGAAAGCCTCTCATTTGATTGGATTTGTAGCATAGTTACTTTGCAAGTAAATAAAGACACAAATTTCTCTCTCCTCTTTTTCTGTGTTTCTTTCTCTTTCCCTCCATTCCTTTCTGCTCTTTTTTCTTTCTCTCCTATTACTCTCTTTATCCATTAAAGCATATGTACCTTAAATGAATCTACAAAGAATGTCTGCAACATTGAAAACTTCGTGCACTACTTAATATTAAACACTGCTCCTAAGGGATACTTCTATTAAATACCACCTTTGGCTACTATGTTACAAAATCTAGTATTAAAATCCTCACCATGAGCAAATGCACAGAGGGGGTGACTAGTATACTGTGTAAGGCAAATAATTAGGATACATCAATACATACTGGGATTGGATTAAAGGATCCTTGCTTGCCAGTCTAAGAATTTTTGACTTTACTCAAATGGCCAGTGTCACGTGCTTGAAAAGAAAAGTCTGACAGCAGTGCTTGAATCCTTCAGAAAAGAAAAAAAATCTAGGAGCTGGGAAATTATTTAGGAAGCCCATTAAGTTGTGCACAAAATTGTACATGTGTTTGTCATTACTGATCAAAATTAGATTTAAGATGTTTATCTTGTTCTGAAAATCAGTCATTCAAAAATCGTGACAAACAACACAGACTATGATATTAGGCACTAATTATACCTCATACGTCATATGACTATGAATTAAAGAAGATGTCTTAAGGAGTAATAATGTTGGAGCATATTTAGAACAAAAATATGTCTTAGAGGTTAAGAGAAAGAGAGAAAGGGGGAGAGAGACTGTCAGAATCCTGTGAAAACTTGCCTACTGCACTGAAAAATTACCCTCTAGTGAACTGCCTTCAGGCTGCATTTTCAGAAATTATATTCCAGTAGCGGTCAATTTTTCAACCAGAAGGATGATATTTTTCTCCATCAATTTGATTCCCAGTCAATATTTCTTATACATAACACGATCTAGGTACTTCAGTTAAAAATAACCAAGGTTAAAATGTCTCATAAATACATAGTATCATTAAACATCAGGCACATAAGGTGAGTGCCAGCATTCCACTGTTGAAGCTAAATGTGTTACTGGTCTGTTTGTCACTCTTTCTTCTTAGACAATCTCAGCAAAAACAGTGAAGCCCATTACATACAGTTCCCACTGTCAGAAGCTGCCATTCTTTTCCCTATCCAAATAGGAGATGTGCTAGTTAGTTAGTGAAGTTAGTTCAACACAGGCAGTGGATGAAGATGTAAACAATTCCGTTTAGGTTCATTTGAAATATGTGTTGATTTCTTGAGATTATAGCCCTCAATGTTTAATAAACCTGTACACTCTTTTCTCCCCCTATATGACAGTTTGAATCAGCTCAAGCTAGATTCTGGCACAGCGCTCTGCAGTCTTGGAGTGCGTGGAGATTGCCTGAGAAGCTGATACAACCTGATTTGCAAGTGGTCCACACTCACCTCTCTCCTCCAACCCATTCAAACTGACTTCAATCACTGCTCCTCTGCTACAGGAGACTTCATGTAAGTCTCCAAAGCTTCATTTTCATCCAAGTTCTTTATTCACAACTTAATACAAAGCATCTAACTTGTTGGTATCGCTTTGAACTCAAACTTTCATCCACTATTGAATTCATTCTTTTCCCTACAAACTGATTCTTCCTGCACAATCTACTAGCCATTGGACTCACTGGTGATGTCTAGAAACTCTGACTCGCTGTGACTCTGCTCTTTTTATCATGGCCTAAGCTGACAGCACCATTTTGTGAGTCTTCAGTTTGTAGATTCTCTTTGATTTGCTTCTTCCCCTTTCTTCCATTTTAACAGTGGAATTCTTCACCCCAAACAACTGTAAGAGCCCTCCAGCTGTTTTCCTGGCCTCTGGTCTCTCCTTGCCAATCTACCCTTTGCTGACCCACACTAATCTTTAGAAAGCACAATGTTTATCAAGAATTCCCTACTCAGGAATCTAACAGAGCTGCTTTTGTCCCTGTTTAGCTGTCAACGGCATCCATAAAGGGTCTTACCCAAGAGAACAGACCCGTGTGAATCTATGGTGCTAAATGTACTAAGAATGTTAATCATAAATCTAAATCATGATTCAATTTGGGGTCAAAAGAGATAAATAACATTAGTGGGCATTTCCTAATGAATCTGTAGGCTTTTTATACCCGTTAATTGTTCTGGTTAAAGGTTAATTGTTCCAGTTAAAACTTCCTCCACTTAGATCTACCTAATATATTATGCCACTTGGAAATGTTCTTCAGAAATGGAAAATCCTCTACTTTAATTTTTATGGAGGGACAAATATTTGTGTGAATGGTGGAAAATTTTTTATCTATTAACTTTCCTTCTCTTGAACTGGATTCTTTTTAAAACAGGATCTCAATATTGATTTGCTTTTAATCTCAATGCATTATTTTCAATCAACATTGAAAGCAACCTGAAACAGTACTGTAAATCAACTATACTTCAATAAAAAGATAGTGAAGAAAACATCGTTATCTTATAGTTTTTCAAGTGAACTTCTGCTTTGTGATATTACACCTCCTATAGTCTCTGGAAAACTCATTGTTCACCAGTGGATGAAAAAGGCAAATCATGTTTTAGCATTATCTTTGGTTGTAGTTTTGAGCTTAAGAACACCCTAAGAGGAGACTGAAGAATCCTAGGATTCCCCTGACCATACACTGTGATGCTTTATGGGAAAGTGTCTACACGAAGGTTGATTCTCTGGAATAAAATGGAAAAGACTGCATAAATCTCATGGTTTTAAACACTAATGGTTACTGCCAACTTATTATTTCAATATGTATCTAATTTTGCATTCTCCAAGGTTTGGGGATGTGATATTGTTTACCCTGGGAAAAAAAGATGTGGTTTTCTACCCATTGGGACACGAACATTCTAAGGTAAGCAACCTTTTCCTCCAAACAACTACTGTGCCATCCTGGTAAGTTACCTTCGCCTTGCTTTACTCATTGATGTTCATGGAACCAGCTCTGAAAGCACAGAGTTTAAAACTAAATGGAAGAAAATCAGATTTCTACTCACCTAGTTTTCCAGGTAACATTCTCAGGAGATGTAAAATCACAATAAATGTGGGGAAAAAAAAAAGGAAAAGAAAAATATTGCCATACAGTATGCTGTTTAGATATTTGGCTAAAAGTGTTGTGAATACTTTAGACTTCAACTGATGATACAAAGCAAAATAGACTAAAAATACTTTAACCAGAAAATTGTTTCAAAATTACATTTAAAAAAGAAAGCATTTTGATAACTTATCTACCAAACTCAGGATCAAGTTGCTCATATTTCAACATTCTTTTCCATTAGAGTACCATGGTTTTGCAGGAAACAAGGAAATCTTCTTTTTTTTTTTTTTTACTTTTTAAACTCTAAATATGGAGAATGTCATTAAGTTAAAAGAAATTATTTAAAGGAAAAGGACGCAAACTCTCTAGTGCCAAACACATCTGACCAGTGAGTTAACAAAAGACAAAGTACCACTGCCTAATACAATAATGTCCCATTTGTTTTTGTGTTGAAAGCTCCTAAAACAGGATTTAGCACAGTAGCAAAAAATGCTAATGATATTTACTTAGTGATTGCCATGTGCCAGACACTTTTTTATACATTTGCCAATTTGTTCCTCAAAACAACTCCTGGTAGGTGTTACTAATCTCATTATACAGATGCAGTAAGTAGAGCACAGAGAAGTTGAATGATTTGTTCAAAGTCACAGAGATCATAAGTTTGGAATCACAGTTTGATCCAGGCAGCTTCTGACTTGAGACCTAGTGTCTCTACCACCAGACGGTATTGCCATACTCAGGAAAGAGTGAATACGTACATGAGGAAGTTAAGTTCATGTCTTTTCTTAAAATGTTAATGTAAACTTGTTTTCTCTGTATACTTTACAAGGAAACAGTTGACTCATCAGCAGAATAGTAATTAAAGCTGGCCAACAAGTCAAGAATGAAAATTCTAAAGGCAACCTAACCATTGGCTAACTACATGAATTGAAAGACAGGAAATCATGCTACGTCTCTAGCGCCACCAAACAGCCACCAGCTTGTTCCTCCTTCTCTATTCCAGTCTCTAAGAATAGTGACAACTTCTAAAGAAATACCAGATACTTGGGAGACTTCTGAGGTGTGATTCTACCACCTCACCCCCCAATCCAGTTAGCTGCCGTGTCTTCACTTCCACCTGCTAAGTAACTGTACACCTACCATCTCTGTCTCGATCACTGCCCAGGTCTCCAGCGTCATCCCTCTTGTCACCCAAGCAGACGCTTAGCCGGTATCCGTCTCCTCGTTCCGGCTTCCCCACCCCTGAAACATCCATCACCAGAGATGAACTTCCCAAATTATAAATCTGATTATGCCCTGCCCTGTTCAAAATCTTCAGACTTTCCATTTTCACAGGATAACTTTAAAACTATGTAACATTATATATATATATATATATATATATATGTATGTGTGTGTGTGTGTGTGTGTTGTGTGTGTGTGCTGTGTGTGTGGTGTGTGTGTGGTGTGTGTGTGTGTTCTGTGTGCGTTGTGTGTGTTCTGTGTGTGTGGTGTGTGTGTGTTCTGTGTGTGTGGTGTGTGTGTGTTCTGTGTGTGTTGTGTGTGTGTGTGTTCTGTGTGTGTGGTGTGTGTGTGTTCTGTGTGTGTTGTGTGTGTGTGTTCTGTGTGTTGTGTGTGTGTTCTGTGTGTGTGTGGTGTGTGTGTGTTCTGTGTGTGTTGTGTGTGTGTGTGTGTGTGGTGTGTGTGTTGTGTGTGTGTGGTGTGTGTGTGCGGTGTGTGTTGTGTGTGTTTGTGTGTGGTGTGTGTGGTGTGTGTGTGGTGTGTGTGTGGTGTGTGGTGTGTTGTGTTGTGTGTGTGTGCTGGGTGTGTGTTGTGTGTGTGTGGTGTGTGTGTTCTGTGTGTGTTCTGTGTGTGTTCTGTGTGTGTGCGGTGTGTGTTGTGTGTGTGGTGTGTGCGGTGTGTGTTGTGTGTGTTTGTGTGCGGTGTGTGTGGTGTGTGTGTGCTGTGTGTGGTGTGTGTGTTGTGTTGTGTGTTGTGTGTGTGCTGTGTGTGGTGTGTGTGGTGTGTGTGTTGTGTTGTGTGTTGTGTGTGTGCTGTGTGTGTGTGTGTTCTGTGTGTGTGGGGTGTGTGTGTGGGGTGTGTGTGTGTGTGTGTGTGTGTGTGTGTATACACAATGCCAAATGCCATCTGCTCCAGCTCACCTCTCTCTTTCCAGTTTTTACCAACTTCCTCTCTTCCCCCAAACCTTGAAACTCTGCAGTTTGGAAAAGCAAAATGCATACCTCACGCACCATCTTTTCATATGCCCGGAATTTTGCCACCCAGCTCCTCCATCTAGCTGCTACTCACTTTTTACAGCACACCTCCTATATCACAAGCTTTCTCTAATCTTTCTATTCCACTGCCTTTGTACTTCCTCCAGGCTGGTATGAGGTGCCATATATCCCCATGACAGGCAGTACGAACTTTGACATAGGGCTTTCTGCTCTGTTTACTTGTCTCTTTTCTCCACTTAATGGAAGCAATGGTACCAATCATCAATGTATTCCCCAGTGTCTACTATAGTACCTGACATATAGTAGGTGTTCAGTAATTACCTATGCTTAATGAAAGCCACCATTATAAATGTTAAGTGAACACTGCTTTATTTTACCTTTACTACGCTTTAAAAAAGAAAAGAAATTTGTATACTGCAGAGCTAGCAATATGTTTCTTCTTTTAACATCTTTATTGCTAAGTGACTCTGAATTCTCAGAGGTGTCACTAATAACTATTTAAATAAGTGAGGTTATTAGTTGAATATTGAATAAATTAAACATATTACTTTTAAACAATAGCTCAACTGTAATGAGCTGGAAAAGAATCAAGTAGAATTTCATTTATATATTCAAATGAAATTGTTGGAATTGCTAATTTTCTTTTTGTAATGTAGTACCCTCAGCTCCCCTAACAACATTCTGAAAGAATTTACTCATCAGTTCATCTCAAAAGAAAAAAGGCTGTCATGGTTTAAAAATGTTTGATACAGCGTTTATTCACATGCTTTAAATTTTGGCTGCGATTGTTAGAGGGTTCTTGGAAAATTTCAACTCCTTTATCTGTGCATTATGACACAGTATTTCGATCGCTGGTTCTAGAGTTAGCCTATTCTGGAGTTAAATTTTAGCACTCTGTGACTTCCTTACTGTGCAATTTGAGGCAAGATTACTTAACCTCCCTGAGACTCAGTTTTTTTTAGCTGTAAATTATGGTCAACCGTAGTGTCTACCTCTTAGGTTGCTGTGAGATTGATGTAAGATAAAGCATGAATAGAATGAAATGCATTGCCAGACATAGTAAGGCTCTATAAGTAATTCCATTTGTTGGTTTTATTATCATTTTTATTATAAATTTAATATGCTATTTAAAATTGACACTTTTTGGGAACACATCCCACTGAGTTTCACTTTATTCATAGCCCACATGTGGCTGGCAGCACTCCTAGGCTGTAGCACCATCAGCTATGTCTTAAGAGGCATGGAACTATTTAGAGCATCTGGCTCTTCAAGCCCAGCTGGGCTGTCTCATAAACCCTACCTCTCGCTGTCCAAGTTTCCAAAGTCAGCGTGAAACTCATAGGGGATTAAAGGAGAACACAGAGCTGGCACCGAATAAACAACAGTTTATGATTCTACAGAGTCACAAGTCATTGTCTTCCTCAAGAAGGTAAACTCTTGATTTAACAACAGCTTTTGCCTCAATTACTCCATCAAGACTTTTAGAGATGAGTTCCGTACTTAATACTGGTGTAGGGGCATGTGGCTAGCAGTGACTGCACAAAGAGTGAGTTGACTTCTCTGGCGGATAAGGACACGCAAATGGTCTGGATCAAGGCCAAAATGGGATAACAACGAGGACGGCCAGCCAGGTGCATTGCAATTAGGATCACACATGACCCCTGAATTCCCAGTAACCGGTATCAGAACCAAAGACAAGGATTAGAAGAAAACCAGACAGAGGGAAGATGTTCTGTTATTCTGTTACTCTTGACACCTCTCTTTTTGTCCATATCACGTTCCTCCTTCTATTAAACTATTTATGTAACTATTTTATCAACACTTGATTGTGAATTCCTTAAACCAGGTTTTATACCCCGCGTTGTTATGTGAGGACCGACAGAATTTGCCAAAGGAAGATGAATAAATCAATTACTAATAAAATGTCCATACTCAAAGCTAACTTAAAATATAATGCTAAATTCTGACATATGTCTTAGACATTAGCCATAAAGCAAGGTAAATAAGCACGCCAATTGGATAACCACAATAGGTAAAGCTATTTCAATAGTACAAGAAGATTGTCATAATTTATATTTCATATTTATGTAAGAAGAATAAAAGGTTAAAAGTAATATTTTGGAGCAGCCACTGGTCTTCAGTATTTAATCAGAAGAGGGGGAAACAATCTCTTGAATGGATTTGTAAGTGAATGCATCTCCAAGACTCCATTCAAGATATTAGAAGGGAAGGGGGAAGGTTAATTATGACATAAAATAGGCAAGATTGAAATTCACTTGCAGATAACTCCTTTGCAGCTGAGCGGCATGTGTAAAAAACCAGGTGGATCAAATACTCAATGTCATTGTTTCTTTTTTTTTTTTTTTGGTAGCATTGATTGACTAAGTGTCTCTAGAGAAGAAATGAGAGGGATAAAATGTGTGAAAGGAATGTAATGAGGTCTATAAAATCCCTCAAGATGAGCTGGGTTTATAATCTAAATTAGATTAACAAGGTCTACATTCAATGGAGGTTTCAATTAGGCAAGATCAATTATAACAATTGTACATTTTCAACAACTTAAAAAGAGGGGCAAAAGTATATTATCAATACTACATGTAACTAAAATTAATTCACATTTCATGACAAGATTCCCAGGGACAGTAAAAAATCTGACAACAGTAGAGAATTTGAGATTTCATAGATACTGTTTTTATGAATGTACCTGAGTTCCTAATAGATATTTATCCATATAAAAATATAGAGTTAAATTAGAAGTAATTCTTTCAGCTCAGGATAGCTAGAAAAGGGAGGGGGCCAAATGTTTTGCTTGGTTAATCATCTTTTTATGCTTTGTGAAAGGAATTAATGGGAATTACATCCTTTTCACAGGCAGAAAATTGTCTTTCAATTTAATTCTTACTTTCTATATAAGTTATAATCTCTAAAAATAGAGGCTTCTCCTGTACTTAGAAAAACCTAAAGTACGTGTTCAGTCATGTGTGAATCTTTTAAAAAATTGAGCCTCTATATCCAATGGAATTTCAAAGAGTTATCCAACATTTATACCACTTTTTAAGAAAAGATTCCATCTCCTGAAAATGAAGAAGGAAGGAAGGAAGGAAGCAAGGAAGGGGAAGGAATCAAAGAGAAATAAAAACAAGAAAAACTATAAAGGTTTCTTTTAAAGCAGAATTTTAATTGTTTAATATATTTTCTATAGGAGAAACTGTAGAACAGTATTAGATTAGCTGAAGAAGACATAATCAATAGAAAAATTAGGTAAATTTAAAAATTTTTGTTAATTCATTTTTAAAACAAGGATCTCTAACATCTATTTTATTGAGCTAAATTATGTATCTATATCTGTATCTATGTATCAGCTAAAACTTTACATAATCCAGTACTTGGGATGTTAAACTTCTGCCCCTAATAATTAAGAGCACAGTTCTTCCTTCCCATACGAATCTCAAATATCAAGTTAAAAAAAGGGGTAAATGCATAAAGACAAGCTTACACTCTCTTACATCAAAAAGTGAAAAACTATTAAGTATTGTTTAAGATTTTGTGCACAATGTATAGACTGTCATATCTCTTTTGACACTGAGACTATAGAATCCAATGATTCTTAAGCCACTATAGACAAGCAATTTAAATACTTAATAATGTAGGACCCTTTATTTCAAACTTTAATGACTGTGACTCAGAATAAGAAATATAATGTATCAATGTTTCAACCTAATGCATACACATATTATAAAAGTCTTATGAAACATATATACCTTTACCAAGTGTAATGTATAATATTTTTTAATTCTATATTTTCTATTTTAGTCTAGTCAAAGCTGTTCATTTTTATAAAAGTGTTTTTTTTTTTAAATGAATAAATTTTTTTACAACTCCATTAATGGTATGTGAACTCAGTCGGGTCTGAAGTCCATTTATGAAGGCAATGTGTTCTCTTCGTAAATGTAAAGGTCTAGAAAAGCCAAATTTAAGATTCAGAATATGAATTAAGAGCTGACTCCAAATGCAACCTTCAGGCACTGTGCAATAGAGAAATCTTGATTATAAAAATAACAGGAATTTAACAGAGCTTTAAGAAAATCTAACAAGCATTTATGTAATGTTTACTATATGACAAACACTGTCCTAAGTGCTCTGTGGATACTGTTTCATTTAATTCTTCTACCAGTTCTTCATGAGGTCCCCACTCACGGATAAACAATCTGAGGCACAGAGTGTTTAATGTCCAAAGAGCTTGCTGATGAATACTGAGGACTCAGTTGCTAAGAACATCTAGATAATGCCTAGGAAATCTGGACACTGACCACAACAGAAATACAGGGAGGAAAATATCATTATAGATTAATCTGGTATAAACTAGGGACTCATGGAGTTAGGTATGTGACATTAGCCTTATTACTGAGGAAATATGGTACCAACAACAATGCCAGTAAGAATGGTTAATGTTCCCCACTGGTTTCAAGGATTGCCCTGAAGGGTCAGAGGATTTGAGTTTAAAATGCTACTGTGACTTGTAATCAAAACAGTAAAGTACTGGCATAAAAACAGACGCATAGATCAGTGAAAGAGAACAAAGAGACCAGAAATAAACCCACACATACATGGTCAATTAATTTATAACAAAGAAGCCAAGAATATATAATGAAGAACAGACTCGTTAATAAATGGCACTGGGAAAACTAGACAGCCACATGCAAAAGAATGAAACTGGACCACTATCCATACACAAAAACTAACTCAAAATGGACTTAAGACTTGAATTTACACTCAAGTACCATACCTGAAACCATAAAACTCCTAGAAGAAGACATAGGCAGTAAACTCCTTGTCCTTGGTCTTGGTGATAATTATTTTGAATCTGGCATAAAAAGCAAAGGCAACAAAACAAAACAAACAACTGCAAGTACATCAATCTAAAAACTTCTGCACAGCAAAGGGAACAAAATGAAAAGGCGATCTACTGAATGAGAGAAATTATTTGCAAATCACATCCCTGAGAAGGGATTAATTTCCAAAACAGACAAGGAACTCATACAACTCAGTGTAGGAAAAAAAATAATCCAATTAAAATATAGGCAGAAGATCTGAAAGACGTTTTTCCAAAGACAACATACAGATGGTCAACAGGCACATGAAAAGACGCTCAGCACCACCATCAGAGAAATGCAAATCTAAACTGTAATGAGATATCATCTCACACCTCTTAGAATGGCTGATACTAAATAGACAAAAGATGAGTGCCCACCAGGATGTGGAGAAAAGGAAACGCTTGTGAACTGTTGGTGGGAATGTCAATTAGTGCAGCCACTACAGAAACAGTGGCTTTAAACAATATAGCAGTTTCTCAAGAAATTAAAAATAAAACTACCATATGAATCAGCAATTCTACTTTTGGGACTATATCTGAAAAAAATTAAGACACTAACTTAAACATATATCTGTAACCTTATGTTCATCACAGCATTTTTAACGATAACGAGGATATTTTTAACAGTAACCGAGGTATTTTAACAACCTGTGTCCATTGATGGATGAATGAATACAGAAAATATGGTTTCTATACAATGAAATACTTCTGGCCATAAAAAATATTGATTTTTTTTTTTAAGATATGAGGTCCTACTTTATTTTTTTTAACATCTTTATTGGAGTATAATTGATTTACAATGGTGTGTTAGTTTCTGCTGTATAACAAAGTGAATCAGCTATATGAATACATATATCCCCATATCCCCTCCCTCTTGTGTCTCCCTCCCACCCTCCTTATCCCACCCCTCTAGGTGGTCACAAAGCACCGAGCTGATCTCCCCGTGCTATGCGGCTGCTTCCCACTAGCTATCTATTTTACATTTGGTAGTGTATATATGTCCATGCCACTCTCTCACTTCATCCCAGCTTACCCTTCCTCCTCCCCGTGTCCTCAAGTCCATTCTCTACATGTGTGTCTTTATTCCTGTCCTGCCCCTAGGTTCTTCAGACCCATTTTTTTTTTTTTTTTAGATTCCATGCATATGTATGTGTTAGCATACAGTACTTGTTTTTCTCTTTCTGACTTACTTCACTCTGTATAACAGTTTCTAGGTCCATCCCCCTCTCTACAAATAACTCAATTTTGTTTCTTTTTATGGCTGAGTAATATTCCATTGTATATATGTGCCACATCTTCTTTGTCCATTCATCTGTCGATGGGCACTTAGGTTGCTTCCATGTTCTGGCTATTGTAAATAGAGTTGCAATGAACACTGTGGTACATGACTAAAAAGGTTGAATTTTTGCCATGTGTGACAACTTGGATGGACCCTGAGGGCATTATGTTAAGTGAAATACGTCAGAGAAAGAGAAAACACCTTATGATCTCACTTAGTATGTGGAATCTTAAAAAAAAAAAAAAAAACAAAAAACTCAGGGGTACAGAGAACAGATTGGTAGTTGCCAAAGGCAGAGGGTAGGGGTGGGCAAAATGGGTTAAGGTGGTCAAAAGGTACAAACTTCCAGTATAAGTCATGGGATGTAATGTACAGCATGGTGATTATAGCTAGTAATAATTTATTGCATATTTGAAAGTAGCTAAGAAAATAAATTTTGTAAGTTCCCATCACAAGGCAAAGAATTTTTGTCATTTTGTAAGTATGGTAACAGATGTTAGCTAGACATACTGTGGTGATCACTTTGCAATGTATACAAACATCAAATCGTGTTGTACACCCAAAACTAATATAATGTTATATGTCAGTTATATCTCAATTTGAAAGCACGCTAATCTGTGCCTTTTGGCAAGTTTTTTACCTCTAATTCTTCACCTGTAAAAGGGGACATTATAAACCTGTATATCATTGAGGATTATCATGAGAGTATATGTGGAGCGTCTAGTAAGTAACTTTGCATACAGGAAAACCATTATAAATGGTTTACAGTCTTATTTTTTATTTTATTCTCATTACTGTCAATTTTATTGTTTGTGTTGTTTCTTCCTCCCCAAGCCTGAAATCAACTATGAAATGAAACTCAATCTATAGGGAGAGGATAATTGGCCCCAGCTATAAAGGAAAGATATGAGATGCAGACTGGACTCATGTATTCATGCTTTGCAATGACTAACTTGAATGTCTCAGTTGCGGAGATTTTTTTTATTTTACATCAAGTGTTTGCCTGCATCTGCTTCTGAGCATGTTATTAAATATACTTGGCAGGAAAGAAGGGTAAAGATCATGTAACTGCCATTTCCCAAGGAGAGAGGGAAAAGGACTAAACTGATCTACTTAAAATTGTCAGGTTAATAGTATTTTATGATGTAAACCTTCAGTTGTTTTTTTTTTTTTAAGATTAGTAAAATACTCCCTATTGCATATATTCCCAAAGAAACCTAAGAATTTGGTATTGATGTCACAAAGTATGCTGTCACATTTGTATTTAGTAAAGCATTTTGATTTCTATTTTGATGCCTATTTTGACAATTCTTCAAAAATTGATGGGTACTGCAGAAGTTATATCCTTAGACTAGAGCCATAGGGGTAAAAATGCAAGAGGAAAAAAAAAAGATTGAAAACAGTTACTCCTTTTATTTCTTCACCAGTGAACTGAAAATTTGACTAAGAAATATGCCCACATCTCCCTCTAAGCAGAAAAGCAATAATACAAACAAGTCACTAAGGAAAAAAAATCAATCCCTTTGAAAACATAATTAAAGTATTCTATAAGTAATAATCAAAAAATGAAAGTCAAATGACATTCTTAGAAAATATCTGCCCCAAGTATGCTAATTGGGTTATAACCCTCTATATACAAATTCTTAGAGATGACAAAAAATTTTAACACCAAAACATAAAATTAGACTAAGAACATGAACAGATAACAAGTAAATGAAGAGATAAAAGGCTAACAGTTTGACTTCAACCTTAATCAAGTGAATAAAAACAAGTTACCATTCTCAGCAAACTGGTTTTTTGAAAGTTTCTGTCTTTTTTTTCTTTTTTGAAGTGTCTTAGGTATACAGAGACTTACATGTCCATACATTACTATGGATGTTTCTGAAGGACAGTTTGAAATATGTCTCAAAAATGTAGAAAACTCTGTGGAAACTCACCTAAAAGAGTTTACCAAGGATTGAACGGACTACTTTTCTCTGCTGTATTCTTTACAGGTTTTGGAAACTAGTTTGTGCCCAACTTTTTAAAATTAATTAAATTCTGTCAAGAACCAAATAGCATTTACATCTAGAACAAAGATAAATTCTATGTAATGCTTAACTTTTTTTTTTTTTTTTTGACATTTTAATTCCATCGAGACATTCTGGTGTCCCACAGATACAGCCATACAAAAGCTGTATTACAAGACACCTATGTAATTTTCATTTCTCCTATGTAACATGAAATTTATAGGTCATTCAAAAATAATCTGACACAGTCCAACTACTAGAACTCAGAAGTTAGATTCCGATTTAACATTTAGTGAACTTCTAGGTTTTTTTTAAAGAAAACACACGTGCCAGTGTGATTGCATGGTAGGGCTTACTTTCTTGTGCTTCTATAATCACAGAAGTTTCTGCTCCTCCAAACTCAGAATGAAAACTCATGGAGCAGAGCCACCACATAGAGGAGTGACTAATAAATGCTTCTTATTTTCCACTGAAATTCCTATTATATGATTTCATTTATTTGAATTTGTAGAAAAAGCAAAATTATAAAGACCAAAAGCAGATCAACTGCTCCCAAGGTCAGAGGCTAAATGTAGGAACTAACTGCACATCAACACAAGTGGAGTTTTTAGTGGTAAAGATATTCTAAAATTGAATTCTGTACAAGTTTACTACAACTCATGAACTCCAAACTTAAAGTGGGTAAATTTTATCCTATGTAAATTATATGTAACATTGTTTTAAAATTTAATTTATATTTGCTATATTAGTTGATATATTTTATTTCTGTGATATTTTGTTTTATAATTATCAAACTATTTTAATTGCATAGATCAAGTTATCTTTGACTGTTTTAACAATGACATCTTAATTTATTCTACACCTAAATGATTGAAATCCATAACATTTTCAAGTTTCCTTTATAAATATCAATATCTTATCATAATGTATATCTCATCAAAATGTATATCTGAGCCAGGCTATAATCATTTTATGCTTTTATTTCTGATCACACACACATACTTTCCTCATCCTCTGCCATGTTGTAGTTGTATTGCAAAAATCCAGATTATTATGGAAATAGTTTTAAAAAGTCACCATTTAGACGACAATGCACTTTCTAAAGTCTTGCCTCACACACACTTTCTCCATGTTTGTAACTCGATTCAACTTTATTTTCTCTGTTCTGGTATCTCTCAGGTTCAGTTTGGGGAAAGGTCCAAGAGCCCATGCTAACTCACTGTTGTTCTCAAGTCCTTCCCCAAGCATATTTTTCAGTGAATGTTCATCATCCTGAACTATATTACAACTCACTTGGCAGCCATCATATTAATTTGCATGCCTATTTCTTGTTTTATGTATATGCCTACTTTCTGAAAAAAAAAAAAGGGTTCTAGTTCTTCATTTACTCCTGCTTAATCACTACTTTTACCTCATTGATTCCCCCTCACCCTGTCCCAGGAAATGTTCTTTGATAATGATGACGGTAACTAATGACAGTGATGACTGTAAAACATTTTCATATTTCAGGAATATTCTATTTGCAAAGACACGATCCATAAATGAAGCATAATTAAAAAATAAATCATGGTCACTTCCAGAATTCTAGTTTAAAAGAACCAACATATGCAAAATAGAATTTTAACCCTGTCCTACCTCATCCAAACTTGAAGAAACAAGAGATTAAGAAAACAGATTCTTAGCACTCATCTTGTCTGTGATGGAACAGACCTGAGAACAAGCCAATAGGTAGTGAGCTTGCCAGTAAGATATACAAAGGAAAGTAGAATTCAGTGACTACACCCAAGATCCTAAATGGATAGAAATGAACATAAAATCTGAGTTCCTTTATTTTGGCTAAAATCTCCATTTCTGTCTTATATAGGGGCAAAAGTTACATTTATGCCAAAAATCCCAATACTGTCTAGAGAAAATTTGTTTCTAATTTTGTTTCTAATGTTTAAGGTCACTTGTATGCGAGGAGTTGAAGTAACTAGTTTGAAAGAGAAAAAACTTTGTAAACGCTGTTACTAGTAAATGGGGATTGTAGACAGATTTGACACGGAAAATCACTAAGATTGGGAGTAGGCTAATTAGACCACAAAATTATAGGCACATGTCACTGATTTCCATCCATACCCCTTTTGTTTTTACTAACACTGCCTTCTGCTGCAGGAGACGGTGTGTGGTGAAAATTTCCAGCTCAGTAAGTACCAAAGAATGAGAGAGCATAGATGGCCCATTCATTCCAAACGAGAGGTACTAAAATCAAGGCATCATTAGCTTCGGTGTTGCAGCTCCTACAAAGCCTTCTGTTTTCCTCTCCTGTTTTGTTCAAGGAGTGTAGGATGAAGGTTTGGAAAGCTACTTATGGAGAAAGAAAGGGAATCTTATTTTTCCACAGAAAACATGAGGAAATCTTTTATCCTTAAGTAGAGAGTGTAACTGACGGACCAGTAGCATCAAAACCAGGCTGACTTCTGAACAACAAAGGGCTTTTTTTTAAGGAAAACCCTTTTAATGGAAGCTTCTTTGTCCTGTATTGGTCTCTGTGTAGGATTTCACGAATTAAAATGAATTTAAAAAATTCAGATACAGGAACAGGATCAAACTTAAAAACAACAAAATTGTCAAAGCTACTAACCTACTGGCAAATTACCAAAAACAACTTCAGGAAATGAACTTATTCTAGACTAATGGGGACTGATGTGTCCTCACTGGTTTGGAGATTCCTCAGGCTTCACACTGCAATTCCTACGTCCCAGGAAGTCACTCTGTTCCAGGCAAACCATGACACTTGGTTACCTTACGACCATAGACTTCTCCACCATTTTGAAAATGAAAATGCTACCTTTAGATGTGAAGGGTAGAAGTCTAGAGGACAGATTTTCCAAATAGCATATGATGAAGGGCTTCTCATGGGGTAAGTGGAAATTCTCCATTCCTAATACTAAGGCATGTGATCTTCTTGATTAATGATCATCTCATTTACCCAATATGTTCACCAGGTCTGTGTAAGGGACAGAAGGCACTCACTACTCATGTCCCTCTAAAAAGAGGGAAAAACCTGGAAACTTAGTCTAGGGCATTTCATCTCTTATGGGATTTCATTCAGTATTCAACTCTCAACCTAAATAATCCTGGACCTGGCATACTGTTCAAGAATATCTCTGGTCTTATTTTTCTCAATATATTTACTTAATAATGTATTGAGAGACGTAACTGCATTAAGACCTAATTGGTATAGAAAACATAACAGAGCCCATGATTGTTCCAGGGGGTATTCTGGTACTTTAGACTATCAACATTTCCATGACCCTTGCAAAACTATAGAAATATTTCTCGCATAGTGAACTATACAGGGACAAAATGTACATCCTACTTTAGGCATGGGTTCTAAGAAGGGAGTTACTATAGAGTTGCGTTATATAACATCAATAGCATTTGATCTGAATATTTCTTGATTACATCAATTAAATTTTTATTTATGTATTAAAACATCTGATGTGACTCTACTGACTGAATATATAAAGCTAGTTAAAATAACTCAAGTCAAAAGTATATGCAAATGAATTATAAATTATGAATTAGGAATTATAAATTAGGAAAAATGTACAATCTTTAAACTGCTAAGAATGAAGTAATGACAGATTATTAAATTAATTAAATGGGATGGATAAATGTGACAACTTAAGTTTGTGTCTAACAGAAAAACATTCTTGTCAAAATTGCAAAAATTCAACTTGTTCTCCTGATATTTTAGTAACATTCAAATGTTCAAATACACAGATGCTTGGATTCACCATGTAGACAAAACATCCTGAATTGATTGATTGTTCAGCTCTCTTTCAGATGACTAGCACTATGTGGGCAGTCTGAACTTTCAACAGTTTGTCTAATGACAGTCTTGGAAAAAAAAGAACTTTTTCCAGAATAGATTTTTCTCAAATGGCTGATGCTTCCAGTCTTGGGAACCTTCAGATGCCAAAAGTGATTTTCCTTTTTATGTTGTTTAATTGAAAGACATGAGTATGAGGCTGATGCAGAACTATCGGTTTTCCCAGGCTATCTGTATACAGATTTGAGCAGACTTTGGCATCATTTGATTTTGAAACAAAGAGTAGTAAAATTAAGATTATGGATTTTATATATAAATATATATATATATTTATATATAGACTGTTCAATGGCAATTTCCAGATTGCCCTTTCAAATCTATGTTTGACACTGTTTACTGTCACCACCTTTTATTGTTCCTAATTTTAACATTAATATTTACTGTAAAACCCTTCTAGGAAGTGCAGTTCCAGAACCACATTTCCATTAACTATTGGATAAAGTACAGGCACTCTCAGCCAGCCATCCATTTCAGGTAGGGATCAGGACTTAACTTCACAGCTAGCCGTGCTACTGGTGTTAAGAGAATTTCAGGAACCAGTGTTTTCTGGATACTTCAAAATACTCAATGCTTTGTTGCCTTAAATGCAACAAAGTTACAGGATACTCTATTCTTCCAATATTATTAACATTATGTTCTCATTTCTCAGCATAAAATGTGGTTTTACTTCACAATAGGGGAAAAATATCTTAAAATACATGAAATTTCAAGGTACTATTTATCATTTTAATTGTATTATAAATAACTATTTTTTGTTATGTAGACAGTACCTTTCTTCCAAAAACACTAAGTTGCTATCAAAATGCCTTTTATACAAGAATTGCAGATTTTAGAACTAGGTAAGTGAATGAGATTATGAATTAGTAATTTGCTCCATTCCTATTGGCACCTTTCCATCCATCTCCTTGTCTTTCTAATACCATTGTTGTTCATTTATAAAAATCACTACTTATTCTGAGTTCTTGTGACATTAGAAAGCTCCCTCCTTATTCTGTTTGCACATATTTTGGGAACAAAATGAGTCACGCCTTCCCTTGAAACCACCTTCTTTCACTTTGTCTTCCAGCTGGATCAGATTGTCATTTAAAGCCCCCAGTTGGGCAAGCAACATAATCTGCCTGGAAACACTGTACTGGGAGAAAAAAGTGTTAAAATTTATTGAAAAACCTCTAGATTCTAGACAACGTCCTCAATCATCAATATACACCTTTGATTATCTCTGAGGTAAAAAAATCTGTTTTACTGATGAGGAAACAAGAACTCTAAGATGAGAGATATTTAGGAACTTGTTCAAAGACATAGTGTCAGGGCTGATATTCCAACTGAAATCTATCTGGATTTCAAAGTCTTTGTTCTTTTCATTGTATCTCACTAATCTCCATCCTGGGAAGTCCAAGTAGCGAATTTAGATTACGAAAGTTTCTTAATCCTTCAGACAGAGATGGAAGGCTATCTGAAATTCTTGCCCAATGTGAATGTTTCATGACCCTATTTAACTACAGGATACCATGGTTCCCACCCTTGTTCTTTTGCTAATAAGTTATGTGAACTTGAAGAAGTCATTTCATCCTTTCCAAACTTAGTTGCACATACATAAAACTTAAAGAAAACTCTGCAAACATGAGACTCTCATTACATCTGTGAAACACTCTTATTTTACCCTTATTCTACCACTACTCCAAAAGTAGAATTTTAGTGAAAATATGTTAATTGCATTATTTTCAGGGTTTTTTTTTCTGTCTTTGGGCACAAAGGGGTATAATTTTTGACATTTACTGTTTGAGAGTCCTGTTATATGATTCAAAATAATATAAAATTTTAAGTCATTCAAACAAATGTCAACTTGAGTATGTATGTTATATACATTTAAGGTCTCAGAGGCAAGATTAATTTAAATTTTAGGAGAATTACATAACCACAAATGGTGAAGCTAGAGACTCACGAAACTCAGCCTGAAATAATTGCCAGAGTATAATTCACATAGTTTTATAATTGCACAATCTTTCTGTAATGTGCCCACAAGCAAACAATGAGTAGCTAAATAATTTATAAGACCCTTATGTGTTAAACCCACAAATTAAATCACATTACTCATCACACAAATAAAACTAGTTCAGTAATTGCCATTACTCCTACTTCTCTCTTAGAAGCAAATAGAAAATGCTACTGGCCATGGCTAGTACACTAAGGACACAGTAATAGCTGAGATTTACCAAACAAACAACAAAATAACTTCTAATGCTATTAGTTACGAATCTCTTTTAGCAATTATCATCATTTGTATTTTGAATTTACATTTTCAGATATATGGAAATCACTTAAGTAAAATTTCATGAAATTTATTTGCCATCTCTTGGTATAAGTTATTTATTGTAACAATTTGGCAAATGAAACATGACAAACAAAGAACATACAGGTAAATGGAAGTTATTTAGCTGGGGGAAGGGTTCATGACTTTTCAACATATTAAAAACAAATGGAAAGATAAATGGGTAGATATATTTCTATGATGAGAATGTGTGATATACCAAGGATGAATCAATTCTGTATAAATGAATTTCCTTAAAAATGCCAACAAACCAACCTGAAACTTACGTTTAATTATTTTTGTTTACCTGACTATTTTGAGCTAGGTAAAAATTAAATTTGAGAAACAAGATCTTTTAAAATTGTAATTGGCAATAATAGAATTTCATTTAAGGGTAATAAGAAAAAAGGAATAGGCACCTTTGTGTTACTATGGCAGATGAACATTAAAATGTATAGTTTCTATATTGGAAACTCATTAACATGTATAAATTAAAAGTTAAAGATACTTAATATTATAATCATTGAACATGCATTTAGTACAATATTGACAACTCTAGTCATAGTGTCCAACATTTAAGTTAATTCACAACTAGTGACTGGAAAGTAAGTGTTCTCTTGAAATAAAAGATTATTTTTTGCATGACCCACTGGAAAGTGAAACATTTTAATAAGTAAGTACATTAGAGATGAGGCTAATGATTGAAGAAAAGCCAGAATTTGAGAGCCAGATGTGCTCTGATCCCCCTTGAAAATACATCCTTAATGAAATAAAGAGGCATCTAGCTCTTCCTTTGATTAATTAAGCAGGTGCTAATTTAAGTCATCCACATAGCATCATATCCAAGGTTTACTGTGGGTAGAGAATCTAAGACACTCTTGCTTTATTGTTGCCATCAGCACCCCCAAATCCTTCATCATCAACATCTAAATCATTATACCTCTAAAACTCTCATAACTCAAAGACTGCAGTGTTAGGAGCAAAAGTAAGTTCATCCGATGTGTAGAGGAGAAACAATACTGAAATACAACTTTAAACAAGACAGCATATGCTATTTACTGCTAGGAGATGGCAGCATCATGTAGCACGCAGGAATCGAAGTGGCCATATCATTCAATGGCAACAAAAATGGACTATAGCTTCCAAGGTGAAGGGACAGAAATATGGACAGCAGTTGACCCTGCAAACCACAGCCACAAGCTGCTCCCCAGAAGACATACAAGTGAGAAGTGAGCTTTCAATGCAAACTATTTGAATTTAAATCACAAGAATAGGAACCAAACTCTTCATGTTTTGAATGCAGTTCCTTTAAAATCATTGCCATGTTCAAGGCCATTTATTGTAATTTTATCAAAATACCATTATTTGCAATATGATTTAATATACAAGTTAATACATAGGAAAATACAGTTAATGTATAGGAAAGTATCCCAGGTTATTCTAGTATTCTGAATCACTTCAAATCTGATATAGGTTTGTAAGTTATAGATATTTCGGTGTCATGTCCTGATTTATTTGACAGATGTCTAAAATACCTTTACCATATGGTCTACTAAAGATAACATTATCAATTTCAGTATGTAACTCCTGATGTTCAAATATGTGCTATTCAGTTATTTTACTGACACTATCTCTTGAATTGTCTATTGGGAGAAAAAACACAGCCTTACAACTCACTGGTGTCAGGTATTTTTGTAGGTACCCCATGTACAATTTTGCACAAAATAATGTTCCTGCCCTCAGAAAATAATATTCTAGAGGCCAAGGAAGACAAACACGTAAGCCAATAAGTAAATACACCGCATTAGTCTAATTGCATTAGACTAATATGTTGGTAAAGATGGTGAACAGTGGCTGAGTGGAAGATATTTTGGAGAAACAATACACATACTACATACAGATTTGATGCAGAGGGTGATTAAAAGGGTGCTCAAAGCAGTAACTTCTCGGCAACTGATCTGTACTACTGTTATGATTCCATTTACCTTGATGGGG